>NW_022145612.1:44137570-45337570 GCF_000002235.5 Strongylocentrotus purpuratus | reverse complement strand
TCATGGAGACACAGGTACAACTCATTAATGTTAATGACTGTCATTGCAGGGATTTTCCCTAATACAGTCAAACATGTCGTAGTGGCCACCTCTCTATAATGGCCATGCATTTTGTCACCATCGAGAGAGAAATTTATGTTGTACAGGCCTGATAAAAACCCGATTTAAATCGGTTTCCCGATTTTTTTGATTTTTCCCGATTTTTTCCCGATTTTTTTTTTCTTCCCGATTTAAAAAAAAAAAAAAAAAAATTTTTTTTTTTTTTTTTTTTTTTTTTTTACCAGATTTTTTTTCTTCCCTTTTTTATCCTGATTTTCCTGATTCCCCCCTTATTTTCTCTATTCTTCCCTATTTTGCCCTATTTTTTTCTCCCAATTTTCTTACTCGAAAGGGGGAATGTTGTTAGATGCCGTTTTTTCTCCGCGAATCGCCTTTTTTTTTTTTTACTCAAGGGGGGCGTGGTTGAGGGGAAAACAAAAAACCTATTTTTTTTTTACTGCTCACTTTCACCCCTGGTTGTAGACCCTGCCTAGAAAGGCCACATGCCTGCAGTGGCCACATTTTCTGTTTCCCTTGGGTAGCCTTTCATGGACAGGTTTGACTGTACATGTATGCGAGTTCCATTTATCATGCATGAACAAGAGAAGTTTGTGCCAAGACATTAGGGTGTGCATTTTCAAAGCCTTGCAAAGCCTTTCAAAGTGGTTAGAAGCCATTGTATCATGAAGGATATTTGAAAAAAATCTCATAACTATGATAACATTTTCCCATCACTTGATGTGTTGATATACAGGTTGCATATTCACAAAGGGGTTGATTGGTAACTTTATTGTATCTGTATATCAGGTTATTATCAGGATATAATATGTGGCCATCGATACAAGATTGCTAAGAAGCAAGTCTACTCAAAAGCTTAGATGTGGCTACTTTTCTCAGCGATGTACCAATGAATGGAACTATCTCTCCTCTGTAGTTGTGTAGAGCACGTCTCTTAATAGCTTTAAATCCAATTTTCCTAAATTTTTGTCATCAAGAAAAGATCAATTTGACCCAGAAGAGTCCTTCGTTTGTCCATGTGCGTCAACTGCTGTACAGCGCCACTAAACATGTGTCCCAATATGGATTCTTCATCCTAATGTCAATGAGAGGCAAATAAGTTTTCAACTTTAAATGCCTACTTCTAAGGTATAATATACATCTGATATTGATTGTATTTTGTTTTACAGCATTGACGGCTGCCTGCAGCCAGGGTCGCACCGAGGTTGTCAAGCTCCTGCTGAAGCGTGGAGCATCGGTCCAGAAGAGCAACCAGTCCCAGATGACCCCTCTGATCTGTGCGGTCAGGAAAGGCCGATGGGAGATAGTGGACATCCTTCTCTTCAACCATGCTTCGCTCGAGGACACTGACCGACATGGACGGTCACCCCTCATGCTTGCGGCTGGAGAAGGCCACTTGGCTGTCCTTGAGGTGCTCCTAAGTAAAGGTTGGTCAGGAATCCTTATCCAGCTCTTAAAATACATTATAAACTATGTTGTATTCAGGGTTTGACATGAAATGCTTTCATCTGGGACAAAAACCTCCTGGTCAAGATGGCTTCAAATAAATGAAATTATATTTCTCTAGTCATTTTTAATTTACCTGCAATTGTTAATGTGGTATGTGGTGCAAAGAAGTTTCCTTAATCATTTAGTATTTGCATTCATGTTTTATTTAGATGTTTACAGAAGTTCTTTGAGTGATTTGATCATTATTACCAAAATTCATTTCACATAGATACAACAGATAGATTTATACCATATACATGGACAAACTGAGGCAAAAGGAACAAACAAAATAGCATTATGCTAATCAAGATGAAACTGATGTACTGAAATATTGGATATCTTCTGATTTGAACTGCAATACAAGTGTTTCTTTATAGTCAAATAGTCGAGAATGGATTTTCGTTGATTTAAACGGTGCCATAATTGTTCCTTTCCATTTCCTGTACCCTCTTTAAACGAATCACAATCCAGGAGCTTCAGTGCACAGCTTTGACAAGGAGGGTCTGACCGCCCTGTGCTGGGCTTGTCTGAAAGGCCACATCAACATCGTCAAGTCGCTCCTAGAGAGAGGGTCAGCCATTGACCATGACGACAAGAATGGACGAACTCCCCTTGATCTGGCCGCTTTCTTTGGAGATCCACAAGTGGTAAGCTAGGTTTCTGTGACCTCCTGTCCTGCTGCTTGTATCTCACTCATGAGTTGTAAAGAAGGTGTATACTTTTGCTGTTACTGTTTTGTTACTCTTTACTACTTTTGATTTTAATTAAGAATGTATCAAATCAACATACCATATGATAAATGACCTCCATCGTATCTGAAAGGATTCTGATCAGGACAGTATTAAGATAGTTACATGCTTGCATCTATAGTAAGTAATTGGTTATCGTATGGAATCCCTGACTGCCAAAAAGGATGACTACAGCATGTCCAAAACACATGTGCAACACTGATTTGCGGTTGTTCTAAATTCTCACGGATCACCCCTTGTTAGAGAGATCTGCAATGGCCATCAGGATGCCAAAGAACGTAATGCAGGATTTTGTCTATTAAGTGCTTATCAGTCAGGCCCCTGGTTATATGAAGAACTGTTAAAAATCAAGTCTTGCAAACATTCTCACAATCTGTGCAGCTCCCAAGACACCCTATTATTGTAAACCCCATCTCAGAAAACAATTTTTTAAATATTTTTTCTCATATTTCTTCATCATGTAAAATAATTCTTTACAGATAATAAAATTCAGTGAGTTACATCAAGATATAATACATAGTAGGAACAGTGCATAAACAAAAAATGTTTGAAGCGCAACATCCCTTTATGATCTGACACATATGTGAAGGAGGCTTATGTGGACTTAAGTAGATTTATAATCATCCTTTTCATTCCATCCATCCGTCGCAGGTTCAACTGCTGGTTGAGAAAGGAGCCAACATAGAGCACATGGATAACAGCGGTATGAGACCGTTGGACAGGGCTATAGGATGTCGGAACACCTCTGTCGTCTCAGTTCTACTCAAGAAAGGTGCTAAGCTAGGTAAGTCAACAGTGTTTGATGCTTGAACATTGGCATGTTATGATAACAGTGGTATGAGACCACTGGACAGGGCTATAGGATGTCGGAACACCTCTGTCGTCTCTGTTCTACTCAAGAAAGGTGCTAAGCTAGGTAAGTCTACAGTGCTTAATGCTTGAACATGGCATGCCATGCTTGACACATACACTCACTTTCCAATTCATCTCCCATCTGACTTCAAAGAAATTGCAGCATCTATAGGTATGAAACTTTATTATTTTCTGTATTTTCCTTTTAATTTGGGTTCTTGAGAATCATGTGAATATTAAAAATCATAAATGCAGGGTAGAGGAAGCCTTCAAGTGGAAGAAAAATTAAGTATGTAATCCTACATTTGTGTGCTTTTATGTTTCTTTCGAGCAATACAGATTTATACGCTTATATTAAGTTGGAATCAGAAATAAATGATACCTTGATACTATACTTGTAATTTTGTGAGATACAACAATCTTACCCTTTTTATTGCTAGCAGTTTGAATGATGCCAACATTCCATAATGTTTGTGATGGTTGTGTTTATCTATTTAGGTCCAGCTTCATGGGCCATGGCAACCTCCAAGCCAGACATTCTGATTCTATTACTCAAGAAACTCATGGATGACGGCAATGCACTCTACAAGGTAACTCAGTCTGGACATACCATCATTTTATGTGGCTGCCGTGTTTCAAGCTATGTTTATCTGATGAAAGATAGTACAAAGATTTAAAGCCTGACTGCATTACTTATAGCTACTTGTGCCCTCTAAATAGCGAACAATGCCTAATCGGTGCCTGTTGGTCCCCCATGATCCCCTTTTTCTTATGTTAATTGAGAGCTGATTTGATGAGATAACCACCTGTCAGTGACCTTGCAGGGAGGTTTAATCCCCCTGGCCAAACTAGTGCGGATGGGCTTTAATAGATAGGAAATTATTTAACACCAGCTTATTCAAGTCCTAAGAAACCATAAGCTTGGTCAGTTAATGATACATTCATCAATCATATTCTAAATTAAGTCTACATCTGCTCTAGTTGACGATTTAACCAAACGATCGAGTGCCACAGTTGACTCTTGTCTCATGTACGATATATGTATGTACAGTATACTTTAAACAATATGGCAGTGTAGGATTTCATTTCTAACTTACAAAAATTGCCTCAGATTTTGATGTCTCTCCTCCAGCAGTAACATTTTGTAATTAAATGTTGAACCCTCTGATGGGAAACCTATGACTGTGTGACATTGGCCTAGTTTAGCTACATTTTAAATATTCAGCTTAAGTTGGCCAAGCATTTTGAAGAGATGTGATTGCTCTGAATGAATGGCATATGAGCTTGATTGTGACATTATCACAGCTCTACATATGACATACATGGTAGATGACTGTTAACGTTACAATCCAAATCAGTCGCGACTTTTGATAAGACGGGGCCCTGATTTCAATATCACTCTTTACTTTTTACAATATCTTGTAATGGTACCTCCATTTTTTTTTGTATCCAAACAGAAAGAGAAATGGAGAGAGGCTTGTCATAAATACCAGTGTGCTCTCAGGAAGTTTCCTTCGGAAGGTTTTGGTGAAGACATCCGGACCTACAAGGAACTCAAAGTCAATCTCTTCCTTAACATCTCAAGATGCAAGCGAAAGCTAGAGGTAGGTATCATCTTCCAGGATGATAATCCTCTTATCCTAAAGCCCACTGCACACTTTTAAGATTTGACTGCACTCTGATCTTTGAAGCCCCTCTAAAGTGTTGGGAGCCCCAAAATTTGGTTGGGAAATTTCACTTAAATTGTATCATAATGTGTAAGAGGATGTCATTTAAGGCACATTTCTGCAAGGATTTTCAAAACAAATGTGTTTGAAGTCGAACATTGATGAAAGAATACAAAATTTAAGTTTTCTGCATACAACAAAAACCCCAAATATGTATTCTTTTATCAATATTTGTCTTCAAACACATTTTTTTTGGGGGGGGGGGGGGGGAGGAATCTTTGCAAAAGTGTGTCTTAAATGACATCCTCTTTCACATTATAATATAATTTAAGTGAAATTTCCCCATCAAATTTTTGGCGAATTTGGGGCTTCCAACACTTTAGAGAGGCTTTAAAGTATCCGATCTCTGTAGAAAACACAAGTGTCATGAGATATGAATTTTGAATTGTGCAATATTATCCCTTTCCCTATTGAAGTTCCTAATTTGAATATAACGATTAAAATGAAAATGCAGCATTTGCAATATTATAGGCATTCTGATTGGAGGAATTAGGCAAAATTGGCTTTTGTCAAGCTATGTATTGGCATATAGCTTTGGATTAGAAGTTTTTTATATTGCAAAATATGAAAATTTGTTTCAAATAGTGATTATGGACAGTTTAGTTTTAACTGCATTTTTATACCAAAGAAATTCTTTAGATGACTAGTATCTATGGCACAATGTTTAGAGATTTTAAAAACTCTGGAACTGAAAATGTACTCTTAATTTTTTAAAGCTCAGCTCTTGTAACAGTTCTCTTGCCTTATGCACCCGTCAACCGGAGTCTTGAACCTACCCCCCTCAAGGATCGTCAAGCATTCGACGTCAACTCGACGTCGAATCTTGGGGTCGCCAAAATCTGAGCGTGGTGAATCTTTGACGTATTTTTGTTTGGCCGTAGTGAATCTTTACCTTATTATTTGTAGGAGAAGGTGAATCTTTGCCTCATTTTTTACCGAATGTTGTGAATCTTGAACGAATATTTTTCACATACAAGTGAACGAGCGTCGAGTGAAAAAATTATCGTGTGTGAACGAGCGTCGAATGTCTTTGACTCCAGGGGAAATGAGGGTTCAAGATTTTAACTGTGACGTGGAGCTAGCTACGTTCGAGTTCGGATTTCGCGCTAAATCCGGTGTCCACGAATATTAAAACCCGAAAATATGTACCTTCTAAACCTTCTGAATTTGGAGTCAGCAGGACATGCGGAATACCGCCCTGCTGATGAGTACCAAAAGTGTACCCCGATAAAGTTTTTAATTATTGAAGAGTTTCTAATATGTCTACACTCAACGAAGACTGCTTTGTCAACTGATCACATTTTGGGTAAATCATAATATAACCCGGCTATGCAGATGTGGGGGAAATTTGTTTACAGCTGCTGTCACGTTTTGTTTACTTGTATAGCCTGCGCCAACGAAAAAAATACACGATGGCGACGGGGCGATTCGCCTCTAAACCTCTGAAATCGCCACAGTAAATATCAAGACGAGGGCGAACAAAATTGATATATAATGAAAAATCGCCCCCGCCATAAATTGATATTCCCTGGGAACTAATAAATCAATTTATTGATTTGTCTGACTGAACTCTCCGTTCCAACTACCAACTCCAAAACTAGAAATTTCCATCAACATTTTAAAAGTGTTGTGATTGCAGCGGATCGGCGGTCGTACCTACTGCTGTAGCTAGATCGGTATCCGCCTAGCCTAAGCACGCGGCCAGGCCCGCGCCCCCGATGTAAATACGGAGTACAGATTCACAATACACAGAAACTAGCTACTCCAGTGCAGCGCGAGCCCGCACGCTTCTAGAGTATGAAGCAAATAAGTATTTGCGAGTGACGAGTGCTGAACTGCTAGCGACCAAATTGGTTCGTAATATGTTTATTTAGTCTTTTTTCCGACCCGAATTTTTATCATGGACAGTGCAATCCCATTAAAAATAATGTTATTCCGTCTCAAATTGTGTTATTTATAACTTAAAACCATTAAATGCGAGTATATTTTTACTGTTGTCCCACATACCGATATATTTGTTGTAACGAAACGTGCAAAATCAATGCCAGATTTTTTCCTGTAAAATCGGTATAAAGCTAATTTCGTAGACAGAAATTGAATTTTGTTATAAAAACCCCGTAAATAAATATATAAATGATGTCCCTATACCTCAGCATTTTTCTTACAACTGTTTAATTAAATTATATTATTTATATACTAGGCCCATTGTCGTTGATGCCTGCGACGCGCCTGAGTGATGGCATCAATTTCAGTCTACGAAATGAAACTAGCTTTGGCTTGGCCTTTTATAGATTAGAATTAGAGTCTTTACGGGGACAAAAATACGACTATGATTTTGCATGTTTCTTTATAACAATGATCGTTATGTGGGACAACAGTAAAAATATTCATTTATTGGTTAAGTTATAGAGTCTAGATCTAAATAACACAATTTTAAACGGAGTTACATTTTTTTTAAAATGGGATCGCATTGTCCATGATAACAATTCAAATTCGGGACAAAAAAAATACAAAATGACACAATATTACCTACCAATTTGGTTGCTAGTACTAGTAGCATGACGGCTAAGGAAAAACACAACTTATTGTTACAGCTTAAAATGAATTAGCCCCCACTTTTCTTAAAGTAGCCCCCATTAAAAAAAAAAATTCCTAGCCTAGCTGCGTGTCAGTGACAACATTTTCTTATATAAAAACAAGCAGTTGAACAAAACACTCCTTTTGACAAGTTTTAGCCACATGTATATGTAAATCATTAAGCCACACGTTTAACACAAAGTGAATAACTCATGGATACGGAGATCCAAAAATAATAATTATTGGCGAGACATCGTAGCCGAAGCGGAGACCCGAAAAAAATAATTAGTGGCGAAATTGTACCTTTTTTTAAATTCTAGCTACCATTTTCAGAAAACAGATTGTTTCCACAAGTACTCATGATCAATTTTATGTTTCCTTTACTTATAATCACTCTATCTACCATAAGTAGCGGTGCTGGTGAAAGGCCGGTGAATCTTGACCTAATAAAAATTAAGCAGGTGAAGACGTGTGGTGAATCTGCACCTAATATTTTTAGCGGCGAGGTGAATCTGCACCCTATTTTTCTTGGAGATGGGTGAATCTGCACCTTATAAATAATTTGGAATAGTGAATCTTGACCTTATTTGTTACGAAGCAAGGTGAATGAGAGGTGAATCTTTGTGTCGGACGTTCAAGACCAAAAGTGAATAAGAGTGAGGTCTTGAGGGGGGTAGGTTCAAGACTCTAGTTGACCGGTGCATTAATCAATGTTATACAGATGTATCCAATGCTATTTTGTTATGGTTGTTGGCACGTTTTTTATTTCTCTTTGAAAATAATCATTATGATCTAAAGTCATAAACATAATACTGTAGGTTATCATCATGATCATCATCCCACAAATAGTACCATTTAATCATTGAAATATTATTTTCCAAGAATTCTCCATTTCCTGATGTCATTGAGGAATTTTTTTGTGAGGTTTCATGATTTTATTTTCTCAATGCTGACGTCAAAACCATGTTCATTTCAATAACAAGAAAACATGACCAGTGCTATGACCTTTAACGAATAGACATTTTGTTACCGTTGACCCCGATTATGTATTTTATATGGTATCATTTTGTGCAACAAGTAACGTACATTGCCTCCGCACGGAAGTATGCATGCACAATGAATGCAGAAATTCATGGGAAGTTCAGCCATGGTAGCAAGTTGCTCTGAAGGAAAGATGAAAAATCAGAGATGCAGATTGGTAAAAGATTTAACAAAATCAGATAAAAAGTAAGAATGTTATACTTGTATACTTGAACATGTATGGGTGCTGGCTACCTGCCACACTGACAGCCCTTGATTGAATGGGCAGACAGGCAAACTCTCTTTCCACATTTCATATGTATGTTTAAAATATAGAAATCAATAAATCAAATCAAATCAAAATCAAACTTACCCTTCTTACATGATTCTTTAAGACCTTATAATCTTACGCCACCTGAAGAGGCTGTCGTCATTACCAGTTCTTTCAGTAGTCATACAAGTAGCTGTCGTTTTAATCACATGTCATATTTCTTATATCCCTCCTTTTTTCTCCCACCCCCCCCCCTCTCTCTCTCTCTCTCTCTCTCTCTCTCTTCCTCTCTCTCTCTCTCTCTCTGCAGGATATTACTGGTGCTATTGAATACTCTAGCAAAGCTCTTGAGATCAAACCAAAGTGTTTTGAAGCATACTACGCCAGAGCTAGGGCTAAGAGAGCAATAAGGTAAGATCTGATACTTGGGTATTTTTGCTCAAAGATAGTCTTCAGCTGTGCTTGAATTATGCTGAAAATTGTATTGAAGCTGTTTCCACGGTAATCTTGCAATAGCATTATGGTCAGATGATGGATTCAAAAAGTATAACAGATAAAAACTTGTGTGTGTCATGACTATTATATATAAAAGGATATAAGTTGTACGAAATTATTTTTTTTTATTAGATAAAGCTATTGGATTCGTTGTTGAGTAGGAGACATCCTGCTCACCACACCACAATGGTTATTTGATCAAAAATCTTCATGTAAACCGTCAAATGAAGTAACAGAAAATGGGATGTGTTACTTTCATGCTTTGGAATGTTAGGAAATGTCATAGTCTGAGCATGTTTTTAAATTCATGTTTGATTGCAGACAATATGGACCAGCCCTACAGGATTTGTTGGAAGCAGTGAAGCTAGCACCCAACAACCGGGAAGTCCGAAGACTGCTGGTGAGGGTCAAAGAAGAATGCAAAGAAGAGACCAAAAGACAGCGGGAAGCCAAAGAAGAACGCGAGGAGAAAGAGAAGGAGAAGAAGGAGATGACCCCAGACTCTGGCGTTGCCAATTCACAACCAGGAAGTGCTGAACAATCACAGGCAGAGGTTTCGGAACCTGAGGAATCTGGACGACCTGTCACCTCGACGGCACCCTTGCAGGCTGGACGGAGTGATCCTGCAGTGTCTAGTTCTGTCTCCTCTGTACAGAACACAAGCAGGGTACATGACTCTAGTGGCGATCTGTCCTCACTGGACAACAAAGGGTTAAATAGCAATAGTTTGAATTCTAGTAGTAGTTCAAGCACACAGTTAGGGTCTGTGGAATTTACCATTGGAAACGGACATGTGGTGCAAGGAACCGGTGTTTCGCTGAAAGATGAGAACCTGTCGGAGAAGCAGGTGATCACCGAAGTGCAAGATGGACTCAAAGCAGGGGACAAACCCATTCCTAGACGTGCTCAGACAGTCAAGATGCCACGTCCGCCATCCATCGAAGTGGCGACATCAGAGCCGGTGACGGCGGGAGTCGTGTTCTTCAACGCCGGAGCTACGGACAACTCTCTCATCTCACCCAGCTCCGGTCAAGCCACCCACCCCCAACCCTTACTGAACAAACCAAACAACTCCGACTCCAGGGAGAGTACTCCAGAGTCGTCCACTCCTGGCTCTGGATCCGCCTCTGGGTCTGGTGGGTCAGGGGCTCTCAACTCCCCTGTCCATAGCTCCGTCAGGCTCCAGGAGGTCGTCCCTCACACCATCATGTCCAACAACCCATCCAGTGTCCACCAAGCAGGGGTCACCCACAGGTGAGAGTCATCGAGGTGACACCCCCTGGGCCCCAGGGCTGGCTTCCCACCCCCCGGCCAATGGTAAAGGTAAAGGGTAGCATAGATAGATAAACAAAAAATGCAACTTGTCAGCAGTCAGTGTATCCTCCTTTTCCCCCGACTCCTACATTGGTGCGTCATTCTTCCTTCAAAATAAATCATTCCTTTTTAACCAAAATTCCTTGTCCAGGTTGGTCTGGGGAGATTTCTTCTCGTCTTTAATTGTTTCTAATTCTTTCTTTTTTAGTTTCATTAACTAATGATTAGCAAACATAATATTAATTGCTCTTGCACTATGAGTTCAACTTTAATACCTGCCAAAATACATCATGTAGAGTTTTAACAAAAATTAAATGTCATCAAAAGCCAGCAGCTATTTGCATATATAACAGTACCATCAAAGGCCTCACTTCTAATACAACCTTTTCCCATCTTTTCTGGGCTTAGAATACTTACTTACATTTAGTTTCAAAATTGTTCACACTAATTTGACTAACAGTAGTATAAAGTTGAAAGTTACCTGTACTTGGCACAATATATAATTGCAAGCTCTAATTCGAATTAATTTCATATACTAATTAGACAAAAGTACTCTTGCAAAGCTGTGGCAATATTCTAACCATTATATTGATTAATAATGAATCCACCTGGCAGCATGGAATTCACTCCTTCCTTTTTTAGCTCTAGATTTTTTATTTTTTTATTTTTGCATGACCTTTCTCGCATCTTTTGTTTGCAGTGGCTTTTTAAAACACTTTTTTAGGAAAGGCATCTGTGTTGTGTGTTTAGTTCTGCAATGTGAACTGGAGCTATTTCTGTTTTTTTGTTGCTTTTGCTATTGGCTTTTGCAATTTTGTTTCTTATTTTGACAATTCGTGTATTGTTAACTTTCATTTTGTGCTGTAATATTGTTTCCTAGCCTTCTTCTGATAACTTATGATAAACTAATCAGTGAAATTCTGCTTCTTAGATATATAAAAACCAAGAGATGCAAAGCATTATAAAGACTGGTTCATGGTACCGTGCGTTTTTTAATCAGGCATTTGATTTGGTGCATCCGCATGGCTTAGAACATACATGTAAACTAAAATAAACTAAAAGACATGTAATAACAAATATTTGTGCAGTTAACTAATTGTTTTGCGTTCTTTTCTGTTGCTGCTCACTCTTTTTCTGGGTATCCTTTTTGATTTATAAAAGTTTGAATTTGAACTATGACCTCCTAATGATCTGTGATAGCTCTTCTGTGCATCTACTTGGAAAGTATGAGCTGATTTTTTCTTGAGGACTATCCTGTAGTCACTCTTTTAAAAGGAGGGCTTGAATTGGAAAGTGGGTATTTTCAAAGCGAGTTTAATTTAGTCACGAGTTTACAGTTAAATAAAAAAAGAGGGAATTTTTTTCTTGTAAAAAGAATTTTTGTGGATAACCTGTTTTGGATGGTGAATGATAACAGACCTGACAATATTGCATCTCATGTTTAAATAACATGCTCCCTTTTGCCTTGACTGTTTGTCTTGTAGATGAGTTTTACTGGTTTTTATTAAAGTGGGAATGTTGATACGTCTAATCAAACCATTTGTTATGTGTCTACCAAAGTCATTTAAGCTCTATCTGTCACTAATTGTCACTTGGTCAATTTTATTGAATGAATTACAGCTTAATTCATTGAATGGACAGATGAATAACATCCAAAGCAAATCCGACATACTTCAAGATTTTGAATATTGAAACATCATGAACTGACATTTGTGAAAGCCATAATCTTGGATAAATATTTGTGAAATGTGCAGGCCAAACATGACTTCAGACTTTGTAGAAAGTATCTCTTTTCCCACTTTACATTCCAGTAAAATAAGTCCACTATCAATGTTCATGGTATCGATTGGTCTGTAGTTTTCAATCAGTTTTGATTTGTGAGGGATATAGGTAGTTGTGAAAGTTTGTCATACATGTTTATTAAAGGTAATACAAAGTTTTGGTATGGGGTCGTGAATTTGGTTAAAATGAACATATTGGAAGCATATGCGATCCTACGATATTCACTGATCGTTGTCGCGGTCGAAATCGACTCTAAAGTTATGAAATTGTAAATAATAAACACTTTATGTTGTATAGCTTCCTCTCAAGGTCAAGATATTAATTAAGCTATAAAACAATGTTTCTTGACTAAAAATGACCGATTAGCTATCCCCGTTCGGAAATTATATGCCACAACTACATATTCTGAGATTTTCATGGTCGCAGCTACCACTGTACGGCCGTAGGAGCTATTTGAAGTTCATCAACATTTACCAGGAGCACCGGTAAATTTTTAAATTCAATTTTTCTCGAAAGCAGAAGTGTTTTAGGGGCTAAAGATTCTAGTGTATTTAATACGTCCACAGGGGCATCCAAATATATCAAAATTGTAAAGAATCACTATCCACCCATCTTTCAAAATTTCCCAAAACTTTGTAATACCTTTAACTTCAATAGTTTATTTATGCATCTTAAATTTCAAGTTTTTTCTTTTACAGCCAAACT
The DNA here is from genome assembly GCF_000002235.5 of Strongylocentrotus purpuratus. Taxonomy (NCBI): domain Eukaryota; kingdom Metazoa; phylum Echinodermata; class Echinoidea; order Camarodonta; family Strongylocentrotidae; genus Strongylocentrotus; species Strongylocentrotus purpuratus. Next base: position 45,324,533 of record NW_022145612.1, on the reverse strand, counting down.
TTCCAAACTTTTAAATTGCTAATAACACATTTTCACTCTATTAATAGTTTTCTATATCTGTGGTCATCACCATAAATTGCATTCACCTAAACTAGAAAAAGAAATTAAAAAAAATGATAGAACTCCATTTTTATGCAAACGTGGCAGACAAAAACTATCATAGACTATTAAACATTGCTGATATTTTTGATAAAGTTCATCTGGCATACAATATGGCATCAAAGTCAACTCTTCTAAATATATTGCAGGTTGCGACTCTCAATTTTTTTCATCATAAAAAATTTCTAGGTTTTGGTATCATTTCATCATATTAGTTTATGTGGTTTAAATGGATATATGGAGTTCTTTTGAATATTTTCTGCTACCTAATACTGTCTTTTTAGTAGACAAGGGAATTTAGAGCACTGGAAGATTCCACCAAGGATCAGTGTATGGGTCATATTTTGGGATAGCATGCTTAACCAGGTCTTGTGAATCTTTAAACATGTACCTTTCATTGCTTATTTTGACTTCATTCACTGGGCAGTGTACTTCAGCAACCACCAGCACAACAAGCCACAATCTTAGAATCCAGAGGGCCTCCATCATCATCATCTAATACTTCGTCCTCCTCCTCATCCTCCTCCTCCTCCTCCTCCTCTGCCTCCCCCTCATCATCATCGTCTCCAGGCCAGGCTCCTGCAGCTCCAGGGGCGGGAGCCGGGGCGGTTGTTGGGCGTGGTGGAGGGGGCGGGGAAGGGGGTAACGCTGTGAACGCATCAGCCGTTCCTCCGCAGAACCCCACCCAACAACAGCTGCACCAGGAGTTCCCGCGACCCAATACAAAGCATACCATATACATAGGCCCCACCGCATTGTAACCATGGCAACTAAATGTGTATGGTCGTAACAGTCTTACAGGATTCAATTCTTAAACCATGTTCTATCATGAGATGATAAACCATGTCACAAATATGGCAGGTCAAATAATAATCACTTCACTGTAAATGAAAAGCACTGTTCATACACACAAAATAAATGTTGCAGGGGTTAAAATTCAGTTGCATACGTGTGGTTTGCATCTCATTTCATGGTTAGTCTATCACTTGATTATGGAAGATATCAATGTTAAATCAACTCATTGCCAAAAAATCACTAACATTTGCTAGCTGCAGGGGAGATGAACTGCATACTGCTAAAGGTATCATGTTCAAATGAAATAAATGAGAAATTTTGCATTTATGAGCCAAGCATGGCAATGTAAAAGTAGATGTAGCCATGTGGCTGGGACAAAGATAATGAGCACAATTCAGGAGCACTTTCAGAGCACTTTCCTAATACTCCTTTTACTTCATCATACTCACCAATGGGTTAAACCATCAAAGTCAAAATATATTATATTGTTTCAGGTACATTTCCGATGCAATATCAATAATAATAAAAAAAAACAGAAAGTGGTGCTCTATCCTGCTGTAATCCAAATATTTAATCAGAGTAAATAATATCAAGCTACAGATCAAGTGCCGGTGGAAACAAGTTTTATGAATGAATAATTGTATCGCTCATTCCTATTAAAGTATATGGTACTTGTTCAACGCATGGTATATGGGTGTATAAATAAATATTCAACCAATTAAATTAACACCTGCATTGTATTCATGATCCAGCATAAAGAGTACTCTCTTTCCGTCCTCTTTTGCCTCCTGCTTTCATATCTCTATGAATTTCTTTCTTAATCCCTGTTCAATCTCTTCATCTATTGCTCAGTCCACTTTAAGATGCGAATGAATTAGATACGTGACTGTTAAAATCCTAGAAACTATGACTGTATTCATTCTCACATTGGCATATCCTACTTGAATTAGAATAGAAAAAGGTTTCACAATGAACTGCATCTCACAATCTTTCACAATGAACTGCATCTTTTGCACTTAAGTGATTATATAATATATATCACCCATAATATATGCCCGATTTATCAAAAATTGGGATAAAAACTGTACTGTCAGTAATATATATATATTTTCACACTTTAGTCCAGACTTTTGCTGCAATATATTTAAAAATGGCAAATCACTCTTTTCAGGCAGAAATTCACTTATTTACAAGATGATATGTACATGTATTTAAAACTTGTTTTCAGTACTATATTTTTGTCTCAGTGTTTTTTCTCTTCTGTACTGTGTGGAAGTGTTTGCACCATTCATCAGGTTAAGTATTTGATTGATATTTTCACGTGCATGTCTTATGATATGGCTAGGTGTAGCATGAAAAATATGTGCACTTTTTGATAAAACAGTGTGGTGTGTATTAAAGTATGCATTATTTTATTATTCCTTCTTTAATGTGAGGCTTTAATATTGCCAACTTTGTAGAGTCCATTCACTGCACTGTACTTCAACTATTTACAAAATACAAATTCACATATTGGTACTTATTTCATTGGAATTCAAGTGATTCAAGATTAGTATTCATATTATTAATTTTATAATATACAAAACAATACCCTTTGATATTAGTCCATGAATTTCAGTACAATTTAGTATGGAAGGTATTTCTTACAATATGTACACCATATACTTATAAAGTTTAAAAGCACATGCATTTTGAAGTGGAAGAGTGTACCAATATTACATTGCATTTTGATAGTGATTGCACATAATGGCACTGTTTATATAGTTCATGTTATGACGACTGAAAGTGTCTCGTGACCCTAGCCCTGATAAAGAAACCACTCGGTTCTTCAGATGCCCTGCTTCCACTGGCAATTTACGCCAATCTACTTATCAAACAATTGCCCTGTTCAAAATTAAAAATGAATGGCATTCACTATATTTATTTATCAAGAATATAGATTTGAAGAGGAGTGTTTAACTGCTTCCTTGAACGTGCACTGGTATTCCAACCTGAGCCCTGTTTCACAAAACTTGTTATCAATAACAAGCTACAATAACTGTTATAAGCTACTGAAATGGTAGCATCTGATTGGCTAGAAGCAGATTTGTCATAGAAATTTAGCATATGTTATCGATATCAAGTTTTATGAAACAGGGGGCCCAGGTTTCTTCACTTCACTGATATTATTTTCTGCATAGTTATTTGTCATTTATTACCATTATTCCTAAAAATTCAGAAATAATTTTTATTGTTATCTTGTGTATTAAGAATCAGAGAATAATAGTCGGGGAGAGAGTCTCTGTGCTCTATAGTTCTCATAGAAAAGTAAAAATTTCACATTGATAATAATAAGGGATTACAAAGCTTTTAAACCAATGTATTTTTGCATGGCATGGGAGAATTTTATGTTCTCGGTAACTGTTACCATTTTAAGATTTGATACACTCCTGTATAACACATTCTAGTACTAGCGAGGCTCCAACATCAAAAGAATATTGGTCAAGTATTTACAACTAAGTAGAAGCATAACAAGTGCTTAATATTCCGTTATGGTCCAACTTGTCACTATTTTAATTAGAATAGCAGGAATTTACCACGCCTTTTGTGAATATTAATTATTTAATCTAAATTACCTGATATTTTTAATCTTTTTTCTTTTATCTAGATAAGCCACAATTTTAGTTAATTTATGTGACTGAAAATAAAAGGAACCTCACTATTTTTATTATATTTCACCCATTATTTTACACATTATATAATTATTGTCCTGTGCCTGTGATAATTTTCCTTGATTCAATGAAATATAGCGATAGTAAGGCGGCAGTGTTCATTGTGAGCATATATTTGATTTAAATGAATTACTGAATTAGAAATTTACTTATACAGTGTAAGGGGAAGCCAAGTTATAATTCTTTGTTGGTGTTAAAGTGTTTTGTGATATGCGGAGGAAAGAATTGAAAGAGCTTGCACATGATCCATTCTTAAAAACTTAGAAACAAGAAAAGTACTTATTCTCACAGTTAAAAGAAGTAACAGGTCTTTTTGATAAAGAAGTCCTTATATTTATAAATGTACTCCTCTTTGGTAGCAGCTCAAGCATTGGTATGATGGGATTTTCATTTTAAATTTACACATTTTATTGTTCACATTGATGCATCTTCCCGTGTATTTATTATGGCATTTGAACATATTTATGATCAATGTCATATGATGAAATTCATTTTTCTTTTATCTTTATTGTATTTTGAGCCAAAGAGGAGAGAGAACAATGATTATTTGATTAAATTGATTTATGTAGCAGCTATAAATTTTATTTTCTGCACCAGGATTTTCTTAGGATGATTGTATATTTCTGATATTCGTGCTGGTGTGTACATGATGGCATACAGCTGCACTGGATACATAGGTATTTGTGTAATTAATGAATGGTATATGAATTTGTTTAGAAGATAATAATTGCTGTATGAATTTTCACATACAGATTTTTTTGAACTGGTCAATGTTGACTGGCATTTGTATATTAAAGGATGTGTACAAAAATAAACTGGCTAAAATATAAGCGTAACTTACTTTTTTGTGTGTGCTTTGCTCATTTATTTGAGAGTTTGAGGTGTGGCATATGACGGTTGATACTGATTACACTTTAGAAATAGAACTGGGATTGAATTGAATAAAATAGATGAATGAAAATAGAGAAAGAGAAAGACATAAAGAGAGATAGAGGAAGAGTGTTACTTATCCAGTCTTCAGTGTCAAGTTTTCTTTCAGTATTTGGAGCATTCCTCCAATCTGAACGTCGGATAAGAAGGATACGAAATAGGAGAATCACAATATCATATTTCTTATGCTTATCATTTATTTACTTTCTTTACACAAATTTATTTACAGTCAATAAATTACAATTATATGTACAAGATTACAAATCTAATAAAATGTTACAGTAACAACATACAGGTTTATCCTTCCAGATTGAATAACACATAAGAGGACAATACTTAAATGTATCTTTAAATCAGAATTTGGGTATAAAAAAAAGCTCCAATGTATTATTTAATTTTTTTACATGGAACTCGTATAATCATATATTTAACTATAGCAGCAATATTAAAGTATCTCTGAGACTGACGCCATCTACATAATCTTGCTTCCAATATTCCAGACTGTTGTTTCAACATTTATCTCAAAAGTGAAATACTACAGCTACCCCAACAGATAAACATAACGCTCTCAAAAGATACTTGAATTCTGGTAAAAATTGTCTACAAAGCAATCGTTTATTCAGTAATTATTGTAGGTTCTTTGGACTTGTGGAAAACGGCAAAAACTTAACCAAACCTTGCTGAAAATCAGATACACCTCCCACAACTATATTTCTTCCTTCTTTTTTTCATCTTTGAATTGAAGCAACTTGCATGAGCAATTCCAACAAGTATTTGCAAATTTGCTAAATTTCTTAAATATCTCTTTTCTTCACACAGATTTCATGCCTATATCAATAACGGGTGAACACTTTCAAAAAATATTGTTCTTAGAAATAGTGTGTCAAGGGTATGTTTTAAAGGGTTTCCATAAAAATTGCTGTTCTAAAATCATAATTGGAGACTTTGATCTCTTACATTTTGTTGCATATCTTTTTATGTTATTAATTTCATTAAGTTATAACTTGTAGAGATTCTGTTCCAAGGGTCACTAATATCTTTTTCGTCATGAATAGTTTCCATAGAAACTACTATTTTTAAATCATACACGTGTCTTTGCATGTGAAAAAAACATTTTCTTACAAGAATAAAAAAATTGTCCAAATAAACAATGCAAGTAAGACTCCAATGATAACGAAAGTGATATTGGACATTTAGGGGTGCTAGAAACAAAAGGATTACAGGTAAAGACACAAAAAAGATGAGAAATAAACAAAAACAAGTCATAACAACTCAAAAATAAAGACATTACGTACATTAGATTACTGAAAGAAGAGCATTGTGAATTTAAGGGATCTTTTAAGTACAAAGTGGAATGTTGTTTAAATAATTGTGAATCTGCTACAGAGTAGAACACATTTTCAGTTGTGAAGGGAATAAGTTCAGCCTGTTATCATATTCAGGTTCAAACGACAGAATTCTTAAGACATACAACGTAAAGAATGAATGGTACAGAGGGTAGCAGTAGAGCTCCCAGTCTACAGCAAAACAGGATTCTTAAGTCCACGGCCAAATTAATTCTTAAAGGCATTGTTTAACAATGTTAAATCAGTGTCTGTGATATCGTGTAATATTAAAGCCCTAACAAAATTGTGCTTCAAAAAAAGTAAAAATCTTTGAGTGACCGGTTTTACCATACTCATTTTCCTCAATAGACTGTAGTGTTATACAAACTGTTAGGAAAACGCAAAATTTGATTTCGACTTCCAATCATAAATATCTTGATAATCAGACAGGCGATACTAGGCTTGTAAAAGTCATGGGATTCCTGACTGACCTAAATCATAATGGCAGCATGAGCTAAATCCAGGATTTTGTTTCAAAATCTGAGGCAAGGTTATCGAGTCACTTTTATAGTGAATCGAGGAACAAAAAACAAAACATATACAGAGAAACAAGCTTTCAGCTTTATGTAACTTGTAGGGATTCTGTTCAAAACAACACTAATATTTTTTAATCAAGATTTTATTTTTACTTTTTTACAACATCAAAAACATCTATTATTCATGACCATTTTTTTTTAGGATTCTTTGTCGAAAAAATATTTTGACACAGATTTCCTGCTCACGTCAATTACAGGTGCACACTTTCAACAAAAATTTTGTTAAAATAAATAGCTGAAGGCTTAGTTTTGAAGGGTTTCCAAAGAAGTTAATTCGTACCTTGTAGGGATTCTGTTCAAAGATACACAATTATATTTTTTTACAACATCAAAAACAGATGTAATTGGCAATTTAAAGAAAATATCTGTACTGAAAAATGATTTATATGCATCATCGGAAAGCTTATAAGCCATAGATTACAATAATATCAATTATATGCCATTTTAGAGTCTGTCAGAGGAGTATCAGCTTTCTAAAAACTCAAAATCTAAAGCTTTGAAAATTGGAAGTTGTTGACATGATGACATCATCTTATGTGGAGTACGCATATTCACAATGACTTTGCATCGATTAAGCAAGGCCCATCGCCTCAACTATATAGGTGAATCAGTCGGTCCACATGTTATGTCGTCACTGTAACTTCAGCAAATGTGAACCCTGTTGACCCATAATTTGGAGGGGAGCGGAAAATGAGGTTTCGATTTGCTTTTGTGCAATAATGAAAGGGTAAATATTTGTTATTCCTTTATATTTTTAATCTAAATTCATTCAGTTTTCCATTAATATCAAGTTGTATTTTCATTGGATAGGGTCTTTAAAATCTGTTATTCATTATCATTTTTGAAGGGATTCCTTTTTTTTTTTAAAGGACAGTCCTCGTAATTAATTTAAGCCTTTTTTCTTCTTACAACACATAAAAATAGACACAATCTAGCAACCAGTGCTCAAAATACACAGGGGCGGTGGGCGATTCGCCCCCGTGAGCTACATAATCGCCCCCGTCATGTTGCTCACGGGGGCGATTGCAAAATTAAAAATCGCCCCCGTGGAATTATAAAATAAAGATTATCTTTTCTGTTATAACTTTAACAAAATATTGAGTTTCAATTTTCAAACCTTAAACCAATGAAATGGAACTTAGATTAGCGTGTAAGATTTCTCGTTTTATGAGTATAGGCCTATTATTGCCGATTCAGCTCGCAGTGCACAGTGCCGCCGTCAGCAGTGGTTATAGGCCTACTGCGCCGTTAGTAGCGGTACGTGTGCACGCTGCCGCGCCATGTCTGCTGGAGCTGGAGGCGATCGCGCAAGGGCAGAAACATGGTCATGGAGAATTTTTTCGTTGCGAAAGCGTTAACCCGCTGAAATCTGGTGATTTCAAATGACCAGCAAATAATGAACCTCGACCAGTAAATCAATATTAGGGACTTTTAGATTTGCACGATGAGAACGTGGACTGCAACGTGTGACCTCCTTTTAAGGCAGTGCCAGTGCTTAAAAGAACGTCACATGTGACTGCAAGTGCACGTCCACGCAAATCTAAAAGTCCCTATTGAGAAGAAGAGGAAGACCAAGATGTCGTGGAACGATATGGTAACATGGGCAGATCTACGGGGGGGGGGGGGTTAGGGGGTTTAACCCCCCCCCCTCCGTCTCCTTTGGGCTGCCAAGTGAAAATGTGATATTAAAGCGGGGGGGGGGGGGGGGGGATGCTAGAGAGGACTACTAATCTATTTTATTTTTTTCAGGGGGGGGGGGAGTGAAGCGCCGTTTTAGCATGACTTTCTTTTTAACTCTTACTTTCACCTATCTCAGATAACCCTAAGTTTTTGGTTGCTGCTTTATATGTAGTTGATAATGCATGATTAAAATAAAGAGAGAGAGAGAGAACCACCATCATTTTGCAATGGTTCATGCAGGGATTGTGTAATGTACATTTGAAACCATTTCTTAGCGTCTCAACCCTAAAAAAAAAAAAAAAAACTATTTTTGAAGAAAAGCATTATACTGAATTAAATAAAGAAAAATAGCTTTATATATTGGATCATACTAATACTGATACGGGCTAAAGACAATGTGGTATTTGTAAGGAGGTATTCCAAAATGACATTCTGATAATCAACATTTGTTCTGGTATCATAAATGTATATGCGCATAATACAACTGATCTTTATGATTTCTTAACGTGACATAGCTTCTTCTCCTCCTGCAAACAAAAAAGAAAACAAGGTTATTTAATAAAAGGATCATGCGACAAATAATTATTGTGATTCAAATTGATGCAAGGATTTTTTTTAATAAGCAATGCTTTTCACCAGAATCTTCTTTGTAAAAACGACTTTTACAAATCTCAGCCATGCAAATCTGCCACTGTGTTGTAAGATCACTTTCAGATTAGGAGAAGTGTATCCTTTAATGAGTATTTTACATTGAATGGAACGTCTCAACTCAGTAAGCATGGCTGAGATTTGTAAAAGTTGTTTTTACAAAGAAGATTCGGGTGGATAGCAGTGCTTATTCAAACAAATATTCGCATCAATTTGAATCACAATCATTATTCGTCGCTTAATCCCTTTTAATGACCTTGTTTTCTTTCTCGTTTGCAAGGGGAGAAGAAGATATGTCACGTTAAAGACATCATTAAAAATCAGTGTTGTATGCGTATATATTATATACACAGGCCAGTAACAGCTATGTAGCTTGTAAATTTGTAAGAGGGAAAATGCTGATTGAAATGAAAATGATGAAATAGCAAATAATTGAGGAGTATCATAGGTACCAATTCAATGGATATTTGTATAAAAAAGAGCCCCCGTCAGTACTAAACCGTGAGAAGGCTCACGGGGGCTCTTTTTTTGGGGGGAAGAGCCCCCGTGGACAAAAAATTAATTTGAGCCCTGCTAGCAACGCATATAAGCACAAATGTAATTTGAAAATTAGGATAACAGAACAAATTTGAAAAGTATAAATACCAAAAAAGATAAGCACTTGTGGAATAATATGTTGAAATATTTTAAGCAGACCAAATTTTTTTCATCAACATTTTACTTTCACTTTTGTTGAAAATTCCAGTTTTTTGAAGATTCATTCTCATCAAATTTCTCTGGCAAAGATTATTTATGTGTCTAAGTTTGTGACATTCATTTCCAATGTTGTTTGATTCTTAGAGCACTTCCTTTTTTGTAATTATTATAGATCTCAAGATTATTATTAAACCTGACTAGAACAAACACAATTACAGAAGATATGGGACTACATGTATGAAGTCTTTGACATATATTATTAAAGGGAAATTCCACCCTGATATTACAGTATCTTAATTTTAATAAAAGCAGAAAAACAAAAGAAACAAATTAATGAAAGTTTGAGCAATATCCGATTACAAATGAGAAAGTTATGAATGATCCACCTTCAAATATTCTTATCAATAATCATTTTTTTGCTCAAACTTTCACTGACCCGTTTCTCTCATTTTCTACTTCTATTAAAACCAATTTAATATCGGGTGGACTTCCCATTAATATTTTGGATCTCAAGAGATTTTCATTTCTTTAAAATCTCTATACTGAGACCATGGTAAAACTGGTGGAAGAAGTATTTTCAAGGAGCGTTTAAATCATTGAAAAATTTAGAGAATTAGTCTTTCTTATTTCATTGTCTTTGCTTCTTTCTGGTGGAAAATTTGTATCATTGTGTTCTCACACTGGGACTGGTTATTAGTTCTGTTTTGATGCGATCAAAGACCATGCCCAAAGTTTAGAAACTTACAAAGGACGAAATTTAGTTAACATCCCAGCGCTTAACAGCTTTAGTTCAGCTGTGTCCTGGATGCTGATGACTTTCACATCTCACAGAGTACATGCAACCCTGGCCTCCATCATGAATCGTCTGTCTCCTCATACCGGCACTCTTGACCAGAGCTGTTACTAGGCTTCGCACTTTTACACCAACAAAGACCCTGGCCCTTTCACCTTTGACCTTGAAGAAGACTTGCCTGAAAAGCACCATAAAAGTGGACCAATTTGACCGCAGGTGCACCAAGCTACGTGCTGGGGCTGAAGTAAATCCGTTAGTGCTCCATTATGACTGTACATGCAGGTGCACAATGTTAGGGCTGGGGTTGGTTTGTTAGTGTCGTCCATCGGTAGACCACTTTGACCGTAGGTGCACCAGGAATGGGCTGGGTCATGGCTCTAGGAGAGCCATGAGACGACAACTTACGACCTAAGTGCATCTGGTATTGGCTATGACCGATACAGTCTTGTCTGTAGTTAAACCATTAGTGGACCACTTTGACAGTAGGTGCGCCAGGGATGGGCCGCGATTGATACAGTCTTGACTCTCATAGAACCATGAAAGGATCACTTATGACCTAAAGTGCATCTGGAATAGGCTATGAACGATACAGTCTTGTCTGTAGTTGAACCATTAGTGAACTACTTTGACCGTAGGTGCACCAGGAACAGTATGGGACTGCTTTCTGGATGCCATACTGCTTCCACCTCTAGATGACACACCGCTAAGATGGCTCGGCAAGCTCTGGGTAGTCGTCATCGGGTACCGTGCTGCAGTGGCATGACCAACGGTTTGCTGGAGAAAAGAAAGAAATTGTAAAGATTACTATTACAATAGTGCGCTGTTTGTTGCCATTTACCTTCAACTACATGCATTTTTGATATTCAGATTTTAAAACACAAGTCCTTGGTTTTGAATGATGTTTAAATTAAGTCAAATTAATGAAATCTAGATTCCCAATACTCACTATAATGGTATTCTAAAATAGTGAACAGATTCTAAATTGAGTACATAATTCTCTATTTTTTTATTCAGAATCAGAATCCCTAGGGAACCAATTACTTTGTTTGAAAAAGGGGGAAGACTCTACTCCCTAATTTCATTTCAGGATGAGAGCAAAAGAATCTATCACCATTGTTCTCAACTTTTTCTCAAGAATATTTGAACAATATTTTCGTGAATATCAATTCCATTTAGAAATAAATGGAAAAGAATTTTATCCCATACCAACATCCTAATTTAGGATGAAAAAAAAGAGTCTTTCATTACAACCTTATTCTGAACTTCAACTTGGCTTTAGACACCAGGGCCCCGTCTTACAAAGAGTTGATATTAATCGCAACTGATTTTTGCAACTACTGGTATGTACATAAGAGATAGGCGAATGAAAACTTGCGATTGATTTGCTCAATCGCAACTCTTTGTAAGACGGGCCCAGGTTATGGAAATAATTTGACCTTTGACACATGTTCACAACTTCATTTAGAATTTTCAACAGGAATAGGTTGAACATGATGGTTAAGAATATGAGCCAGCTCCCTAGTTCCTTCTTTGTATTTGGATTAGGATTAAAGAAAGAATCCAGTAATGGAAAGAATTTGATCTTTAAAGGTAAAGTCCAGTTTTGGAAACGCCCCCCTTTCAAAAAGTGAAATGGAAGCTCTTATTACCAATCATGTGAAAGAATGTTTTGAGTAATACATGATGATACAAATTTTCCAGAGAAACCGCCTACTAATTGATATTTTTGGTAAATTATTATATCTATTTGGACCTGATAGATATCGCGCACGTGTCGCACCGCGTGTCACGTAGTCCCATATATATCTTTCTGTGTACAGTGCTTTTAACTTTACCAAGACTTGGCCAAATTTCTTATCATTTTGATGATTCCAGAACCTTGCACTGCACACCAATACTTTAATATATGCCATATGATCAACCTTTTCTGATCGATATAACGACATAACGTTTCTTTCACAATGCAATCGCATGACCAGAACTGGTCTTTATCTTTAACTCCTGTTCTGATCTTTGTTGGAGGATTAGACAAATTCTTCTTCTCTGTAGCTCTGATATTGGTTAGGAATCATCGTGGAACAGTAATCTAACCTGAGTAATAGGATGATGTCTCTCGACCACCACCGAGGCCATAGGTGGGTTGAGACCAAGGCCACTGGATGCCTGCAGCTCACTTCTACCGCTCACTCTGGCTGTTACCGTCTTAATCTGAGATGATCTCCCCATCGCCTAGAGGAAAAAGAAACAAAATATTGAGAGCATTTTATAAAATGCACGTTTAAATTTATTGAATACTCTATTTAAGTTAGAGCCAACGTTTACCAGAGCTTCCATTCAACATATTGCACAATATGTATGTTTGGTTCAAACACAGTGGATACGTCACCAGAATGTAGATCACATGGTTTGTGGTTTGAGTACTGCCATGACACCAATGTCTTTTGGCAAGATATTAATATACATTTGCCACACTGCCCAGGTAAGGTAATTAAATGGGTACCCGGTAGAAAGGAATTTGTTGAATGCTTGAGCGCCTTTTCAACGTAGCTTGGCTAAAGCTGGGTCATTGATTGCAGGGCCCTCCAGGAGAGAAGGTAATAATACCGATGAGGCTACCCTGGGTAAACAAGATATAGTATTATCATTGATGCACAGTAGGCCTACACACAGGGCTATCATATATAAGTACTACACTGACTTGTGGGTAAGATACAAAATAAACGTCCAAGGAACCTAAGAGACATATTAGGAATGTGTTTGCAATTTCTATTTTCAATCATAAATATCTTAATATCTAAAGAGGTGATTAGATAATGAAACACAAAACCTCTCTATAATAGCACAGCATTTGTATTAATCGGGTATACCAGTTGGTTTCACTTAATGAACCTGAAACCTATATACATGTACAAAATAAAACCTGAAAAGGCCTGCATGAGGAGGTGTCAGGATTTACAAACTTGCATCCCTCATAATGAATACAACAATCACGTACTGAGTGAAAAAATTCCTGTTTTGAATACAGACTATCATTAATGTGTAAACAGGGTGCCTCTCCTACCTACAGGGTCTCACTTTAATATCCTTTCTGAGAGATGGGTTGTTTCCCACTGTAAACTTGCCTGCTTTTCTATGAAACGGAAGGGGCATGTTCACACACAGCAATGACTTTTGTCAACTGCTTGGGCTGGATATGCACCCACAACCAACAGGTTGACAGTCCTTGTACAGATGCTCCAAGAAAAACACATATTCATCGAATCCATACACGGTTTTGACCTATTATTCGAGTGATCAACAAACACTAAAACGAAAAGACAAGATACTTACCGTTTTCTTGACAGCAGGAACATTCCCTCTCTGGCTGTGTGTTGTAACTGTGGATTGTGCATGGTGACCCATGGGTTGAGTGCTTGGTATGGCTGAGCGACCTAGTGAAGTGGTATTGACTGACGGCGAGGGTCTGGTGGGGGCTGGGGTAGGGACAGGGGCACCTGCTGCTGGGGTTGGTGCGGGGGCGTGGGACGAAGGATGAGGCTGTCCACTTCCTTCTGCAACAATGCATAAATACAAAATTGAAATAAAGAAATCAAAAGTAGGAAGAAAAGATGGCAAACTTAGGCATTTAAAGGTAAAAATTTCCATTTGGCTATCAAAATTGTGGAAACATAATTACATTTGGCATGGATCAGTAGTTACATGCCCTTGAGAATATATATGAAAATCACAGTTTCAAATTTTGTTTAAATCAAAGTTGATCGTAATTGTACTGGTGGATTGCTTGTGATTCTGTCTCTAAATCAATGACTACCAGGTATGCAACAAAATGCGATTTGATCAAATTACTATTCTTTTTTTTCAAACTGAAGTCAATTCTAATTTTGCAAAGTTGAGTGTTTCCAAAACAAATAGACTTTGACAACATAAAAAACTTTTGCAACTTGTAAACCACTGGCATTTCTCCAGGAAGATACTTTAGTGAATTGAACAAACAAAAACTGAGCGCTATGTTACCTCTGATTTGATTTCTCCACATCCTGAAACCTTTGCACCTCTAAACCATTTGTAACATTTTAGTGAAAATGTCATGCAAACACAAGTTTTTGGTTTTGCAGTATATTGCAGAATGCAGAAACCGCAGTATGATTGATTTGATTTTGGTAGAGAACCACAAGTGTTGTATTTCAAAGGCAATTACTCATATTTTAATCTGTTTATACATCTAAAAGGTATACTGCTTTAGAAAAAGTCAAGTTTATTCTTAGAAGAATTCTTTGATTACACAGCGCAGTAGCTCCTTCATAACCTTGCATTTATAATAACAAAAAATATAATTACTTCCCTTTCCGTATCCATGGTTACACCTATCAACCCTTAGGAAACCTCCCACTATGTTTTATTCAGTCTTTGCAACCTATATAATGTAGACACTACTCCTTTTCTTTCAAACATATTCCCTTGGCACTCACAAATCAGATTCAATACATAGACGAGAAAACTGAGAATATAGTTGTTCTGTCATCAATATCTACACATACACTTGCTACAGTTTGCATACTCTACCAAGCATGTAACTGAATACAGCCTCTTTCTAAATGCATATATTCATGAGACATCTAATACAAGTAGTAGAGTAAACACAATGAAATGAGAGAATGTAAAAAACCTTAAAGGGACATTGGAATATCAAGTGTGTGAAATCATATCATACAATCAGCATTCAATTCCTATATCATTTTGAAAAGAACTGGAATTGAGTAAGAATGTTATGGATTCTAAAATTGAATAAGGCACTTTTTAATTATTAGAGATTTTGTGATGTAATTGGAACAAATCTACATAAAGTCATGCTGTCTCAAAATACACTACTGTTAAGCTTTAATTTAACTGTTTAGGAGGCTTTAAGGTATATTTGTCATTTCGTTCCCATGCAATTAATGTTGCAAGACGAAATTAGGTACTTGTTTATTTATAAATTATTCCCTGCTATTATATAAATTTGGACATTTTAATGGAGCATATTGTACTGACATGACAAACTTTACATGCAGTTAAATACAGCAAAATAAACACTCTGCAGTATAACTGAAATTCTGTAACATTTTGAAAAGCTCGTATAAAGTTAATGTATTAACAAAATTTGAAAAGAGATAAAACATTTAGACCCAACAAAATACACATCAAAAATCAAATGTTGAAAGAAAATAGTTATTAAAATTTTCAAAGATTCCACTGGTTTATTTTGCATTGTATACTGCATGTTTCTACTAAAGTTGTGTAGAAATTTAGAAAACATGATTTCAATACCTTTACTCAAAATCAGTCAAGGACTTTTGAACAATAAGCATCTAACAATATATGTTCTTAAAAAAGAATGAGGCCATTCAAGAAACACATTTCGATAACAATATCACCATTATCATGCTCACAGGGAATACAAATAGGATTAAATAGGATTAGACTGTAAAGAATGTGCATTAATTGAGGCCATAAAATCAGCACATTATTTGTAGTTTTCCTCCTCCTCCACGTATAACTTCACACTCTTACCTTCGCCATCGTGAAACATAGCCATGGCTTCCATATTGAGCGCACAAACACCCCTCATGAATGCTTTCTTCATAGATTCTTCATAGTAATCTCTCTCTGCGTGGAGCTTTGTCACCTCGACTCGTGAAGCTTCCAGGGCTTCATTCAACTATCAAGAAGGAAAGAAAAAAAAAAAAACGAAAGCAAAGGGATTAAGGCTGGATTAAAATTTTACTGCAGTACTTAATTGGAAAGCATTTAAGGTATCATTACCTTCTGGATTATAGCTCTGGTTTACTATTGGTCCAACTTCCAAGACAACAGCTTATATTTTACCAATAGTAAATTTAGAATCAGATAGAGCTAAAATACTAAGCAAATTGTTCTCTGCTAGTTGCATGGTTTAGGCTCATGTTTAAAACTTACAGTGTATATGTTTTTGGAGAGACATTCCTAGTTCAATTGATGGGAATGTTAAATAATTAACATGGTCAAAATGATAATTAAAAGTTGCCAAGTTTGATAACTTTGCATCACTTTTCTATGTCCTATTTTGAACCATTGTCCAATTCTTAAAGCTATAATACCACTCAAGGTTATTTTGCAATTTTGTACAATCTGAACAGATCTAAACAAATGTTAGAGAAGACTTTTCACAGACCCTCTGACTACAAAACAAACAACTTACCGACGCTAATCTTGCCTCATAGTCATTGGTGAGTTTCATACAGACTTCCTGAGCCTTACTCTGGCACGCCTTCTCTACCCTCTGTCTCCACTTGGCAACGATGATGCTATGCCAGGCTGACCAGACTTTCGATTTCAAATGCCTCTCATGGTGCCGCTTCGCAAGTTTGGCAGTGAAGACCTAGGAAAAACATTTCAAACATATTTGGGATTGATATCATGTCTTCTTTCTATAATGCTGATTGCTGAACAATAGGTTTTTTAAAATTACAACCGATACATGACACAAATGGAGTTTTTTTTTTTGGTGATAGTATCCATGACTACTAGTACCCCATGGACCGTGCCCCCCCCCCCCCAATACTATTTAGATCAAATACCACACCTCCTGACAACTGCACAGATCATTATGTTTGCACATTTCAATGGGTAAAAAAATACTTAACAATTACCTGGACAACAACTGCCCTGGGAATACTCCCCTAGGTCAATTAGTTTTAATATCAGTTTCATTTTAGTTTATTGCATATTACACATTCACATTCATTACATAAATCATAAACAATAAGAATGACAGGTGTAAATTTAGATACCTTTATATCAAGCCATTGAAGTATTAATACAGTAAAAAAAACATACAGAGATATAAATTCAATTTCATGGTACTTAAAATGGAATTACAATATTTGTAGTGAATTATGAGGGAATCTAGGAAAAAGCTAAGCTTGTTACTTGTACATTCCCCTTATAGATGAGAGCAGTCTATTGTGCATTTAAATTATATTTAATAACAATTTTATTATATTTTAAACAATTATATTTTAAAAAACAGAAGCAAAAAAACGAGAGGCGTAAAAAGACGAAGGACCAATAAAAAAAAAAGAGAGCAGTATGTAGCAGGTAGCATTGGGGTGAATTACGTAAGTGTGTGGGTGGAACACTTTGAATTTGCATATAAAGGTATACAAGGAACAGCTACTTGTCAAATCTGTCGGGAGTTCATTCCACAATAGTAGTCCGGTTGATACAATTGTATTGTGTGCGAAGGCAATGGGTTCATACTGTGAAGGGTAATTGCCATAAGAGGAAGGTCAATCTGATGTTACGCAAATCAGCAGACAGTGCACAAGGCTATGATAGAAATGCTTTTTTTTATTATGAATCTCAAAGGAAATTTGTATAAGGTATGATAACTTGATAAGGTATTGATATTTTGGTAATGTTTGGTCTGTTAGAGCCGAAAGGGCATTATTCTATGTGAAAGAACATCAGCACCTCATGCCTTTGTGGCCCCAAACGGTCAATTTATAATTCTGAACTTCACATGAAATTAATAAGATTTTTAAAAATTCTCTAGAAATGCAAACTTCCAAGGAAAATGCCAATAACGCCTATTTGCACTAGTTTGGCCAGGAGGGATTGGACCTCCCTGCGTGATCACTGGCAGGTAGTTATCTTATCACATCAGCTCTCAATTAACATAAGAAAAAGGGGACCATGGGGTATCAACGGGTACCGCTTAGGCATTGTTGGCTATTAGAGGGCGCAAGTAGCTACAAGTAGTGCAGTCCAGCTTTAAACCTAATACCTGTCTCTTATCCTCGCTGTGTCTTAGCTTCCAGGATTGGAATCTCCCCAGCATCTCAAACCGATCCTTCTCCTTCTGGACGGCCCTGGTCAGGTTGGAGATGATATGATCCTTACGCTCTACCGATTGCTCGTACGTGTGAAGCAACTCCTTCTGATTCTCAATCTCATTCTGCACCCGTCTCAGGTCCTTGTCAGATCTGCGCACGAAAAGGAAACAGTTAGGATTATCTTTACAGTATTTTTACAGGCTATACATGTCTGTACATGTTTTCTGTTAATTTTTAAATGAAAAGAAATGTATTAGTTTATTAAAAAGAACAAGACATGCAACTCAAGAGATGACAATCTTAGTTTATTACAAAGTATAAGTATCTTTGAGGAAAAGCCACATGTGACCACCCCACCCCCCCCCCCCCCACCCCTTCAAAAAAAGAAAAAGAAAAAGAAGGAAAAAAAATAGAAAAAAAATTGAAGAAAAAAAAAGATTAAAAAAATCCGCATGAGGCAAAAGGATCTAAAGCACAATGCACATCACATGTCTATCTGCTTTAATACACACATATCAAAGAGTACAAAGCATCAGGGGGAACTGTTTCATGCAGCTATACTTTTTGCAGCTATTTACCATGTCTTATCTAAATTACAATTCTAAAACATTGTAATACTTACCTTTCCCTTTGTAATCTAACCTCCACTCTGGATCTCTCTATGACTGCAATCTTGGCCTGACTAAGCTCAGCCTGGAAAAATGGGAAGAATAATAGCATGAATAAACGATGTAAGAAATGATTATGGAAAAGCAAATTAAGGCAAAAACACTGTTTTGTCTCCCCTCTCCTCAATATAAGCAGAATATTTAATGTCTTCCCTTGGTTTATTTTTTATTTCATGACTTTCAGTCATATCTACAGATCTATATTGTATGGTTTATTCCTTTCTTTCATTTCTATCCTTCTCCTTTCTTTCTTTTCTTCTTTCTTTCTTTATCATTTATTTCTACTTTCTTACATTTTTTCTTCATTGTTGATTTCATTCTTCTTACTTTCTACACCTTTCTTCTTACTTTCTTTCTATCCTTCTTTCTTCCTTTCTTTATGTCATTTACCACTTCTTGACCTGGAAGAGCAACGATCCTTTCTGACATCTACCTACTACAGCCTCATTAAACATTCGACCTACTTCTTTCCAAGGAGACCTACTACGATAGTCAATGGTGCCCTGGAACCAACGCCACACAAGCTGTTTAATACTAGCAAGGTGAGTGTTGACCTACGACAAGCAGTCTTGTAGGTGTACTTCAATAAGTGTACCAATCCATGCAAAACAAGCACTAGTAGTAAAGGCCTCAAAGCTATTCAGCTAGTTTACAATGGCAGACCCTTTTCAGTCACTCCATAGGACTTTTTTTTAAATTCTGTTTTGAAGAGGTTTTCATTGCATGAATA
This sequence comes from Strongylocentrotus purpuratus, assembly GCF_000002235.5. Lineage (NCBI taxonomy): Eukaryota > Metazoa > Echinodermata > Echinoidea > Camarodonta > Strongylocentrotidae > Strongylocentrotus > Strongylocentrotus purpuratus. The sequence continues at coordinate 45,305,009 of NW_022145612.1, read as the reverse complement.
TACAAGGCAAATAAATTAAGATGAGATCATCATCTAGAAAATTAAATTATTCCTTTGCACGGACTGAAGGACTTGACCTGTGTTGCTACAAGCTTTGTCAGCATTGCGAACATTCAGCATAACCGCAACAAAGTCTCGATTCAGACTAAAATGGCACCATGGATTCCCTAATTTTCCTTCCTCCATTTCCTTGTAAGATCATGGCCACAAGGTGGATGATTTACGACCAGGCAAATTTCTTTCATCTTGACCGAAATGTGTTTTGATTTCAAAGGTTAAGATACAGACTTAAAGCAAAAGACCACCAGTTGACACTATCCCTTCCTTCTTTAACTCATCTGAAACAGGAATGCGTGTGTACAATACTGAAACAGGTATCCCAGATTTTGGAAAATGTTAATTACCCCCTTCATCACTGCTATACCCTAATGCGATCGGGGAAGCGGTACAGATCAATGAAGGCTCGAACTTCACGATTCCTTAATTCCTTTGTCCCGCTTTCCATTCGTAAATACAATGAACAACTCCAGTCAATTTGAATAAGCCTGTATCTTGCCACTTCGCTAATCATCAATTGCATTGTACCCTTTCCTTTTCAACCGATTGTACCAGTATCACGAGGGAATAAATAAATAATCTATCTTACCCTATGATACCATATGTTATTCAAGTTTTAGTTATAAACCGTTTAATTTATGAAGGAAAAAAAACAAAGAAAGCATTCAGCTATAAAACCGTGACAAAGAATGATACATGTAATAAATACTGTTGATAATGATGATGACAATAATAATAATAATAATAATAAAAGTAACAATAAGAATTATGGTAACGATAATAATGATAATGATAATAATGATAAAAATAATAATAATAAAACATAATAACAATACTATTTCCGAATTCTACGAAATCGTACGTTTTCAATAGTGTTGGAAGTCAATTTATTTATTCTATTTTATTATATCATTCCACTATGTAAAACGATTTATATCCGTGTTTCCATATGAATATGTCATTGTACATTTGCTACTGTGTATTTTCTATTTGTGTATATTATTTTCTATTGTATATTGTTCATGTGCCTATGTAATGCCAACAACTGAATTTCCAAATGGACCAATAAAATTAATCTGAATCTGAATCTGAATCTGTAGAATTCTCTGCTCCTCAATTAAATCTTGAGCAAGGTAAATCAAGTGCCCTAATTTTTCGACCATCTTGATTCATTTGGATATCATTATCATTTCAACTAAAATTTTCCAAACTGAATACCAGCAAAATGAGTCAAGTTTATCAATCAATTTAATTTTAAATTTTGAAATGTATTTGAATACCGGTAACTGTTTTTAATTAGGCAACTTGCAAACAAAGCAAAGGAAATTGAACCTCTTTTATATCCTTTATCATCTGGGCTGCATATTATAAAGACTTATGAAAGTTAAACAAATGGCATAAAATCATGCAAGGTGTACTATTACAATTGAATTCAGGTAGTCATCATAATGCAAAACGTTATTCACTACACACTTTGTTTACCAAATTTCGGGACGTTCTAAGTAAAAAATATAAAAATTTTAAAAAGGGAGATCAAAAGCATTTAGTGCATGCTTTGGAATTCAATGTCCCAAATTTTCCTAGCAGTCTCTGCAATTTAAATCTTATTTTTAATTTTGCACTTTATAACAAAAATCTACCTTGAACATACCGGTATGCAATTTTAAATGTGACTCATGCTCCAGCGACATTTTCTCCAGGCTGGATTTGTTTCGTCACCAGATAGATGGTAGGAATTATGGTTGCCATTTGATTTAATGCTTGGTTGAGCATTATGGACCTGTAGGGTTGATGCTCGGTTAGCGACAAGGTTAGTGTAAAAATTAAGCTTATGACAACCGTTGATGGAGCATGTGTCAGAGGACCGTCCTGGACCTGTTCATCATATCATTGGCGAGTCTTTAAGTATAAAACCAGACAGGTACCAAATTTTGCGATGACAAGGCTGGATAACTTACTAAAACACCCCTCTTCAGCTCCAGGCTCCAGTTGTCTAGCAAATTCTCCATGCGGATCAGGCCCTGGTCCACAGCAGGAGAACTAGCCAAGCTGGACTGGTCAGTTAGGGTGGACAGGTCAGTGGTTGGGGTACTATCGGATCCGGGATCATCCGGCGGAGAGGATCTAACTGGGCTACATAATTCATTCGCTGGAGCTGAATTTCAGGAAGAGAGAGAGAGAGGGGGGGGAAGGGAACGAGTGAAATAGAGAGAGAGAGAGAGAGAAAGAGAGAGAGAGAGAGGGAGAGAGAGAGAGAGAGAGAGAAGAGAGAGAGAGAGAAAGAGAGAGAGAGAGAAAGAGAGAGTGAGAGAAAAAAGAGGAGACATAAAAAGAGAGAACAAAAAAAGAATGACAAAAAAATGAAAAATAATGAATATGAAAGCATAGAGACTGTGCAACCAGATTTGGCACTTGGATTGTCTAAAAAAAAACCTCAAAGGTTAAGTGCACTAGACCTATATTATGGTACGGGAAATCTGGAGGAGAAAAAATGATTCTGTGCCCTCAAAGTACTTCTTAATAATTCATAAATCACTTACATTTTCTCTATGGGCCAATTTTTAAATGTTGCCTGTTTATCTTGGTGCCTTAAGTGCCTTAAGGTAACTTGGCTAAAGCAAGGGTAATACAGTCAAACTTGTCTAGCGACAACCCACGGGAAACATAAAAAGTGGCCTGTGTAGACAGGTGGTCTTTGTAGACAGATGGTCTTTGTAGACAGCTTCGTTTAGTACGTGTTTCAATGAGATACCATTTTCAAGGGAAACAAAAATTGTGGTCTTTGTAGACAGGTGGTCACTAAAGCAGGTTTGACTGTGGTAGTACTTTGTAGGTGCATTGAGCATATCTTGGAGGAGTGGAAATGTGCGCAATACAAATTTACACGTAGCTTATAATAGTATCACCATTTTTTTTTCCAATCAAAAGTGACTGGCTATGATTATTAATACTATACCAACCAGTAAGGTCTCTTCTCCTGAGCTCTTGATCTCTAGAACCTCTTTCATCCTGCGACTCTGTTTGGGTCTCTTCACCATTGAGTGAACCATGGGTAGCAACCATGCTCTCTCTAAGTTGTGGTGAAGCTTCACTCGCTGAGCTACTCCCTTCTGAAAAAAAGAAGAAGATAAGAAAAGAATGTTGATGGAGATAGTCATGTCAATGAAGTAAAATTGACCCAAAATGATTCACTCATCAAATTATATTATAACTCTTAAACATCATTCACATATGACAGCAGTTTTTCACTATGACATTAAAGATAAACTTGAGTTCTGCTAAAAAAAAAAAAAAAAAGAAGGAATTCTCACAGAATCATATGAAACTTGCACTGAATGTTCAAGATTACAAATAAATGTCATGTGCCAAACAATTTTGGAAAAAAATGTATACTGGCTGATTAATGAGCATAGAAAGCTAAGGAAATCAAGGTAAGCTAGCCCCTACACCACACCATTTGTGTAGTCCCATGTACTTATGTGTACAGTGCTTGTTACTTTACCAAGACTGGGCCAAATTTTATTATGATTTTGATGAATTCAGAACCTTGCAGTGCACACCAATACTTACATGCTACATGATCAACTTTTTCTGATCTATTGCACACTTTTTCTTTCATAAGGCAATCGCATTACTAGAACTCCCCTTTATCTTTAAGAGTAGTATGCTTCACAATCTGTATCTAACTGAAAGCTCACTGCTCAGTGAACATGCACATGACCTATGTTTCGCGTATATGCCATTTATCTACCGGTATGTATAAACAAATTGTGCCACTTTTTTTTTTAATGGCGGTTTAGCCAGTCATATTCTGAATGAGCTTTTATAAAGTCTGTTATAACATCTCATGACATGTTCAACTACCAAAATCAAAATCAAATAATGTTTATTCATCATAAGTTTCACATCTTTTGCATCGCATAACATACACATGAGTGAATACATGTAATGGCCTTTGATGAGTGCAGCTAATTTTCCATATATACAGGTTTACATAAAAATAAAATAAAATAACTGGCACTATAAACTTGCAAACATGCTTTTATAATTTGTTTACTCATGAACAAGAACAACAAGACTGAATGCCTTGTCAAGTTTTTTTTCAAGTCTGTTATTATGATAACAGTACCCATTTCTTTGTAACTTTCAAATTTGTTTGACTTTAGTGATCATAACTTACCGCTTGATTGGAGATAGATGAGCTGGTCCTTGATTGGTCTCTGAGGCTGAAATGACCGTGCGGCTCCAGCAAGCGTCTGAGGGAGCCGAGAAGGATCATAAAGAGGAGTCACTACAGCATACTGCAGCAGCTCCTGGTACTCTTCCTGGAGACAGGAGGAAATGGAGCTTCCCGGAGAATCATCAGGAGGAAGCATGGGGATACTATCGGATTCAGTTGACGTAGACATACCGCTTCTGTTGAAAAAAATGAAAAGGGACCTAATGAGAGATCAGCTTCTAAACAAATTGTAACAGGCAGTACAAGTCATGCTGTGCCAAATTGCCTTGTTATTCTTTTTTTAATGTAACCCAGCTCCCAGGGCTGTCCACCTCATATTGGCCTAAGCTCAGTTAATATTTAATTATTACTAGATATAGAATAAGGTACATTTGACTGTAAAGCTGGACTTAATAAATTAACAGTATATTAACACCATATGCCACCAGCCAAAAGCACTTTTTGCACAATGACATGCCCCTTTTAAAAGTTTGGTCAAACATAACCATGCACGCACTTCTCCTTTAAAGTAATCACAGGGAGTGTATCTCTATAACACAGTAACAACCCTGGGGGATACTCAGATTTGGTTTGGACGGGGGGTGTGCCGCTCAAGCCTCGAAACCCCTACCCATTATTAGGGGTCATTTTTTAGGTCATTTTCTTTAAAAAAAGACCCATTTTCCACAACTTTTGGGTGTTTGCATGGCCTCGGCATCAGAGCTAGTAGTTAGCTAGTAACAATGTAGATCTAGATCTATCTAAATTGTTTTTGTAAGTGTAATGATAAACAGAATAAGGGAATTTTAGGCGCCCGGTGTGGAATGAAAGTGAACACCCACCCGTTGCAAAAGTACACTACTGTACGGTACCTAGACTACAATCACTAGCGCCCATGGAACATGATAATTGGAAACAAACTTGTTCAAACTAACATGGTGCCCAATACTCAAGAGAGATGAAGACATACTAGAAAAAGTCCAGCAGAGGGCCACCAGACTTCTTCCTGAGCTGAGACAAAAAGCATACCCAGACAGACTTAGAGAACTACAACTTCCTACTTTGGCTTACAGAAGACAAAGAGCAGATCAGATACAGATATTCAAAATCCTGAGAGGCTTTGACAGAGTGAATCCTTCAAAATTCTTCCATCTAGCAACTGGCTCAACAACAAGAGGCCATGATTTCAAGATTGTCAAACAACGTTTCAACACAAGACTTAGGCAGTATAGTTTCTCAATAAGGAGTGTAAATAATTGGAATGCTCTGCCTAAGGAAGTAGTCAATGCTACCACCATTAACCAATTCAAGTCATCCCTAGAAAGGTATTGGAGAAACAATCCAATTAAGTTTGAACCATACGTGAGACGGGATGCAACAGTAAAGAGGGACAAATAAGCCAAGCTTCCAGTCTCTACACCCAAGTATACCAAGTAAGTAAGTAAGTAACATAACAATCATGATAAGATTGTGCGTCCACCATGCCAACCAGGCGAATCCGGGCTAACTCGCCCCACAGGACATCTCGCCCCAGCCTCAAAGACTGGGGCAAGATGTCTCGACATGATTCAGCGGTCCAGAGATAATTTATGGCCAGGACGAAAGAATGTGAACAAACATCAGCCATCTCGTCTAAAATGTACTACATTCGACTTCTCAATAACAAAATTTATATCAGGAATCAAAAATAGACCTTCATACATTATGAAAATGATATTTTTGCAGTGATTTACTGACAGAAACACTGCTCGAATTTCAGTGGTTCGTATCGATACAACGCACATTTAATGTACATGCGGCGATGCGAATTGCGAGCTGTGAGTAAATTGTCAAAAATTCAATTTGTTTGTCATTTTACCTAAAGAGAAGATAGATTGTCTTCAATAGTATCATTTGACAAAATTCCATTACAGATTGTGGTTGGAAATGGCATTATTAAGTCACAATGAGCACAAACATATACACAAATGGTATCTCTCGATCGATGAATCACGAATTGCGAGCTGTGAGTAAATTGTCCAAAAATAAAATGCCATTTTTGTTGTCATTTTACCTAAAGAGAAGATAAAGGGTCTAGATTGTCTTCAATAGTATCAATTGACAAAATTACATTACAGATTGATGAATCATGTCGGAACATCTCGCCCCAGTCTTTGAGGCTGGGGCGAGATGTCCCGTGGGCGAGTTAGCCCGACTCCCATTGTCTAAACCAGGCACCATGCAAGCAAAAATAGTTCAGGTTAGAATGAAGCACCATGGCATGCACTCGATGAAACAATCACGACTTGAAGTTTTAACAGGATCACCTCACACTTCCGTACACTGATGCTGATGCTGATTAATAACTGTCAGTCATAGTCAGTGTCAGTGACAGATTATGTTTATCACGATCAGACATCACCGGCACCGCGCAAATGCCGGGGCGCAGCGCGCGGGCGAGCTAAGCCGAAACCGTGCAATCAATTAATTATCACAGTAATCAACCAACTGGAATATGAACGTATGGGACTGGGCTCACGGTTTAGCCGCGATCGACCAGAATCTGCGTTAAAGCAAAGAACACCTCCGTCCACTAATCAAACTTTTGACATGAATCAGTATGTGAAAAATAATATACACATCAAACACTTACATTTAAACTAATATGCCAAGTTCGTAATCGTCTTGTTGTGGCTTGTGGTAGTTTTGTTGCCAAGTTTAAATCCCACAGCAGCTGTTGGAAACTTTAAATCTAACTCCTGATTGGTCAATGGAATGGTGTTTCCTTTGTAAGATATCCTATGATTGGTTGAAAATTTGTTTCGATTCTGGAATCCGGGGGGGGGGGGCACAGGACTCTAAAATACGTCTGTGGGGGGGGGGGGGTGCAAGTGGAGTGGATCGAGTGAGAATGACGTAAAGCGCCTCTCGTCAAACTTGACGGTCTTCAGTAATTTGATTGTCACGCGTCATTATTTAGGCCTACACAAGGAGTTACTACATAAAGCTTTTATACAGCCCACAGAACAAAACTATGGAACGATCTCCACATGAAATTATATTATTTACGTCAGCTTTTCGGTGACATCTTTCAAACTACCGATGGCTATGTAAATAACGTGGGTTCACCACCCATCCCCCCAATTAATTTTGTGTTTGTTTTTCTTGCCTTCCTTTTGTATGTATACACTGTCATGATTTATAGCTACAGAATTGGCGCATGAACGCACATATATAATAATTGTATGCCTCATTAATATTGCGAACATAGTGATTATCGTAATTGTTTACAGCCTTGTTAATCCTTTAGCGCTTTTACCTTTCATTTTCTTTAAGAAATTGACTAAACCGTTTCAGGCTACTATATCTTATTTTTGGTATACAATATTGTAAATAAAAAACATGATTTTACATGCAGATATTTTTTTTTTTTTAATCCAAAAAGTGCAACTAGGATCGACTAATTACACTTGTGCGAACTTCTAGTTCCCATTAAGAACTTCATATACTGTACATATACATTTAATTACTTGCATATTTTTTAGGTTAAATAGTTTGCAGATCTATATGTCGAAATATGAGAGCCATTAATGTTCAATGACCATTACTCTTTCTTCATGTATTCATGTTTCATTATTATTCTTTACATTGTATGATTGTTCATAATACATACTGTCATTAATTTGATATGTTTTTGTTGATAAATTCAATTCAATTCAATTAAGTGTCTCCTAAAGCAAAGGAGAAAGTAAAATGTGGATCCATTCTCTATTCATGATATCAAAAGCCTCACTAAAGGCAGTTATTATGGGGGTCGGATCAAACTTTTCTGACGGCAGCTTTGACATTTTTAGAACCTTATGGGAAAATAACAAAATTGATAACCCTGTCTCTTCTCTATGTAATTGTAAAAGCTATATTTGGTAAAAGTCGGCGGAGCTCTAACTTATCTAATTTTGGATAAACCAACGCCTACATGTAACAATTCCTGGTATTTTCACCGTGGAAAGCCTGCGTTTTCCAGAACTTGCATAATCATGTGTGGTGTTAATTCGCTTTATGTTGTATCTCGACTGATTCACTCATGAAAAGAATTTTTTTACAGATTATGTTCTATTCGATGTTTAGGAATCGAGAGAAGCCATATTTCCTTTTCCATATCCAATAATACCCCTCGCTCAGTTATTCGTGTATCTACAGATAGATTACAACGTCTCTATTCATCACGCATGAGTCCTCTTATAATCCCCGACACGGCACTGGTGTCCCTTGGCAAGGCATTACTCTTCATTTGCCACTCAATACCCAAGAGCGCAATGGGGGCCCGGTAGGATGACGAAAGCATTCACGTTAGTAATTGCATATGCCCTCACGGTGACCATATGGTAGGAATACTCCATAGGGAGTGGAGGTGGTGCACATTGTGCGGGAGTTACTCCGATGACCGGGGTATAATACCAGTGGCGGATCCAGGGGGGGGGGGCGGGGGGCCGGGGGTGCAAATTTTTAAATTTTCGAGGACCAAAAAAAAAAATGTGCTCACTTTAACTTTAACGAGCATCCGTATGTATTTACCACCGAAATACAAATTCAGAAAACTCAGAAAATGGGATTAGACAGCATTAATCAAAGATGATAATTGATGTGATAACAGTTTTTTCCAAAACGCATTCTTCCCTGCCAAAGCTTCTGTGTTAATAAAGGTTTCCGTTATTTATAATAATTTCACAAACAAACATATAAGGTCAGACTACTGTCGGATTTAGCTAATAACGTCATAACAACATAGCAATTATGGCGCCAATTTTAGTATGACAGTTTCTCGATATAGTCGCCTTTTTTTCTTTTATAAGGTGCAAAGCATAGTCCATTTTCGTCGATTTTTGGAAAGGATTTTATTTCTTCATGCCTGGATGAAGCTCAAGCACTTAAAACTCAGCGATTGGAAGAGAGAAGAAAATGCAACATTTTCCGTTTGACGTGCATCGCTTCTTGCTGATTCACCAGAAACCCCCAAACTGTCGATATCTTCTCTGCTTGATTAGAGGAAACCCAATTTGCGGCTACCCAACTAATGATGCTTGTACTTGAAGTTTCTTCCCTTCTATACGGCAACCATCAATAATCTTTCTTGCACGAAAAATTCCTCCAAACATCAATCAACTTTGGGGGGAATCGATCGAAATGACTAATTTCTAAGAGGAATCATATCGATCCTATGATGGTACATGATATAAATGGATTGGATTAAACCAACTTGTCACAAAGACATCAGGAACTAAAATGTTTCAAATACACTTTCATGACTCTAGGATGCCTATGACGTGAATAAAGAAGGTCAGGCTAGTGAACTAAATTCAGTCATCATGGTAAATGTGAATGAATCAAAACGTTTTAAGCTTAATGAGTATTGATACCATTTTACCTAAATAAGCCTATGTACTTTTTTTTTTATATACGGCTTCCTTTCATTAGAAGGGGATTCCGTTTGGAAGAAGAAAAAATACTCATGAGTAAAATTTCCAGCTCGCCATGTACCAATATAAACCAATTTAGGAAAGATAAAATGTATCAGGAACATGAAATGTAAAGACATTGACGTTTGAAGTACCCTTTTTCGACCATTTGCCCCTACTTGTGGACCTATGCCCTCACGAGCCATGAGCATTAAACCATGCGTACAATCGGCAGAGAACTTGAAGCGATGTATAATGTGCGTATGGGGGTGGGGAGGGGGGGGGGGTTCTATGCAACTTCCGCCTTTGCAATCTGAACCATGTACTTGCAGTAGTGGATAGGGGACGCTGATTGCGGGGGAGGGGGTTCTGTCTTAGGCCCATTCTATGTAAAAGAAATGCAAACGAACAAGACTATGGGTCAGGGATCTGGAAAGGGTGTAATCATTAGAAATATGTTCTCTCCCTTTTCCCCCTCCTTCTCTACCTATCCCCTTCTTGATTTTTTTTTCATCTGCGTCATTCGATTTTTGTTTTGGTGGGGGGGGGGGGGGGTCTTTAGTTACGCCATTGACTATACCCACAGCAAATATTATTTTTGAAGAAAGCGAAAAGCGAAACGAGAGATGATGACATGGGCAGGTGGCGGTGTAATTTTCACCATGACTGAAGATCAACGCAAGACATGTCCTTCAACAATATTTGAAAAGAAATCAACGGAACTGATTGATAACTCTTTCTAAAATTAATCATTATGCTACTATTTGTACTAAAGGTATTTAGTGTGATGATGAAGACGGCATAACAAATATTTGATTTGATTTGATTTGAATTGAATTGATTTGATTTATTGATTTTTGCATTTTTCATACAATAATAATCAGTCACATAAAAAATTGTGAACATTTTTTTTGTACAAAGTGGCAATATTCTTTTAAATCACATTGACATTGAATAACACAAATTATGCAACAAAATGTTGGAAACGGTTAACATTTTACATAGCAAATTCAGAAGAGCTACAGCGCAAGCTTGCGCTTGAAGTGCATGCAGCTCTTAAACTTAAGATTACAGCAACAGCAAACTATGGTAATATTAGCAGGCAAAACAAAAAGGGAATTCAATGGCCAAAAAAGGACAAAACTGACTTGCTTCAGGAGACAGAGCGAGAGAAAGAGAGAGATAGAGAGGGATAGATAGAGCAAAATATTTATGCGGCTATACAAATATATGTGATGTTATATATGTTACTAATCAGCTCGTACAAGTTGAATTATATAATTTATACTTAGAAGTATTTTTAGTCAACAAAAATGGCAATTGTTTGCCCCTGGTTTAATCAATGTATTATGTTCGTGGTATGTACGATTGAATTATTTTTTCATAGTGGCATTGAATTTGGGAGAAAATTTAAGTGAAATTTAGCTCTGATTTCGATCGATGAACTTTAAAGCGTACAGTATTCCTCACATAACACGGTGTTCATGATTAAAGTGCATTCTACAGACCTGGTTAAAAAACATGGTCGTATCCTACCTTCAAGACAATTCTTACCACTCATAAATCCATAATAAAGAAAGAAGGCGTGGCTTCTATGACAAGTGCGTCCCGTTAATCAGTAACTGTTGACAGCATATAAAAGAGGGGGAAATGCTTGGTAAATTAAACATTTCTCAGGTAAGGTTTCCCCAAGAAGAAGAAGACTGGAAAATGGTGCTAACAACCAAGCAGATATCTATCGTCATGCCAACTGGACTGGCAGGGTTGTGGTCTTGGTGCCTCATCGCAATGCTAGCATGTAGTGCTGTCCACGCAGTGGAAGGTCAGAGGTTCAACAGGCTATTCGGGCCATCCAGTGAGTAATTATTTCTTTCTCCTTTCGGTGATTGATCATTTTAACCCACCCCCTCAAAAAAACAGGTTGTACACATATTACCGCATTTTAAAACGGTCTCTTCAATATTTGCATTTATATCCTTAACGGCAACGCTCTTGAGTGCGGTGTGGGTGTGAGACCCAGCCGGCCCACCCCCATTTATAGTGTTCCAACAATCTTTATATATCCGGTGTTTAAAAAAAAAATCAGAAAAGGAGGGTGATAAAAAAGAATATAAAGAAGAAAACTTAGAACCAATGATAATTCTAAAGTTACAACTTGTATCAAAATACATTTAGCATCATGTTAGATTGGCGAATTCTTTGAACTTGTTTAATACTAAACTCATAAAATATGCAATTACATTTTCGACTTCTTGATCAGCCGAGGAGATAAGGTTTGTGTAATAAAGAAAAAAAACCACATACAATCATGCAGAATTCTACAACTTGATTTCGAGGTAGCTTAATCAATCCATGTGATACCTGTGTCCTGAAATAATAAACATTATTAATGGTCTTGACAGTCATGTCAAAATGCGAAAATCGGATCTTTAATACTTCTATATTCATATCAATTCAACACTCTGATTTCACATTGGCAAGGTTCAACTTGGGATAAGTTGTAATCTTTTAATTTTTATCGGGTACAATGATCACTTTTCTTTTCTAAACGTCCACATTTCCAGCAGCATCGGTAAAAGTTTGTTGTGGTATGCGATAATCCCTTCATCTTTTAAAATTCTTATATCAAAAATCAATTTATTTTTTTATTTAATGTCAACCGGATTTAGACATCACAGCTAAAAGGCTTGTGGTGCAAATCTATTTGATAGGAAAACAACCCTTGACAAATGAAGTTTCTTTTAACGCCCAAACAGCTACAAATGTACTTGCTTTTGCTTTTGATAAAAAACGGATCTATTCTTTATTCCTTCCTTGTAGAGTCGACCAGTACTACATGCATGCGTATAAAAATACGAATAACTATTTATTGAACGTGTGATTTCATAGCATGGGATCTGTATTACCAGTTTTTCAGCGGCTATTTAATTTATTTAAAGTATTTGTATGCGTTCAAATATTAAATACATATCCCTCTAACCAATGTAAGTGAACACTACGAACGTGTATAAGTCCATTCTTGTGGGAGTAATTTTGAATCGAATGTGGTTAACTTCATTACGAAAAAAACACAAATATAAACCGTTTATTATTGGAGAATGATGCGATTTATTTTTCTCGTCAGGAAACGCATTAAGGCAACGCCTCTAGAAAAAGGACATTTTTCCGTAAGAAAAAACGCATCTTCACAAAATTTCGAGCCTACCGACTACATCCCCACAAATAATTGATGGAATTTGCTCTATAACCTTTACAAAGTGTACATATCTCAATCGCCATATCGAATGATTTTTCAGTTTGGGTAAAAGAAATGGAAATTGGCATACGTTAGCATGTACGAAACGGAGATATCTAATTTTAAATGTTCTTAATTTCTCGGATTACATTTCACCCCCCAAATTTTAGAAATTTCAAGTAACAATTATTGGGATGACTCTTTGATGGTTCTTTATCATTCCTGTTTGTATATATATATATATATATATATTAGAATATATTATTGTAAATATTGTAAATATTCTGATCACCCACAAGCATTGTCGATTCTGAGGAAGACCCCGACAAATTTGGAAATAAAACAAGATAGTTTGCATAAAATGCATATGTCCAAAGCCTGTCGAAGTCGAACACCTTCAATACGTGCATTAATCAACACACACACACACACACGCACACGCACACACACGCACACACGCACCGCATGCACACATACACGCACACGCATCCATGCACACACTTCTATGTATAAATATAATTCAAGCAGTAGAAACGTGTTTCTTCAGATGAGTGTTTAAGATACCTTGGACTGACAGAATATCAAATAAAGAAGTGGTCAATAAGGCATGTGTCGATATATATCCCTCCTTAACATCGTAAGGAAAAGAGATCTCCAGTTTGTTGGGCATATTATGAGAAGAGAAGGCACATATAGGATGCACACAGGACAAAAATGAGGAAAAGAGAAGCAGAGGGAGCCAGTGCATCCAATACAAGTTTAGGTTCATTGGGCTGACTGGTAACAGAAGTAACGTCGCATTATAGAACCAGAGATATAGAGGTAGATGGAAAGCCTTGATCGCCAACGTCTGGAACAGACAAGGCACCCATCAAGCAATAGATTCTTCGTATAATCATTAGGTTTAAAAAATTTAGTCAGAAAAACACTTTTCTTATATTTCCCGAGATTGTAATATTTGAATGACATTCACACACTGAAACATCTCTATTCCAAAATTCTTGCAAGGTTCGATCTTTTTTTTAAACTATTCTATTTTGTATTTGAAAAAGTATGATGGTAGATGGTTTTCCAGTATGTACCATATATCAGTTTTATTTGTTAAGTTAGGACATTAACAAAAACTGTTTTTTTAATTTCGGATGCCTGGTTTAGAACGGGCCCATCACGGCCTCTCCAGGTTGAAGTGTTTTGGAAAGTTAAAGCAAGTGTAGGAGTTTAGCCTTGATTGTAGCAAGTTATTGAAATGTAGAAACCCAAAAGAAAAATTGAAATCGACCTAATGCTTATAACTTCATCAAGTATAATTACTTTAAATTATCAAATTGTCTCACTTTCCCTTATTTCTCCGTACATTTTATACATAGTGATTGTATATCTTCATGATATATGCCTATTTTGGGTGTGATATTCAGACTATTGCATTAAGTCGTCTATATTTTCAAGAGATTATTTCATTCAAGAAAATAAGTTTAGAGCTTGGGTTGCATTTTGGCTTCAAAACTTAGACTTGGGTTTAAAGGAATTATGTAAGGATATTCATAAACGGTATTCAGACTTCGAATTTCCCCTACTTGATCTATCACTGTACGGCGCACTACTTTTCGTCAGCATTCTGTTATCGATTGTGTCTCTCTTGGAGTCTCTTCTGGTTTTGATATTTGGAATTTAGTCTACAGTTCATTTGTACTAATACTATCACGCTGGTTCTATATTTCATGCATTCTTAATTTGCAAGACTGAGATTATTTTGAGTTTATCCTAAAATGTATTTTTGGCTGCTGTTGAATGTCATCTCTCCATTTATTAGCCATAATGCATGGATACAAGCGTATCAACAAACATTTGAAGTGAACAAAAACAGCATGTTGTAAAAACGGAAACCTTATCAACTAGGATCTAACCTCCAAACCTTTTTTTATCAGATTTTATAAAGAGTGGAATGCCATAAGCATTAATTCGCACGATTGTAGAAGTTGAGAAAGCTTATCATCGAAATCCGTTTGAGCCATGGCAACAGAATGTCTCAATTTGATACTCATCATCTCGCTAATCGAAATTAATCGCAGCATCGACATGGATTACTCAACTATCCAATATTTAAGTATGGTTTACCTTGAAAAAGTACCACTAAGCTTTTATTGCTAATTGTGGTAAGCGAAACGATAAACGCACTATCAAATCCATTAAAGCGTGCTATCATCACTGCCAGTTTACATCATCTCTTTAAAAACAAAACACTTCCGATGACAAAATAAAAACTCGAGTAGAATTCCCAATCTTCGCCTCTGAGAGTGGAATAAAATGATTTGATTGCTATTATGCCATTGAGAGTAGATGGTGTTAATGATTTTCATGACATCATTGCTCGCATCCAGTCATCGGATACACCATTAACCAAAACAGGTCCACTCATTAGTAATGGTGAATCAAATGAGTGGATCTGTTTTGGTTAATGACACTAATTAGAAGGGGTAAAGAACCTTCGGATATTGTTTTCGGCATACCATCGAATTTTTCTCAGAGTTACAGCTCATAATTATGGTCAAACTGGAAATGATTATATATTTGTTTTTCATCTTTTTTTGTTTGTTTCACTCTTAGTGTGTCATCAAACAAATTGCTAAGAAGACATGTAACACAAACTGATGAATTTTGAAATCTTTCGAAAGCAAAGAAATAAAACATAAACAAATCGCCGGGTGCGTGCGCGTGCTATAGCATGCGTTAAGGAAGACATTGAAGTATAAGCATCATTACGAAGATTAACACTGTAATTCTCTCACAAGCCTTAATCAGAGACTGTGTCCTTGTTAAATCGTATATTAAAAAAAAATAGATTGGAAGAAAGAGGATTCTAATCAAATATGCCACAAACCGTAAATATTTAAGCTCAGAAACCATTTAAAATCACTTAAAGGTATTGTTGAACATGTTTCCAGTTTTACAAATCTGAGATGCAAGGCCCTACGTGTTATCAGTGTCTGTGATATGGTGTTATATTCAAGCCCTAAACGAATTGTGCTTCAAAAATGTAAAAATCATTGAGTGACCGGTTTTACCATTCTCATTTTTCCCAATAGACTGAAGTGTTATAAAAATCATAGGAAATACAGTTTTTGAAATTTCTAATTCCAATCATAACTATCTTGATAATCAGACAGGCGATCGGCTTGTTCCTGACTGACCTAAAGGTTTATAATTATGATTGCAGCATGAGCTAAATCCAGAATTTTTTTTAAGAATCTGAGTCAAAGATACCCAAATCCTTTAAAGAAATATACCATATATTATTATGAAACGGAAGACATTGAAGAACACATTGCCCTACACGTGATTGAAACAAATAGTGTGAGGTTTGATAGGTGACATATTTTGAGAAAATAGAAATGACAGAACTTCAGCACATCATAATCCGCTAGACTTAGTTACAAAAATCCAGTAGCTGTGTCTCAACGGCTCAAATTTCCGCTCGTTTTATCGGTTAAAAACGCAAATTTAATGATGATCTCGATAACATTCATTCAAAAATTTGTAAATGAATAATCATAGCTTAATAATTTGAAATGCAGGGAGCCTAACACACTATTTTAAAAAAAATTTGTTTAAGGACATTATCATGTAACAAAATATCTTACATTTAGGATTTCCGTATCAGTAATTTGAATCAGGTGACTACACAATAATAGGTGTGAATAGATAAAAATCAAATTGATTTTATCGTACATTTTGCATCATATTATTTTGTTTCCTGCAAAAAGCCTTTGTCGGCCTGAGTTCATAATTATGAATGTCTTCCATCCCATCTTCCGACCTCTCAATAAAATGTCAAAAGGTTTCGCCGTTTATGATGGCATCTCTCTACCCGACGTATGATGTTTAAAAATATCTGATGTCTATTCTGTGATAGACGTCATAACAGCCACAAATCAGTTTGAAAGGCATTATCTATTTAATTTCTGCTGTCATTGTTATGGGTGAGTGTGTATGCGCGTTAGTGTGCACGCTTCCGCGTTGCATAGGTTGGGCGTGACGCCACCGCGCCAACTCTAGTTGTTAACCTCTTCATAAAGTCACTCACGTTCTTACGTTCGATTTGTCGTCAGGCCACGTCCACTATAAATACCGGCGGCTCGCAACACATCGCTGATAAAAGGCGAGATTTTTGGTGGAAAGTGTGCGTTTGATTAAACAAAGAAGAGGAAAGACAAAATCTTGCAAACGAACATCGAAAAAAACACGCGCATGACTGACTTAGAGTTCATTTAAGGTATTTTAGGAAGATCTTTTTCGATTGCATTAATCCTGCTTTCTGCAGTTACATTTTTCTATTCTTTTCGTGAAACTCGATACGCTATAAAATAAAGCAACGAACCCTCAACGCAAGAGCTACTTCTAGCTCTAGTTGAATACTTCGTCGAAGCAAACTATCGCTTGCCACCTTTTGGAAGAAAGGAAACTAAGAGTTATATCCACTGGACATCATGACGACGTCGAAAGCGATGCTGACAGGCAAAAGGCCGAACTTGACGAGCTTGTGGTCATGGTGTCTTGTTGTCCTCACAATTCTTGCAGCCTGCAACGTTGGTTTTTCAGAAGCACAGCGGTATAACAGGATATTTGGACCTATGCGTGAGTACTGGTATCTTTTATTCCAACTCAATACCAAGAGTTAAAAAAAAAATTAAAGAGACCTGTGAAACAATTCCCTTAGTTTCACATTTTTCCTTTCTCTTGTGCCATAAAGTTTCAAAGGATTTACCATGAGAGTTCTGGTGTGTTATTTTTCACGATGCTTATAATTGGATAAGAAATTGATGATTTTTGTTTTACTTAATAAGGGTGTTTTTTTTTCTTGCTATTCTGCTATCATACCGGGGATTAAATGTATTGTTTTTCTAAAAATGAAAGCTTGTACTTTCGTCAGAGTGGAAGAGTGTAAACTGGTCTTGAGAGGGTGCATAATGAAAATGATGTTCTTGCAGATAGAAATAAATGTTTATATTTTCATTTTTTTTCTTGGAACAAAATAAATTAAATTTCGGCAATACTAGATCGTTTTTGTTTTTTTGTTTTTTTTGTTTTTTTTTTGTGGGGGGGGGGGGGTTATAGGGAGGTGTGGAGTCGGTTTAGCGGTGTGAGTAAGGATTTAGCTTAAAGCTAATCTTGAGCTCTGGTATGGGAATCGTTGTTTGAGAAAAAAAATTATGATATCTTCTGGATTGTCTATCCTGCAGTAGATTGGTTGTTTGAACCAGTGAAATAAAACAAGCGCACAAAAACTTGCTGGGCATCATCTTTGATGAAAACTACAACTCCTATTTGAGCACATGGTGTCGGGCCAACTTACCCGGATTTCCTTATCTTTCTATGCTCATTAGTCAGCCACTCTATATCTTTTACCAACAATTTTTTGGCACATGTCATTTTTTTGTAATCTTGAACATTCAGTGTAAGTTTCGTTGGATTCGGTCAGAATTTATTTATGTATTTGCCAAAACTAAAGTTTATCTTTAACTACCAAACAATATAGAAGTGATGTGGAATACATTTTCTGTCAGTAAACGATGAATGCATTTACCACTTGAGGTTATGAATAGGGAGGGGTTTATGCCGTGTCAGCATGATCCATCATTATCATTCGGTGGCAATGGATATTAATCACGTCGTAGACATTCTAACCGAACGATAATAAACCAGATACCATCAGTGCTTTTGTTGTACGATCCTTGACCAATAATCTAATTTGGATTACTTGACCAGTTGCGCCTTCCCTGTAATTGGAGATTGCTCCTTCGACACACAAATAATCCAAACGATAAAGAAAGTCTGCAATAGAATTAACGATATTTTAAAAGTAATAATCTCAGGTTAAGATCATATCATATTTACAAATGCTGAAGGATGGTGGACAAAGTGTAAAGTAGATTTCGAAGTACAGCAGGCGATAACATAAAATTCAAGTTTCTTTATAAAAAAATATGTGGATCTTCTTTTTATGCAGTGGATTTGGAACCTTCGTTATTGCAAGAGCGCTAAAATTATAATATGTTTGTCATCTAAACAGCACAACCCTTCTTTCTCTCTCTCTCTCTCTCTCTCTCTCTTTCTCTCTCCCTCTCTCTCTCTCTCTTTCCCTCTCTTTTTTTTTCTCTCTCTCTCTCTCACTTCTCTTTCACCCTCTCTTTCTTATCTCTTTCTATCTTGATATCCCCTCATCTTTTGTCCTTGTACCTCATCATTCCCTACATTTTTTCAATCTCTCTCTCCTTTCTACATCTTAAAAAAAGAAGCAGGCTGATAAATGAGATATTGTTGCTATGCCAATAGATTTCGTTCATGAACATTACCAAGGAAGTGAATGCTTAAGTCAGTTTCGAGATGAATTTTAATTACACTTTCAAAACAGAATGCTACTATAACATCGATATTATGATGGCGATCATTATGACTTAATTAATAAGGATATTGGTATTCATCTTTGTTTATCTTTAATATTTCCCGTCGAAAAATATATATATAGCAGTGGGATCTAGAAATTAATGGAGGGGCGGACCATTCCTGGAAGACAGCCCGGCGCACAGTAGTGCAATGCAAGTACTATTGATTTTTCTATCCTGGGTATTTAGACTGTGGAGAGGAAGCACACACCGTTTCGTAGATACGTCATTAGACAATTTATTACCTAGGAAAAGAACATTTCCAGTATACATCAGATCAACAAAATAATAATAGAAACGTGCGAATTACCAAGAAAAATCAACTAATGGAATTTATCACTTCCGAGTGCAAACATATATTGAGTTATACGATAATTGCCAAAAGCTAAGGAAATATTAGAAAGGTACATTATGAGACAGAATGGATAATCAGAGACAAGAAACAAATTAAAGTAGGAAGGATGGGTGGGCAAATATTGTATTGAACACGCAAATTTACATTAGTCATTGTAGGAAAAATTGGCAATAACGAGAGCCTGTAATTTACTCCTAAGTAAACATGGCGTTTGAATTAACTTTGCGCAATGTTTGAAGAAATTTGCGAACCGTCAGACATTCCTCCGTCGCGTGGTAACTGAATGAGAGAAAGATGAATTGGCTATACCTCTTACAATGGAAGCTAAATACGGACCAATGGAGTATATCCCAATGAAAAGGGAAATGAGGCGCTTAAGGAAGGCGACGCCAATTATACCACGGCCTTATGAAGATAGTAAATGAGTGCGCGTGCGTGTGTGTGTGATTCGCTTTTCTTGATGCGTCATTGGTTGAGTTTCATGGTATAGTACTTTTCGTATTACGAAAGGGAGGTTCGGAATAAATTTGTTTTGATATTACGTGTGGAAGAAGTGGATTTAGTTTGATTGGAATGTTATTCCGGAAAAAATTAGTAACAAAAGCCGGAAGGCTGGGGTTCCGTTTCCTTAGTAACCCTTCTCCATGCAACAGGTTGGAAATCAAAATAGTCTTGCATTAAATACTGTGGATAGTTCATCATATTTTCTCTCTGTTGGTTCTTAATATTCAGTCATATTAGACTTCTCCTTATAAAATTCACTTTTCTAAGCTTTTATGATACGACAAATAAATTTTACTAATTCAACATGAGGAAGTATTAGTTTAATTTAACGCCATGTAAACTATATCTGTTACAAAGCAAAAAAATAAAGAAAAAATTCTTTAAACATGATAACTAGCAGAGAAGCAATCCAACTCTGAAATAACGCAACATTATCTTATTTCTTTTCTAGGTTCTCCGAATCAGAAATTGTCATCACCTTTCAAACTTTTTTGTTTTTTTTATTTATTTCAAATTTTCACAATAATATTTTATTGACTTTCTGATACTTCCTTCGTATTCTATTCATGCTTACTTTGTAAATGTCTAACGTGACAATGAAGGAAATGAAGTATTATTATTATCGTTGAAATAATCACTTTGCAGTGTTTGATGAATGACAGATGGTATAGGTATTGTGCGGAGGAATATATACTTTTTATGACTTAGAACCCATGTTACATTTCATACATTGTGTGTAAATGCATAGAAGAAATACAAGAATAATCGACTTCATATTCGGTGTTAGGTTGAAAGATTAATTCAATCAGATAATTAAAAGAGATGTAGGCCGGCTAATACAAAATTATCAGGTCAAATTGTTTTAGTCCACCCGAATCCACATTTATAAAAAAAAAACATTATGTTTAAGGCCAGGTTGTATGGACAAATTTGAATTCGGTTTATTGTTGGAATAGATTGTCGAAGAGCTTTCTAAACAAGCAATTAACAACAAAAATCTGAGTTAACCGACAAGAACTACATCCCCCAAGAATTTTTTTTTTTTTTTTTTAAATATTTTTAAAGGTACCTTGGGATAATAAAGATAGAAATAGCCGCCCTATAAATAAAGTAATATGGAAGGGTTAGAGTAATCTAGTGGACAGAATGTTAACAGATAAAGGGATGGAACAACATTAGATAGAATGATCTTTACAAAGGCCATGAAATGAGGAAGGCCGAAGTATTTGAAGCATGTAAGTATACGGCTTCATTATACTCCTACACTAAACGGACATGCCTGGAAGGACGCAATTCTCTCAGGGTAAATTTGTCCGGGTGTGGGTGTGGGTGTGGGTGAAGGCAAAGGCTCACGAACAACCCATATTCATACAACCGTCACTAATGTATAGGGTATAAATACTTGTCTCTAAGTATTTGCAGCGAATGGACAACTATCTCCAGAATAAATAATATCTTAATATGCCCAGAAAAAAATGCTCCACATGAACCAAATTCGATACGGTTCTAAAAATTCATTTTTAGGTTATATTTTTATTCAAAAAATGATGAAAGGTCTGATCAGGGGCATGCGTACGGAAATATTTACATTACAAGACATGCTATATAGTATATACATCCCTGTTTAATGTCAACCGGCACGTATGAAACTTTATTATTACAAACAATCACACACCTCTGCTTGTACTAACACCTGTTCAATTCCAATAACCTGAACGAAGACAAGAGCTGCACGACACTTTGGATGAACTTTGAGAGTAGATACTGCCTCACAACACTTAATTATATCCCTCTCCGAGATGTGACATGATATTAAAAAGGTGTACATTTGACAGAGAGTGATGTTCATGAAACTTCATGACGAAATTGAGAAACACCCTTCCAATGTCGTGTTGATAACATTATCACAATAGCAAGGGAGACAATGAAATTCCGTTTTACGTTCGGTGTAGCAATTTCTAAGCGCCATTTTACAAGACCTAAAAAATGAGAGGAAATCATGTGTTGATTTACAAGCGATGTGAAATAAAATATTTTGACCTTAACATGATGATAACCCCACCTTTTAGGAAAAGAGCATCAGTTTTGATGTGTAATATCTTTCCATCAATTTAGCAATCAATAATGAAAAAAGGGATACAAATTATTTTGAGGTTTTCCAATAATGTACAGTTGACTAGTGATTTTTTTTAATTAGTTCTCTACCGAGAGAGCATTTGACATGATTAATGTCGTTATCCGAGGAAAAACATCTAGCAGCTATTGTAGAGACTACAGATTGACGAATTTTAGCTAGTTTAAACTTTGCATAATAGTCCTGGTGAGCAAGCAAACATTTAACGACAAACTTGAAAATTTACCGACTGCAGAACCGGCATTTTCATCATATCATAGATGGGGGTTGCCCCCAAACCCGCTCCTCTCCTTGCTTGGCAAAGAGCCACCGCTATTGACCAGATAGATGACTGAAGTCTCCACGAATTGATATACGTCAGAAAACCAATGTCACGGCCTCTTCGATCCTGAGGCAAACGATTATCCGCGAATACCGCCTGACATTGATTGCCTGTATAGTTGACGTTCTGAAGAAGATGAGTGCTTGCCATCGTCAACACTTATTCAATATTCATGTCCATCGCTTAACAACCCGATCTCTATAGCTGTATAAGTATAAGTAGCCCGGCTTATGTTGCCCAGATGATATCGGTAAAGATCGGAGTATCTTTGAGCTGATGCACAGTTCTCTAATAAAACACGATATGGCATATTGGTTAAAGCAACGTCATCATGATTTTAGAACCGTGATCTCGTATTTTGGGTATAATGTGTTTTGAAAAAAGACCGTTTTGGGCCATTCGGTTTGTCAGTGGTATTACTTTTTGTAAGACGTAGGTTTGAACATACAAAATCATCAATGGTACTTCCCAAAGCGTGGGTGAGAACACAGGGACTACATGAAAAGGAAAACTGCCCACCAACTAATCCACCCCCTCCACCCCCTCCTGATAGCGGACTGGATCCTACGCCTTCATTCAAATAACTATTAGACCAGTTCTTCATTTATTTTGATCCCCAAATAGTTATTTTGTTTGTTGGTTACCTGGTTGGTATTATTTTGAAATATGTTGATGATAAAGAATCAGCGATTAAAAAAGCTAATTTCATTCTCATTCTCATACATTTTGTAAGGAATGAGCTACTCAATGCTGATAATAATTGAATATCTTTATAAACCTTTACCGATATAACTAATTGTATAAATTGTCAAATGCCCCTCGATGCAATTATTGATGCGAATATGTATACAAATTTTCCGACCATTCGAACCATTGACCAACATATTGATTAGAGGACCGCCTCTATAGGTCTGCTAAGGTCAGACAGCCGTTCTATCAATATTTTGTACAATAACATTCAAATGTCATTTCCCCCTGATCACTTAAATAACCTACTTGCATTGGCATCAATAGTTGCTGTAATTGTGAGGATACAGTTTGATATTGAAAAAAATGGAGACAGCTATCAGCACCACAAAAATGAAGAACTATAGATTCAAATCAGAAATAGAATACAAGAAATAAAGTAAGAGACTTTTATCTGTCAATGTTTTTTTAAATTATCATTAATGAATAATGAAGTTCAAAATTATTAATAATTATAAAGTACCTAAGTGGCAACGCAGGAATGATTTATCAATGTTTAATGTTTTAAACGAGTCAATGACACATATATAAAGTCGATTTAAATTTCAAATTCAAACACTTGTACCGATTACAACTTGTTCTTTAAGGTGTGCGCAAACCGTTTAAAAGGTCATATTTATCTTGAGAATAAGTCATGTGTGACCGATAAGAATAAGAATCGTAGAATGATGAGAATGTTAAGTCTGTGATTGACATATCTGAGTAACATCAGGGGACTAAGTGAACGAAAGCTCGGAGTTCCGCCGCTCATCTCCCTCCGGACACAAAGGGCAATAAAATATGAATGAGGCATAAAGCGAACCGTTCATGAGTTTGGAATGTTCACCTGTCAAAGTGAGACCATTTCTCATTTCATAAAGTTAACAAAACAATTGAAGAAAGGATGTTGATTTTACCTAAAGCGATGGAAATAAGTGCTCACAATATACGGATGTTATATGAAATGTCTATCAAGAAAACGCAGGAAATTTGTTTGGATAGTTTTTCAAACGGTTGTTTAATCATGAAAGTGTAGCGTAAGTGTAGGGTGTAACAAAAAAAATCTCATCTCATTCTTTAAAGGGGAAGTCCATCCTGATATCAAGTTGGTTCTAATAAAAACAGAATATGAGAGAAGCAAATTAGTGAAGTTAAAATTTGACCAATATCCGCTTAAGAATATGAAAGTTATACATTTTTGAAGTTATTATCAGTGACACACAAATTGACAACACTGTGACGTATCTCTGGCGAGCTCAGGCATCTTCGACAAAAGTTATTTCACAAAAATAAAAGAGAACCAGATCTCCAACAGGGTAGCAACGTTATACGAGTTACCATGATACAAAAGAATTGAAAAAGATGAAAATAAGCCGGGTAAGAAGTCACGCAGATAATGATGAGCGAATTTTGATGACTGATTCCCGCAAGCCGCTTGGATTTTCTCAAAATTAGTTCATCACCTTTTGTTAATTGTATGGAGGTGGTAACGGCTCATCATGTTCTATAATTAGAGTATGCAAATTAGAATTCCACTTAACATATTTTAAACGAATTTTTAAAGATCGAGACTGGTAACCACTGGAAACCCCTGGAAGTCATCTAAGTCGACGTTGATAATAGTCTATAATCTCTTTACAATAACAGAATCATTTTCAAAAGATGAAACAAAATACCCTGAAAAAATGAAATATTGATGTTAATATATGAAAGTCTCATATCGAAGACGTGCTTATACTTCATGTCTCAAAGTAATGTAAACTTTTGTAAGCCAAACAGAAAATAAAATGATGCAGCTTGTTGAAAGTGGTGTCATTTTTCGTCCCATGTGTATCAAAGGGTCTTTGTGCCCAAAATGCATTCCGTGCCTTATTGTCAGGATATTTTAGTACAGAAAGCATCTGAGTCTATGGCTTAACTCTGTCATCGCCGAATTGTATTGCTGGCTATCCCATAGAACAGGGGGGCTGGAGAGTTGTGTAAACCACATCCAGCTGGTCATTGATTATACACATACACGACTTTAGTGTCAATAATGAGTAGCCCTATCACGTAATATTGCGGTAACTCTCATTAAAGAATGTTATTTTGATTCTATTCATATATGTTTTAGAATATGTCATTCGTAAGTTCATTTTTCTTCATGCAAGCGTTTTCAAAAGTTAAATTTTACATTAAACCTCTGCCAAAGTATATGTGGTTCTAGAAACGCTGGTATCCAGGCATAATCACATCATTGATCGTCAGCTTCATAGAATTTCCTGCATTTATTACTTTGTCATCTTGACTGATGCAAATATCCGTTTGATGAAGAATATACCAGGGGAGGCAAGGCACGATGACGTTGCATAAATACATACTGTCAATCAACTCCCCCTAAAAAGACATTTGACTAATTACCCTCAAACATTGAGACCAATTCGTGATGGTCTTTTACAATTCCAGGATAATGTTGTAATGAGATACAGTCATCCGTCTAGCCTTTTTTAATCGTCTTCGGCCGAATAGAATCAAAATTTGACGGAATGAGAAGGATTATTAGTGTTTCAAAGATGCAACTTAAATGCTTTTGGAGGTTATGTGAATGACTTGATAATCTGAAAAAGTGCGTTTTATTAACGTCTTCGGCCAAATGGAAATAACAAATTGACGTAATGAGAAGGATTATTGGTGTTTCAAAGATGCAACTTAAATGCTTTTGGAGGTTATGTGAATGAATTGATACCCTCTGAAAAAATGGGTCAAGATATTCAAACCTTTGCGCCTGTTACACCCAAGTCACACTGACGAGACCGATTCCAGCCCGACAATAAACCGAACAAAAATTGAATGATACAGAATGGCCAAGATATCGGTAGGCTTGAAATCGGTTTCGTGGACTGACTGGGACTGTAGGTGTAGATATATTATCCGAAGCAGTCTGATATAATATTCACTTCTTGATAGGATTGTCTGAGGCTGCTGTGACTGGCTCGTAACCTGAGTTAAGGAACCGTGACCAGTATTCTAATACCGGGGTAGGAAACCCAGATAAGGGTGCGGAATTGGATCGGGTGTCGCCGTAAAAATGGGGATTCCTAAGAAAATATTGTAAAAAATTGAATATCGTATTCGCTGACCTCTATAACAGATTGAATTGCTTGAGGAAGATTAAATCATTTCAAAAAGACATCTGCTCCCACATAGTGCAGAATATAAAGCGGGGAGATCATTGTTTTTATTCTTTCGGTGATCTTTGAGAACCTCGTCTTCAATCAAATGCCTATTTGTGGCTTAATTTTTGGACGAATTCATTTGATTCTGAAGATCAATTCGGCTCTTCAACGCAATGTGCAGAATATCATTTCGGTGAACAAAGAATTCCAAATGAACAATCAACGTAGAATGTCATAGTATCTAGAATGAGTTTGGAATGCTTTACTTCAGTCTCATCTACCTATCCTTTCATAATACTTTCATCAAAAGTTACTACATTCGAAATACATTTGTTGAGCGAACGGCACCAGAGGTAATAACCGATTGAATCTGTTGTTTTCATAAAGCGCCATATACGTACCAATAAACACAAACTTTCTCTCATAAAATCAACACGACGTTTGATTATACATAAATCTGAAAAAGTGCAAGAAAGGGCAAATAAAATGACGCTAACGACCAGTCTATTATGTTATTCATGAATTGTTCTACTTGATCAAGGGATTGATTTAAGATCACTATAAGCTTCACCTGCAGGCGTCAAATTTGGCGGTTAGTCTCGGCTGTGAACAAAAGCAGATAGTCCACTTTCACACCACACTGTCTTGATGACTAAATAATTATGTCTGGATATGAATAGTGAGTGATGAAGTCAGTTCCTGAGTGATTCAGCAACATACACATTAATGTAATACCTGTTGCGTCATTTGCCTGACGTATGCCTCCGTCAGCGACTGGAGCGGCCTTTGACGCACCTTTCGAGAGTTGTATCGTACAAAGTGAATGCAAAGCGGACAGTGCAGATCCATCGCGTATGCACTTTAAGTTATATCAGGCGTCATTAGAGCAGTGATCGCGCAATGGAAATTCGACGCCTCGTGTTCACCGGGCATAACGCAATCCTGAGTCAAAAATACAGATTGTAAAGATTTAACAAAAAAACGAACATGATGCTTTCGCCATACCTCCATTTTGTTTAATCACCAAAACCTAACCCGAACTCTACGACACCACTGCGCCCTTGGGCGTAGTTGTAGACTCTGTGTATAGACTTGTGCATGTATAGACCATCATCGAGATAAGACTGCATAAACTAACGACGGTTTTAGCACGCATCCTTGTTTGTTATGGGAAAGTACCAAGTCATTTAGAGTTTCTAATCATTGATAATGAAAAACTGCTAGATCATACCGATTGTATCGATTGGTTATCATCTAATTGTTTTTACTGCAATCTAGCACTTTGATAACCCCCCCCCCCTGACTCTTTCATTTTATTAAAGGATAGTTGAATATAAACTAAAGTTGAAGGGCAAGGGGCTATACAGTATCTTGTACTTAAGATTAAAACTTAAAACACACGTCAAAGGCTTGTGTCTGCCGCAGTGCCATCTTTGTCTTTCGCACTACGTCACATCGTCGACTGCCAGGCTCCAAAATATGGATCAATATTTATCAAAAGAAAATGTTGACAAAATAACGACATTTATTAGGTCTCGTAAATCTCCGTTGACGTACTAGCTGGTACAAGTCATGCAAATTTTATCAGTCTTAAGTATAGAGATTGATAATCATCGTAGTCTAGTTTATAACAAACCAGACTATGTAGCTTGTTGTGCGTGGTTCAAATCCCTGCAACGGCACTAAAGTCCTCTGGGAAGGTATATAGCTACATTTGCCACTCTCCATATTGATGCCTGTTACGAAGACATTAGTTAATGTTTATCGCCTTATCGTGGTAGTCGGCCTGAAGCCGAGAGTAAAAAAAAGATTCAATAGGGCCCTCGAAGAGAACAGTATTAACCCCAATGAGGCATCTCAAATAATCTATACCGCCCAACTGAACTAAACGAGCTGAGATGTTATTCTTTTATCACACTATTTTTAATCTTAATGGTGACGTAGACGCTAAATGATTGATTTTGAATTGGGTCATCTAAATGTCCATCTGTTTTACATTTCTCGTAAGAGAAATGACATGGTACTAAAGTTGGAGGCACTCATTTGACAAATATCGATTTTTTGCTCTGATAATGTTCAATGAAAGAGCATTTACAGAGAGAAAAAAATT
Source organism: Strongylocentrotus purpuratus (assembly GCF_000002235.5). NCBI lineage: Eukaryota > Metazoa > Echinodermata > Echinoidea > Camarodonta > Strongylocentrotidae > Strongylocentrotus > Strongylocentrotus purpuratus. The sequence continues at coordinate 45,276,317 of NW_022145612.1, read as the reverse complement.
GAAATATTAATCCCGATGTGGAGTCATCATGAATAGGGACATGCATTGAACATAGGCAGCAGTGCAAGGTAGCTAAGCCAAAATCCCACCTGTCTCATCTTAACGACCAAATTCTGGATCGATAATTGTTTTTATTGAAGTCACTTTCAGAGGCCAAAACCGAGCAAAGAGAAGGGGGGACAAAAAGGAATGATCAATGTCGTCCTATTCAGGCGCCTCGATGAACACTTAAACCTTATCAAAACGGAATGTATCAGGCGGTCTCTCGAAATGATTTAAACTATCACGGAAAAATTGGCGGGTAAGTGATGAGGCGTGGGCGCCAATACCGCGTGCAATTGCGAGAAAACTACGCAGGTAAATCGGAGATGAGAGGAATGGGGGGCTTCAAGTTACGTTCTCGCTATGAAGAGGGGAGTCTTCACTGCATTCCATTGAAGGTTTCATTTTTCGTCTACGTACTTCATTTTAAGAGAGCTTTAAGAGGCCATGTGAAACTATCAATGGAATGAATGTCCCATGTGTTTATTCTGCATTACTTAATGTAATAATGTTAGTATAAGCATTCAATAACGCACGAATAAGTGGGTGAATAGGATATTCAAATTGCAACGATATTGAAGCTAAAATAGAAACTTGCATGTGATACCTATGCAAGTTGAGAAGCAAAGCCACAGATTTGGTTGTTGGAGTGGTTACTCCCACATTTTTTTCTTCTTCATATGGTTATATAGAAAGACACAAATTTCCTGTTACAGTTAATCTTATTCTTTTCATTCATAAGGCCCTATAATATATAATACAGCACAGAACTCTATAGCATCGTAGCTTTTATCAAAATGATATATATTAATGTTTATGATGCATCTCATGTAAATCTTTCTCTAAACTCACCTGTAGAGGAATGGCATTAGAGAAGTTGGCTCAATCATTTCCAAGCATTATTCATTTTGCTGCTTATGAATTCCTTTTCAAAATTTTAATTTTGTGAGATATGTATCAAGCATTAGATTTTTTTATCTACCAACTCTGCAATAGATTAAGGCACATCATTCTGTTCACGGAAAGTTAGTATTAGCCCATACCCTTGGAATTTCCTTCCAAATTTTCAGGGTCGTGATATAAACTTTTTAAAAGCATAAACGCGCACTTTCAATATGCAAAAAAGTGCACTTATTCCAATATGAAAGGGTGTTACATGACCTTTAAAGGGTACTTAACCTATTACATCTAAAATCAGGGGCACTTTTTAGTAATTCAAAGAAGCACTTATGTATGGAAGTCAGGAACTGTGTGTGGGAGGGTGGCAATGTGACCACACCTCGAGAATCGCCACCCTAGTTATAACATTATAAACCGTGAGAGATGAAGTAAAGTAACCGACTTGAACTACAGTTTGGACAGGAGGCAGTCTCTGTCGAATCCCTCACCCCGTTCCAGTTTTGACGGGATACGTGGCAAGACGGATAAAACGTCGAAAAGATTTTGATACCATCGCATAACACCATCTATCTTCTCCGTGCCCCGTCCGCACCCGTTCCGTATTGATGCGATTCAGCCGTGCTCTATCCTAACTATCTTTCCATTTGTGACGGAAGCCCGCGATGTAAAGGATAAGACACGACGATGACGTCATCGAAAATAAGAAAAATAAGGAAATAAAGGGGAGAAAATGGACCAGAATTTGCAAAAAAAAGAAAGAACAGGGCGTTGATGAAGGTTGACGATACCGGATATCACACGAGGTCGGGCTAAAAGTGGTAGATCATAGACGGAAGTGCTTATCAGAGGTAGATACGAACATAGTAACGACTCGTGTTTTGTTTGATTTTTATTTGATGATTCAGGGATAGCTTTACTAGGGCATCTATCTTAGGGGATTAAATTGTGGTATGCACATCAATCCGTCGAGTGGCGTTACCATTCAACACATTAGAGTGGTCCTTTTAATATCATATATTATAAGATGATGACATGGGTCCTAATCAAATGACTTGCTGAAAGAGTACATGTGACCAGGCATTTTATTTGCCTAACGCGTAATTTGGATAATGACCGGTCATTATCCAATTCTAATGACCGGTCATTAGTAAAATTATGTTATAAAACATCATTTTATAACAAATAAAACATAATATTAAAAAACAAATAATACACAGCATTTTGGCCGGGCATTAGTAAAACTACTCACACTCGGTACCTTCAAAACAGTCCAAACACCCTCGGCGGTATTATTTGTATATTATAGATTAAAGAAAGTATTATAATATGTCAGACAAAGTCCAAGTGAGGTTTATTTATGTATATCCAATTACTTCAATGCTTCATAATTAGTAACATCTAGGTTACAGAATGTTTTGGGATTGATAATGAACTCTCTTCTTTATTGACAGTGCAGTTGAAGTTGCAAAAGCCATCCTATATTGAAAGAGTAAAGAAGATTTATCATTTTCGTGCGCTCATTACTGAAACGTGTTTCGAGTCGATTCTCGGACGAAAATCAGAGTTTCGTGCATTTTACGATGAGGTCTCTCTCTTCGCCTCCCGTCTTTCACTTCGAAGTCACGCTTTGAGCGATGGCTCAACGACTGCTAGTCGCAATAAAATGTATGTGAGATCATGTCCGTTCTGTGACGAGCTGCCAGAGGCGATAAAGAACTAGCTTGTCACGGGCGAAATCTCAGCCAAACAAAGAAGTGCGTTTCTGGGGTGAAATACATGATTACAAGTCAGTTAAAATAATCACGAGGAGTTACTTTAAAAAATACTTCAGAATCAGATACCTAAAAAAGGACACTGCTAATCGTGGGTGTGAGGTTTCCTCTGGAAAAAAGAGAGCTAAATTTGTATTTTTATTTCTAACTGATCTTAATTCTAAGCATGGGATTTTAGGTTATCTGTAATCAGCGAAGCCACACTTATCACGTGACTCAAAGTTGAAAGTGTATACTACAACCAAAACAGAACGACTACTTTGATACAAAATAATCTTTGGTAATGATACCAATTACTTTTCCTCCTGGATTCATGTGTAATTATAATGCTTGAATCGTGCAGAAAGACTAATTCATTACAGAGTCATGAGGATTTTAAGAATTCGAATACATATATTTGGATAGGGGGATTTTTATTCAAAATGGATTAGGAGAGTTAGAAAGAAAAATAAAAGAATCATGTGTCAAGACCGTGCAAGAATGCGCATCTAAGTTAACATTTAAATTGGCGCCATGTTTCTCCATCCCCACCGTACTCCAGTAGCTGGTCACCATGAGTACATCCAAAAAAAGTACCACAAACAAGTGGGAAATTAATGAACTAATTGTCCTAAAGTGCAACGCTATCAAGTCGGGTCCGTGGCCAACTGCGCTTCGTTTCACCAACCCACAAGATTTGGGGAGATATCTATTAAAATAGGAAGTCCATTAGTGAAAGGATAATGATTAAAACCCTAATCATGGTGAAAAAGCTCCAAGTTGCAAGGCCATGTATATGATCAAACCGTTTAAGTTTAAGTGCTCTTTGGTTACTTCAGTAATCAAGACGACATTGGTTTAGAGGTGAAATGAATGCCGCTACAATCTGTGCCTTGCTCTTCAGACTCGAGGTAGGCTTTATGTCTAAATGTTACTTTACATGGAGGCCTGACTCCATCGCCCAGTCTACCGTGTTCTTTAATGATTACAATTGAAATGAAATGCATGTGAATTGTTTCATCTAATTGAGGTCGTGTCACGAATCAACACGATATGACCAATCGGGTATAGGAGGGGAGAAGAGTTGGGCCAAAATCAGAAAGTTTTCCTGATGTTCATAATACATTGTTGCGGTATCGAAAAAGATGTTTGTTAACATACACACGTCTTTGAGTTTTCCATAGATAAATAAATCATCTTAATAATGATATACCAACCTTATGTGGCGCATTTCACAAATATGTCCCTGTGCAGAGAGAAAGAAAGAAAAAGAGCAGATTTTTCGGAAAAGTGAGATAGCCCAGCCTACTTCCTTAAGTCATCGGTTAACATTGGAAATTATTTATGAAAAGAAACTTTTAAGAGTTACTTGCCCAGTATAGATACACAAAATGACTCCGAATCAATTCATGAATATATAGATGTATTTGCTATCAAGAGAACATGAATAGGCTGCTTCGGGATTTATTCATGACTTAAACTATTCTACAATCAAATTTGTATTACATGCACCATGTGTACCGGTACTGTTAAATTCATCTTAAAGAATTATCAAACGAGACTTAGTGTTCTTGATAATAATGCACCTCTAGTGTGTATCAGTATATGGGAAAGAGTGTGTTGTCATGATAAACGTGGTGCTTTATCCAATTCCTGGATACATGAACCTGGAAAGGGACCATGAAATATAAACAGGTTTAGGTTAAATCTTACGTGAGCTTTCAGTAAATAAACCAATTTAAGTGTGGAACCAGGAGATAGACAGCTGATTTAAAGCAACTGTAAAATTTCCTCTCACACAGTCTATGATTCGCCCTTGCTGTATTTTATTGAGCAATATAAACAGACAATTATTATTGCATGTCACTCTAACCAATCACTTGTTTCAACAACTGTCAAATGGCTTAATTTCTGGCATCAAAATTCGGTAAGCCTTACTTGTTGGGAAACGCTCGCCGACCACTGGTCGTCGTCTAACCATGGACGGTCTAACCCCCAAAGGGACTCATTTGTGCGCATGCACGGTATGCTTTGCGGGCATAAGGTTTCGCCCTTTTTCTAGATAAAGGCCGGATTAAAAGCAGTTCGTATGTATTGCAGTTATCCAGAAGTGCTTATCAATGGGTTCTGGTGGCCTACGGCTTGTCAGGGCCACTTTCTACAAATTATTCTTTCTTTGGCGGTCGAATACTTTCATTTTCATGGATTGATTGTTATTTCACCTCGTTTGGAAGAATCAAGTTGGAGTTTTTTTCTTCAAATGAATTGTCAACAGCTTAAAGTTTCCGTTTTTACAGATATATATCATGAAAAATTAGTTCCTATCCGATATCTTTTTAGGGTACGTTGTAGTGTTTGTAATTGTAAATTGACCGGAAAGGTCTTAGTGTGTCCTATGCCTTTGAATAACGTATTATATCTTACCCAATCTGCCGGAAGTAATGCACAGAGCAGTATTCTTCATCATTTTTGTTCACATTGATTGTAAACTATTGACACTTTAATTTGTGTTTCAACAGAACATACCCAATCCAAAAAAATAAACACGGTATATGACGTGATATTCCTGTCTCAGATTAAAATTCCTTTGACGCATGTTTACAAAAACATAGTTTAGAGAACTTAAACTCTCAGACAAGATAAATATTGAATAACAGATCAGTGACAGAAGCCTTTGTTCACTGATTCATTGTTAAATTTGAAGATATTCTCTCGTTGTTGTGTTTTTGGGGTGATTTTGTAAGGTCCCTTTGTACTCTGCAGCAAATGTTATCATTATTATTATTTGTTAATATTATTATTGGCTTCTAACCTATCTTCTATCTCTGATGCAAGTGGATTTTTTTTCTCGAGCTCATTCATCTCTAAGTTTCAGATATTAATAATAATAATATTGGATTTTTGTTTAGCGGTCAGATCTGTCAAACTTGACACTCCTGGCGCTCCCAATTATCACCTTGGCTTTAGCATGGCTGCCATTACGGCGCTCTAGCAGTTCAAGGAATTATTTCCTGCCACGTACCCAATTACATCACCTGGGTTGTATATCCTTTAAAATTGAGATCGTTAATTAATAAAATACCTTTTGGCGGCCAATATTTTAGTTGAAATATTCATGGTGAACTGTAAAATCTGCGCCCTGTTGCCATAAAGCTCCCCTCACCTGCCCTAGAGTACTTTGCAGGCATTAACAATAGACACTTCCAACACCATACGTATCAATCTGTGTTAACGACGTACCCTGCCACCCTGCAAAGGGGGCCGCCATAAATGCGAAATTAGTTTTAGAGGATGACGACAGGGGGATGAATGGTGTCATAGAGGAAATAACAAATCAATAAAGTCAAGAAAAGAGATCATGATTTGGTTTTTCGAAAAATATAGAAATGTATTAGCACCTGCAGAAATGCAGAAATGATAAATGCCAAGATGTACATGAAAGTATTTCCTCGTACTTGTGAATTATTCTACCAGGAGGGGGAGGAGGGGAGGGGATGGAGTGGCTATAAATATGACAAAGCTTTCGGGTGAATTTCATTTAAAAGTATGAAAGGTAATTTATAATTGTTTTTGAAAGCTTAGCTACTAGAAAAAGGTCGTGTAAGATCACTTCTTGATATTTTCCGTGTGATCAAGAAGGAGAGAGAGAGAGAGAGAGAGAGAGGAAAAAAAAGAGTGGGAAGTAAGACAGAACGAAAATACATGGAAAAGGGTTATCGCACTTTGAAGAGACATATTTACTCAGTTCTGTTAACCTGTCCCTATAGGCTCAAGAATATACGTCATATAAAGAGTGTTGAATTATCGAGAGAAGGGTATTGCGTCATGGTATAGCCAAACGCACAATCAATACTTTATGGTGATTGATGGTATTGGAATAGATATTGCTTTTGTACCATCTTTGCAAGCGCACAGAACGGTTTCGTCACCAACACATTTCTTTTGAATAATATACAATGAAACTTAAGAAATTCATGACATTGATATAAAACAATAAATCTATTTCCCACATTTCGCAGCTGAACTCTAACATTATATCTGACACTTTTTCATTTGCCCCCACAATCTTGTAGACACATATATATATATATATATATATATATATATATATATATCCTAATTCTAAGACTTTCCATATTTAAACTAATGACTTCTATCGTAGCTGGTAAAATATTAAATGATATGACGTAAAGGAAGGGAATAGTAATAGTCATGACCCAATCCAACCCGAACCTTGATATTATCATGCAAATATTGAATTGTGCGCTCTCGGAGAGGTGATGAAATAATAACTCAGATTTAATCCCATTTTTTTTACATTTTAAATGACTGCTACTTACTTAAAGAACCATAAACATTTGTCAATTTTTGTCTGTAATCAATTTGTTATCACTAATTACATTTCAATATGTTTTGTCATCATGTCTTTGTTCGAAATTTTCATTCGCATAATACTCAAAAGTCATAGGATGGACATTAATGGATGTTTTCTCTTTCTATTTCATTTAACAGTGGGTAAAAGGACACAAACAGAATCAGCTGGAGAAGAAGTCTTTGATTTTAATGTGCCAGATGACTCGCAAAAGGTGAGTAGGGATTAAAAACACTTTCTATCAGCTTTGTAATAACCATACCATAACGCTCGATCTATTTAATCCCCATCTTGCTAAACAATTTGTATTTACACTGTTTATTCTACAGATGATAAACAAAATAGCTGTCTAAGCGAAAATTAATATATCATGTCAATTTTTTTCAAAGGTGGTGGCAACACATTTAAAGAAATGGAAATACTAAAAGTAAGCTATACGTTTCCTTGTAGCCATCACTGGGTTGGTAAGACCTATTTGCAGGTTCATGAATCACATTTCTGTATCTGACACGATAGTTTACCATAGATTTATAAAAATGTCACTTGACCCTGTTATATTGTGTGTGGTTAAATTACTGTTTAACACCTTTCTGGTATAACCCTGGGCTCTGAGAACGAATAGATGACAGTTGCGAAACAAATAGGAAGAAAAACATAAGAGAATCAACTTCATTATTGCATGACATTTGGCAAAAATATCTCATATGACTGAAACACGATAAGGTGATAAAAATGCTGCTTGTATGTTTATTTGATCGAGATATATTTCATGTTGGTGTCTGCTTTGCCGAGAGCTTGAAGAGGTCCTTATCGACTTGGTAAATGCAATCATGCTTGTGTGTGAATGGATGAATAGAGTACGTGAACTGAAATGAATAATTTGCTTCTACCCAGGGGTGGCGATACCGGGGGAAAGGGGGGGGACACGTCCCCCTCAATGTTTTAGGGGGGATTGTCCCCCCGGAAAATTTGAAAAAGTGCCCCCCAAAAGTGTTAACCAAATATTGACAAAAGAATGCAACACACTTTTAGGCTCTGGAGGGCCCATGAGTGCAGCGTTTAGACTAATATAAATGCAAAAATCTTCTCACTCGGTCGCTACGCTCCCTCGCATAACACCCTTCAAAATATAAAAGTAAATATTGTGGAAAATCTCCCGTTTCTTCCCTACCCCCTCCCCCACGGTCATGAAAAGACATCGCCGAACTTGTCTCTACCACCGCTATGAACATAATCAAACATTAGAAAGAGGTGTGGCAATCTCATACGATCCCTACTCATGGATAATAAAAACCGGTGAATTCGTAGGTTCCGTTTCCAATCATTAGCATCTCTCTGCGCTGATTGGTTCTATAAGCTTCTATGTTTTGGGAAGTTGGTCCCCCCCCCCCCCATCTCAGTCATTCGAAACGAATGATTCGCCTCTACCACCCCTATGTACATTATCGAAAATTATAAAGAGGTGTGGCATTAATCTCATACAATCCCTACTCATGGATAATAAAACCGGTGAATTCGTAGGATTTGTTTCCAATCATTAGCATCTCCCTGCGCTGATTGGTTCTGTAAGCTTCTATGTTTTGGGAAGTTGGTCCCCCCCCCCCCCCCCATCTCAGTCATCCGAGACGGTGGTGATACCAATGCCAACCCGGTGACATGCATCCAATCTTTGATTACATCCCTCAATGATGCCCGCCAAGTCAAACATATAACGTTTCTTTCTCAAGGCTAAACGTCTTCTAGTGTTTGCCTCCCCAGCCCGCCAACTCCTTAGACCTTAGCTATGCTCTGGGTACAGAAAGAAAAAGAGGTTGAGTGTGTCAGCGTGGCAGGGTTATATTATCATTCTTTAATTCGATGGATTCTGACAGAGCCGACAATCGTTTCGAAGCAGGTAGGAAACAGGTGATGGTAGACGAGACAAAAGTCCTCAAGGTTGCTTTAAAAAGAAACTCAATCAGTAATACAGCTTGCCATGTTTGTTAAACGAATGTGTCTTTCATGTGCTACCTGAGCGTGCCGAGGAGAGGAAACGAAGGCGAGCGAAGAAGCACTCCGAGAAGAAAGCAAGCCTTCAAGGAAATGCCGTTCAAGCATATAAGCTGCCTCTTAAGTGAGGTAGCGCTGTCTTCTCATTACTTGCAACCACTCTTGAAAGGAATTGACAGAGTGGCAATGAGCTCAATGTAATGATTTCGTAAAGAATGTGTACATTCTAACAGGTTCAAAGGATGCGGAATCAATCATTCGATACCTATACTCTATTAAACCTCGCGACGGGAGTTCCATTCATATTTATATTTGTCACCTCTGTGTTAGATTGAATACGGAGAATGTGATGGCCTTAACATATGAAATCATAATAAGGATATCAATAATCCATGTGACATTTTGACAAACAATAACATCACGAACAGGAGAATTATCGAAGCGCCAGGAGTGTCAAGTCTGACATATATGAGTGCTATACAAGAATCCACTATTATTATTATAATTATCCGTCTTGCGATAACATGCAGTTTGCTTAAAAAAATAAAGCGTCAATTAGTATTATTATTCTACGCATGGTCTTTTGCCACGACTAATACAAAGATATTTCGAAAAGGATCTAGACTATTTTAATTTGCTCCACACTTTTTTGAAATAAAGATTATAATCTTGTCAATTTGAATAAAACACATTCATTAAAGTGTTAATTTAACAAAGACAACAAAGTAATACAAGTGTTTATTATGTGCGTTGAAATATCCCTAAATATTTAACAATTGGAAAAATTAAAGGAATATCCAACGCTCAGTATGAAAATTAATTTACATAGTTGAAACTTTCATACTGAAAATTAAATGTTACAAAACTTACATAAAGACAACATGTCTAATTCCTTCTTGCGTAGTATTTTATTGTTTATCCTACCATTCATTTAACTCTTCCGTCGTAATTAGGGGAATATCTCATCGAATAAAGAGTAAAGTAGGATTTCGAGCACTTTGTGCTACCCTTAAAAAAATAGGATACCAAGTGCGATTCTTACCTCACCCGGGTTAATCAATAGAGGAGTATTTTGATCGTCACTCTTGCCGGCTGGGTTGGTCGATGCGCAACGATTCACTTACAGCACACCTGCGGCTTTTACCGATGAGCTAAGGTGTACAGTATCGTGACGAAAAAGAAAACAAAACCATCAGGTGGGGTAGAACCTCTAGCACTCGAGGCCAGTGAACTGGTCACATTGAAGGTAAACTTGCCTTCTGGGAGGCCGCGGGTAATTTGTATTTTGAGAGGTAGTAGAAATCATTCCGAACAATTCAGTGAATGAACTACGTTGGCAAGTAGCAAAGAATAGAATATACGAACATCGCTCTGAATAGCACAGAACTAAGATACACCCTTGTGGAACTACACGTTTTACTCATAGGCATTATGATCTTGATTGCTTTTTGTTTAATAATCTGTCTTTGCTCAGAACTCAGCTCGTAAATACTTTTGATAGATATCTTTTATTCACAACGATTTATAGCCCTTAAAACATCAATGGACACTGTGCAAGGCTGTGCAGGACTCATTCTCTTCTGACAATTCAAGAACTCTCGATGTCTCTTCAAAGCTCTAGTTTTCGTATTCGCTGGCAACGTTTTCAACCAAAAGAAGGCATAATTATTTCCTTTCAATCAAATTTCCTTTCAGTATTTGAGATGGAGTGACAAGAGACTGCCCAATAAGACATGCATAATTTGCTTGCAAATACCATTGCTAGATTTGTAAGCTACCGATCCACGATCTTTCTTTGATTCTGCTTGCATGGAGAGGCCATATGCCTACTAATAATATGAATGCATATATGTATGGCATTTCAATCATTCCATGGATCCAAACTCAAGGACAAATGGAGTTACTTATGAATTCATTGCATCTACCGCTCTCAGATAAAGCGAATGCATTTTGGTAGCTAAAAGTCTTTTCATTGAATACTTTTATATCCATCTTTCTTACGTTGCTTTTATTAGCCAAAAGTGTCTTTTCATTGCAAATCCTTTAAAAATATTTGTTAGTTACTCTTTCACAATAAATCACGCAAGGAATTTAGTGATAAAAATTGACTCATGTTGATTTTTACTCAAGCATATTTCGGAATATTGCAACATGCATAAGTTGTAAATCTCCATAACTTTATTTTTGTGACGGGCTGTCATTCTGGGAAAAACTCGACTGGATTATAACGGTACATTGAGCTGAAAATATCCTTGCGTTTATTAATAAAGTCGATTCAAAGAGGAATAGGGGAAAAGTCAAATTTACCCATCTCCACTGCACTTCACACTTGAAGTGGTGTGGAGCAAACCGGATAACCGTTAAATCACAATTTATCAACTCAAGGGGACAACAAATCCCGTGTACTTGGAGGAATCCTATATGAAACCTACTTCGACTATGTCACGATATACGCATTATCACTTCTTTTATTGCTTACAGAGTCTGCCAATTTCTAGCGAAAAGAAAGGCTTAATTAATAGAAGATTAATCATACACCAGGTAAAGAAAATAGTCTCCGCTTCGTCCAAAGTCCCTTTCGAATATCCGTGTTAGTTGGTATCGCCTGAGTACCTTAGAGTGCTCATAACGATATAACTCACGAACGATTACGTAAAACTGTGTTTCCATTTATAAAATAATTTATATTAATGTATGCCACACGAGAAAAATATATTTTTGGAACACAACACTTAACAGAAATTGCATTTCACCAGCATACCCTTCACCTCATGATGAATGACTCTTACTTATTATGAATATCTCGGACGTTCAATATAAGGTGCATCTGCTATTAATATAACTGCGCTACATAAACTAATTTGATTTGCACCATCAACGTTATTTTTCCATTCTAGACAGACAATTTAGGGCCTACTTTGGAATGTATATTCAGGAATAGCATGTCAGTATTACTTCATTGTTTAAATGGTTGAAATCATCATCAATACAAGTGTAAAGGATCATATCAATCAAACGAATAGTGTATTTCCCCTACTAGTAATGTGGTGTCGCTGTGGAGTCATTATGTACCTGCGGTAGTTCGGAAATATATATTTTTTTCTACCTTTCCTTGCGTGAGGAGTGTTATTTAATCATTCTGCGGCAAGTACAGAGTATACTTTTATAAACCACACTTTCAATAGACCTCACTGTGCACACTGATACGTATGTCATATTGTGACAAAAGAATTGATACAAGATATCACTTTTTAAACAATAAGACAATTACAAATGATGTCTTACATAAAAATTGGTCGTTTACAATAAATAACTCCACAAAATAATAATAATAATACATGAGATTTAAAAGGCGCCAAATCCACTTGACAGTCAAATGCTCAAGGCGCAGAAAAAGAGAATAGAAAATGAATCCATGTAAAGCAATATACTTCTTGCCAATGCACAATCCCCGTCTTCTGTAACTCACACGTATACGTTTACATAAAACATCTTTAGAGGTCAACGCAAATTTTACGCATCAATAATATCAAAGCTCGCTGATGTCGCTTGCAAACATGATAAATGTCTTGCGTGGTTTCCACCTCGCTGAACATTCTAACACGTATTTCTCTCCTCGCCACTTTAGTGAAAAGATTTTTCTCCTTAATTAGCCCTCAGAGATTGTAAAAAGCAAGACAGTCCACTGCTTTAACGTTCTCCTTGTCAAATTTCTTTTCTCGATAGAACTAATTGCGTACGTGAATGGGTGTGCAAAGTGTGCGTGCCCTTGTAAGCGTGTGTTTGTGTGTGATTTATACTATAAGAGAGAGGGTGAATCAAACCTGTCCGAAATACCGCCTCTCTATCAACAATAAAGAATTGTAAAACCTGTTTAGAAAGGTCACTAGTCTACAGTGGCCACTTTCTCTTTTTTCTGTCGATGGCCTCTATAGACAGGTTTATCTGTATAGTCATACGCCATAACGTATAAAGTAACGATTGTACCAATACAGCTTGATTTGGGAGTTCTTGTCATTTTCTCTTGGTACGTTTTCGAAAAATAATGTAACCAAATAATAAGTTTTCCTTTGTTATCGTATGAGGTTAATTAAACAAAGATCACAATCAATAAAGTATTTTCCAATTTTTTCGCAAATAAGCAATGATGTTAAGCTTGTACAGTGAAATTGAATTGACGCATTCGCCTGCGATGTTCTTTATTGTACAGGTTTCCATGCATGAATGTAGAGAGGGAGGGGAAAAAAAATCATTAAATCAATAAGTATGATTGCACGGGTAAAACTTTTAACATCCGCCTTGGTGATCAAAATAGCTTTCATCGGTGTATTTGACTCTGATATGCGTTAGAGATGTAATATTAAATTTTTCATTTCACATTTTGACATATTATATTACTAAAGGAGTAGAAACTGTTAGATAGAAACAATTGGGTACATTTCACGTAACCACATACGTTGTACTTTGGTCACTTCTGTGACTGTCAAGGAACAATGTAAGATGACATTTCAAGTGTATCGCTAATTGAATAAAAAATGATATAACCCAGGGCAAAATAAGTGTACATTATTGAGGTCTAGGCATATTTTCAAATGTACTGTTACTTGCGATGTGGCACTTGCATTGAATTAATAGCATTAATTGTCTACACCGGGTTATTAACGATGCAATCGGCATGATGAAACGGGCATTACAGTTACCATACATTTCAACCTGACGCTATGCTCAATATAATAATGTCAAGAAAGGAGTTAGTCAATTAAGCACTTTAGTCACATGCTATTCCAGTGATATTTTGTTTCTTTGATTTAATCCTCATACAAAATACTTGTTCAATACAATATCGGAAGGTTTGTTGGCATAGTAATTGGCAATTTACAAATACGCCATTTGTATTTAAATGTTCTAATGATGAAAATGAAATAATTTACGGTTGGTACTGGCAATCAAATATATTTTTATGTATGATTTCTTGCTCTTTTATGCAGACTGAGACGAGTGCGTTTGATTTTGCAAAATCGACAACATGTCCGTTGGATTCTCTCTTCATGCAACTGACACCCGAATGGCAACAGATGATTATGAAGGTAAACAGGTCAATAGTTTTTAATATATTCCACATACTAATAATCTTTCTCTACGATTGGTCAAAAGTATTCACGTGATGAAAGATAGTTCGCCCATCATTGATGGGAGAAGAAAAGTTCGTTACACTGTGTAGATAGTACTACTATTTTCAGTGAAAGTGCGTTGCACTGTGTAGATAGTAGTACTATCTACACAGTGCAACGCACTTTAGTTGTATACGTTGCATATACGTACGTACGTAAGTATCGTACACCGTTTTCTAGCTGTTAAATGATGACTTCTTACTCTAAAATGACGGAAGAATATTTTGAAGGAGGGAAATATTGTTGAATTGTTTTCCTTTACTACTGTATAAGCTTAATGAAATTAGAATTCCATGGAGAAAGTTGGTGAACATGTTCATGGATACCTCGGACAGAGTGTTCATCTTCAAGACCATGAATATGGGCAAATATTGATTAGTAATATAAAAAATAAACATATATTTTCGAAAATACCTTGCTCAGACATTCAAGGTCATGCACAATAATTAACAGCATTGTCTTGTAAATTATGTGCAAATTTGCATTTGGTCCACTTGACAAAATACAGAATTGTGGTTATTTGAAATTGGCTATGTTTGACCGGTTTAATACTTTTAGTTTCCATCTTTCAGAAAGTATACCTCACGATGCATGTTTAACTTAAACTAAATTGTAGAGATATATAAGAGTTGTATAAATCAAATAATATAGGTAAACCTGGTGAGTGAGAAGCCATTTAAATATAGATTGTTTTAATGTGCTTTTGATATATAGAAGCACTTAATAAATGCAAAAATAATTACAATATATTGACAAAATTGATACTATCCCCGGCAAATGGATACGTCAAACATTCTGAACCCAGGTGAGAACTAGGTTAATATGGTCAAAACAAAAACATGGATATTGTGCTTTCATTAACATAGCATTTCATAAAACCGTGACAACTTCGGTTTAGGTTGAGTAATGAAATGTTGAATTGAACCGTGAATGCAAACTACGCCTGTTCCATAAGCGAAAGACAAAGCAACATATGCTGTGACGTTTTACACGTGATTATTGACCTTTTCACGAGATCTCGACGCTTCCAGCGTTATACAATAATGTGCTCTTCTTTGAACAGGAAATCGAACTGATAAGAAACGTGACACACTTAGTATCCCGATTTATAGGAATTAACTCACCAAACATTGGATTTTCGAATTCGGGAAACTCAATTTCTATTTACGCTTCTCGTCCGTATTATGAGCATGCATCATTACAAATTCAATGGTCATCTTTTTTCCTTCTATCGTTCTAAAGAAAGTGTATCCACGCGCATGATCAGGATATGATTATAATTATTATAGTTTTGTTGACCGGTTTTCTTATTTTTGCTCCAGTCTTCTCCGGAATACAAAATAGCTATATATCACAAAAATCTGTCCTTATAAATTCTGATTCTACCCATCATCCGACGGAACCCAATACCTCCTTTATTATTCGGATATTAACGTACTACTACTACTACTACTACTACTACTTACTACTACTACCCTACTACTACTACTTCTTTTTCTACTACCACTAATAATAACAACACTACTAATATTATTAATGGTGGCTTCTTAGAGAGCGCACATGTCCGTCACGCACGTTTTGATAATAAATAGTTATTTCTTCTATCACTGACGCCCTTGAAGGGGGCCCTGGAACAATTGGGAGCACCGGTCTTACATGGAAAATGAATGTGGCTACTGATTAGGGGGAGATGCAGGAGGTTGTCCAGGCGTCTTTGTTTCTCTTCCTTTTCCCTCTCCCTTCCCTCGCTTTCTCTTTCTTTTTTTATTTTTCTACACACCGTTCGAGGGGGTGCCCCTGCCCCCCGTAGCTACGCCACTGTCGTTTATTGCCTACCGGCATAGGAAAATAACCCAATTGGAATGATTTAGAGGGTTTTGCTTGCGGACTCGTGGTCATGCGCGTCTAATGGCTGCCATGTCACATTGCAAATAGAATTGACAGAATCATGACCCGACCAAAAATTGGTCCAATAAATATCGGCAGGTGAATTATGTACGCCAGGGTGGGATCCATTTGTTAGTTATGCCCCTTTGATCGGAGATCCATCTGAAAGAAATTGTGGAAGATTACACGGTTTCCATCAATCAAAAATGAGGGGCTCGATGAGTATGAAAGGTGTTTACGTTTTCAGACATCGCTCTGAAGAGACAATGGTATGGACGCGATGAATGGTAAGAAATGGTCAAGCTAATATTGATGCACAATGCTCGCAATATTGAAGAGAAGAGACAAAAAAGTAACGCCTATTTTGATGAGTCTATGGGAATATCAAACGTTAGATTCAGATGTATTCGATCCTTGATTTAAATGCAATCTTGAGAAGTGTTGAAAAGAATCCCGTCTGAATAGAGTATCATGCTACGGAATTGAGATGTTCTGAATTCCCTTGCCCGTCGTGTTTACTTCGGTTAATTCTTTCAAACATTCTACTACATTAAGCATCGAAGCTCTATGCCATGCACACCCTCGCCCACTCTCTCACACCCACCCCCACATAAAACACATCCGTATACAGAAACACACGTAACAAAGGTCAATTTCAGTCAAGTCTCCATAGGCTTCTAATGATGGCCCTTTTATTCTTCTCATTTTATATGAATTCATTTAATGTACGTTGTATTTTACCTTCAAATGCTTTGTAAAGGTTTCAATGTTTTGCATGTTTTCAAACTGAAGAACGAATAGAGAATGAGCTTCTTGCTAAAAACAAAGAAATATATACGAAAATATAGTAAAGAAGAAGGCTCCAAAGAATCCAAGAGACCGAGGCCTAATGAGACCGAGAAAATAAAGACAATAAAAAATAAAAGATACGAAAGTGTTGGTTTTGTGGGCTGTCCGTAACGTCGGCCGGAGGTCTAGTAAACCCTCTGAATGAAAACAGAAAATAACGTATTTTCATATTTTATATTTGTGCGTGGGTTTATCAAGGTCTCCTCAAAGTCAAATACATTTTGTTAGTACTGATTAACTGATTAATATCTTAATGAATGGTGTTGAGGGCAAAGGATTTTTCTGTTTAAGTATAATGGAATCATATATCAATTTATCATTGATAGAAAACATATATTAATCATCATTGATAGAAAACATTCACTGATTAATCGACGGACATACTAATACATGTGCGTATAGTTAACGAAAGAGAATTGTATCATCTATAGTTAACATTATTCGAAAAAGTCTTTTCAGAGACGAATTCGGGGAACCTTTACTGTACTGGAACTACTTAACAGGATAAAGAGGCAATATAATTTGCCATGTTTCATTTTGTGAATGATTTATTAGACTCTTTTCTTCTTAAATTGAACATGGCGTCAACGAGATGCGAGGATTGCGATATATATGTAATACATTATCAGATATAAAGAATGTGATGTCTGTGTATTTTTTTTCTTCTAAAAATGAATGATGAATCTTTTATGAGGGAGCATTCTTTTATCCATGGTCAATCAAGTAAATTGATCTTTAACAATGGCAGTAACAGAAAGGTCGAGTAGATGCCTCATTTGCCTTTCACAAAAGCTTTAAACCTTCATGATTTATGTGTGGATCTCGTGAACTCAGAAAGTACGTCATGTTAAATCATGCAACGATAGAAACGGCACCCCCTTAGTTTTCATATTTATTACCAGATTTGCGTAACTCTGTTTCCACATTCCCTTTAATTGTGAGCTGTGAGTACTTTCACATTTCCAAGGCATTATTATTATTCTGTCGGTTACCTAGGAAACGCCCACAAATCGAGAAATGAATAGGTTTTAGATTCAAAGAACCACTATGTGAACTGTAGCGAACGCATTAAAATTATGGTAATTGTGATAATGGTTTGAGATCAGCCATATAACGGGAATATCGAAGTCTCCACACACAGCAGATATTATATATCTTATTTAAAGCATACTAGATTCACTGCTAGTTTTCTGCGACGTATTTATAAAAAGATGGTATCTCTTTTCAGTCTATTTTCTCATTGGTTATAGACCTCTGATTCAAAGAACTGGGTCACATGTTCAAAGAGATTTCGCAGACTTCTATCCTTTCCTCAACTTGTCAATTTGTTATAAAATAGTAATCCTGATCTTTAGACACATAAGTTTGATTCTGATCGAGATAAAGATATACACTGTATTTATCAAACATTCGTCTGACTATTGTAAATATGGAGATTGAGGATTATATCTATTCGAACCTCCTGGTAAATGTAAGCCATGAAACAGGATTACTTGGTGTGGTTGGCAGCAACAGATACGGGAAATAAGATAGAATAAAATTAATTTACTCGCGGTGTTGACCCTGTAGAAATAACATTTTGAGCCTACACCGCACCCTTACCAACCAAACAAACGAACAAACAAATAAACAAATAAACATAAATAAACAAAAACTAAAGAAAAATCACCCCCTTTATTGATTGTAGGATATTTCTAAGTTATACACCCGTTAGGCCACAAATTTATTGCTTAATTCCAAGTCAATCACAACTCAAATAAATGAATAAAAGTCGAGATGCAACCGAGCGCACCCGCGCACACACGCACACTTACTCACACAAATTCATCACTCACAATGTTCCACTCTTTCTTATATACATATATATGAATCGGGTAATCTCTACTTTTTCGCATCAAATGAAGCAGACAGAAAAGACCGTGGTCATGTTTCACTGCCAATTGATAAGTAGTAAATACCGTTTACTGTCAAAATTTCAACGCAAACTCGTTTGCTCGTCAGGGAGGTTATACAACAAAAGGATTTGTTGAATATAATGATTTTTACATACATTTTCGAACTCTTTTCCCCATGAGTAACGATGTCATAACGGTTCAAGACAGACGTCAAAATAATGATCGCACTCAAGTGTACAATATGACCGGAGAAAGAGACTGTTCGCACGAGATGGCGTACCTTACCGTATCTTACCGTATGCTGTATCAGTATTCATACTCCAGTCACATCGACGAGACCGACGCCAGCGCCCCGTTTCATAAAAATTGTTATCAATAACAAGTTACAATAACTGTTTTAAGTTACTGAAATCGTGGCATTTCATTGGTTGGAAGCAACTTGTGCCATAGAATTTTAGAATTTGTTATCGATAACACGTTTTATGAAACAGATGCTTGGCCAAACATAAACTGAAGAGTACATTGCAAATACATGGTGTTCATCTAATGGATGAGAATCTGTCAATGAGTGTGACTGAGGTATTAAAGTAACTCGGTAACATTTTTAAAGGTTGATGACAAAATTGCTTAATTTTTGTATAAAATGTTACTTATTATCTTCCTTTTCGTAAATTAACCCTCTGACATGCAAAAAATCCTGATAAAAGTCTCAAACCACGAAGATATCTATGGTTTTCTTTGAAGGCGTCACTGTGCAACACCCTCTAACAGTGATTAACTGTGAATTCTCGCAACCATTTTTGAAAAAAGACATAACACAGGCTATTAAAAATCTGTTAACACTTAAACGTCTGGAATGGTATATAGAGCGATTTTTTTTGCTTTGTGACGATTTACATTCACCTGAAATGTAATTAAATTTAAATAATATAGTTGGGAGATTTAAGGAATCGATCAGATTTGTTTTTCCCAATTTGTATCATTAATAATGGTCTGTTTTCACTCAAATTTTCAGATTATCTTTAATTGTACATCTAGCGTTGAAGTCTTTACCTTAGCACCACTATCTCTCATCTAAACAATATAACCAAGTCCCTTTAACCATGACAGTTTTATCTCAAATGGATATGAAACTACATTTATCACACCTCTTTAAACTAAGGGTCGTAGCCCTCGCCACCTTCATATTTAATTTATAACTTATTTCGCATGGTCAGCAAACAGGAATTGTTAGGGCATTTCTATTCATCCGTCTTTTTGCCAATAAGTAAATCTTTTAAATATAGACCTTGAATAATGCAAAGGAAAACGGCTCTTTTGGAGTGGTACGATACATCCAGAAGAATTTCTTTTTTACAAAA
Organism: Strongylocentrotus purpuratus; assembly: GCF_000002235.5. NCBI lineage: Eukaryota > Metazoa > Echinodermata > Echinoidea > Camarodonta > Strongylocentrotidae > Strongylocentrotus > Strongylocentrotus purpuratus. Next base: position 45,256,100 of record NW_022145612.1, on the reverse strand, counting down.
TGGAGTGTTTTATGGGAGAATGCAGTTTTAATTTAAATCTTGCGGTCTAACCTTGTGAATTTCATTTCAATTTATAGATGAAAAGTTTACCCCAAGACTTCCAAAAATAAGGCATGTCATATACATTTTTAAGAATGATTGAAGTGAAATTCGAGTTTTCGAAAAATGCAGGCTTTCCATAACGAAATCTAGCATTTACCCAATTGTTATTTTTAACCAGAGTCGGCATGTAACAGTGAAATATCCAAATCCAATGAAGATTGACAATTTTGATACAGTGAGAGCTTAAAGGGATCCGGTAACTTTGTCTCAGATTCTGAAACAAAATCCTGGATTTAGCTCATGCTGCAATGATAATTATAAACCTTTAGGTCAGTCAGGAACCCCATGACTTTTACAAGCCAATCGCCTGTCTGATTATCAAAATATTATGATCGGAAATCGAAACAAAATTTTGCCTTTCCCTAAAGCTTTTCACAACACTACAGTACAGTCGTTCTACATTGGGGAAAACGAGTATGATAAAACCGGTCACTCAAAGATTTTCATTTTTTGAGGCACTTCTTGAGCATTTTGAAGCGCAATTTTTTAGGGCTTCAATATTACACGATATCACAGACACTGATTACACGTAGAGCCAAGCATCTCAGATTTAACATTGTTGAATGGTGCCTTTGAGGATATCTTTCGTCGTCATTTCTATATCAGGTTTTGTTTGTCTTTTCTTCAAAAATTGATCCCGGCAATAATGTAAAATGCATGAGCGAGCGTCATGCATGCTTCTATCAGACCTTGAATTGAGTTGCATCAGACCTAGAGACCATTCTTTGTTATACACAAGAAATGAATTGGCTTGAATCTAATATATTATTCAATTTAATCAAACATGACAGGATAATCGTATACGGACACCTACCCCCTGGACATCCACCCCCGGAAAACCACCCCAGTCAACTGCCCCCTAGGACAACTACCCCTTAGGGCGACCACCCTCTAGGCAACTACCCACTGGACATCCACCCCCGGAAAACCACCCCAGTCAACTGCCCCCTCGGACAACTACCCCCCGGGAAACTACCCCAGACAACTACGCCGTAGGACAACTACCACCCCGGAAAACTACCCCCTAGGATAGTTGTCCGGGGGGTAGTTGTCCTAGAGAATCGTTGTCGTAGGGGGTAGTTGTCTGGGAGTAGTTGTCCGGGGGTAATTGTCCGGGGTTAACTGTCCGGGGATAATTATCCTAGGGTGGTTATCCGGGGGTGGATGTCCAGGGGGTAGGTGTCCTAGAACCGATGAAAACATATGACAGTACACGCGAGGCGTTATCTTGCTGGCATATAGGACTGCGTCTGCGACTGACGCGGTCTTTAATTGACGCACCTTGACGCACCATTTTGAGAATATATTCATAATTAATGTGATCGCAAATTAGTAAACGGTTCAAACATGGCGTTGAATTACTACTGTATCGGCGGACCGTCTTCAAAGTCATGTGCGATCAGCGCAGATAATAGAGACTTTTAGATTTGCACGTCGAAATAGTGGACCGCTATTAAGTGTGACGTAATTTTAAGGATCTGCGCCAGTCTAAAAGTCCCGAATAAGCAATGCAAATTACTTTTTTTTTTTTCATGGTCAGTTTTTATTCTTTTCTCTCTTGAAACAAATTATAATCATAGTACAAATTACAATCATCATATTATGTAACGCTCACTGCAAATGTGATGACATTATAAATCAGTATAAATTTTTGTCTTACAAACGGCTTCAAAACATGACATGCGTGAGAGCCGAGCATGACATGCTTGGCTCTCACACAGCCACTTCACATGTCAAAGACCTGAGCCCCTGTTCCCTGGTCGTATAGTGGTGTGCGCTAGGCGTTTACTAGACGTCGGCCGGCGAACTCACAACGAATACACAGCGTGTGCTCCGCGCATGTCTGGCGTTGGTCTAGCGCGCTCTGCGCGTGTTCGGTGTCCTTCTGGCGAGTACATTCATGCGTCGAGCTCCGCGCACATTTTTGAGCAAGCACAACAAATCCCGACGCACAACAGCGAATGACGGCGAACGCATAGCGTTGGTCCAGCGCGCTCGACGAACGAGTAACGAGTGATGACGCACGCCTAGCGAACGACAACGCACTGGCCAAAATTGCAAATTTTCAATGCGCCGGCCGTGCGTCCCCCATGCGTCGTCTGTGTGTGACCGGGCCTTATAGGTTAACATTACTTTTAAAAAGGCTCGGGCAATGCGGAAATGTGAATGTACAGTGGAAAAACAGCTGTGCATTTCGCAACTTTTTACTTGTGACCTTGCACCTTATTTTGATCCACTGCATATTCCTTGACTTAAAAATTCATAACAAATGGGGGTGCCATGTTAACGAAAAATGAACATACCTTCTACTGATACTAAACACAGCGATGATTATGCCATGACAAGAGAGATGAAATCTAGCAAATCTAGTTTCCCAAACTTTTTGAGGGGTTAATAAAGCGTCCGTTGAGAACCTGAAAGGCGTTAACTCATATATATCCTATTACAAAGAGTTAAAGCTCCAAGAACTTGTCTCCGCCCCCCTCTTTCCTACCATTTGATGATAATAATACATTGTTTTATATTATATCTGCTGCTCCATGTAGTTTTTTCATGAGCATACGAACTTTCATTTTTAAGTAGTTCTGATTACATTAAGTTACCATAGAGCAGTTTGAAAACCATTTGAAGAATTTATCCTGTTTCATTATGATCTATGATGCCATGCTAGTTAAACGTTAAACTCCAGTACTGGTAAAAAAAAAAAAAAAAATTCTGACAGAATCAAACGAAACTTACACTGAATGTTCAAGATTACAAATAAATGACATGTGCCAAACAATTTTGGAAAAAAATGTATACTGGCTGAGTAATGAGCATAGAAAGACAAGGAAATCAAGGTAGTACTAGCCCCGACACCATGTGTGTTGTCCCATATATAGCTTTCTATGTGAGTGCTTGTTACTTTACCAAGACTCGGTCAAATCTATTATGATTTTGATGACTCCAGAACCTTGCAGTGCACACCAATACTTACATGCTACATGATCAACTGTTTCTGATCCTTTCCACACCTTTTCTTTCACAATGCAATCGCATTACCAGTACTAAAGTTTATCTTTAAACGTCGGCATGACTGAGACAAAGTTTGCATGATATATCCGGATTTGTAGAATTCTGATGATATTAAAGGCCGGGTGACATCCAGATATAAGTGGATTCATGTTGATGTGCAGGGCTGCATACAACTCATATTTTGTCATTCAAACATCTAAATATATTTCGTAGATTGTTATATATATTTTTAATAGTTTTCTCAGACCTGCTAATTAAGCCCCACCTTAAAAAAAGTTGCAGATCTCATTCATCTTGTGACATCATCTGACAATCATTAGTGAGCTAACAAGAGACTAACAGTGGTATGTATAATAGACCATACAGTACCAACATAGGAGTTGTTATGTCAGATGTGCTGTAGCATCACCAGGAAAAGAAAGGTAATATGGAGATATTGTATGAAACGATACCATTCTTCTTTTAGCATGTGCTGAGCTGAGGGGATGTTACATACCACTGTCTCAGTTTATCATGTAAAGAATTTCATATTGGAGTCGTAAAAACCCAAGATTAAAGAAATAAAACGTACCTATTTACATTTGATGGATTATTATAAAGTACATGTATATCATTACAGTTCAAATAAAAGTTGAACGAACCGCAATCATGTGTACAAATATTAATTTCATTCTTGAATGTACTTTAGGAATAAATCCCCATATGACAATGATGAAATGTATGTCTGTGGCTTAGATGAATGATGAGAACCTGTGTTTGATTTTTTATTTAGATATGAGTGTACATGTTGTGATTGTTGATAATAACAGTGGCGTAGCTAGGGTCCAGCTGTTAATGGGAAACTCGTCTTTAAAGGTAAAGACCAGTATTGGAAACGCCCCAATTTTAAAAAAGGAAATGGAAGCTCTCATTACTAATCATGTGAAAGAATATGTTTTGACTAATACATGATGATAAAAAATTTGCCGGGAAACCGCCCACTAATTCATATCTTGGGTAAATTTGTTTCTCTCATGGTCTGTGAGAGATATAGGGTAGTCCCATATACATCTTTCTGTGTATAGTACTTGTAACTTTACGAAGAATGGGCCAAATTTCTTATCATTTTGATGATTCCAGAACCTTGCAGATGCTAGATGCTAGATGATCAACCTTTTCTGATCGATTCCACAACGTTTCTTTCACAATGCAATCGCATGACCATAACTGGTCTTTACCTTTAAATGTAGATTAGCTGTTAGAGAACAAGGCCATGAAGTGAGGGGAGGGTGTCATCTTATCATTCTTTCACTCTTAATTTGTTCTCACTTTTTGCTTTTCAATATACTTGGATAAGCCGGAAAAGGAAGGGTATTTGCATGAGCCCTTTCATTTTTGCTGGTATAGCAACGCCATTGTTGATTGATTTTTTAATAGTAAATGCATATGTATCGAAATGTATGTATTTTGTATTTTTAGTGAATGGGTTTTGCGGTTTCTGCGAATTCATTCATTCATTTAAGCACGAAGGCCTACCTCAGCCCGCGGACTGTTCTTCCGTATTAGGGCTATGAATATACATACAAACATACAGTATCAAAATAACATATACACAAAATAATTCAACATAATAATGATAACATAAATATATACAAAACAAATATAACATACACTTAAAATACATTTGAAATATTTAAAGGGGACGGGGATTACTCATTAATGGCTCTTGATTCCATATGCTTATTTAGATTACGTTTGAAATTTTATAGATAACTCACGTAAAAGTTCTGGTGAGATTGAGATCCAGCACTTCGCATCGAAATAGCTGAAACTCTTTTTCTTAAAACATTTTTTTAATTTAGGCAGTGAGAAATTATTAATTGAATTTCTCATATGATAATTACATTTTTTTTTAGTTCAAATAAATCTAACAAGTAATAAGGACATTTATGATTAGCATAAATTAGAATAAAATTAAATGTGCTAATCCATAGTGTGTATGTTGCAGGAAGATTTTGAAAATGAAGTTTTTATCGTTGTAACCAGAGGCATAGATGCGGGGGAATGGGTCATATTCCTCCTCCCTCCTGATAAGCAAAATATTAAAAAAAGATCAGAGGGACACAAAACAAAACTTAATTAAAGGAAAGAAGATAATAGGACGACCTCTCACACTGAACATTATTTGGCCTTGTTAATTCGATTTCATTCCCCAGTAGGATCGATGCCCCTGCCTTACATGAGTGCCAGTGCCCCCTTGATCGCAGGAAATATGCAATGCATCTGGTTGCGATGTACATATTGAACAGGATTGGATTGCTGAGGAAAGTAATGCAAAAAAATACTGCTGATTGACAATTTTCTATTTTATTTTTATTCAACCCGGAACATTGAATAGGATTGGATTGCTGAGGGAAGTAATGCAAAAAGATTGATTAGGATTGGATTGCTGAGGGAAGTAATAGATACTGCTGATTGACAATTATCTATTTTATTTTTATTCCAATACCCGGAACACACACCCACACCCACACACACACACATACATCTTTCCTCAGAAACACATAACTTGACACCATCCCACACGCCAAGCTCCTATATCCATACAATTATATCAAATATCAACACATATTTCACGTGTGTTTTTTTTCACCGATCGTAATCATATTTTAATGTGAATGTGGGACAAATTAAAGTCCAAACTTCAACTCCATGTTCGAAGAAAAAACGTTTTGGGCTGTGAGTGGCTGGAGAAAGGTACATAATAATTATCATAATGTAGTGAACTTCTGTATTGTAATTCCGCATCAAAATTGAGTCAATCATAATCATAATTATAAAACTGCGTGTTTTATCATGAACCATTCGCATTCGTATATATTGTGTGGATTATCTTATGCAGTACTGTTATTGGTGTGATTAATTATGAACCCCTTGGACCCCTCTTGATTGCTTTCCTCCTACTTCCATCAATCATTGCTTTTAAATACACCTCTCATGTTCCCTAGTCTTGACAACACTGTAAAATGACGAAGAGACGATTACATACTCGTTCCCAATCGTCACTTGAGAAAAGAATCTTCTTGGGGCGTTTGTAGATCGGCTTAAACAAAACTCATCCTTTGAGAATGCGTTAAGAAAAAAACACGCTGTTTTGAGGCGTTATATGACGAAGTAGGATCATAATCAACAAATTTATGGTTAGGATTAATCTTTTCCTACTGAATGCCCTTTTAAAGTTTCGTTTCTTGTCACTTAGTTTATATTTTTGTTAAAGATTCCTTTCATGGATTTGTAATGGTATGAGCTCTTATTTTAAGGATATACAAGAAAGACATGTTGTTTACAGATGTTATAGAAAAGGTACAGGCACGATTAGAAATACCTTACTAAAGATTATGATTAGTCATACCTCTTTTTAAAAAAACCTTTTATTCGTTTCTTTTCTTTTCAGCCAACATTAGTTTGACTTTTCTTTTCTCCCCATGATTTTCCCTAAGTCGAAATGTCGAATAGGAACAAGCTTTGCAACACAATATTTACACTTCCTTAGTCGAATTTTGCATAAGTCGAACTATTTTTTGCGGTCCCGAAAAATTCGACTTATGCAAAGCTAACTGTATTATAGGGGACAATAAATTTGAGGATGACACAAAACACTTAAGCGTCTTCAGTTCTTGGAAAGTAATTTTTATCATGAACTTTATGCCTCAACAAATCAATATTCAATGAATGCACAATTTCTCATTCATTTCAGAAATAAAACAGACATTAGATCGAGTGTTAGGTGAATTAAACATGGGAAAATCAAGAAATTATATTTATACTGTATGGAACAATATAAACCTTTTGTTAAATCGAATTAAATCGACGCCCCTGATAGTGACGTTTGACAACCTGAGTTCCTCATTAATCGTAGAAAAGAACTGGAAAAATCCAAGCACACCCACTCAAACATGTCTTTCAAACAAAATGATGGTTCTATTTTTTTAACACAAACCTTGACGAAAATATGAATACAAAACCTTTATTCGGACACGTTTACAACTGGGAAAGAATGATAAAGCGACTTTTCTTAATGACGAGATGTGCAATATCTGGTTTTTAGCCGAGTTGCCATAATTAGACCCTATGGAATTACTTCTTACAACTCTTCCACCATCTCCTATTTAAGGGTATCAAAAGTAGATCAATGTTTGGTCAAAGGCTGTTAGTTTTTATCACTGGGATTTAAACTCGGTCACACTCATTCACAGGCCGGTAAAATATCTAGACCATGGCATTTTGATAATGTTGTGTATCATATCACGGGAATACTTGTCACTCTAATGATAGAGAGTGTGTCAATATGAGGTTAGGTGAAGCTTCCATTCATAGGCGTATAATGAGGCAGGGGGCTGGATGCACCCCCTACCTCAAAGATGTTGACAGTGTTAGCATTCAGGCACCCGTCACCTCAGAACTTTCGAGCAGTGACTTTATATTTGATATGGTTCTTTGCGTATTTTGATGATGGAATTGCACTTTCCCCAAAATAAAGTGTCATAAAATGTAAAGTCGATATTTGGACAAGGGACGTCTCAGCCCCTAGCGAGACGGTTCAACTTAGATTCCACATCGTTGAGCCATACCCTACCCTCCTGGGAATTGAGTATGATTATAGATCCAAATGCAAGGCGCGCGGCTGAATTTCGTCAGTCTTTGTAGACATAGGTGTGAGACTTCTAATGTTGGAATAATAAGAGTGATTAGTATGCATTAGATTAGTCATAGAGGGCTTGATAGATGTGTGGAAAGGGAGAGATGGGCCAATGTTCCAGCCTGAATTAGGCGATGGATATGCGATCCTTTTAAGAATAAAACTACTTGTTTATTATTATTATTCAGAGGTGGTGGCAAAGGTGTTTTCAAAATACATTCATACCTAATCCACCACCTAGGACCCAACACTATCCACTCTCTGCCGTCCCTCAGACTCCACTAGAATTTCAAACATTTTGGTCTAAAGATTAGGTACCGATCGAGCACCTTTTTAAAGCCCCACTGTACAACTTATAGCTACCTGCGCCCTCTATATAGCAAACAATGCCTAATTTGTGACCGTTGGTCCCCCATGGTCCCCTTTTTCTTATGTTAATTGAGAGCTGATTTGATGAGATAACCACCTGTCAGTGACCATGCAGGGAGGTCTAATCCCTCCTGGCCAAACTGGTTCAGGTAGGCTTTAAGCGATAGATTCACCCGAGATGTAACACATTTTTTTCCGAGATAATACCAAAGTGGCGCCGTACGTTAAACAAAATAACAAATTTTATTTTTCAAAAGGCAGAATAATATTCGTATTAATAAATGAATAATCAAATGACATGTGTTTAGGTTAAGATTGATTTGTTTTCTTTTTGGTCAGAGACAGAATTATTAGTATAGTGTAGTAAAGTAGGAGATAAAAGAAAGACTGGTGACCTTTATTGAAGTTATTCCTAACTCCAAAATTTACATTGCGATCATTCACGCTGTTCCCCCCCCCCCCCCAATAATAATCATCATGTCACTTTTATCGAGTTGTGATGCCTCTCTGAAATTCTCTTTTAAACCTGTCGAGAAAAAAAATCTCACATGATAACATCATTCAGCCACAATATGTCAAATCAGCAATGCATCATTTGCCATTGTCCAGGTAAATCTGCGAGCGAGAGGTAGTAATGCGGCTAAAGTTCTATTTTCCATCGGAATTCATTCCATCTCACGCAGCCGGGCAGGCCCATATCATTATCAGTTATATGAGATGGCCCGCATGTGTCGTGCTAATTTGTCCATGTTGCATGCCCACGGGTGGTTGTACTTTTCAACGGAAATTAATGCTATCAATTCATATATTTGCCAACTTCTATTATTAACTTTGACCAGTCTAGTAATATAGATTGAACACAATCATAGCAACAACAAAAACAGCAGCAGCAGGATTAATGTGTGATCTCGATCGATAGGAACCAAAGTCATTTGTGAATAGAATTTCAATTAATATTTGAGTACAAAAATGTATCATTCCTCGGGGAAATTACAAATATACAATGGCAAATTTAATGTATACCATAAAGAAGAAGAGAAAAAAATACCATTGGAAGACGCAACCCCCATGGCGGAATTGCTATTCTTTCTTTTGTTTAGGGGGGATGGAATCGGCTGTTTTACGCTGTTTTCATTTTCTTTCTTCTTCTTTTTTTCTCGTTCACTCAATTCAATGGACCAGGTAAAACCATTAATAAAATGGAGGGCACTTCAGATCAAATGCTCAATATCTCAACAGATAGATAGATATAATCTCGGAACGCGTCATACTGATCTTTTCTTAAAACTACATTATACAATTTTTTTTTAAATAAAAATGAATTGAGGTAAACTTTTGCTAAATCCTACTAGAAAAAAAGCTTCACTGCATATTTTATATTCGGTTTTCAACATGTTCGGATTTACTTATGGGCAATTAATATAAGAAAAAGGCCTCAAAAATTTGTGAATCTGTTCAAGATACTTTGCAATTTTCTGAATTAAAACAAATCTCACCCAATCCCTAATCATTATACAAAATCATCATAATAGGTAAAGACAAAAGTATCGAATTCCTTTGAAATACTGTCCTCAATAGTTAAGTTGTTACTTAATTTAAGAGTAACTGTACGCGGTACGAATAGAATTCTAATTATTCTAGTTGGAAAATGAATTTCAATTTTGCAAAAGTAAAAGTTGATTACAATTTCAAGGAATTTAAAAAATAGTTTATAAGTCATGTCAAAATATTAAAAATTAAATCTTGATTTACTTTTTAATATTTTGACATGACTTATAAACTATTTTATAAATTCCTTGAAATTGTGATCAACTTAAAGCACGCACTGTTGGGGAATTATGTCATGTGATGAGCTGACAATTGATGATGTAATCATGTTAATAATCTGTTCATTTTTTTCCACTTCTCCTTCTCTTATGCAGATGATGCATGGAAGGAATTTTAAATAGTTTAACAGTCATGTCAAAATATTAAAAAGTATACCCAAAACACGCACTGTTTGGGAATTATGGCACGTAATGGGCTGACAATTGATGATGTAATCATGTTAATAATCTGTTCATTTTTTCCACTTCTCCTTCTCTTATATGCAGATGATGCGACAAGCACGCTACAAGAGCTAAGGAACAGTCGTCAATGTTTAAACAAAAACTCGAAAAAGGGACACAGGGGAAATCATCAACAACTCACGGGAGAAATCAAAATGGCGCACACGAGCTACTTCAAACTGCCTCCGTATCCCTCTCAGATCATCCAATGTTAACCCCGCTATTCAAAACGTGTAGATAGAGGGCAAGAACTGTCGTCTGGTGACCTTTTAATGAATGTAAACTAGTTTAAATTCGGTTGTTTGAACGACAGTTGTGATGATGCTAGAATAGATGACGTCGTCACAGAGCCCTTTCATAAAGCTTTCAAAAGGTTAAAAAGTCTATTAACTTTTGTTGTTGTTGTTAGTGCTTGATTCTCATTCTTTTTAGCCTTATGCTAAGGAGTTAGAAATGGTTGGTATAATCGGTTTAAAGTTTAACACTGCAGTACTATAAGTGTATGAATATATGAATAGAATTTAGGCCTAACGGAAGTCTTGTAATTTGAGTTTTATAATTACATTTATTCGCTTTGAGATTTACCAATGATGTATATAGGCCTGCTTTTTCCAACCCCTCTCCATGCAAGCCCTCTCCCATCGAGAGAAAAGGTGATAAGAAATTAATAGAAGTGAGAAGCATTGAATCTTCACTTGTAAATAAGAATTATTTATTGTCGGTCTGTCTCATTTTTTGGTTGAACACTTCGTTAAGTTCGTTGATATTAAACACTTCTGAGTGTGCGACTCTGGTATCATAACCTAAGCATATATACACCCTAATTGGACAAAGCAAAAAACGTACAATTTTCTTTTTATAGTGTGTTCTCTTTAGAAAACCAATACTGAGATACTTCAGATTCTGCTGGGAGTCTTTAACGTCGGCATCGTAGAGAGTGTGATGTTGTATAGCTGTGGAAGAAATGTGATCACATGATAGTGTCCAATTTGCAATTCATGAACCCCTGAGAAAAGAAGGCAAACATAGGATGAGTGGTTAACCCCTCCCGAACTCTGTCCAGTTTTGGAGTGATGTGAAGTGTAACCCTATCCCAGATTTCCCTATAAATCGATGGCATAAGTATCCAATGTGGAGTTGGACTAAGTAGTAACAATCAAGCCTTCTTTCCCTCCCATTTTAATCCAGTGAATGTCTACGTTTTCTTCTTGTCTTTGTTCATAATAATCCATTTACTGTCCCAGACAATACAAAATTAAAACATGTATACATTTTGAAAGGAAATGAGATTTGGCAAACATTCAGTTTCTTCCATTTTTCAGACAAAATAAGCAAAGCTCCTAGTCTCCTTGATTATGAATATTCGGTTTAAGTTCTCTTATTTTCCAGCTTGATGTACATTCCCTTTTTTTTTGGCATTACAAATACCTGAAATAGCTCGTGTGACAAGTTGCTGTATTGTATTTCATTATAAAATGGAAAAAGGGCTTATTAAGAACGATATATAATATGTTCAGTAAGAAAAAAGGCAAGAAAAAGTAAGTTGTTAAGTTTGTTTCATAATGTCGTGATTTCGCTTATAACTTTTGGCTTGAAGAAGAATTATAAGTGTAAATTAATACTGGATGTGTATACTGCTTCTTTCATGGATACAAAGATATCAATTTCTGAGATGATTAACCGCTTCTAAGTCTGTATATTAGAGACTCGTAACGAATGCAAATTATATAAGAATACGAGATTATTTGAGTGAACTTAAATTTGAAACATTTCGTGTATTCGTTCTAACAAGATTGAGGAAATTGTAATTCCATTAATTAAACCGGTTAATGACTTGAATTGGTTTTCGTTTCGCGTGTAATTTTATTCTTGAATGTATAGTATTTTTATGTGGAGAAAAATATTAATGTATTACATTGTGGATAAACGCTCAATGCCATACATTATTTTCGAGGTTCAATGTAATATTTTTCAGCCTCGATCTCACCTTGATATTAAAAGAGAACAATAAATTTATCTGAAAACTTAAGAATTTAATGAATCCATGACTTCATCATGAATGTACAGAATAGGAGGGTCGAACATTATTTGTCCATAAAGTTGTTTCCAAGAAGTACAGACTTCTTTCGTTTGTCAAATAATTTTGTTTTTAAGAATTATAGGAACCACATGATGTTTATAATTATAGATTGGTGCTAGAATGTGCTAACCTACTCTGTTGTATAATTGTATTTCGTTTTTAGTTTTGATCTACAAGATAAAAACTATAATCAAGATAATGTTGTTTTATTCGTGAAACAAAGAGAAGATTGAGACTTAAATTCCTCCTAATTTAGATTTGTGTCATTCTAAATATTAATATTCGATAAGAAAATTTGCTCGTGTAATGGACAATTGGAAATATTTCAAGGTGAATTAATTAACAATATTAGTAAATTATTTAATTCTATACCATTAATATTCTTTTGATATAGTAACATTGTTAAAATACATTTATAGTTAGATGCTACCATTGGAGCTCGTCGATGTAAGCCTAACGAGTACCAGTAGGCTTAAATTAGAAAGTTCGATTGATATTTTTCTCTCTAAAATCAGTTATTGCAAAGCTTGTCGTTACTCCCGTCCTGAAAATATGAAAAAGTTGGACAATTGAAATAAAATTTAAAAAACTATCACAACTTGAAGAGTGTATGTCTTTCTCATAATAATTATTTGTATATTCTGCATTTCCAAATGAAATTCATGTGTTCATTGCGACACCATTTAAAACGAAGAACTAGGTGTTGAAATCATCCTAGTCTATAATATATTCACTTTGTTTACAATTAAGATCAAGTAGTCTCATAAACAAGGCTCATTCAGTTTAAAGAATATTTGACTACTTTACACAAAACGACAGTTTATCGCTAAAGCGCTTATTTCGCTGAAAGTTATGTACTACAAATAATACTGTAATACGATGAATTCAGATAAATAAAATTAATTTCATGGGTAAGCGATGGCATTTTATTCGATATTGATGGGGTAGAGTAAATCAAGAGCATTGTGAAATAAACTTTGACTATTGTATATCGAAAAGAATGAATTTGGATATACAAGTATAGGATAGTGTGAGGCATGAACGAATAATTTGAACAAAATGTATGCAGACAGAGAGGAGAACAACTGATAGAAAGGAAGATACGAAGATAATAAAGCGTTGAGAGATGGAAGAATCTAGAGATAATAATGAAGTGAGCATGTGGAGTCATACGAAGAATAGAGATAAAACGAAGATAAAACGAGGGTCCGAAGACATTGTTTTTATTTTATAGAAATTAAAAAGGTTGCTTTTCCTAGGTCAAGCTCGATACGACAACCCCTATACATTGTCTACAATCCAAAGCAAAGACAAGCGCCTTTATCGCATATAAATCGGAGTCCTATGTACCCTGAAACCAAAAAGAAAACCGTTTTCCCCAGGTGAGGCTCGAACTCACAACCTCCGCATGTCTACAGAGTAGCCAGACGGTCGCTGGGTACTGTCTATAAGTACAGCGCGCTAACCAATTGCGCCACTGGGGATGTTGAACTCATTTTTCGATATGGATAAATTGAGAAGTAGAAGTGGAGTGAAATCGAGACAAACAAATATTTATTACGCTAATATAGATTAAAGAGAGATATTCATGTGGAGAGAGAGAGAGAGAGATAGCGAGAGAGAAAGAGAGAGAAAGAGAGAAGTGGGGGGAGAGAGGGAGAGAGAGAGAGAGAGAGAAAGAGATAGAGAAGTGGGGAAGAGAGAGAGAGAAATAGAGAGAGAGAGAAAGAGCGAGAAATGGGGAAAAGTTTAAAAGTGGGGTGACATACAATTGTAAGTTGATTCATATTGATGTGCAGGGCTGAATACAACTCATATTTTGTTATTCAAACATCTAAATATATTTCATAGTTTTTTAAATATTAAACAAAAGAAATTCTCAGACCTGCTAAACTCCACCCTAAAAAATGCTCTAGATCTTGTAAAATCACGTGTCAATCACTAGTTAGCTAACAAGAGACAGTGTTACGTAGCTTCACCAGAGCTGACCACCTGATTACATTGGACCATACAATACCAACATAGGAGTTGCTATGTCAGATGTTCTGTAGCATCATCAGGAAAAGAAAAACTGATTTCCCCAGGTGAGGCTCGAACTCACAACCTCCGCATGTCTACAGCGTAGCCAGACGGTCGCTGGGTACTGTCTATAAGTACAGCGCGCTAACCAATTGCGCCACTGGGGAAGTTAAAATCATGAATCGATATGGATAGATTGAGAGGTAGAGAGAAGAAAAGGAATGAAATAGATACAAAGAATATAAATGAGAGATATTACTGTGGAGAGAGAGGGGAGGGAGAGAGCGCCTTGAGCATTTAATTAAAATGGATAATGGCGCTATATACATCTCATGTATTATTATTATAGAGAGAGAGAGAGAGAGAGAGAGAGAGAGATAGAGAGAGAGAGAGAGAGGGGGAGGGGGGAGGAGAGAGAGAAATGGGGAAAGTTTAAAGGTGGAGTGACATCCAAATATAAGTTGATTCCTGTAGATGTGCAGGGCTGCATACAACTCATATTTTGTTATTCAAAGATCTAAATATATTTCATAGATTTTTAAAGATTTATACAAATAATTTTCCCAGACCTGCTAAGCTCCACCCTAAAAATAAAGATCCAGATCTCATTCATCTTGTGACATCATCTGTCAATCACTTGTGAGCTAACAAGACACAGTGGTATGTAGCTTCACCAGAGCTGACCACCTTTTTACATTGGACCATACAATACCAACATAGGAGTTGCTGTGTCAGATGTTCTGTAGCATCATCAGGAAAAGAAAAACTGATTTCCCCAGGTGAGGCTCGAACTCACAACCTCCGCATGTCTACAGCGTAGCCAGACGGTCGCTGGGTACTGTCTATAAGTACAGCGCGCTAACCAATTGCGCCACTGGGGAAGTTAAAATCATGAATCGATATGGATATATTGAGATATAGAAAGTAGAAGAGGAATGAAAAAGAGACAAAGAATATAAAGAGAGAGGGGAGAGGGAGAGAGAGAGAGAAAGAAGAAGAAGAAGAGGAGGAATGAAAGAGAGACAAAGAATATATATCACACTTACAGATTAAAGAGAGAGAGAGAGAGAAAGAGAGAAAGAGAATCGGAGAGAGAGAGCAAGAAAGAGAGAGAGAGAGAGAGAGAGAAAAAAAGAAAGAGAGAGAGAGAGAGAGAGGGGGGGGCTAGATATGGGGATAAGGTGGGGTGACATCCAAATATAAGTTGATTCCTGTAGATGTGCAGGGCTGCATACAACTCATATTTTCTTTTTGAAAGATCTAAATATATTTCATAAATTTTCAAATATTTATACAAATAATTATCTCAGACCTGCTAATGCTACGGTCACAAAGGTTCGTACGAACGATAATTTCGTACGAATCTCCCTGTTTTTCTATAGTCTTCCCGAATTTCCATTGTCTGAAAATCGTTCGAACGGCGTTCGTAGCAGTTCGTAATGGCATTTCAGACCGAGGCTTTAGCTCCACCCTAAAAATAATGCTCCAGATCTCATTCATCTTGTGACATCAACTGTCAATCATTAGTGAGCTAACAAGAGACAGTGGCATGTAGCTTCACCAGAGCTGACCACCTGATTACATTGGACCATACAATACCAACGTAGGAGTTGCTACTGTGTCAGATGTTCTGTAGCATCATCAGGAAGAAAAAAACTGCTTTCCCCAGGTGAGACTTGAACTCACAACCTCTGCATGTCTACAGCGTAGCCAAACGGTCACTGGGTACTGTCTATAAGTACAGCGCGCTAACCAAGTGCACCACTGGGGAAGTTGAAAATCATGAATCGATACAGATAGATCGAGGTAGAGAGAGAAGAAGAGGAATGAAAGAGAGATAAATAATATATACCACGCTTATATAGATTAAAGAGAGATAATAATGTGGAGAGAGAGAGAGAGAGAGTGGGGGGGGGGCGAGAAATTGCGATAGTTTAAAGGTGGGTGATATCCAAATGTAAGTTGATTCCGGGCCCCCGTTGCACAAAACTTACCATTTATGGTAACTTTGCCATCAATGGTAACTACCATGGAAACCTTGATTCTGATTGGCAGTTGAGCCCTGTTACCATCATGGTAGTTGCCATTGATGGCAAAGTTACCATCAATGGTAAGTTTTATGCAACGGGACCCTGTTGATGTACAGGGCTCCATACAACTCATACTTTTTTTTTTATTCAAACATCTAAATATATTTCATAGATTTTCAAATATTTTTTACAATAATTTTCTCAGATCTGCTAAGCTCCAACCTTTAAAAAAAGTGTTTAAAGATCCCCAGATCTCATTCGTCTTGTGACATCATTATGTTACTCATTAGTGAGCTAACAAGAGACAGTGGTATGTAGCTTCACCAGAGCTGACCACCTGTTTACAATATACCATAGTAATAATACCAACATATGAGTTGCTATGTCAGATGTTCTGTAGCATCGTCAGGACAAGAAAGGTAATGTGGAGGTATTGTATAAAAGAATGCATTTCTTTTGTGAGCATGTGCTGAGCTGGGAGAAGTTACATACCACTGTCTCTTGTCCGAAAAATCTTTCGAAAAAAATTTGATAAGCGTATCTTAAATTCAAACGAATGAAGAACATTTCAAATTTCACATCACTTCTATGTATACATGGTGTGTGGTGTTCACACCATTCCCAAATATTGAATCTGCCCTGCTTCAGCCCGTTGCTTAAATGATGTCACGGTGAACCTCATGCGCAGGCTTTGTTGTTCAAAATCATCAACCCGGACGATGAGCGAATATGACATTAGCACTCCGGTACTAAATTGACACATGCAGATGTAGCAGAACATCACAATACAGTGATAAAACAAGTTGAGTATAACACATTTATTCGTATTTTTGTTTCATTGAAATACCTCGACAATAATGTAATACAATAACAAATAATTCACTTTTCTTCATTACAAATTATAAATCCGTACTCTTTTTTTTCTGATACAAGTGTCTTATTTTGATTTTTCACGAATTCTATGTCGTATGTTTGCTTATGATTTAGCATTTAATATAAAAAGCACTAAAGGTGTTACTCATCTTATGTGCATAATGTCACCAATCACCAGTGCCTTTTAGTATTGTTTTGTCTTCCTTTTTGTTTCTGTTTTTGTTTCTGTTTCTGTTTTCTATTTAGGTTAAAATGTTAAATCCATTTAATAGGAAAAAAACATATGCAAGTAAAAAGCAATGCCTCAATATCAAGCAAATTACGCTTAACTACCGCGGCAGATCTTGTTAAATTTTGAAAGCTTAAGACATAAAAATGTTTATCAGAATTGCTATGAGATTAAATTTGTTCTCGGTGATTCTATCACTATACTATACTAAGAAAAAATATTATTCATAATTATTGTTTTGGGGTTGCAGTTATACATTTCAACGTTGGTAATGAATTAATATGAACTATTGGGGAAGATATTGGGAGATGTTTCCTTGTCGCTCCAGTTCTTTTTCCATCTTGATCAACAGTGCGACTCCATCAAGGACAGTCTGTACCAGTTGGACCTAAAACAAAGAAAAACAAATTTCCATTATGAATGATATTATCGTCCTTGTGAAAGACAACAGGGGGTGTTTCACAAAGATCCAAAGTTGAACTTATTTCTAAGTTGAACTTAACAATTATGGAAAGCCGTTAGCTTCTGTGAAAATATTTGTATGGTTATTTTAAAAGGCATGAAATGTTGATTCAAATCCTTCATGTTTTCTACTATATTATCAAGGTGATTCATGTTCTTGATGTTGAGTTAATAAAAAATCTAAAATACTTGAATTTTCGCTTTTGTATATACTTTATTTTAAGGCTACAAATGGCTCTCCGTGATCTTTGAGTCAAACTTAGAGTTAAGTTAGACTTAGGATCTTTGTGAAACGCCCCCTAGGTGCTATAAAAATAATACAGATGTTAAGCCTTACAATGAAAATGGCGGAAATATAAAATATTTTTTGTTTTAAATGAATATCAAGAGATGTCTGTCGTTGAGACCTTGGCATTAGAAATTTCGAGCGTGGTATTTTGGAGCTGCCTTTAATTTAACACAAGGATATCTATGATCACTTAATTCTTCTCATTAGTAAGATGAACCGGAAACTTAATCACGTTCGTTGGAATCGACCTATATACTATACTGAACCAGAATGTGCGTTGAATGTTTATAACATGATGATATCATTGAGCTGAGTTCTGCATGGGCATGCGATTATATTATGAAAGAAACTGTCCGGGCGCAATCGGAAGAAGTTGGTAATGTAGTACATAACAATTGGTTGACAATTTGATGTTTTGGAATCACCGAAATGATACAATCGCATGCACTATTCAGAGGGACTACACACAAATGTATGATGTAAACATTTGGTCAGAGCATATCAGATTTGTCTCATTTTTTGAATGGGAGGTCATATGAACAACAATCTTGTATAGGGACATGTCAACTACGATATTCTCCCAAACTGACGTTCTTACAAAGAAGGGAAAAACTTTTTTTTTTTCTTTAAATGTTTCGTTGGGCAAATAAAAACTGGAATTATGGCCACTAAGATGTTGAAGAAGAAGGAGAAGGAGAAAAGTAAGAAGAAGAAGAAGAAGAAAGAGAAGAAGAAGAAGAAGAAGAAGAAGAAGAAGAAGAAGACATAAAAACGAAAAAACACTGGCACCCGGTGACATTCTTTCAGAACTGCATTTTCAGATGAGAATTTAAATTACCTCGGATTTGCCCAGTCTGTCGACGTTAGAAATATCAAAGATGCCATTGGTTGATTCCGTATCTACTCCACCCGTTCCTCTCTTCTGTAGGCGGAGTCTCTCCAGTATGATCTCAAACCTTGGATCCTGTAGAACATGCCAAATTAATTCATAAAAATTGGTTCCGTCTATGCCAAGAGCTTATTCCATTGATATAGTTGAGGCCATCACTTCCGAGTTGTACGAGGCCACTGAAAATGTTTCCTTCCCTCGGTTTTGTACACGTGACCCGATCAGAGGCCACGGCCAAGACCACATTAAATCTTCAATTATGACGGTCAGAGATAATTCTTTCAATGACTGTTTGACACGCAAGGACCCAGATTTATTTTTTCTCTTTCCGTGTCAAATGGAAAATATTAAAAGCTTTAAATTGGAATGCTGTTGAATATTCTGGAAAATATGTGCTGTGATAAGATTTTCTGTTGAATATTCTGTACAATAAACTTTATAAATCATATCACATCACATAGTATGTGATGTGATATGATTTATTTGTGGATTCATTTATTTTACGACCATAATAGTTCAGATATGATGACCCCACATAAAAAAGGTATATATAACATATTTAAGAAAAAAACAAACAAACATAAACAACAACAACAAAAACGATATACAAAAAAGAGGAAAGAAACATCTATATCTTCATATCAGCGGATGATGGCGCCACTACGCATTGCCAAGCAACTTCACCTTGAGTGGTGAAATGTACGACTGCCCAGGAATGACGTAATTTCAAATGCATGTATTAAGGAATAATGTGATAGTACTGGAAGACCATGAAGCAATACAAAAAATATTAAAGGGTGCTTACAGTAAAACAACGAGTTGTTTAAATGATGAAAGGCTACATTTGGTTCGTTATTATGATGATGAAGATATAATACCTGCTATGTATGCATGGATGCAAAGATATTGCCATTACAGGGCAAAACAAGGAATTAAATTATATCAATTTGAGGACGGGTTCAGGTATACCTGGCTAAGAAGAGGAATCTTGAGATGGACACCAGCACGGAGTCCTGTACCGAGGTTTGACGGACAGGTCAAGATATATCCAAGATGCTCATTCCACATGAACTCATGCTCAGCCTGCTTGATCTTCTTCTCAAACTATTTATGAGATAGAGAGAGAAAGAGAGATAGAGAGAAAGAGAGAAAGGGAGAGAGAGAGGGAGGGAGAGAGAAATAGAGAGAAACAGAGAGAGAGAAACAGAGAAACAGAGACAGAGACAGAGAGAGAGAGAGAGAGAGAGAGGGGGGAGAGAGAAAGAGAGAGAGAAAAAAAAGTCGGATTAATTTCATCATTCAACACAATCATACTTTGTGGGATCAAAGGATTCGGCAGGGATTTGTTTAAATTATAAATTCTACTACTACCTAATCAGCAACTAAGCATCATATATGCAAGTTCATGATATCATAACAATTATTTATCAAGACGGAAAATCGATGAATATGAAACAATAATTATACCTCATTCAAGCCGCTGCAGAATCTTTGGAAAACTCTGACCATGTTGGCACCTGTCTCCATCGAGATGAGTCGAGCATGGTCCTCTTCATTCACCCATACCAGGAAGTTCTTCTGATGGTTGTGCCTGTCGTAATACCAATGATAGATTTAAATACATAACTAAAAACCAAGAACAGAATAACGACGTATTCTCTTCGCATATGAGATGGGGAGCCTATTGAGTCATGTATTGTGACGACCTGATAGATATCTATTTCATATCTAAAACAAAAACATGCATATT
Source organism: Strongylocentrotus purpuratus (assembly GCF_000002235.5). Lineage (NCBI taxonomy): Eukaryota > Metazoa > Echinodermata > Echinoidea > Camarodonta > Strongylocentrotidae > Strongylocentrotus > Strongylocentrotus purpuratus. The sequence continues at coordinate 45,235,267 of NW_022145612.1, read as the reverse complement.
TTCAGTAAAACGTCGTAATATCAAGAATAGATTTAAATACAAAACTAACCACCAAGAACATTATAACGACGTATTCTTTTCGTATGAGATGGAGAGCCTGGCTATTGATTCATGTATTGTGACGACCTGCATAGTTTTTATTTCATAATTATCTAAAACACAAACATGCATAGTTTCAGTAAAACGTCGTAATATCAAGGATAGATTTAAATACAAAACTAACCACCAAGAACAGAATAACGACGTGTTCTGTTCCGACCGCAAATAATAAGCATTTGCAGTACACAAAGTCTCATACTCTTATCTTATCTGTCAAATACATATGTTTGACTTGTACCTCATTTGTAATATAGTTGGAAGCATCCAAATTTGATCTTGCGTGCTTCATCAGTAAAATTGTATGTGAAATTACTGGACGTGGGAGAAAAGTATTAGGAGTATTTACCAGATTCCCCGAGCATCGGGCCAATCTCTGGCCATGCCAGCGCAGGTCAGCAGAGGAGAGACTGGTTTGTCAAAGAGGAAATGGTCATCGATCAGCTTCTGTTGATCCTTCTCAGACATGGTGGTCAAGGAATAATACTTCCCAGCCAAATCCCCCTTGAGGCCGGCAAGAGCTTGGTTTATAATCTAAACGAAATTGAAATGAACTGAATTTATTACAGATCAATAAACGCATTGTCAGTTTTTGCTGTGAAAGGATTAGACACACAGTTTCCATCGTATTAAAAGAATACTGGGAATAAAATATTTTTTATATCATAAAATGAATATGCTAAAATCAATGTTCGCAAAGAACAACAATCAAAACACTTGTTTGTTCACTTTTATTGTCGTTATTTTTTTTTTTAAAGAGAGAAATAGCACTTTTGCAAACATCTACTTCGATCATTGCTATCTTCTTCCTTTGTTTCTTCCTCCGCTCTTTATATCGGAAATCTGCAGATGTGTCCTGCATGTGTTGCATCTCAAATGGTGTCAATACCTCACTCCTCAAGTTATTAGCACTGGTTTTAAGAACATTCATTTATTTGTGAGAGGAAAGAAAAGAGGCACAGGCAATTTGAATGTTACGAAAGAAGAGTATACTATACTCTTCTTTCGTAAAATTCAAATTCACTTTCATTAGAGTTAAAGTGTTCAATAAGTGTACAATATTATTATGTCAAGCATCAAACATATTGCATATTTGCAGAATGCATGTTACAATATTTTGATGAATGCTAATCCGTTAAGTGCCTCATACGTTTTACAAGATCTTTCAAGTTCGATGCCTAAAAAATTATTCACATATCAAATTATTATGATGTAAGCAAACAATAAAACCTTCCTGAAATAGAGTGAGGATAATGAAAATGTTTCTTCCACAAACCAATATATCTTCAATCAGTTTAAAAGACCTCCTCTTCTACCACCACCATGTTAACATTTACATTAAAAACAAGCACAGCAACATTCATGATAATCATGACGGGGGGGGGGGGGGGGGGTTCATACCTCTTCAACTTTTCGGCGCTCTGCTCTGCTGCATGCGGGAGGGAGACGGAATCCTCTAATACATCTCCCGGTGCGCACCCGAGACGAGAGGACATAGTTGGGGTCTAGAGTTACGGCTCGGAGATGGTTCTGGTTCAGGTCGGTAGGGTGAATGTTGTCCGGTCCGTAACCGTCATGGCGGTCATGAATGGCAGCGTCAAAGAGCTCCTTGAAAACCTGTCACATTCCAAGGAAACAGAAGACATTGATGTATAAACAGAAGAAGCAGATGGAGACGCCAGGTTAAAAGAAGTCAAGCAGAAGAAGAATAAGAAGAAGACGAAAAGGAAAAGTAAAATTAAAAGAGGAATCAAAGGAACAGAAGAAGAAGAGAAAGAAAGAGAAGAAAAAGTAGCGGTGAAAGAACTCAGATTACTTTCTTTACATTTTATTTCTACTTTCCTTTTTAACTCTGTCGGATTGCAGCGAAAAGGTCATTCATCTTCGTCCCTTACCTTTCCTTCATCCTGCTTCTACTTATCTTTCCTCGCGTTTCCTCTCATTATGAACGATTGACATCTTCATCTGCATTCTCCTAATTCAGCATAGTATTGATATCACGATAAAATAATAAAATATAATTTGTTTCCTTATGAACATCACAACTTACAGCTGCACCATTGAGAACATTACCTCGTATGATTCTTCATCCCCTGCTACTATGCCAACGGTCATGATATAAGGATGTCCCGGGTTGTCCACTCCGGTCTGGATGCACTGGTCAAGCGTCCAGCCCGTACTGGTCCTCCTGTCACAGAGCTTGGAGTAGAGCTTGACCGTCAGGTACTTGGCCATGATGTTGTTATGCTTGACGAGGTCCGGATAGCAAGAGATACCGGTAGGGCGTGGCCTGGTCAGCTGGCGGGAACCCCCACAGCATTTGAACTTTCTGTGTGTCGATCAAAACCAGTAAATAATATTGTTGAGTGTGAGACTCAAGTTCAAACACTGGTTAAACTGTTGCTCAACTTTAGATCTCTCTCTCTCTGTCTCTCTCTGTCTCTCTTTTTCTCTTTCTGTATCTCTCTCCCCCCCCCCCCCCCCTCTCTCTCTCCCCTCTCTCCCCCCTCTCTCTCTCTCTCTCTCTCTCTTTCTCTCTCCCTGTCCGTCTCTCTCTCTACCCCCCCTCTCTCTCTCTCTCTTTTTCTCTCTCTGTCTGTCTGTCTCTCTCTCTCTGTCTCTCACCTTTATATCTCTCTCCCTTCCCGTCTCTCTGCCCCCCCCCCCTCTCTCTCTCTCTCTCTCTCTCTCTCTCTCCCTGTCCGTCACTCTGCCCCCCTCTCTCTCCCTCCATTTTGCATTTGATCTCTCTAGATCTCTTTTTTCGCCATCTGATTGCAGGGAGGCACACGCAAGGTGTGAGCAGGTGGGTTAGAACCCATCTAGCTAAACACCCTTGTCAGTTTTGTCAACGCCCAATGGGTGAAATTTGCCCCCGCCCGCCCCCTCCGAGGAACTCCCGCGCTTTCCACCTTTACTTGACTCTGCTGCATGTGACAAAATTTGGTCTGTATGCCATTGACCATGCTTTTCATACCCATCTACCAATCTGATATATTTTACAATAGTAATAATCACTTATGAAAGAGATATATGCTTAAAAATGATCGATACATGTATGCGAATACATACATGTACATAAGACTACGCCTGATCTTGATGGAAAATTCAGTGCGAATTCACATAAACTCCAAGGTATATCTCCCATTTACTAAGCAGTTCATTGTTATATTGTTTTATGAGCTATATAACTCATGATAAGTACATTATCTCTGTTTATAACAATTTACTTCCAGGACCTTTGCATGTGTTTAAACGTAATAATTTGTTGAAACAGCAACATACCCATAGTACACCGCACCGACCCCGAACAGAGCTCCCAATGCTAGTGCCGCCACTTTGGGGTTGTCCTTAAAAAATTGAAAAGCTTCTTCGATTTGTTTCTCCATTGTGAAACTTTGAATGATAATAAATCTCCTTCCTCAAAATATAGTATTCGTCTTGTGATTTGATACTGGCAGCTTTTGTTTTCAACTTGTTCAAGTGAGCTAGCGGAGATGTGCTTAATATGCCTTTCACATGTGATTTGTTTGGCTGCGCGCTACCGTTCCTACATGAGCTTGGAAACAACTGCACTACGTCATCAAAGAAGTAGAAAACACATGCGCAAGAAGTATGCGCGCGGTATACCTTACGTCATTGGTTAAAAGTTGAGCTGCGCGCGTGGTGTACGCACGTAGTGTATTAACAGGTGTATACCTGTGTCGTCTGCAGTAAATTATAAAAAATGTGTACCATGATCAGCACCTTCAAAGAAAAGAAAGAAAAAGAAAATGAGGAAGGAGAAGGAGAAAAAGAAAAGAAGAGAATGTGAAGAAGATAATTTCCTTGGTAAACGGGATAGACCTTTTGTAGATTTTAGCTCAATAGTTGACATTACAACCCCTCATCACATCGAGTCTCTAAGGAAAAGTAATTGAGGCATCTCTCTGAGTGTCAAACTCGTTGATGTATGATAACGGGCCCTTACCGCCAAGGGTATCAACAAGCATAGGGTTATATCCCTTTTTCATATCCCCTTCCCATTTAAAAAAAAAGGGAGGCGGATATCATAGCACCCCTCTCACCCGCCCCCCCCCCCCCAACAAACACGCTTTAGGTTTCAGTTTGCAATACTTTAAAATGCAGAGTATTTTCAATACCCAAACAAATAAATAATCAGACCTATTTGCATTCACAGGTCATCCTGTTTTAAAGGTATATATGTATTTTTTCTCTATCATTTTCTCTAATTTATAATGTAAATCCGAATATACTTGATAAACAAAGTCAATCAATCAAAATTATCAGTCATTTCCTACATCCTACAGTTAGGCACGTAGCCAGAGTTTGATGTTTGGAGGGGGGGGGGGGGGGGCACATACATGTAATCGATCGAGGTAAAAAAAAAAAGGGGTCTAAAAAAGTTCAACCGATCTTGGAAATTTGGGGGGGGGGCACGTGCCCCTCCGCGCCCCCCTCCGTGGCTACGTGCCTGCCTACAGTTAGGCCTACATCCTAATTTACCTTCCCTTACCCTTATGAGAACATGTTAACGAATTTTAACGGGGTGTGCCTCGTGCGGACCAGAACGGTACTAGGGACACTTACCCACAAAATCTCTTTATGGAAAGCAAGAAAGAAAAAGAGATTCCATGAAGGGCACAATATTGAGGCCTTCAATTGGGTGCACTCTTCTTTTGTCTAGGCCTTAGTTGCCAAAACGAATCTCCTTTTTTAGTTAAAGAGAAGTAAGTTGTAGAGAGAGATCTGATGTTTAATTGTTTTTCATTTTTTGTTAATGATAATTATGTCTCATGGCTCCTGCACTTGCCGCCTTTCTCAGAGGAATAATATTTTCTGTTCCTTTCTTCAGCTTTCTTCCGATATTGGACTACGTACATAATACAACGTACACCCGGAAGTTATATTTCAAAGAATGTCGTCTGCGTTCATCAGTCTTAGCAGCTCATGAACCCGGAAGGAAGGTAATACAATAAACTAATTTTGATTAAAATTACACAAATGAAACACATAACATATTTTTTTGACAATATTTCGGCTGCCCATTATGTCTCTTTAAAATGAATGGAACTATGTTTTAAATGACTGGTAATTTCTTTACAATTGTCTGCATTCACATCGAAGCCGGTATGGATTGTACGTTACCCATTGCTCAGTCCCATGCGCGTTAGTTTATTGCGTTGTACTGCAAATTAATGTCCCAATAAATAATGAATACCTTTGTCTTGACTCTGGGCTTGGCAAAAAGTTGTGAAGCTGTCAGTGTGGATATATTTTTGCTGCTGATCACCAGGCATTAATGAGTATGAATGACTATCATGAATTAGTGCCGTATAATAGTGCATCAGAACCGACTCACTGAGCGAGAGATATGTATTCTTTTGTTTGGTTGGTTAGCTCTAGTTGTATTACTTTTTGTTTCGTTCTCGGACCACATGTTGCAATCGGCTTCCTGCTCTTAGGGACTTTTACATTTTCATGTCGACATAGTGGACTGCTACGTGTGACGTCCTTTGTCATGCTTTAAAAGGACGTCGCACGTAGCAGTCCACCATGTCGACGTGCAATCCCGAAAGTCCCTAATTTCACAATACCAGACGGTGAAATACTGACTCACGCAGTCTATGTCTTTCATTTCATACGGGTTATCCGTCACTTTTACATGAGCACCTGATGGGACGAAGCACATTTGTGCAAAGGGCATCTGCATTGAATTGATTTCTAGATCATTTTCTGCGACACACTGCATGTTTTGGCGCCTGTCAAACTGGATTTATGACCCATGAAATTCTTGCGAAAGAGACATTGTAAACGCCTTTATAACACGTTCTAGAAGAGACCTCTCATGTCACATGTTGCCAGTTACTTTTATTTGACCTGTGTAAGATTATGTGTAAATCCTTTTAGCTCGGCCATAATTTGATAAATATTTCTGAGGAGAGGACTCGACGCATCATTCCACGATTCATTCCGCATTTAGCAGGATCTAACCAAACAGTGAGTATAATATATCATTTTTGCCTCGTTAGCTCTAAATTTTTGCTGATTTAAGCAATAGCCACTATAATGATAAGCTCATGGGAATATAGAGTTATATACAATCCATGTTTGTATTGCAAAAATCCTAATCCTTAGTAAATATCATTACAAATTTGACTAAATGTTATCAGTATTGTGAGAATGATGATGAGGTGGACTTAACCCACATTTTAGCATATTATCTTAAATTTCTTAAGTCTGTCACTGGACAAGGATAAGGCATTTTGTCTCTGGTAACGTATGGTACATGTACATCATCTCGTTCGAAGCGGTTCCCAAAAATTACACGGTAGGAAAATGGACTTTGCATTTAATGAACCTAAAAAAGCTCTTTCCGTCGAACAGTTGTTGTTGCTGTTTATGATCATGGTGAAGATTCGTGATCCCATGTCGTTAGAGAACACATTCAATATTCGGCAATATTGGGCAATTTGCATACATTTTTTAGCCCAATGTTCCAAGATGTTGCATGATAGGTGTATTCCCAGATTCTGAAGAGAGTACGATTCAGTTCTGATATTTATTTTGTAATTTAATATCATGTATTAGTACTAAAAATGCAAGTAAATATCGGGATAGTAATCATGGAATATTGACGACAATTTTAATTGCCTCCAACTACAGTTTCACATTACGTGATTATTGCATGGTAAACTCAGGTTAGTCACATGCAAAGTAATACAATATGCATGATAATACCGATCATTTTGGGGGGTCTCTTTTCTTCTGTTCGACCTTTTTTATTTTAGTTTTGACAGTATCTGAAATTTCTAATCTACTGCAACAAACTTACCATTAAAATGATTAATAAACTGTTACGACTTTCTTAATTTCGTAGTCACAATTGATACTAGGCCTTGTTATAGTTATACAACATGTAAAAAGGGACAATAGTCCATAAATTCAGTGACAAGAAGGAAAAAAAGTCATCAAATTTTGTTAACTTTTTTGTTCCAGGGGACGGGCATGTGCCCCTGTGTCCCCCATCCGGATAATCTGCCACTGTTACCGTATTTTATATTCGCAGTAGGATATGAGTGAAACCGTGTGGTATAGAGAAAAAAAGAAAACTTCAAACGGCTTGTGAATTAAAAACTAGAGCATTTCATTATACCTTTTCAATACTAACAACATTTCTCGTCTAACTTATCGTAACCTAAAAATGGCTCAGATTACATTGCAATCAATCTGGAAGCTCAATACCTTGATTTACATGCTTTCATTTGTATTTATGCTGTTCGATTAATAATATGTGGTATTTATACACTATATTTTATAATATATTTTATGTTGATTATTTACCTTTCTTGTTTGGTTCACTGAAGTCAACTTCTTTAATATTCAGTTTCCATGGCAACAGCCATTTTTTTTAAAGACCCTGGCTTCAAATAGCCTATTTCTTTTTATCATAATCAAACGGTCAGAAACAATTACCACTTGCTTCATGTTGTCGAAACAACAATTAAAGTATTTTCTACAATTAAAATATTTCTTGATCTGTTACCATAACAGCCTAGCAGTCACGTCTACCACCTACGTAATGGTAAACAAAGAGAGTAAATAAAGGGTCCTAGCGAACAGAAAATCATTATTTGGAATCATGCAAATATTTATGTAACAATAAATGTATTAGTTTAAGGTAATTTTTTAATACAAATTTTTCTGACTGTTTCCATAGCAACAGCAATTGAATTGAATACATTAAAACCATATACATCTAAAAGCAAAACGCACAATATGAAATAGAATACATGAAACATACAACACAAAGCAAATATATGGTCAGGACCACAAAGAAGCAAATTGCTCATAAATGGGGCCCCCGCGAAAACGAATTAAATTAAATATTTATTCAGTCACCATACCAACACACGCACACATACACACTCACACACACACACACATACACACAACTGCATACACACATACCTACACAAAATACTGTATTATTACATATTTTCTAATAGGTATTTGCGACAAAGCTTTTTAAAAAAGGATAAAGTTGAACTTAATATTTATAGATATGGGTAATTGGTTCCATTTCTTCATATTTTTAAATATGACTGACACATGTAATAACTTGCAGTTGAAATCGAGTGAGAAGCTTTAAATACAAATATAGACATGTTTTCAACGTGTTTTTAAATTTCAAATATATTACTTTTTCTAACATTCTAATGTTTTTGATCCGTTACCATGGTAATAGCCCTAGTTGTCACACCTATTTGTTTGATTGTTTGTTTGTTTTATTTCCGTTTACACGGACAAATTGTGATTGATTTTTATATGCAGGCCATGCTGAAGAACAGTCATTGGCTGAAGTATGCCACCGTGCTAAAATAAAATATACAAACAAACAAACAATACCTGTGAGAATTGCCTTACACGCCACATGCACACTGTAAATGAATATGTAAAGAGTGTTGTCCACTCAAAACGCGCATCCTGTAAAAAAGCATCAACTCATGTATATTATATGTTTAACGAAGAACAAGTGTGCCAGTGGACAGCTTATGATGTTTTAAATATGATTAGTTTTAATAACCGTAGATGAAAAGTTTGTGGGTGTGAGTCTTGATGTGGGTATATGGCTTCATTAATGTCCTTGTGAAAGACATGAATGCATATTTGCCACCCCATACCCAGGTGTAGTGAATGAATCCCAGGTAGGAAGAAATTCTTTAAATACTGTTATTTGAGTGTGAGCACTGAAATTGAAAGCTACCTGATTTTAGTTTGGGTATCATTTTTAAGCGCATTGAGCACATTGTATGGTGGATATAAGTTCTATTCAAGAGGCCAATATTAATGTTATGATTATTTCAACGTCTAAAACGCGAGTTTATTACTTCAATTTCAGCGCCAAGAACATCATTAGTCTTTAGCTATTATTCAAATGGCAAGATGGAAGAACGTTGGTGGCGACCTTAAGTGGAGGAACAACAACGGAATCCTCATGACAGCACTCGGAGATAAAGATGCAGGTCAGCCAATGCTCGGTTGGACCGAGGATCAGGAAGACGATTATTATATAAGTAAGTATTTTGGGGGGGAGGGGATCTGTTTCTTTCTTATGTCTTCTTCTTCCTCTTCTTTTTTGTCATAATTTTAATAAATCTTTTCAAGGAATTTGATATTATTTTGTTACGATTTTTATTGAACCATAGTCTGTCATTTATACCATCAAATGATATGCGGATATTTCTACCTCTATCATCCTTGGTAAGAAATTAAATACAAAAGAGCCTAGATAAAAAAGAATATGACCTTTCCTTTCTTATTCATAAGCCAGAATGTAGCTGTATAATCCGATAGGAATTGTAACGCAATCATTTTGTCTTTGTTTTTTACAACCTCAAAATTATAAATCTCATTTTTCATGATCTTTTGTGTAGGGGTCACGTGGTTCACATTTTAACCTTCAAACTCATTTGTTTTCTCCTTCAAGGTGTTCTAAAAATTAAGATACCCGTATGACACTTATCGCAATCTGCCAGTCATTGTGGGCATCTTGAAGACCTGTGTTGCTACCGCCACAGATTTAGCACGTTTCCTCTAAATTATTTTATGTGAAAATCATCAAAAATATAAAGTCAAAGTGAAAGAGTAAAGGTACTTCAATGGAAGAAAGCTGTTGTCATGTGTCGCAAATGTTCTAACCAAGATAAATCTATGTAATTTCAATAAAATGTTAAAATGATATCTGCATATCATGGTATTTAAAACAGACTGATTATTAAATGAACAAGTGAAAACACAGTTCTATCCGTCTCCAGAAAACCTCAATTCATCATGGCTCCAACAGCTCAATTTGCTAAGAAAGGCTCCAAGAAGGCAGTCAAGGCCCCTCGGCCTAGCGGTGGCAAGAAGAGGAACATTTTTGAGAATGCTTTTAGTTGACATTGTACCTAATAGATATAGCAATAATTAAATCATACATTTTCATAAATTTGTAAATGTTTGTTTTGTTGAATAGGACCTGGTTTGAGGCATCCCATAGGCAGAAAAAAGAAGCGGTGTTGCAGGTTAGCCATCATGACGCTTGCAGCTTTCATTTTACTTGTCATAATTGGCACCTGCATAATAGTTTTCACATCCAAGCACTATGTGGTAAGTTTTGATGATGTAATCTATACCCCCTTCACAAACACAGATTTTTCTTATGAGTTCTTGCGGATCGCCAACTCGTAGTCAATCGTAAGCATCCGTAAATAACTCGGTGGTATCTGTAAATAAATCGTCACAACTGGCAACAACTCGCAGACACTCTTAAGGATCTGTGAAAGGACAGGCAAATTTTTGGACATATCAAAAATCTTTTTACGATTGTCCACTGATTGATTTTCCGCAAATAAACAATCCGTAAGTATCGTAAACCGCCTGCAACAACAAATAACCATCCGTAAACTGCTCGCAAGAGGCCGTAAATGACTTGTTACAATTTTTTTAATGATTTGTTACGGTCAGTGTAAGATTTGTTTACGATTTGTTTACAGATTATTTACGGAATATACGAGTGCTTATGTGTACGTATACTTAAAGTATTCTTACGTATTGTTTATGATTTGGGGAAGGTATAAAAGTTATACCCCCTTTATACCCCCTTCACATACACAGATTTTTCTTACGGATCGCACAAATTCACAGATCTTTCACGGATCCTTATGATTTGGCCTCTTTTACAACAGATAGAATTACTACGAGCTGTTTACTACGGATTATTACGAGTTATTACAATGTATTTACGGCAAACGTCCACGATTTGTTACGAGTTGTCACGGATAACTGCGAGCAATTAACGTGTTAGTTACAAGTATTTACGAGTCCTTACGATTTTTATCCTAAAAAAAACAACTGAAAATGTAGTGTTCGAATTTGCAGCTTTTATACCTTTCCCCCATATCGTAAACATTTCTTGAGAATACGTAAAGTATACGTTTTTATTCGTAAAGTACTCGTAACTACATGTAAAGTGCTAGCAATGGCCCGTAACAATCCCAAAAGCCATCGTAAAATGACCCGAATGAAGTCGTAAACAACACTTAAGCCCTTGTAATAGTCCGTAAATAATCCATAAACAAATCATAAACTAACCGTAACATATCGTTACAAGAATCTGTTTAGAATCATTTACGGAATCTTGCGAGCAGTTTACAGATGATTACGTGTTGTTGTGAGCGGTTTACAATACTAATGGATTGTTCCAAGCTATTCACGAGCTATTTACGGACAAATAAATCTGTGGACAATCGTAAGAAGATTTTTGACATGTCAAAAAGTTTGCCTCTCCTTTCAAGGATCCTTAAGTGTGTCTACGAGATGTTGCGAGTTGTGATGAGTTATTTACGGATACCAGCAAGTTATTTACGAATGCTTGCGATTGACTATGAGTTGGCGATCCGTAAGGACTCGTAAGAAAAATCTGTGTATGTGAAGGGGGTATTACATACACAGATTTTTGTTACGAGTCCTTACGGATCGCACAAATTCATGGATCTTTCACAGATTCTTACGATTTGGCCATTTTTACGACCGATTTGAGAGTTGTTACGAGTTGTTAAGAGCTATTTACGGTTTGTTACGGATTATTACAAGTTATTACGATATACTTACGTTAGAATTCCATGATTTGTTACGAGTTGTCACAGATAACTATGAGCAACTTACGTATTAGTAACGACCTGTTAACGTGTTGTTACAATTAAATACGAGTTAGTTACAAGTATTTACGAATTGTTACGGATTACAACGAGTTATTACGAAATACTTACGGTAGAATTCCATGATTTGTTACGAGTTGTCACAGATAACTATGAGCAACTTACGTATTAGTAACGACCTGTTAACGTGTTGTTACAATTAAATACGAGTTAGTTACCAGTATTTACGCAACCATTCGTAAACTGCTCGCAAGAGTCCGTAAATGACTTGTTACAATTGTTTTAATGATTTGTGTGTAAGATTTGTTTACGATTTGTTTACAGATTATTTACGGAATATACAAGTGCTTATGTGTACGTATACTTTAAGTATTCTTACGTATTGTTTGTGATTTGGGGAAGGTATAAAAGCTGCAAAATCGTAAGGACTCGTAAGTTATACCCCCTTTATACCCCCTTCACATACACAGATTTTTCTTACGGATCGCACAAATTCACAGATCTTTCACAGATCCTTATGATTTGGCCTCTTTTACAACAGATAGAGTTACTACGAGCTGTTTACTACGGATTATTACGAGTTATTACAATGTATTTACGGCAAAAGTCCACGATTTTTTACGAGTTGTCACGGATAACTGCGAGCAATTAACGTGTTAGTTACGAGTATTTACGAGTCCTTACGATTTCATACCAAAAAATAACCACTGAAAATGAAGTGTTCAAATTTACAACTTTTATACCTTTCCCCCGAAGCGTAAACAATGCGTAAGAATATGTAAAGTATACGTATCTTTTCGTAAAGTACTCGTAGCTACACGTAAAGTGCTCGCAATAACTCGTTACAATCTGTAAAGCCATTGTTACACGACCCAAATGAAACCGCAAACAACACGTAAGCACTCGTAATAATTTGTAAATGATCCGTAAATAATCCGTAAACAAATCGTAAACTAACCAAAACAAATCGTTGAAAAAATTGTCATTTAAGGATTCTTGCTAGCAGTTTACGGATGATTACGTGTTGCAACAGATTATTTACAATGTAAATTTACGAGTTATTACAATGTTTTTACGGCAAAATTCCACAATAAGTTGTCACGGATAACTTCGAGCAACTTACTGGCATTTTACGACCTGTTTACGTGTTGTTACAAGTAATACCCCCTTCACATACACGGATTTTCTGTACGAGTCCTTACGTATTACCAACTCGGAGTCAATCGCAAGCATCCGTAAATAACTTGCTGGTATCCGTAAATAGCTTGTCACAACTCGCAACAACTAGCAGACACTCGCAAGGATCCGTGAAAGGAGAGGTAAATTTATTGACATGTCAAAAATCTTCTTACGATTGTCCACGGATTAATTTTTCCGGAAATAGCTCGTAACAATCCGTAAGTATCGTAAACTGCTTGCAAGAACACGCAACCATCCGCAACTGCTCGCAAGAATCTGTAAATGACTCGTAACAAAAAATGTAACGATTTGTTATGGTTAGTATACGACTTGTTTACAGATTTTTTACAGATTGCACTGAGCTCATCACGTTTCATTTATCACATTTAAAGAAAGCCGAATTTGGGTTTTTTATTTTTTTTTTACTTTTACAGAAGCCATGCGCAGTATGTGATTCGGTGGAGAGTGCAATGAACTTGAGCGTGGATCCTTGCCAGGACTTCTACGAGTATACCTGTGGTAACTGGGTAGCCAACGTGAAAGTACCAAACGGATACTCCAAGTGGGGAGCGTATCAAGAAGTCTACAACAAGAATAAAGATTTACTTTTAAAGGTAGATAATGAATACTGAACGTTCTGATACGCTTAAGTATACAACGTGTTTTTTTTTAACATGTACAAACAAAATATATGCACGTCATGGAAAAGTTCTTTTGGAGACTTATACACATACAAATTTTTAATGTAAAGGCAGCGCTGGTATGCTATTTCAGATGATCCAAATTGCTCTATCAAGTCATTTGCAATACTAGAGAAATAATTCCGCTTATTTTCAAGACAGAAATGATTACAATTTCTTGTATATGGTTGATGTTATGGAGTCATGATTTTAATGCCATACGTTACTGACTTCATTAACAAATGTAAGTATATCTCATGATTTATAAAGTTGAGAAACCTACCAACTCTTGTATGGTTTTAGATGGAATATCAAGAATAATGATATTTTATTGGTATTAATCATGTTCAGTATTCCCATATTTGTATTAGACTTTCAAGGTCCTATATGCAGGCCAAAAAGATGAAAAAGTTAAATTCTAACTGCATTTGAAAGATAATACTAATTTAGAACTTCCCTAAAAAAGGGGGGGGGGGGGCTTGAAAATGTCTTTAAGAAAATAACGAATATTAGTGGTCGAATCGACTTAAGAACTATCACTATTAAAATGACGGACAAAGAAAGAGGACAAAATACACAGTTCCTCATTCTACCCTCAACAATTGCTGTGGTAGACAAAGGAACATCCCTTCACTGCTATTATGTAAAAATATGTAGAACAGGTGTCACATGCATATTCACCTGTTCTACTTATTTTACATAATAGCAGTGAAGGGATGTTCCTTTGTCTACCACAGCCATTGTTGAGGGTAGAATGAGGAACTGTATATTTTGTCCTCTTTCTTTGTCCGTCATGTTCATAGTGTATAGAGCCAGTAAGTATTAGTCTGATTTTCAGACCATTGTACCGAATAGTCGTACGGTTTGTGCTGCGCAAAGATTCAATCAGTTTAATTTTGCCATTACAAGAAGTGGGTTATTGATGTAGACAAATGCTCATGTACCCTTTGCAGCTCATTTTATGTATGTTATTACCAAAGAAGAACAAAGCCAGTTAGTCACTCAATAGTGTCTGACAGTGAAGTCTAGCAAGTAAACAGGTTTTCGTGCATAATTTTAATATTAGGACACTGCTAACGTAAAATTTCACAGATTCATAATTCCTGCAAAGTTCTACAGAATTTGATGTTGGCTGCAAAAGGGACATAGTATCTTTAAATGATCAAATACCTTGCACTTACCCATTGCCCCGTTTATTGCAGCTTCTTGCAGAGGATGGATATGAATACAATGGAAATCACAGTGAAGCCCTGAGGAAAGCCAAGGATTACTACCATGCTTGCATGAATGTGACAGCCATTGAGCAAGCAGGCTCAGCACCACTGAAACAGGTAAACCTCGTTAAAGAGAGAGAAAGAGTTTCACTGGATAGCCCCCTTCTCCGGCACTCTTTCCCAGTCTTCCCCCACCCCTCTCGCACTAAGCTAATGAAATGTGTGTTATTCATACTAATCTATAAGTCTCTTTGTTCATATTTCATGACAAGCCTTGTGATATTAATGTTCCTGATATTAATATTGTATTCCATGATAATCTCTGGAATATTGTAATTCAGCATCATATCTGGAATATATTAATACAGTTGTGTTGAAGAATCAAAACATTCAGATAAAAACAAATGTGTTGAAATGTTAGTCATGTACAACGAAATTTTAATTGCTACCAGGGCTCTCATACATATAAAGTTGCATCTGAACACGGCTCCATATGCATGAGGACCCAGAACGTGCATACGTGCCATATTATTCCCCATCTTTATCTCCCAGTTGTTGAACCAGCTTGGTGGCTGGAGCATCCTACCACGGAACACACCTGGTATCGTCGATTGGGACGAAACCTCATTCGACCTTACCCAAGCTGTAACATCGGTCCATCTTTTAAATGGGTCTCCTCTCTACCAAGTGGGGATCATTCCTGATGATAAGAATACCAGTGTCAACATCATAACGGTGAGTTGAATTGAATTGCATCGGTTTGTTTTCATCGTATGTACAAACGTACTTGAAAGCCCGTACCCCCGCAGGGGCGCTGCCCCTTGACCCCACTGGGGTCTGCGCCCCCAGACCCCGCTAATGGTACAGATTTCTTATTTTCTAATTTTGGCAGGTATGGTATAGGAGAATATATAGATTTATCAAATAAGTGTTTTTTATTAATGTGGTTTGGGTATGGCCGAACAAAATGGAGAGATTTAACTTGATTTTGTATTGACAGCTTGAAGATACGTTATCATGAGAATGCTTTTCTTAAAACTTGATATACATGTATATACTATATAATGCTTAAGTGGAGAGGAAAATGGGAATGGATAATTAGGCTATAAAATGGAGAGCTATTTCATGGTACATCGATTCAGATACTTACAGTGTGGTACAAACAACGAATGGCTTTTTTGTAATATTTCCCATATTTTTTCCATATTTGTCCATAATTTTTCTCATCCAGTTCGTCCAGGATGGGATAGGCTTCAATCCAATTAATCAGTTTCACTCTGATAATGTTCGAGTAAGTTTGTATTTCTATTTGACTGATTAACTGATTAATGAAATGTAAAGAGAGCAAGTATTAAAAAGTAAAGTGAGCTCCTCTTGGGTAAACAGCTCTATTCTCAACCCCATCTGTGCTAGTAGATTTATGAACGGTCATCATAAAATCCTCTTTCAAGATTCAGATTGGGAGTTTTTAGTTTTTAATTGTTAGCTTAGTGTGGTTTCAATGTATATGCATATTTGCGTTTAAAGGAAAAACATGTATTGAACAGGTCATACTCCCAAGAGCGCACCTGCTGTCTTGTGTGAGATTTGCTTCCCCTAGCAAGGAATCGATTGAGGACTAGGTATTTCAGGATTGATACTTGTCCAAGTCCCCACCCCAGGACTCTCTGTTTATCAGACCTTTGACCATTCAATAATTCACTCCCAGTTCTGGGAAGATGGTATTTTTTTTAATACAAGACTCCTCTGTCTTTTGCGGAACCATTTACTTACAAGCAGAAATTGATAAAAAAAAAATTCTTCATTTTTTCTTCATTTGGCTGATCGTATCAAGTCACAATTTCAAATGGTAAGATGATAATAGAAAGACAGATATGCTGCTGAGTTAATAAACAGTACTTGGGTGCAGTGGCGTACGCAGGATTTTTTCAAGGGGGGAGGGGGGGTTTAAAATCGGGATCAAAATTTCGCAACGACTCAGGAAAATTTGAAAATCGCGCCGGCCAAAAAGTCGCTCAGTGGGGGGGGGGGGGGGGGGGGGGGGGGGGGGGGGGGGGGGGTAAGCGGACACTTTTTTTTTTTTTTGGTCTCCAAAAAATCGCAACGACTCAACCGACCGCTGAATAAGCGGGGGGGGGGGGGGGGGGGGGTAAGAGGACACTTTTTTTTTGTCTCAAAATTTGAAAAATTGACATTTTGCTCCGTTGGGGGGGGGGGGGTAAGGCCACCTTTCTTAGGTCAGCCATGGGGGTGATTTTTTTTTTTTTTTTTTTTTTTTTTAATAATTAAAAAAAAAAAAAACAACCAAAGGGGGGGGGGGTTTTAGGGATTTTTTAGGGGGGTTTACACACATAAAAATACCAAAGGGGGGGTTTAACCCCCCAAACACCCCCCCCCCCCCCCCTGCGTACGCGCCTGCTTGGGTGGCAGATACATGTACAGTTAAACCTGTCTATAAAGACTGCTCTAGGGAGACAAGAAAAGTGGTCTTTATATAGGCAGATGGTTGCAAAAGCAGGTTTCACTCTGTCTTTAATTTCTCAAATGTTGAATGTAAATTGGAAGATATTTTACAATATTTGTTTGATCATTAATGTTTTTTCTCACACGCTGTCACATTTTCCCGTTGTCATTCCTAGACACGTGATGAAGCATATGCAACACTTGGAGCAAAAGTGGTGGTGCTTCTCTCTCTTACTGACGATGAAAGTGTAGTCTTAGATAATATAACAAGCCATTCCACTTATGCACCTGCCTTAGAAAGGATGAGAAAAATAGTCTACTTTGAAGCTGATATCAGAAGAGTAAGTAACATGTTTCTTCTAATTATAGTATTTGCTTTCTGTGATCACAATTCAGGGTGTCAAAGAAATGTGTGCGATTGAAATGCTGCCCATTTTGTTGTTTTATGAAATGATGGAATGACTTTGCATTTGATTACAGTACAATTACATTACAATTGTTTTTTGCTTTTGTAGAAAGTAGGTTGATTGTTAAAGTTTGAGAGCATTTTTTCTCAGACAGACATTTCGTTTCTGCACCTGAACAGACCCACGGATTAAACACCTTCAACACAGTAACTCTAGAATGCCCGTTATTCACAGTTATCATTTGCTTCTATCATTTACTATGATTGCTTTTAATCCATTGTAGAGTACATCTGATTTCATTTCTTATCCTCAATACAGAAATTCATGCCTACGAATCGAGACCCGGCCGAAGCATACAAGAAAGTTACTGTGGAAGAGTTTGCTTCTATTATACCTCAGGTAAGTGTCATATTTCACGAGAAACATGTAGATACAGATTTACAGATCGCCTTCCCAAAATATTCAGTAGCATATAATGCACAACAGTGTACTTCACTTTCTCCAATACATATGATAACATTCCTGGGATAAGGAAAAGCAAACAAAGCAGTCACCAAAACGAATATTAGAATTATCATAACAGTGAAAACTATATAGTTTAAAATGTTGTTTTCAATGCACGATTTCCTGTGTACAATATTAATGTAGGAGAAATATAATATATTCTCTAGACATTGATGAGGAGATTATGCTAATGAATTTTGAAGTTAAATTTGCCTACCACCAACCCCTGTCCTCCTTTATCAATATTGCATTGGCACTTTATCAGTTCATGTCTTTCATATTTTCTTTTTCATCTAACCTGTACCCCATTTTAGATGATAGTAACCAACATTGCTACATTCTGTATTTCTGTACGTGTCGTTTTCCAGATCAATATGAGCTATTACTTGAACGAGATCTTTGCCACCACAATACCTTTAGAACGGAAAATCTTAGTACCTACCTTCAACTATTTTGTCAACTTGAATTATCTTCTGAAGCGAACTGACAAAAGGTAGGTCAATATCCATGCTTTGGTTTATCATTCTTCATATTATTTGCGATGGAATTGGAATAACAGTCCAGTCACTCCCTCGGTGGTAAATCAGATGGTAAACTCTATATCTCAATGTTAACTCAATATCTTTCTAACAAAACAACTTACCTAGCATTTGTAAGGGGCCATAAAAGAAGTTCTAAAAAGAAGTCAGAATTAGATTTATTTTTATATTAGAGGGTACTACTACTTGTGCTTTATTGGGGGTAGGGGTTGGGGAAAAGGTATGGGAAGCTTTTCAAAATAAGATATGATTTGTCTTTGTATAGGCAGCTATATAAATACATGTATTGGATTTATTTGTTGGGGTGTGGATTTAAATTTAGGTAGCTTTTGGAAATCTTGTAGTGTAAAAAACTGCATAGAAACAGACAAGGTTTAATTTTTGAGAAAGTATAAAGTTATTGCATAGAAGTAGAGTCATGAAGCTGGGCTAGGTCCCTAATCTAGTTTTACATAAAAGGAGATATGCAGATAATATTGTTTCTTGGTGATGGTTCTTGTAGGTAAGGGAGCGATCCAGTTTGATGCCTTGGTAGACTAAGTTGTGAGTGTGCTTCAGCCTCTTCTTATACCAGCTACTCCATAGTTGATGGTTGGCATCCCTGTTCTTGAGGTGGAATGCACTTATCTGAGTTTGTCAGGGTTAGCTCTCAGGTGGTTGGTTGCGTAGTATGGGAGGAGTCCGGCCAGCCCACTAAACACATTCACGTGAAAATCACGTCAATATCAAGGTATCGACTTGAACAGATTTACGTTCTTCAAACACTTGACATTTACGTGATTGTGTTAACACGTTTCTTGCACTAGGTCACTTATAAAACACGTACACTAAATCACGCAATTGTCAGTGGAATATCACTATTATAATAACGTGATTATTCCTACCTTGGAGACCATGGTTTGTAAACCTAATAATTACGTCCAGGCGCGCCGGAAGCAGTTTGGGATTAGAGGGGGTGGGGGGGTGGGTGCAAACATCCCAGAAGAAAAAGCTAGTTTCAACTGGTCCAGTTGATGAACTAGTTAATGCCAACTGGTAACCCTGGAAATTGAAATGGGCTTAGTGTAGTGGAGGGGGGGGGGGGAGCTTAGCATGATAAATGAGGGACAGTTGGTTAGCAATTGTCCATGTCTCAAGAAGTTCACCATCTTCGTTAATTTCTCCATTTCCCCAGGTAGTGCTGAGCTGTTGAAATCAAAGATGACCACATCTATCCTGCCGTCAGTAGCTCTGCCGGGCAGGTTGAAAGGCTCAAGAGGTGGCTTGTAGGCTGAGTTTATGGTGATTCCTATTAGGTCAACGGAAAGGACTTCAGTGTTATTGCTGTCTGATAGGGAAGATTTGTCCACAGTAAGACCATTGCGGGCAAAGATCGCACTTCCGTACTGGTCATTGGTCTCTGTGCGATGAGGGTTTGGTGCCTGTAAGACCTTCAATGATGGATGAGATGATACTCAGGGCCGGTCCTGAAAAAGGCCCATGAGTTCGACTTTGAGCCTTAGCAACAAATTGGTCATTATTGTCGTTGGTAGCCATGCATGCAGTTAATAATAGCACTTGAGTTGTGTGGTTCAAGGATTCGCAGATGTTCATCTGACAGGGACCATGACGTGAACGCTCCTTCATTGGCCATCATACAATGGTTGCATTCGGGTAATATTTTTGGATAAGGGTTAGTTACAATGTTGGGTCTCCAGTTGAAGGTAGGACTTTGATTAGTGTTTGAATCGACCATGGAGAACTTGTTGCGAGAGCATGTGTTGTACAATATAAATGAATAAATAAATGCTTTTATTGTACAGAATTCTTGCTGACTACCTGACCTGGAATGCAGTCAAACCCAAGCTCGAATTCCTCCCCAAGATCTATGAAGACATCGTTCTAGAGTACAGGAGCGTCATCAGTGGACCCAACACCACTAGTATTCCTCTTTTGCAGAAGTGCTTGCAGAGAACCGACGAAACATTCCCATTTGTGACAGGGGCCCTCTTTGTTAGAGAAGTTGTCACTCCACAGCTCATAAATGAGGTGAACCATAAGTAATACCCCATTCACAGTGGCCTCAAACACCGCGACAGCAGCGGGACTGTCCCGCTGCTGTCGCGGTGTTGTCTTCAGTGTGAAGGCTCGGACCCGTTATAAACTATCGCGGGATAACACCGCCTCGCGATAACGCCACGACAAACTATCGCTAGGTTCGCCTAGCTACAGCAGCGGGACAGTCCCGCTGCTGTCGCGGTGTTTACTCAGTGTGAAGGCTCTCCGCTATAACACCGCGACAAACACGTGTGATTTGTTTACTTACCTATCACTGACCTCTTTTCTCCAGCAATGGGGAACATAAAGTGAAATAGAAATAAAGTAACCAGTGGATTCAAATTGATTTTATTATTATGTAGATATTATAATTATCCAAATAAAAATATTTCACACTTCAAAAAATTAAAATATTCTGACTGGAAGCAATAAAAATACTAGTTTTTTAAAAAGTAGATCCATAGCTAAATCGAGCTAGCTGCATGAGGAAGAGTGTGTAAAGTACAGCTAGCGCGCGCAATTTCAAGCAATCGAAAACCCCGCGCTGAAGTATTTCCGGTCATATCGGGGTCACTCGCGGGTCATGAGCCATGCATACACGTGTTTGTTACGGAGGTAATAAAAATCACCCGCTGCAGCGTGAATGGGTACATGATATTTATCCCGCTGCTGCAGCGGGATAACTTTTCTACTGTGAATGCATTTGTAGCGGTGTTATGGCGTGTCGCCGCTCCGCTACAACGCCGCTACAAATTTCAAAACCACTGTGAATGGGGTATTAGATAATGAGAGGTTTAAATGAGGGCTAATGGGGTTGTATGGGTGTGTAGACTCATTTTGATACTGATTTGATAATACTGATAATCTTTAAAAAATTTCCTAATTCATACTGGCCTAAAAAAAGTCAGCAGAATCTTTTGAACATTAATGACGGTAAAAGTTTTGAGTAGTAAGCACTAAACAATACATCAGTTTACGGTTGTATCAGTGCGCATGCGCAGACCGTTTACCTCGGGTCATTGGCCCTGAATTCAGGGCCAGTGACCTTTGACCAGTGGTATTGATGCGTAAATTAAGATTGCGCCCATGCAAATGATGATTTGCGCGCACAACGCAGCGCGTAGGCAGTGATATCATCATAATTTGCATGGGCGCAATCTTAATTTACGCATAAATACATGACCTCTAGGTCATTGGCTTTGTTTGAAATGGCGCACACAACCGTAAACTGGTGTATTATAGTTTTTTCAAAGATGAGTTTTTTTTCTTCTTAAAGGTAATATATCCCATTTGCAGGCCCCCCCCCCCCCCCCCCCAAGAAAAGGTTAAATTCCATCGGTATTTGAAAGATAATACTAATTTTGAACTTCCCTCAAAACGAAAAGGCTTGAAAATGTATTGTAGTGGGAAAATAACGAGCATTAGTTGTCGAATCGACTTTAGTGATTGCAATCATTTGGGTAATAGTCTGATTTTCAGACCCTTTCATCGAATGGTCGTACGTTTGTGCTGTGAAACATTCAATTAGTTTAATTTTGGCCATTGCAAGAAGTGGGTTATTGATGTAGACAAATGCTCATCTACCGTTATAGCTCATTTTATGTATGTTATTACCAAAGAAGAAACAAAATTCAGTCAATCACTTCATGGTGCCTGACAGTGAAGTCTAGAAAGTAAATGGGTTTCCTTTCATAATTTGAATAATAAGACACTGCTAACATTTAAATTTCACATATAGGACCACGTGACATATTCATATAATTCCTGCAAAGTTCTACAGAATTCGATGTTGGCTGCAAATGGGACATAGTACCTTTAAAGTGTATTCTTTATTAGGAAAATATAGCTAAGCAGTTAATGAGAAATAGGCAACAGTGTTGTCAAGTCCGGTCAAGGACATATTTTAGCGGCCTCATACAGACTTAATTGGCCTTTAACAAATTGACATGCTCAAAACTAATTGAGGATAACTTTTTTTTCAGCGACTTTGTGTGTCTCAACTCCTGCAAGTCATTGTGATGCAATATCATCCTTGGCAGGCGCGGATCCGGGATTTCTTAGGGGGGGGGGGGGCCAAATTTGAAATTATGCGATCCAAATATTAGTACGTAATGGTGACACTGGCAGTGGCAGAAACGTTTTTTTTTTTAGGGGTAGACAAAAGAAATTCCCCATCACCCCACTCTTACATGCAGAACCCGCTGAACGCGGGTGTCAAGGGGTGGAGCCCCCAGAAGCTCAGGGGGTATAGGCATTTAATTACTGTCAGATGAGCGTATTTTGATACCTTTTTTGTGACACTGGTAGGTCACGAATTGACGTGGGTTCCTGGCGGCGAAGCCCCGGAAGCTCAGGGGTTTCGAGCAATACATTACGGTCAGATGACTATATTTTGATACCTTATTTGTGAGTGACACTGGCAGGACACAATTTGGTTTTGGTTCCAGGGGTGTAGCCCCCAGAAGCTCAGGGTTTTTATACATTAAATTATCGTCAGATGAGCATATTTTATACCTAATTTGTGACACTGGCAGGTCACGAATTGGCGTGGGGTCCAGGAGGCGGAGCCCCCGGAGGCTCAGGGTGGTAGGCAATAGATTACGGTCAGAGGAGCATCCAGGGGCCCGCCTTGGGGCCACCTTGGGGCCATTGGTTGGGTTTGGGGGGCAGAGAACCGGAAGCTCAGGGTTTTAAGCATGTTATTACGGTCAGATGAACATATTTTGATATCTAAGTTGTGACACTGGCAGGACACTAATTGGCGTGAGGTCCAGGGGGCCGAGACCCCAGATGCTCAGGCGTTTTAACCATTAAATTACCGTCAGATTAGCATCCAGCCGTCCGTCTTAGGGCCCTAGGTGGAGTCCAGGGGGGCAGAGCCACCGGAAGTCAAGGGGTTTTAGGCATTTAATAACGGTCAGATGAGCATATTTTGATACTTTATTTGTGGTTCTGGTAGGTCACTAATTGGTGTGGGTTCCAGGGGGC
Source organism: Strongylocentrotus purpuratus (assembly GCF_000002235.5). Classification (NCBI taxonomy): domain Eukaryota; kingdom Metazoa; phylum Echinodermata; class Echinoidea; order Camarodonta; family Strongylocentrotidae; genus Strongylocentrotus; species Strongylocentrotus purpuratus. The sequence continues at coordinate 45,211,458 of NW_022145612.1, read as the reverse complement.
GGAACCCCCAGGAGTTCAGGGGTTTTAGGCATTAAAATACCGTCAGATGAGCATCCAGGTGCCTGACTTAGGGCCCTAGGTGAAGTTACTTTTTTGGTTGCTTTCTTTAGCACACAAAAAAAAATCTTTCCCCTTTTTTCCTCTTCTTTTTTGTTCCTTCTTTTCTTTTTTTCCAGAGGGGGGGGGAGGCGGGCCCCCCTGAATCCGCCATTGATCCTTGGAATGCTAAACCAAAGTTTGACTTCTCATTACAGACCCAGGACTTGATCCATTACATACAAGATGCCTTCATGGGAAACCTACACAATGTGACTTGGATGGATGACGCGACTAAAGAGGCTGCAGAGGAGAAAGCTTATGCAATCAAACGTAAGATAGGATTCCCAGATTGGATCGAAGACACTGTCCAGTTAGATGCATACTTCAAAGACGTAAGTCAAAGAGATGGGAGACCACCTTCTAATCTTTCGCCCTGTTGACATCCCAATGATACATGTATCAATGTTTTACTTGTGTGTAAGGCATATCACATCGTAGTCTGAATGAGCTCAGAAAAACTTTGTCCAGATTTAGCTCTGCTGCTCTGATAAAGTGCTGTGGCACTCAGGGAAATTCTTCATATCGATACCTATGTTATCCACCTTGGGGTTATAATCTTATAACATACTTTAAATCTAGAAGCCTTGACAGAATGTTAACTGTTGCATTTTTTGGCAGCAAAAGACTATATATCACTCACAAATTTCACAAAAATGTCTTGCTTCCTTCTGGTTTTGGTGTTTTAATAAGACTGTCTGAGAATTAGACCAATTTGTTGATCACTACCACATGAATAGAATACTTTTTTAAATTAGATTTATTTCTTTGATATGTATACCAAGTCTCTTTTTGCTGGATTAAGTTACCTTTGTAAGGAAACTGTTGGCCATTCAAATTAGATATCGGTTTTCTGGCTATGCAGAAAAAACTCTTGATTATTACCCCCACCCTATGTGTCTTCTGTAATTGTAATTATTTATCCCTACACAGATAGACATATCAGCATCCAGTGTATTCCAGAATTCCCTGAATGTTGTGCGATATCTTCTGCAAAAATTGAGGGGCCTTCTTGATGAACCGGTTGACAAGAATGAGTATGTGATGTTTCAGAATATTGAATTCAAAATCTGTCTCAAAGTACTATCGAATTGCTTAAAATGTGGTGAACGTCTTTCATGAATTTTCATGAAATCCAGGTCCATTTGATAATGTTGTTATCTTGAATAGGCAATGACAATTCTACAATTGACCTACACACATTATTTAAGCAACAGTTGTGTTCCAGATATAGTGTAGTAAATCATTATCGGCCATGAAAGAGTGGTTGAAAAGGTAATTATATTTGGATTGACAGTTTGTTGTGAGTAACCCTAGCACATTTCACATGGACAAATTGTTTAATAGATCTAGTGTTAAACAATTGAAAAAAATTGGGGGGGGGGAGGGGTTTATTTTTTATTTTTTTTGTCTTTTTGGTTTTATCTTGTCAATGATTGTTGTTGATTACACAGTGATTCATAAATTGTAATACCTCACCATTTTATTGTTACCATTTCTGTAAAGTCACATGGATTGGAAAAGAAGACCTTCAGGTTATAATTAAGTTAATCTTTTTCTTTTCCCGGCATCCATGTGACTTTTTTTCCAAATGTACTCTAGTTTTGTATTCAATGATTTTCTTTGTTTTTGCCGAATAAATAATTTAAAATAATAATAATAAGATTCATAACAGTAATAATATAATTATTTTCGTTGGATCCAAGGCTGAGGGCAAAGTCCTATTTTTGTCAATAAAAGTGTAGTTACTCGTAGTGGTAAACAAACCAAACCACGTGATATTTTAGACTTATAACTTTAATAACTTTGTATAGTGTATACTTAGTTTTTAGCTCATGTTTATTGTGTTTTAGAAATATAATTTTTTTTATCATGTCTATGTATTTTATTATTATATCTTATTTTGTTTTATATATCTTTCTGTATTGTATTGTAAATATGTTGTGCTCTCATAATCCTGACGGGGGTCGATAGAGTCAAATAAAATCTAAATCTAAATTATACCTATACCATAGCAATACCTAAACCAGTTTCTAAAAACCACCAATATGACAGTCATACATCTACTAAATGAAAGGATGTCACTTATCTTCCCCTACCACTTAGTGTAGAGCCAGCTAGCATGATTTCAATACTAGTGGCTTAATTGAGCCGTCTTTGTTTCAAATCTCAATTATCAGGATATTCATTGAAAATAAATCGAAATCAGTTTGTTATATTTCCTTAACCCTTTCAGGACAGGATTTGTTTGTAGGTTATTAAAGTTGATCACATATTGTCCTTTGAACTGACAACAATTTTTAATTTTTTTTACTGCTACATAATTAAAATAAAATGTAATGTCTCTGAAAACAATATAAGTTGGCGAGGGTGTTTTCAAAGAGACGAAAAATTTGCCAATCACTTTGACAAACAAGGATTTTGAATTTCTCAACGTGTTGCCAATTTAAAAATTTCAAAGCATATTTTTCTTTTTTAAATTCCTGCCATCAAACGCAATATAGTCATGAAACAAAAATGGACGCTGTGTGTGCCGAATCTTTGCCCTGTCAACTCAGGCATCTAGCATATTTTTGAGGGCTTTGAATTAAAAATCATTAAGCCAAACCATAAATATAAAATGTGGAATGGTTGTCGAAAAATGAAACAACCTGTGTGTGTTTGAGAATATTTTTAATGACTCTTGATCCGATGTCACTTTTGTTCAATATAAAATGTTAGATGGCCCGCGAGACCAACACAGGTGAATGCATTCTACTCACCACAATTCAATGAGATGGTCTTCCCTTCCGGTATACTCCAGGCTCCATTCTATGATGTACCACGTCCAATGTAAGTAACATGATCCCATCCAAAGATATAAAAGATTGTACTGGCAGACCTTTTTGTCTACAAGATGAAATGATGACTAGAGGACTTCTGTTTATTCATATGCTGTACTAGATTTATTCAGATTTCTTGTTTAAACAAATCTCTTTTGAGCTGTATTGAAGGGATGAATCATTACAAAACTGTATTTTTAAAGGACACTTCTCATTTTAATCTTAACTTATTCTCAAATCAGTTTCCTAAAGTATTGGATATGCCAGTGATCCAAGAAAACCAGGATCGAAGGACACGTATATCTGATTCACTGGGATGTGACCTTGAGCACATATTCTTTGATAGGTCATATATACAATCCGTGTTCCACGTAATCTTCAGGAGACTGATTTGTGAACTAATTTCAGTTAAACTAATCATTATCCTCATCGGTCAGACCATTGTCCAGTTGACTGTTCTTATAGAATTGTATCAGTCCATTTGAGATCCTGAAAACTTTTTCTGATAGAATAATGCATAGTTCATCTTGGAGAATGTACCGAATCTGTAAGTTGAACTTAGATCCTACTCAATCCCTCAACATGATGACACGTTTTCTTTTGGCAGGTCAATGAACTTTGGAGCCATTGGGATGGTGATGGGTCATGAGTTGACCCATGGATTTGACAACCACGGTCGTGAGTTTGACAAGGATGGGAACCTTAGAGACTGGTGGGGTCGCGCCTCCGCTCTAGCCTATACGAAAAGGACAGACTGTTTAGTAAACCAGTACTATAGCTACAAGATGGAAATTTTGGTATTAAAAAAACAAAGCTGCAAAGCAAAACAGATATCCTCTCTTTGGAGCCAGAAGGGCGTTGACTCATATACTTCAACACACAGAGTTAATGCCCTAATGGCTCTGAACAGATGATATATTTGTTTTAAAGTGGTAGATCTACAATGGTCAAGTTCTGTTTTTATGTTGTTGAAGATATTGTGGCGTAACCGGGCTCGATCTGCCGGGGTAGCGTTCTGCCTTGCAGTCTCTCAAAACCCGTCCACGCTCTCGACAATCATTCATCAACTATATCTCTCAGTGGGCTCTCACAAAAGTTTATCGTATAAGAATAACGTGGACTAGCTCTCATTTTACTCACTCCCGCAATCACTGAATGTCTGACAGGACTAAAGAAACAACACTTGCACAGTATATCTGCAGTTCAAGTAACTCGTTCCTGGTAACGCACCTGTCGCAACGACAGGTCAACGCTGACTGACTGACATCTCACGATGTACATATATTTATTTCACAATTATCTATAACGCCCTCTATGTCTTACTAAATTACTGGGCTAGTTATGTTACAATATTTTCTTAGTGAAAACGAATACGATTAACGGAATTTTGTTATTCCTGGCTCAGTTTTCCTGACTGAGGTGTCATATGAAAGGGCAGAAAAAGAACTTTCTGGAAATGTGATTTTCTCTTTGAAATTCAGATACCGTTCGCCAAATGACTTTTTGGAACCCTTTCTTCATATTGTAGGGTGGCCTATAGGGCTAAGGCATGGCGAAGGCACGGCGGGTCTCTAACTTGCAGAGCACAACAAACAAACACATCTTCACTCCATGCTTGCATGTGGGGAACTGCCTGGGATAATGCATGCTTGCAACCCGAGGGTTTATTTGGGGTAATAATATATCTGTAAAGCGCTTAGGTACATCGTTGGATCGGTGTATTGAGCGCTATATAAAAAACCGGATTATTATTATTATTATATATCGCCATGGATTTACATGTACATTGTGTAACAACAGTAACTAATACATATGCAAACAACAGAGCTGGTAAATAAAAGGAGGTACGTGCATATCAATAAGCTGCTATGAATATTCAATAAAGCTTAACCAATCATACTGTAAAGAACAATAAACCAAAGAATGAACATAAAAGGATAAACGTGAAAGGAGTAATAAAAGAGACTGAAGTTGGGAAGAGTGAACATGCACGAGAGCATGTAGAGGGAATGGTGACGGTGATTGAATGTGATGGAATGAGCAAAATAGAGTTTGATGATAGAAGAATGCAAATATGGCAAGATAGGATGCTTTCATACATATTCTACATTACAATATTGTCCTGTTCAAAATATAGCTCTACAAACAATATCCTTCTCACAAATAAAATGTCCCCATTTTAAACACTGATTCCCAAATAAGCTGGACATCAAAAGAATAATTTTGAACGTTTTGAGCAACTTCCACTATCAACATATTTGAACAAACAAATAAAACATGCTACTTCTTTCAGCATTATATGTAACAAAAACCACTCAATTTTTGTTTACTTTTTGTTGTTCATTTGGTATGATGAAGCAATTGAAACATTCTAAACATTGTTCCAGAAAAGAAAAAAAAATTGTGAAGTAATGGCTGCAATAAAATTCGATATCATCCTTAAGCTCACAATACCAATATTCAAGGCTTGTAGGAATGTGACCAATACAATGGTAATACATGTACACGAGTAATGTGTACTTACATTCAAATCAATAATCTGTCACTTTCGAGACATGAAAACTTTTCTCTTATGTTTATGTATCATATATCATAAACTGCCTTATACATAGCAGAGAAATAACATTTTGAGCTACGTAGTCTAAGCAAACATGCTCAATGTTCTATTTCAACCAAATATCACTAACCTCATGTGAGAAACTGGTATTTCATCTAATAAATCATAACATCATTTTCTTCATTCTTACACCATCATCACAAGTAGCAATACATTGACGTATTACAAGGTCCATAAAAAGTAACCATTCAAAATCAACGTTTACTGTAAAAAAAAAATATATATATAGAGATATATATACATGTATATAAAATATAATGAAATCTCTTTGGTTTCAAAAATCGCAGTGATTCCTGGATACCCCAAAAAAAATCTGAAAATTGCAGAAAAAACTTTTTTTCTTGTCTTTAAATAGAGTAAGGATCAATCTGTCCTTTGCAACAACAAAAATATAACAATACAAAGATTAATTTTGTTTCTTCACCAAAATTATCAAAAAAACATCCAAATAACAACAACAAAATGAACACAGATATTAAAAATAATAATAATAACTAAGTGTACATCATCATGTATAGTGAAACATCAAAACAAAGTGAAACAGAGAACCGATAGTGTGCCATATAGATGACAACAGATCTATCACGCTCGATATACAAAGATTCTTCGAAAAATAACAAAGTGTAAACTAGAAATGAAATCGTGTCAGAACGATGTGCGTGCAATGACGCCATGTTTTTACGTGTCAAACGAAAGAGCGTCTTTCGGACTAGTTACGTAGAGTATGAAATAGCATTTAATGTCATGCTTGACCGGTTTCAAAAATCCGGCTTCTTGATGCTCTGCACTTGGCCTCTTAGAATGTGCCTGTAAAATTTCAAGAAAAATAAAGATCGTTCTGGGTTCAGAAGCGTGAACCCGATTTGCCCCATAGACAATGCGTGTAATACATGGGCGGAAAACGTACAGGATCTGTATTATGACCGGACTTTAATTGTGTTTTTTTCTCTCTCTCTTTATGTCTCTTTATCGGACGTATTTGGTATCATTGGAAAGAGAATTTCATGGTTGTTATTGTAAACAACTCTCTTTTGTTCTATGATAATCCTATAAAAACACGTGATTTTAAATAGATTTATAGGACAAAATATGGCGTCTTAAATGGCTTAATGGCCCCCTTGACCAATTTTTTAAATCCGGCCTCGAGGTGCCCTGCGTATTGCAACTCGGAATGTCACTGCGAAATTTCAAGGAAAGAAAAGGACGTTTAGGGGGCGAAAAGCTGTCTGAAAAAAATGACGTCATAGCCGATACGTGTTATAATTGGGCGGATACTCGGCGGAATTCGTATAGTGACCCTTGTTCAAATGTGATTTACTTAAAATTTTCTGTGTGAACATATACCATACTTAGTATCATTCGAAAGGGCACTCCATTGCGGTCAGTTAAACACCAATTGTCATATGCGCGCAATGTACTGCACGCATATAAACGCGCTATTACGTAATGCATAGTAAATTCATCATTTTTGGCGATAACTTTGCGCTGACGTCATCGTAATTTACCAAACTTGGCAGACATTTGTCACGAATATGGATACATATTTCTGCCAGGTTTCATTGGCGTAGGTCTAAGGATCGTAATATTAGAGCAAGTTGAAGTTATTTCTCAGTTTTCTTGAAAACTGCATACTTGGAGTGCATTTTTCGCAAAGTCGGTCAGTGTTAGCTAGGTATATAATTTTTTTATATATGGCTGGAAAGGGCATATCTTCAAGTATCTAAATCCAAACGGGTACGGGTTTGCCAAGGCATAATGGAGATACGGCCACAGAAAGAAAGCCAATTCCCAAAACTTTAGAGAGCGCTATTTATGTTTTGCATAGCCATTGGAGCGTAAAATTTGGCATGGCTATGTGCAATTATGAAATACAGATACTGCGAGAAAATGAGACGAAACGGAATTGGTAAAAAAAAAAAAGGGTTATTTCACTTTTTAGATTTGTAGGGGTCCATATTTCAAGAATTTTAAAGATTTTTGACGGAGTCGGTTTCAGATTTGAATTTTGAGTACGAAGATGGCATTTTGAAGGTCAGGTTATACGTCGCAGATGAAAGAACATAGACTATCTAAAGGAATTTGTTAGAAGTTTGTAGGATCTAGGATAGTGGAGAGAGGAAGGAAGAAAGAAAGGCCTTAAAATGGACCAGAAACGGACAAAGCGGCGCCTGGACGGTTATGCATGAGTGATTTCGAAAATCGAAGAATGTAGTGACCTCGATGAGATGTTAGAGACTATGCCTATGAAATTTGAAAGGAAAAGAACATGAGGAAAGTACCTAACTAGGAATAACAATCACTACGTGCAAAACGAATGCGATTTTCTGACGATAAGGAAAAGGAGAATATTAATGGGGCAGAATGTGAACGAAAACAAGGCAATGACGAAGGTCGTTATTGCAACTACACAGTTCAAAAGTTTGTTCGCAATCGTCGAAATCAAAGTCTGCTGATAGTCCAATATCGTTCATTTGTCATTGAAGACACAATATGATGTAACGTTCCTCAAAGTATGAAAAGTTCCTCACAATAATTCCTGTGTTCTTACAGTTCAAAATTCCTTGTTGAGTGTGGAATTAGTTCACTATAACGCTCATTATCAAAATCGCGGAATCCAATGAGTTCAGCAAAAATCCAAACTTTCAGTTATTACGCTATTTCTTCCATAAATTCAAACATCCATGGTCAATATGTTGTAGCACATGTTGAGAAATGTCAAGTTCCAAAAATCCGTCAGAGCTGAAAATTGCGAAATCTTTCCGGCTTCTTAATCTGTCGAGGAAGTCTAGATCTGAACAGATCAGGCGGTTATGGTGTAATACCTTCTGACTTCTCTCATTGTGGATATTTGCTATCTTATAGTTCAGTCCATCTTCTGATGGGGATAGGATGGAAAACGGTCCTGTCTAATTTGGATCGAGTTTGTTCCTAGCATTCGTAGGATCATGAAGCCAAACTAAATCACCAATGTTGTACTTGATGGAACGAATCTTCTTGTCATATCCTTCCTTCTGCTGCCTTTTTGCAATCTGTGATTTCTGTTTAGCATACTGGAAAGCTTTCTTGAGTCTTTGATGAAGGTCGACTGCATACAGTTCGGTTGAAGTGGCATATTCGGCTGGGACTGGGCATGTGATATTTGCTGGAACCCTGGCTTCTCTGCCATGGAAAATGAAGTAAGGAGTCATGTAGTCGAGTGGACACCTGAGTTGTAAGCAAGCTGTAGCTGATGGAGGTGACTATCCCAATCTCCTCCCTGGTCTGCAATATATCGTGCTAATTGTTCTTTGATCACACGATTTGCTCGTTCAACAATTCCAGCTCCTTGTGGGTGATAGGGTGAAGATCTGGACTTGTGAACCCCTAGTTTCTGACAAAGCTGCATATTCCTTTTATTGAGGTATTCATGTGAACCAATATTGGTTCACATTTATCTGCAAATTTGACCAGTTATTAGCAAACGATTTAAGGGGGAAAAAATTCCTCTCTCGTGTTTTTGTCTTACATTTAGACCTACAATACAAAGTATTAGTACATTTGCTTTATATTTGTATCATTTAAAAGACGGGTATATAATTATATGCCAATCAGTTTGCCAGCCAGCATTTAGACAGAGATATATATTCATGCATATATTTACTAGCTGATAAATGTACTGGTATTACCTTTGAATCCAAAATTCTCTAAATAAAATGCTAGCAAAGTTTTGTTAGTTATCTTAGTACTGGTATATTTATGATTTAGAAGTTTTGTAGGCTTCTTGTTTATTTGGTACTCTCATTCACCAAAGGGTGTACATGTACATTGCATTTGATATTTTCACGTAATATTAAAGTGTTCGAACATTTCAAACTGAAATCGAAATTTGTGTGCATTTCATTATCTGTACTGTACAGCAGAAAATTTATATTCCCATTTTTAATCTTTTTTTTTTTACTAGGGAAGGGAATATAGGGAATGATATATGGAGGGGGATTCGATCATTAGATTTTACAAAAGTATTGTTTTGTACATGCATGCATAACACCTTCATATGTATATCGTACAACAATGTGCTACACAATAGAACTTGAGTTGACCGAACAATATAGTTCAGCAATCATTTATCATAAAATCAAATCAAATGATAGCAACTTTTTTTTTAATATCTCTTAAATATATTTGGTTTGTCGTTCTAAATAAGAAATATGTTCGAAATATTTTCGTGATTTCCTCTTGCCATCCCTTGTTCATTCTTCTCCCTATTAAAAAATAAATAGGAAAAAATAAATACCAAAATTTATTTTTTCCCTTTTTTTTTTGTCCTCTCAAAACGTATTTTAAATAGAATAGATTAGGAACTCAAATCTATGCTATTTGAAATATATTTTGGGGGGACGAGAAAAATAGGAAATAAATATATTTCAAAACTATTTGTGACTTTATTTTTTTCCTATTTTTTGTACCAAAACTATGCTATTTGAAATATATTTTTTGGGGACGAGAAAAATAGGAGAAAAATATATTTCAAAACTATTTGTGGCTTTATTTTTTCCTTTTTGTTGTTCCAAAACTACGCTATTTGAAATATATTTTGGGGGGACGAGAAAAATAGGAAAAAATATATTTCAAAACTATTTGTGGTTTTATGTTTCTCCTATTTTTTGTTCCAAAACTATGCTATTTGAAATATATTTTTTGGGGACGAGAAAATTTTATTTATTTTTTTCCTATTTTTTTAAATATTTTTTTTCCTAATTATTTTTTACTAGGGCTACTTGCGGCAGGTGGATGGTGTACGCACACTAGGTGAAAACATCGCTGATAACGGCGGTTTGAAGCTTGCTTATCAGGCCTATCACAAGTGGTGTGAGACGTTCAACGACACTATGGGTCTGCTGAGTGGTCTAGGTCTGTCTCATGATCAGCTCTTCTTTGTGGGCTTCGGCCAGGTGTGGTGTACTTATGCTACACCTCAGTATACAGAGATGTCCATCTTGGCGGATACTCATTCACCTGAGAAGTTCAGGTGAGTGTTCTGTATTAGTAGGTCCAATTCAAACAAGATGAAGAAACCACGGTAAAGACAAAAATGCTGCAGGAAAATAAAATGACATGAGCATAGTGCACATTATTTTCGCACAGCTCAAGTTTTTCACCCTTCTCTGCCACTCACTCACCCGCAAAATGGTTCTTTTAACCGCTCTGTCTGATGTTTTTTCTTCTTGATGTTTACTGCCTCGTGTAAGCGGGGTTTAAAGGGGGTGTAGCATGGCAAATACTAGTTAACGCCATCTACGACTTCTTTTGAACAACTGCACGTAAACGAATGGACTTGATTAACGGTCAGCGCGCTAGCGTTTGCGGAACAGACCGAAGTTCTCCTCACGCTTCGGTTTCGAGCCCGTTTCGCGTATGTTGCACGCACGTGAATCATGCAGTTGCATCGCCGTCCGTATACCCGATTGGCCCCAAGTCAGGCATGGGAAAGACATCATGCTACGCCCCCTATCGCGGGCCAACTGTTGTTGTTGTAATATAATGTTACAATGGCATAATGCCTTATTATAAGCAGGCACGTAGCCAGAGTTTGATGTTTGGGGGGGGGCACATATTGTAATCGATCGAGGTAAAAAAAAAGCCGGTAAAAAAAGTTCAACCGATCTTGGAATTTCCCCCCCCCCCCCCCCCCCCGTGGCTACGTGCCTGATTATAAGAACCTATTGATGGATTCCCGCCAAACGTGGGTCATATCTTGCAGAGATAATGAATTGATTAGATTTAGGGGTCACGAGGTCAAAGGTCGGAAGGTCACGGGACTCTCACTTTGTATGAAGAAATAGCTTGTGAACGCATTCTCATTAGAACCGACAGAAGGATTACTATGAAACTAAGGACTATGTGTCTTGCAGAGCAGTGACAAAAATACACGGGGGCTCAGGGCGAATTTGCCCCCGAAATGCCTACCTGTTGCAGAGCCAATGAACTGATTAGATTTTAGGTTCATGAGGTAAAAATCAAAGAGTCATACATGCATGTATATGTGAAAAATAGCTTGTAATCACAATATTCTGAGAACCTGTTAATGGATTACAATTAAACTTGAATTTTAAACATTGGTTATGTTTGGGTTTATAAAATTGGTCTGTGGCGGAGGCATCATTTTCGACTTCGCGCATTCGAAGATCCATCTACTGGTTTTAGATTAATTGAGCTCGGATTACGTATGAAAAGCTGAGAATATGGAAACTCGTGAAGATTGAAGCAGCTTCATGGAAAGTACTATCAAAATAGGTGGTTATCATAGGCCTTTTAGTCTGAGAAACGTCTCTATCAACTGAATCATAATGATGTCATATAAGTTACAAGACTTAGGCAGATTTTAAACCATTATTTTTAAGACCTATTATCATAAACATTTACCTAATATTGACAACATCTAAACTAACTTTTATGTAAAACTAAACTTCCTTTATTTGCAACTTCAGAATTATTTTGCGGAATTTATCACTTCATTTATGAGCAATGACGGGGCTTAATATGTATATAGAGATGACTGAAAGGAATATTATTACTCATACATTCTATTCTGTTGGATAGATGATAATTGATTTCTTCATTTGGTTCATTATCATACAGGGTTAATGGTGCTGTTTCAAACATGCCAGTATTTGCTGATGTCTTCAACTGTCCATCGGGGACCCCTATGAACCCGAAAAGAAATGTGAAGTTTGGTGACCGACAACAAGCTGAAGTATGGGCAGTAATAATAAAGAGAGCCTACGAGAGCTTTAGGACACAAAACGTGCAAGCAAACCAAAGTGTCCTTTTGCTGTGAAAAATGGACTCTCCCATGAATTTGTTATTGCCCATTGCCTTATGAAAAATATATTGCCTTGATCATGTTTACAATGCCACCAAGTTTATAAACCTGTTTAAAGATAAACTTGAGTTCTGGTAAAAAAAAGAAAATGAATTCTCACAGAATCTAACGAAACTTACACTGAATGTTCAAGATTACAAATAAATGTCATGTGCCAAACAATTTTGGAAGAAAATGTATACTGGCTGAGTAATGAGCATAGAAAGATAAGGAAATCAGGGTAGTACTAGCTAGCCCCGACACCATGTGTGTTGTCCCATATACATCTTTCTGTGTAAGTGATTGTTACTTTACCAAGACTGCCAAATTTATGATGATTTTGATGACTCCAGAACCTTGCATTACACACCATTACTTACATGCTTTATGATCAACTTTTCTGATACATTCTACACCTTTTCTTTCACAATGCAATCGCATAACCAGAACTCAAGTTTATCTTTAACAACACAAGTTTGTAAAAAAAAAAAAAATATTTTTCTTTTTTCTCTTCCACAGGGATCCTTTTGTAAAATATGTTATCAACTGCAGTGCCTTTTTCATTGTTCATCTTTTCAAGTTACGTAGAATTCCATCATATCAAACTTCACAAATCATTAAACCTCTGAACATCAAGAAGAACAAGTTTGTCTTTGTCTAAAATATGAAGAAAAAAATGGGCAGATTAACTTCTTTTCTATTACTGAAAGGGTGAAGGTGCAAAATGATAGAGCATCATAGTTTAATTAACCTTTGATTTTCCTTATAAGAATATTGTAGTTTTTATGTAATTCATATATAATACCTCTATTATCTATGATAAAGCAACATTGCCTAGCAGGAATTTACTTCATGAGTTAATACGAGTATTATGAATGAATTACGATATTTAAATGTTAAATGAACACAGAAAACTTGCTTTGCACAACAGTTTTAGCGTATTAAAGTTGTATATTCGGTTGTATAATCTCATGTACATTTCAGTAATGTTAAAAGAGTTTGAAATAAAGATTTCTTTTCCAGATTTTCACCTTGTATTCCACTGATGAAGCAGTACTATATCGAAGAGTTTGTTGTTATAATAGCAATATGTTATCTACAGACATAACTAGTATGCCTTTAATATTCTATACATAACAGTGTTGCATGATTTTCAACATAGCAAATGACTTTTTGAAACTATCTGTATGATGGGGAAATGGTTTACATCTGAAGACTAGCACTATGGTGCTCTGGATTTAAACTGAATCTATAGGCCAAGGCAAATGTCTACGTAGTCTTTGTGTAGTCATTTAGACTGAAGTAAAATGAGTCTGCATTGTAGTTTTTGTTATCCATGAATGGATGTAGCTTTAATCACTTAATAATCATTTATCTTGTACGTGTGTTTGCTGTATCTAGTCATTTATTTAACTAGCTCTAAATATTTTCAACACTAAATATAATATCTTAATTACTGTTCCTTATTTGATTGTTATGATTTTTATGTTTCTTTTCTGCTGTAATAGCGCTTTAATATGAATCAATTATTATAATTATTATTAAAAGTTTTAGAAAGAGAGTTGAGCATGTTTTCAATATTCTCCCATGCTGTTTTATTTTTGTGTTTTGTATTCACTCTTCTAATCAGGATAAATTGTCGTCCTTTTAAGCTTTTGTTGGTCTTCAACCTTAATGCAGAAATTCATATATTTATGAAATATTATAACATGACTTTATTTTCCCGGAAATTATTTTCTTGAAGAAAATAAGACTTCTGTTTTGCAAAAAGATATCAAATTTAGCTTTTAGAAGAGACAACTTTAATATCAGTGACCAGTGATAGCCCTGTATTCAGAACCATGTTTGTTCTGACTCTTATCTTGTACATACTGGAATATGGTTTGAAACAACATTAAATCAACGTCTTCTCAGAAATTAGACACTGTAGAATGTGCATTTAAGAAAAATGCAAAAATTTGCAAACCATATACTTGCCTGCAAAGATGTCCCCTGTTCCAATGATTAACTTTGTTCAACTTTTCACTTCTTAAACTGTGAAAGATATCGTTTATACTCATAACTGATGGCTTAACATATTTTATTTTTAATTGTTTTTTAACTCCAGATCAAAAAAGAAGTTATCTATTAAAGAGACGTTGTTTTCATTTGGTTTTATTCTTGTTACAATCAGCAGATATGGGTGACTGAATACTTTATGAAGGTCATTTGATGTATAGTCTTCCAATCTTTCACCAATACAGCATAGTTGAGTTACAGTGAATTAAAAGAACAAAAATAGTTCTTAAAGAAAAGTCATATTGTCTAAAGTAGCCAAATCGATGGTGTTCTTTGAAACGATGGACAATGGAAAAATAAAATTATCAGTTCACGCTTTTGTTTAATCTTTGAAATGTTTGCTCTTCTTCATATTTACCCTAATGAAGTCATTTCTTGGTTACTTACTGGAAGAATTACAAAAATATATTCGTAATTTCTTTGATCTATGATTTATGATTTTATTGGATCTTACTTTGTATAAATTGGGTGAAGTAGTGCTGGGATTTGCAATGTTGCTCATGCTCCTATTAAACAAATCATTTAAAATGTGCAGTGTAATATTATGTATTTAATTTGTATTTGCCAGTGTAGAACTCGCATGCATATATTGTACTGTTTTTGTTATGTTGCTTGTATATATATTTTTTGAATGCATGATGCCGAACACAGTCTATTTTTTCTCGTCAAATAAATTTACACAGTGGCATAGCATGGGACCAATTATTGAGGGGGGCAATGGTGTTGGAGGGAGAGGATTTGGGATTGCATGGGGCACCAATCTTATCCTAATAGGGTCCATGCTTGAAGTATTGGGACGAAACAAGACTATGAAATAAAGGGTGGGTGCAAAGTGCTCAAATGATTTTTCTTTCCTTTCCCTTTTCTTTCTCCCTATTTCTCTTACCACTGCTTCTACATCGGTAGGCCTATTTCTTTACATTATTTTGTCTTTCAGGCACAATCTAAATCTATAAAGGGTAGGGTGAATGTTGTCCGGTCCGTAACCATCATGGCGGTCATGAATGGCGGCATCGAAGCGCTCTTTAAAAACCTGTCAGATTACAAGGAAACATAAGAAAATGAGATAACAGAAGAAGCAGATGAAAAAGACAGGATAAAAGAAGCCAAGAAGAAGAAGAAGAAGAAGAAGAAGAAGAAGAAGAAGAAGAAGAAGGAGAAGGACAAAAAGGGAAAGCAAACGAAGAGAAAGAAAGAAAAAGGAGTCAAAGGAACAGAAGAAGAAGAGAGAGAAAAGGAAATGAAAAGTAGTGGGAAAAATTCAAATTACATGAGAATTCTAATTTACTTTCTTTACATTTTATTTCTGCTTTCCTGTTTAACTCTTGTTTAGCTCCCAATGCTAGTACTGCCTCTTGTATCCTTAAGGTGAACATTCAAAGAAAATCACAAATATGTCAAATAATGTATCACTAGAAACTGGTAAGCCAAAAGATGGCCATAGTGCAAGTTTAGGTCAACTACATATAGGGTGATTTATAAAATTACAAATAAAACCACTTCCATAGCATCTGGGGTATAAGAGAGATTCGCCAAAAAACGATGTTTTAATGACGTCACATAATGCACCAATACTGCCCAAGCAGACGACATCCCATAAAAGTATAAACATAATTGAAATGTTATTATTTCTCAAATTATAATGAGTTTAGTGCATATAAATGTGATGGCATTTCAAACCATTTAAAAGGGGATATGAAACCGATTATGATAATCAAAATCTTTTGCTTTTTAATACACAGGATAGGGTTAATTAACAATCGGGAAAAACAGACTTTCAAATTGAAAAAAACCCAGAATGATAGCACATGGACGGCATTTGTTCCCTCTTTTCAAGGGTATCAATAGGCGAAGGACATGGGGTCATATCCCTTTTCATATCTCATCCCCCTTGAAAATGGGCGGATATCAAAGTACCCCCCCCCCCCCCCCCACACACACACACACACACACACACACACACGCTTGGAGTTTTAGTTTGCAATGCTTTAAAATGCCGAATTTTTTTAAAACCCAAACAAATAATGTAGATAATCAGGCCTATTTGCTTTCACATGTCATCCAAAGGTACCATGTCCCATTTGCAGCCAACATTAAGTTCTGTAGCCTATAATCTAGACGGAGTGCCGAGCTTTTTTCTTTGCTGCTAGACTAACCCTAAGCAGAACGTCTGATACGGCGAGACTACGAACCGTGAGTCGCTTCGCGGCTCACGGTTCGTAGTCTCGCCGTATCAGACGTTTAAGATTAGTCTAGCAGCAAAGAAAAAAGCTCGGCACTCCGCCTAGATTATAGGCTATAAGTTCTGTAGAACTTTGCAAGAATTTTAAATATGTAATTTCAATTAAATTCAACTTAATTTATTCACTCCATTACAAAAAAGTACATTGAAAACACATTGTACATCGATAACATAATTATAAAATGTAGAATAAAAAATATACTAGAAGTATACATTGAACTTTAAACACAAAATTAAAAAGAGATGTAAAGACAAGGGTAAAAAAGTAACATGTTTACAGCACAGAAATAGATAATTCAAATTCAAATTCAAACTTAAATTTATTGTCCAATTATTATTGGAAATTAATTTTGTTTCGTTTGCATGTCAGTACAAAATTACAGATTATAAACATCAATAAGAAACAAATGGATACAGAATAAACAATTGATTTGAACATAGATAATACGAGATGCGATAGCACAAAATGCAGACCAAAATACAATTCATAATTCAGACTAAGTTATTAAATGCAATTCATAATTCAGATTAGATTAAATTCATAATTCAGACCAAATGAACATGAAATGGGAAACTGCAAAAGAACCAAATAAAGGTTCTGTCTAATAAAATACCTATTGTACTGATAAAGACTTAGAAAATCATAGTGACATACAAGTTGGGATGGATTAATAATTTTGCAGAGTATGTGAATAAGTTTCGATTAAAAAAAATTAAGAAATGAAATTGTTTAAACGTAATGAGGAATTTAAACGCTAGCAGTGTCCTATAATATTCAAATTATGCAAGGAAACCCGTTTACTTTCTAGACTTCACAGTCAGACACTACTGAGTGACCAACTGACTTTTTGTTTTCTTAGGTAATAACATAATAATAATAATAATACAGACATTTATAACGCGCAACATATCCACCCAGAGGGTGCTCAAGGCGCTTACAATGAGCTACATAATTTTATACTTAGATATAATTTTGTTTACATTACATTACACATGGTTATAAAAAAGAAGAAGATGATATTAGTTAAAGTTGGCCATTAGGTAAGTCTTCAGGCTGGCCTTTAAACTATCTACATACAGAAAATGAGCTGAAAATGGTACATGAGCATTTGTCTACATCAATATTAGGCTGCTACTACTTGGGACCAGGGGCGGTGATCCCGGGGGGACGGGGGGGGGACACGTCCCCCTCCCCCCTCGATTTTTGTAGGAGGAGATCGTCCCCCCCCCCCGGAAAAATTGAAAAAGTGCAAAAAAATAATGTACAGCAAAAACTGACTAAAGACTTCAACACACTATTAGGCTTTGGAGGGCCCAAGAGTGCAGCGTTTAGACCAATAAAAATGCAAAAATCTCCTGGCTCGGGAGCTATGCTCCCTCGCATAACATCCTTCAAAATGTACAAGTAAATATTGTAGAAAAGTGAAGTGTGAAAAAAGTACATGGTTTGTTTTCATACTATAGTTTTGCCAAGGAATATAATTTTGTAATACACAAAACTTCAAAACCTGTGAGGGGGTACTCACTTTCGTCCCCCTCAGCCCTCTCATTCACTATGCTCACTCACTCGGGCTTGGGGCAGTCCCCCCATCGCCCTCCCGATAAAATTCGAACTGGTTTATTTCTAATTCGATACCAGTGAATAATTCACAAATGTTATTACTGAAATGGCATGGTAATTCCCTTAGCTTCCGGGGACTCTGTCCCCTGTACCCCATCAAGGGCCCTAAGGTGGCCCCTGGTTGCTCAGCTGACCATAAATAAATGCCTCAAACACCTGAGCTTCCGGGGGCTCCGCCCCTGGACCACACCAGGGCCCTAAGCGGACCACTGGATGCTCATCTGACCATATTCAAAAGCCTAAAACCCTGAGCTTCCGGGGGCTCCGCCCCTAGATCACACCAAGGGCCTAAGGCGGCCCCTGGATGCTCACCTGATCGTAATTTAATGCCTAAAACCGCTGAGCTTCTGGGGGCTTCGCCCCATGGAGCCCACTCCAATTAGTGACCTCCATGCAAGTGTCACAATTAAGGTACCAAAATATGCTCATCTGACCCTAATTATTAAATGCCTAAAAACTCTAAGCTTCATGGGGCTCTGCCCCTGGACCCCATGCCAATTTACGCCCCACTTGCTTTGATCTATTGCCTAAAAACTCTAAGCTTCATGGGGCTCTGCCCCTGGACCCCATGCCAATTTACGCCCCACTTGCTTTGATCTATCTGTTTGCAAATACTTTAGCCCCCCCCCCCCCTCCGACTTTGAAAAAAAACGTTCCGCGGGGCCTGCATGTAACTACCCCCCCCCCCCCCCCCAAAAAAAAAAAAAAAAAAAAAAAAAAAATTGCTTTTTTACGTAACTCCTCCCTCGTTCCTCGCATTTCGTCCCCCCGGTCTTGAAAAGAAATCGCCGCCCCTGCTTGGGACACTAACCCCAACAATCTCTTCATGAAAAAAAGAAGAAGAAAGAGATGCCTCGAGGGGCAAAATGAGGCCACTCTTCTCTATATAATTTGTACTAGAAAGTGTAGGCATAAATATTGCATAGACCTACACTTTTTAGTACGTCTTCAAATCAAATATCTTTTTAAAACTTGAATGCGTAGAAACTGGTAGAAAGAGATTTGATGTTAAATTGTTTTTCATAATTTATACATGATAATTATGTCGCAGGGCTCCTGCACTTGCCGCCTTTCCGAGAAAATCTGCTCGTGCTCCTTTATTTGGCTTTGCTAATTTCACGTCACTCGTACTCTGACACCCGGAAGTTGCCATCATATAAGATTGTCGTCTGCGTACAGCTTCAGTACACTTTGTTGCAGCTCAGCTCAGAAACGAAGGTAAAACAATTTGCCTAATTATGATTTAAATTACACAAATGCTACATGTAGCTTGATATTCAATGTATGGAACTATGTTATAAATCAATAGTAATTTAATTCTACTTGTTCAGCATTTACATCGACGCCGGTTTGGATTGTACATTATCCATTGCTCAGTCCCATGCGTGTTTAGTTTATGTACTCTAGACCCTACTGCAAATGTCCCAATAAATATGAGTAACTTTCATTTGCTGCACTGCACTGTTCATTGTTGGCAGTGTGAATATATCTTTGCTGCTGATAACGCCTCTTCATTCATGATTCTTGATCGACAGGTGTTAATGAGTATGAATGTTTCATTATTAGTAGCATTATGTGAGGAATAACCTGATATTTGATAACTAAGTATGAGAAAGTTGTTATCTTCGATCTTTGCAGTGCAGCGCTAGACTTCTTCTTCCAATTAGAGTGTCTGGACGAATTTTCAATTACAGAGTATTGTCGTACTATATTGGGTGTGCAGGTGGACCACTTTACACCGGGGTTGCCCCCTACTCTTATAATAGTGCAATGGGTTCTTAACGTGCAAAGGTGGTGACTCTTCTCCACATGGGGCCTCATTTTAACGTCCTATCAGAGGGATAGAGTGTTTTCCTTTTAACATAGCCTGTGTCTATGAAACAATGGGAGGGGCACGTTAACACACCATGCAGGCTTTAGTCATCTGCCTGGGTGGGATTCAAACCAGAGATCTTTGGTTCAACAGGCAGACGCTTTACCGACTGAGCCAACTCGCCTCCTGTTCAATTAATTAATTATTTGTATGTCAATTTTTTTTCTAAATTTATTTCATTTGTGAGTTCAAACCAATGGATAACGTTCAGTCTGCAGATATTTTCAAAGAACAAAATGGTTTCTGAGATCAAGGTTATGTTCAAAATAATGAAATGCAGCTAGTGATTAACTTAAAACCTGTGTGGGGATTCTAGTCTCGGGAAGTTGCAAAATGCCTCTTGGCTCTAATTCTTTTAAACTTCTAAGAATGCTTTTTGTCTCGCCTGTGTAGCAAAAAGCGAGACATAGGCGCCGCTTTTCTGGTGACGGCGGCGACGGCAGCTTCAACATCAAAAACTTAACCTGAGGTGTTAAGTTTTTAAATTTTTGATATAGTTTTGAAAGTATAAGTCCTTAGTCAATGAAACTTGGACTATAGGGTTATCAAGTATCCCCAATCATGTGAGTTGAATTTCAGGTCACAAAGTCAATGTCAAAGGTCATTTCAGGTCAACAGACTTCGTTGTGGCATCAACATCAAGATTTTGAATTTTTAGCATATTTTCAAAAGTGTTTGTTCAAATTTCTTAAAAACTTGTACCAAGGGTTATCAAGTATCACAAATCATGTGACACTAATTCCAGGTCACAAGGTCAAAGGTCATTTTAGGTCGGTCGTCTTGGATTATTTTTTCACAACTTAATATGAGAATAAATGAATCAATTGTTGTTATCTGTTCATGATTCTTAGTCAATATTCACTTCAAAATGCTGATTATATTCAGAGGATTTCAATTTTGGGGGCCTGCTAATAGGCCACCCTGCCTATAAATATTGTTCCAACCTCAATTTTTCATCATATCCAATTGCATAATGCAGACGAGACCACCGAGAGCGTTTCCCTTGTTTTTTTTTCTGTGGTGACACAAATATATATTAATTTCAAAGACTGATTGCTCTTTGAAATCCAATTAAATATGTGGAGTATTAAATCTTATTTTAAATTGGATTGCTCTATGATGAAAAAAAGAAAAGATTGAGATTAATGGCCAGCCATAGTTGTTAAATTTCTTATTGATTCCTTCCACAGGAGTGACAGGACTGACGGCACTATTTTGTTACTCAGAGATTGAGGTCAGAACATCAAAAGCATCTGTATTACAAACACAATATTGTCATGAAATTCATATTATGATCAAGTAGAGAAGAAAGGTATGTTTTTTTTTATATTCTAATTCCTTTAACCAAACCTTTTTACTTCTCATGTATGTTTCACAGTCTGAGAACCTTTTCGTCTCAGACTTAAAATCATAAAGCTGATCATTGGGAGTTGCATTGTACTATATTATCTTGTTATAAACTCTCAAGAAGAAGAAAAGGCAGTCAAGCAAATTTAGTCATTTAATAATTCTATTGAAGAATCAGGAAAAGGTATTGAATGAAAATCGGCGCTAGTGTACATGTAGTTCCGTATCCATTTTTTTTAGCAGTTTAAAAATCCATTCCAATGTTTAACTAATTTTAATCATAATCATTGCATTTCCCACCTGAATTTGGATCACATTCGACATCGGGAAACCTTCGTT
Organism: Strongylocentrotus purpuratus; assembly: GCF_000002235.5. Taxonomy (NCBI): domain Eukaryota; kingdom Metazoa; phylum Echinodermata; class Echinoidea; order Camarodonta; family Strongylocentrotidae; genus Strongylocentrotus; species Strongylocentrotus purpuratus. The sequence goes on along the minus strand of NW_022145612.1, from coordinate 45,189,602 downwards.
TAGGGCTTCGATGTCGACGTCGTCGCTCAGTACCGTCTCTACGCTGTAGTCCTGCACCTCAAACTGAAACTATCAGTACAAAATTTTGCGGACTTCTCGTATGGTTTATGGTATCGCCCATACGAGAAGTCTGCATAATTTTGGACTGATAGCTTCAGTTTGAGGTGCAGGACTACAGTGTAGAGACGGTACTGAGCGGCGACGTCGACATCGAAGCCCTAAACAAAGGTTTCCCGATGTCGGATGTGATCCAAATTCAGGTGGAAAATGCAATATATGATTATTATTAAAATTAGTAAAAAAAAATGGGCTAAAATTCATTTGCTAAGAATGGATATTAAACTGCTAAAAAAATGGATACGGAACTACACTAGCGCCTGAAAATCTTCCTACTCAATGCTGAACAGTTCCTGGATATCTACACAAATGCTAGTTATAAAGTATTATAAATGCAATCTGTAATCATTGATATTCAGAATGAGACATTTGTGAAGCTGTTTTGATTAAATTACATTGAAATAGCTTTAATGGCAAAGTTCTGAAAAAAAGTTTACCGTAGTAATGTAATTTCTGAACTGAAATGTGAGAGACAAAACCACTCTATGATGACACTATATTTAATTTTAACCCACTGCCAACTGGAACCAGCTAGTCCCTGTATTAAGCCTATGGGGATTAGAGAATTCAGTGGGCAACGGGTTAAGTACGTTGATGTTTGCCGTTCTTAAGGGTTTTTTATACTACAAGTGGTGTAAATATGAACAGCTGGTAACAACCACGAAATTCCCATGGTGTTTACTTAGTTGCGCCAGGTGGGAAAAGGTTGCATTTTCTGGGAGCTTGTGTCATCAATCATTGTATAAATAAATGTATATAATCGTCTGTGCCCTTAAAGAGCTGTACAGCTGTGTAAAATATCATTTATTTTGTATGTTATCAGGTTGGTTTTATTATGGTTAAACTCATATATATGGATTGATGTCAGAATTTTTCTTTGAAGTGGCTTTCATGTGTGGTGCAGTACTTGTGAACAGGGAGTCCTTTTTTTTTCTGTGAAAATCCTACATGTTCAATGTGAGTGTCTGTAAATTATGTGATGTGCTTTTTGGATACTGTTTATATTGTGTTATTACAACAGGAATATATTTTGTGTATCTTTGTACAAGGTGTATTACAATTTAAAATTTAATTTTCCCCATCAATGTATGATTAATGTTGTAATTGTTTTTTAATGAGTTATCTTCAAAACAAAATAAACTGGGATATACATGTAAGGGAGAGAGAGGGGGATAGAGAAGAAGAAAGAAGAATAAGAACAAATGAAAAGAAAAGGAAATGAAAGATGATATGGCAGACTTACATGTACCAGCATAACTTGATAAATTATGTAGAACACGGTGTTACTGTGAACAGATGGCAGTGATTTGTAAATGAGCTTATACTGTGCTGGTACATACAGGTATAGAGCAAACAAGTATTGTTTGAGTTTGACATATATGTACAGAAACTTGGAGTTACAGTTAAGTATAATTTCTTTTTATTGTGACATAATTTGTGATATAAAATGAGTATCCTATTTGCTGAACAGGTGTCACTCAACAATGTGTTATATGTGCATGAGCATGCAACATAACCTTCTTTGCATGGTATATAACACATTCAAAAGTGAATTAAACTACACATCAGTATTCGGTAACCATTGTTTGCATTGTCTTAGATCTGACGCAAAGGAAAACAAATGTAGTCAAGAGGGCTCAACGCCAAAGGATCAATATTAGTCTTCATTTCATATCACAAATATTGCTTGCATTTCTTTGTTCAATATTTATATATTCACCTCCAAATTAAGACTTCCCTTTGTACCATGATATTTTAATATCACTCAAAAAATTCTGAATTTGTTATGTTGAACGCTGGATTATGCAATATTTATCAGCCAAGAGAAAATACTGATGAGGATGAGACATGCAAAAATGTGTGATTGTACAAATGTCATAGTTGTGTGGTTTAAAGACTTGTCTGAAGATGAAGGTTTGTGGGTGTGAGCCTAGGTATGGCTATACATGTATGTGAAAGACATGAATATATATTTGCCACCCCATACCCAGGTGTGGCAAATGAATCCCAGGTAGGATGAAATTCTAGAAATACTGTTAGGCGAGTCTGAGCACTGAAATAGATAACTTCCTGATTGTTTTAGTTAGGGTATCATAAATTGTGAGCGCATTGCATGAAGAATAGAAGTGATTTAGTGCTACCGGTATTCAAGAAGCCAATATTAATGTTATTATTTCAACATCTAATACACGACTTTGTTACTTCAATTTCAGCGCCAATCACATCATTAGTCTGCAGTTGTTATTCAAATGGCAAGATGGAAGAAGAACGGTGGCAGCTATTGGTGGAGGAACAACAACGGAATCACCATGACAGCAAACGGAGAAAAAGATGCAGGTCAGCCAATGCTGGGTTGGACCGAGGATCAGGAAGACGATTATTATCTCAGTAAATTTCTTCCTCTTCTTTTTTTGTAATCATTTTAAGAAATCTTTTTGAGGAATTTGACAATCTTTTGCTTTGATTTTCTATTTAACCATTACCTGTCATTTATAATCAAATAAAAATGATGTGCGGATATTTCTACCTCTGTAATCCTCGGTAAGAAAGTAAATACAAAAGTGCGTGGTGAAAAATATGACTTCCTCTGTATATTCATAAACCAGAATGTAGCTATAAATTATAGGATCCAATAGGAATGGTAACACCGAAATCATTTTATCTTTGTTTTTTACAACCTCAAAAGTATAAATCACATACTTTATGTAAACATTTATGATCTTTTGTGTAGGGGTCATGTAAATCACATTGTAACCATAAACCTTCACCCTCATTGCCAAGGTGTAAATTAAGATATCTGTAGAACACTCGCAAACAGCCAGTCATTGTGGGCGTCTTGCAGGTCTCTGTCGTTGCTCCCGCAGATTTAGTCTTTTTCTCTCTAAATTGTTTCAATTGTTTACGTGTATATGTGAAAATCATCAAAAACATAAAGTCAGAGTGAAAGAGTAAAGGTGCTTCATTCAAGTTCATTGGAAGAAAGCTGTTGTCATGTCTGGTCGCAAAAACTCTTATGAAGGTAAATCTATGTAATTTTGTTAAAATGTTAAAATGACATCCGCAATCAGTATTTTAGACCAATTTATGAACAAGTGAATCAGTTCTGTCCGTCTCCATTTTAAAAGTATATTTTTGAGAATGCTTTGGAATGACATTGTATCTACATTTAATAGAGATAGTAACAATGAAATGATAAATTTTCACAAACTTTTATATGTTTTTGTTGTTGAATAGGACCTGGTTTGAGGTTCGCCCTAGCCAAAGAAAAGAAGCAGGATCGCTGTTTAGCCATCATGACGCTTGTAGCTTTCATTCTACTTGTCATTATTGGCACCTGCATTATAGTTCTCACAACCAGGCACTATGTGGTAAGTTCTGATGATGTAATTAATTAATGTCAAACAAATATTAAATGATGGAACATCATAGCACACCAGCTGTTCAGAATACACTGTTGGTGTGTGAATCCATTGTTGGTGTATGAATCCATTGGAGACAATTTCATCTTCATTCAACAGATATTTCCAACGAGTGTGATCGCAATTGATTAATCATAGACTCGTTACTCATGTGATCAAGGAATGCTGTATAAAATTAGATGTTAGACATGATGAAATGTCTGGGGAAAAATGAAATGATTTGTTTTTCTGGAAATTGTCATACTGGAAGTTATCATACTATCATCGTGTCCACACACAACGAATTCATTGTATAACTTCTGGGATAGTTATACGATGAAATTGTGTGTGTGGACGCTTACTAACGATATGTTGTATAATGAAAATAGGGTGCGGGCATCGTTTCGATCTAAAAATCAATAAAGAATCACGGAATGTGTTGTGTGTGGACGTAACTAGTATAACTAGTCAAACTAGAACGGTATAACTGGACGGGGCTTAACGTGACCGCGCGAAAGGAGACCTGACCTCTCATTTCTGCTTCCGTTTCATGACCGCAGTCTCAAACTGCGCACCTATGTGACGTTTCTTTATAGAGTTTCGGGATTAAAAATTTGTGTGTGGACACGCTGTATGATATGCATCATGTTTTGTTGTTTTCATAAAACAGCTGTATGTGAATTCAGTGCTATGATACATGTGATACCACCCAAGAATCAAGAGTGTTGCTAATGATTGTCATTCTGTGCCTCACTGAAATGGGTGTATATTTGCTTGTGTATCTTCAACTTGTCAGGAGGCATAGTGGGTCAGTACTGGATAGAGCAGTGGTCTCTTAACCGGGAGGTCCCGGGTTCAAAACCAAGACAATGAATACGCTCATGCCCTTTGGTAAGGCATTAATCCTTATTATCAAGTCCCTCGGAGAGGAATTAAAGCTGTTGATCCCCTGGTTGTTATACATGCTTTCTCAGCAGTCAGATAAAACAATCATCGATCCCCCCGGCTCCATCCAAAGGACTTTATGCGTTGATTTGGCTACCTTGTGTAATGATGATAGGATGATGACTTAAAAGGAGTGTAGCTCGGCAAATACTGGCTAACGCCATCTACGTCTTCTTTTGGACAACTGCAGGTAAACGAAAGGACTTCATAAACGGTAGTCATCGACTTTATCTCTACATGGTCAGCGCGCTAGCGTTCACTAAACAGACCAAAGTTCTCCTCACGCTTTGTGTGCGTATGTTGCACGCACGTGATTGCTGCGGTTGCGTCGTCCATAGTCTACTATACTATTTTTCGGGATAAGCCCCAAGTCAGGCCACAGGAAAGACACATAGTCTCGTCTGCTACACCCCCTTTAATTTATCTGACTGCCAAGAAAGCAGGTATTTGCCTGTAGTCAATCAGCCAGGGGGAGGGTGGTATTTCTAGTTGCTTCTGTGGGACTCGGAATTGAGGAGTAATGCCTTTAGTACATTGCTTGTAGTGCATGTACTTGGATTCAAACCTTGGACCTTACGGGTAGAAGATTACTACTCCCCCACTGAGCTATATAACGGGAGTTTTAATTTTTTTTTCTCCACAGAAGCCATGCCCAGTATGTGATTCGGTAAAGAGTGCAATGAATTCGAGCGTGGATCCTTGCCAGGACTTCTACGAGTATACCTGTGGTAACTGGGTAGCCAATGTGAAAGTACCAGAAGGATACTCCAAGTGGGGAACGTTTGGAGAAGTCTACAGCCGGAATAATGATTTACTTTTAAAGGTAGGTATTGAATGAATAGTGAACTGTCCGATACGCTAAGCATACAATCTCTTTTTTAACACTGACAATTGAATATTCCTGGCATCATGGGAAAATTCTTTAAAGAAAGTCATACATATAAAAATGTAAAATGTAAAGGCAGCACTGGTATTTGAGCTTTTTCAGATTATCCAAATTGCTCTACCAATTCATTCGCAATACCAGTGAAATGATTTTTATTTTTGTTTAGGACAGAAATAATTGATGTCTTCATTTTTACATATACCGGTATGGGTAATGATATGGAATCATGATTTTTGCCATTCCAAGGTGATTTTTGCAATTCTAAGGAGATTTTTGCCAGTTTTGATCAGATGAACTATCAAGAATAATGATGTTTTGGGTGTTAACCACATTCAGTATTCAGTATTACCTTAATTGTATTAGATCAAATACCTTGCACTGTCTATATTGCCTTGTATACTGCAGCTTCTTGCAGAGGATGGATATGAATACAATGGAAATCACAGTGAAGCCCTGAGGAAGGCCAAGGATTATTACCATGCATGCATGAATGAGACAGCCATTGAGCAAGCAGGTTCAGCACCACTGAAACAGGTATACTCCCTCGGCATAAATGTACATTTGCCACACTCCACCCAGGTGAGGTAAATGGATACCTGAAATGCTTGAGCGCCTTTTCATGGTAGCTCGGCTAAAGCCGGGGTAATGATATGATTGCATGGCCCTCAGGGAGAACAGTATTAATATGAGGTCATCCTGGGTAAAAAAAGCAAGACATATTATTATTATTATTATTATTATTATTATTATTATTATTATTATTATATCCTGATTAAGAGAGAGTTTGACTGAACAGCCCCTTTCTCCTGCCCCACCCCCTCCCGCACAAAGCTAATGATTATGATTATGTTATTCAGACTAATCCATAAGTCTCCATGTAATATGTATATCTCATGACAAACCCTGATATTGATATTGGATTTCATGATCATAACTTAAATTTAGTTTTTCATGATCTTATCTGAAATATTGTATTTCATGATCATATTTGAAATATGATACAGTTGTGTCGAAGAATCAAATCATTCAGATAAAAAAAAATATGTTCAAATATTAACCCTCTTGATTGAAATTTGAATTGCTACCTGGACTCTCTTACTTTAAAAATTGTATTTGAACACAGCTCTTGAAGCAAGAGAACCTAGATCACACATACATGCAAAATCATATCATATCATTTTCTTATTTCTCATCTTCATCTCACAGTTGTTGAACCAGCTTGGTGGCTGGAGCATCCTACCACGGAACACACCTGGAATCGTCGATTGGGATGAAACCTCATTTGACCTCACCAGAGACTTGACATCCATCCATCTTAAAGATGGGTCTCCTCTCTTCGATATGGGGATTGCTCCCGATGAGAAGAATTCCAGTGTCGGGATCATACAGGTGAATGGAATCGAATTGCATCAGTTTTAATATTTTCATGGTTTAGTGCTGTTTGGTCTACAACTAGTTCGTCTACTACCCAATTGGTCCATTCCCATATGGTCTTACACCCAGCCCGTCTAATATTCCCATGGTCTAATAATCATTTTGTCTACTTAGCATTTGGTCTAATGACCATTAAGGCTAATAGTCATTTGGTCTAATTTCTATTTCGTCTAATCTCTGATGAGTCTTCTACCAATTTGGTATGTTGCTCATTTAGTCTAATTTCCAGTCGGTCTAATTCCCAGTTTGTCTGATGCTCAATTTGTCTACTATCCATAAGGTATTATAAACATTTAATCATAAATAATAATAGTCATCAAATGATTATTAGACCTGGGGGGTGTTTCACAAAGATCCTAAGTCCAACTTAACTCTAAGTTGGACTTAAATATTATGGAGAGCCATTTGTAGCCTTATGATAAAATATATTAAAAAGCAAAAATTCAAGTATTTTAGACTTCTCATTCATTCCACATCAAGAACATGTCCTTGATAATAGAACATATTTATGATTTGAATCAGTATTTTATGCCTTTTAAAATAACTTTTACAAAATATTTTCAAAGATGCTAATGGCTTTCCATAACTTTTAAGTCCAACTTAGAGTTAAGTTCTACTTAGGATCTTTGTGAAACACCCCCCAGGTGATGAAATGAGAATTAGACTAACTGGTTAATAGATTAAATGAAGGATAGACCAAATGGGTAGTAGACTAATCAGAGATTAGACCAACCGATATGTAGAGGAAATGTGGATAGCAGATGGGCTTGGTGGAGACCATAGGGGAATAGACTAAATGTGTAGTAGTCAAACTGGTTGTAGGCCAAACAGCAATTCACCATTTTTATCATATAAAGATACAATAGGAAATAAAGTTAAAGGTACAAACTATAGACATGAGTTTCGACATATGTAAATTTACATTATGACAAAGAAATTGGCCTCGCAATATATTTGTTCATCCTTTATATGTAAACTGAAGAGGAGAGAAAATTAGAATTGAAAGTTGTTTGTCTCAACGAAAAGGGATTTCATGGTCCATCAATTCAGGTACTTATTGTGTGGTACTTGCAACAAATGACTTTGTGTGATATTTAGTAATTTTCCCATATTTTTCTCATCCAGTTCGTCCAGGATGGGATAGGCTTCAATGCAATTGAGCTCTACTCTGATAATGTCACAGTAAGTTTGTATTTCTATTTGAATAATTTACCGTTTGATTAAAATATATACTGTACTAGAGTCAATTTCATATGCAGCCACTGTTTTATGGAATAACTTACAGGAATACCTTAGAAATATAGAAACAAACAACAAGCTCAGAAGTAATTTAAAAACATACTTGTTTAGCACTTTTTAACATTTCATAATTATAAACCCAGTGCACCATTTCCACTCCTGCTGTATGCTGTTCTATAAAGTGCATAGATACAGGTGATTATGCTTGATGTGTTATGCACTATAACAAAACACCTAATTATGATTATTATTAGAGTAAAAGAAAGTATACATGTATCTATGCCTGTATTAAATTAAGGGTCCTATCTCAAGCATCAATGTTTGTTTTGTTTTTTTGTTTTTTTTTGTTGGGGGGGGGGGAGTTTTCCTGTAGTGTAAATAGCAGCAACAAAATAATCAACAATTTTTTTCAAATTGGTGTTTTGGCTGCGTAAATGAACCTAGTGTTGGAGGTTAATTGGAAAGAAATTTACCATATTCATTCCTTCATTCATATTTTCTCTCACATTCTCGTCACATATTTTTATCTTCATTCCTAGACACATGAGGAAGCATATGCAGCACTTGGAGCCAAAGTAGTGGTGCTTCTCTCTCTCACTGACGATGAAAGTGTAGTCTTAGAAAATATAACAAGCCATTCCACTTATGCACCTGCCTTAGAAAGGATGAGAAACATAGTAGAGTTTGAAGCTAATATCAGTAAAGTAAGTAGCATCTTTCTTCAAATTATAGTATTTGCTTTGTGTGATTATAATAGAAGATGGAAAAGAAATATGTGAGATTGAAATGCTGCCCATTTTGTTGTTTTAGACTTCCATTGTGATTTTCTGTAACGTAGTGGAACAGTGGAAAAACCGAAACTTAGTTTTGTTATCATGAAATGATTTTCTCAAATTACATTATAAAGGTACTTTGCATTTGATTACAATTGCATTACGAATTTGCAGTTTTTTCTCTTGTAGAAAGTATAGTTTGTTAGATAGTTGGTTTGATAGCATATTTTTTTTCTAAGACAGACATTTTCATCTTTTTTTTATTGTACTTGGATTCCTTAAATTGATTTCATGTCATAATTGTTTATATTAATGTTCGAATGGAAATGAAAACAAAACTAAAATTTAAATTGAAGCCTTTTATACAATAAGTCTTAAATGCCAGTTATCTACAGTTATCATTTACTGCAATCATATACTCCATTTAACAAATCTATTGTAGAGTACATCTGATTTCATCCTTTATCCTCAACACAGATATACATGCCTAAAAACCTTGTCAGAGATCCATCCAAAACATACACAAAAGTTACTGTGAAAGAGTTTGCTGATATTATTCCTCAGGTAAGTGTCAAGATTTTATCAGGGCATTGTTTCATGAAACCGTTGTTTGTCAAAGTGTTGATGTCCCCTTGAAACGTGTGGTAATTACAATTCCCAGTTTTAATGGGATGTTGGTGAACTTGTACCTAAGACACTTTTGTGAAATGCTACCCAGATAGATACAGAATTACAACTCTCAAAAATCAACTCTCAAAAATGTTAGTTTTGAGATCCAGATTTTCTGCCTTCAGCAGTCCTTTGTAGAGCGTCAATATTTGTGACGTCACACACAGGACACGGCTGGCTAGCTGCAGACTAATACACGCGCGACTCCGGTACTGAGCTGTTTGTCCAGTGTGTGACGTCACTATTCAGAGCTCGCTACGCTCGGGTGTTTGGTTACGTTCAGGGGCGTTCGGGGGTCTAAGAAGGGTCTTGAAAATTGTATTTTACGCCTTTCCATGATATCTATATGATTTCTCAGCATATTATTGGTGTTTTTCAAGAGAAAATCTTTCCATCATAATTTGTTCTAATTATAAGTTGTAGTGATTTTTTTTCTTTGTGTAGCTCCTTTAATACTCAGAAAATTCAGTATCATGTAGTGCACACATGTGTTCTTTACTTTTTTTTAAATACAGATAATAACATTCCTGGGATATGGAAAAGCAAACAAAACCATCGCCAATTATCATAACAATGAAAACTAGTTTAAAACGTTGTTTTCATAGCACATCATAATAATCCTATCTGACTAATGATTTCTTATATACAATATTAATTTGGGAGAAGTATTATATATTTTCTAGACATTTTAAGGAGATTATGTTCATACATTTTAGAGGTTCAATTTGCCTGCCACCAACCCCTTCCCTAATTTATCAATATGGCATCGACACTTTAAAGTTCATGACTTTCGTATTTCATTTTTCATCTTGAAACCATCAATCGTTACGTAACTCTTGTTTGTATTGTTTTCCAGATCAATATGACCTATTACATGAATGAGATGTTTGCTACCGCAATATCTCGAGATCGGAAAATCTTAGTACCTACCTTCTCCTATTTTGTCAAGTTGAATGACCTTCTGAAGCAAACTGACAAAAGGTAGGTCAATTATATCCATGCTTTGGTTAATAATATTATTCTTCATAGTATTTGTGATGGAATTTGAATAGCAGTCCAGTATCTATTAAGGTTGATTATGGAAATCTTGTGGTATAAAAAACCCCTGCGTGAAAACAGACAAGGTTTAATTCTTGAGAAAGTATAATGTTATTGCATAGAGGTAGAGCCATGGTTCTAGGCGAGACTCCTTCTGGTACACAATGAGTTGTGCGGACAATATTGTTACTTTGTGCTCTGATGTTTGTCACAGTGACATTTGTTTTGGCTTTTTATGCCTCCGCCACCGAAGGTGGTGCCGGAGGCATCATGTTTTCGGGTTGCCCGTCCGTCCCGTTTGACCGTTATCACAATATCTCAAGAACCATTTAAGATTTAAACTTAAGACTCGGGAATAGTATTTATCACCATAGGAAGACGATCTGATTAGATTTTGGAGTACGTAGGTCAAAGGTCACAGGTCACAGAGGTCAACTTATGAAATTCCTTGTATTGAGTTTGTTAGTGAGCGCGATATCTCAAGAACCATTTCAGATTTAAACTTCAAACTTAAGGATAGTATGTATCACCATAGGAAGACGATCTGATTAGATTTTGGAGCACGTATGTCAAAGGTCAAGGGTCACAGAGGTCAACTTATGAAATTCCATACATTGAGATTGTTATCATGATATCTCAAGAACCACTGGAGATTTAAACTTCAAACTTAGTGATAGTGTGTATCACTATAGGAAAACAATCTGATTACATTTTGGAGCACGTAGGTCAAAGGTCAAGGGTCATAGAGGTCAACTTATGAAATTCCATACATTGAGATTGTTATCATGATATCTCAAGAACTACTGGAGATTTAAACTCCAAACTTGTTTAAATTGGTCTATGGCGGAGGCATCATTTTCGACTGCACGCAGTCAAAATTCCATCTAGTTTATTAATTTAATGGTTGCATTCGGGTAATAGGTTTGGATGAGGATTAGTTACAATGTTGGGTCTTCAGTTGAAGTTAGGAATTTGATTATTGTTAGAGTTTCCCATGGAGCCCTTGTTGCTGCATCATGTATTGTACAATGCCACTAGGTTTCACCCTAAAGCTACATTGCATTGTCCTATTCTGCAGAACTCTCGCTGACTACCTGACCTGGAATGCTGTCAAGCCCACTCTCAGATTCCTGCCCAAGGTCTATGAAGACATCATTCTGAAGTACAGCAGCGTCTTCAGTGGATCCAACACTACTGTCCCTCTATGGCAGAAGTGCTTGCAGAGGACGGACAATACATTCGCGTTTGTGACAGGAGCCCTCTTTGTCAGAGAGGTTGTCACTCCACAGCTCAAGAATGAGGTGAACCATAAGTTAGATATTGAGGTTTAAAATATCCCTTTCCTTTTCATGTCTTCATGGTTAATGTGGGTTGCCTTGGTGTATAGACTCATTCTAATAATAGTTTAATAATACTGATTATTGGATGGCTCAAGATTGAGGTACTTGGAGAGACAGTTGATATAGAATTCTGATTGGGTCACTGAACCTGTCATAAATTGACGGATCACTATTGATGATGATGATGATGATGATGATTGTAAAATATATTTCCTAATTCATACTGGCCTAGAAAAGTTGGCAGAATCTGATTAGGTTTAGAAAATATATAAATGGATATGATCACCATCGATGTCCAAAGATATCCAAACATTCCAAGGTTGTCCAATGATGCAATAGTATTGTCAAGTCCGGTCAAGGCCATATTTTAGTGGCTTTGGCGTTTGCACATTCAAAACCAATGGAAGATAATATTTGTCAGCGGCCTCATAAGTCTGAACTCTAGTATGTCACTAAAATGCTAAACTCTTGTTTGACTTCTCATTACAGACCCAGGACCTGATCCATTACATACAAGATGCCTTCATAGGAAACCTACCCAATGTGACTTGGATGGATGATGCGACTAAAGAGGCTGCAGAGGAGAAAGCTTATGCAATCAAACCTAAGATAGGATTCCCAGATTGGATTGAAGACACTGTCCAGTTAGATGCGTACTTCAAAGATGTAAGTGAGGAAGATATGGGAGACCACCTTCCAACCTTTTACCTTGGTGACATACCAATACTATTATTGTTTTACTCTTATATAGGGCATATAACGTCATACTCATACATCTAAAAGAGCTTTAGCCCTGCTGCTCTGATAAGGTGCTGTGGCACTCAAGGAAATTCTTCTTATCGATACCTGTGTGATTCACCCCCGGCCTCCCCCCCCCCCCCCCCACTCCGGGAACGGAGGGACCACATTCATGTTCCCCAAACTCTCTGGTAAAGGGGTACTTTTCACGCAACAAAGTCTGGCTCATATTACACAAACAAAATTGGCCCGTATTGACTTTACACACTGGACCTTTGGGGGGGGGGTGCAGTCAAAGGGAGGGAACATCATACGCGTGCCCTAAATAACACTGAGTGGGGTGGGGGAGGGGGGGGGTGGGCGGGGGATTCACCTTTGTTAATTGAGGAAAATGTATTGCCAAAGGACATTGATTTGTGATTTGTCAGGTACTCATTATGCCTTGTGATCCATACCTGCTAGGGGTTATGATGTGGCATTTTTTGTGGCAAAAGTCAACCTTTTAGTTTCATGAACTTCTGCGACTTCATATCATTCACCAATTTCCATCTGGTTTTGGTGTTTCAGTAGTAATGTCTGACTGAGTATTTGACCTACTTATGGATTGCTACCATACCAGTAAGCTGTTGGCTTTGCAGAGAAAATTTATGAACTTTCCTTTCTTAATTATCACCCCACCTTATGTGACTTCTGTAATTGTATTTATTTCTCATTTTTCAGATAAACATAACAGCAACTAGCGTATTCCAGAATGCCATGAATGTCGGGCATTATTCTCTGCTATACTTGAGAGACCTTCTTGATAAACCGGTTGACAAGACTGAGTATGTGTTGTTTCAGAACATCAAATTCAAAATCTATCTCAAAAGTACAATTAAATTGCTGTGGTGAATGAATTTATATTGAATCCAGGTCCATTTTTGTTAATGTTGTTATTTTGAATAGGCAATGAACATTCTGCAATTGACCTACCGGTACACATAATGTTTAAGCCATGGTTGTCTACAAGATTTCAATGTAGTGAATCATCATTATCCATGAAAGAGTGCTTTAAAATGGTTAGTTTGATTACCGTATACCTACTATAGCATGATTTCAACCAGTTTTTTTGTTCAAACCCAAGAACAAGACAGTCGTAATCTAAATACAAGGATGTCATTTATCCTCCCCACCCATTTCTCTTCCTCTAACATTTCATGAAGAGTCGGCTAACATGATATCAATATTAGTGGCTTAATTGAGCAATCACATAGTCTTTGTCTCATATCACAATTAAATCATATATTAATTAAAAATTAATCAGTTTCTTCTATTTCCCTATTAAGAAATGAATCAAACTGTGTGCGTGTTCAAATTATTTATGATATTATGATCCAATGCCTCTTCTGTTCACAATATGAAATGTAGATGGCACATGGGACCATCAGAGGTGAATGCTTATTACTCAGCAACATTCAATGAGATAGTCTTCCCTTCCGGTATACTCCAAGCTCCATTCTATGATGTATCACGTCCAATGTAAGTATTAAAGGCATCGTTTAACAATATTAAATCTGAGATACACGGCCCTACGTGTTATCAGTGTCTGTGATATGTCGTAACTGAAGCCCTAAAAAATTGCGCTTCAAAGTGATCATGAAGTGCCTCAAAAAAGTAAAAACCGGTTTTACCATACTTATTTTCCACAATAGACTGTAGTGTTATAAAAACCATTGGGAAAATGTTTTTTGAAATTTCGATTTCTAATCTTAAATATCTTGATAATCAGACAGGCTTGTAAGAGTCATGGGATTCCAGGATCCAGGATTTTGTTAAGAATCTGAGGCAAAGATACCCAATCCCTCTGTCCACTTGACTGTGGTTTAATATAGAATTGTATCGGTCCATTTGAGTTGAAAACTTTTTCTGATACAAAAAACATTGTTCAGTTTGACTAATGTACCGAATCTGTTTTAAAGTTGAACACAGATCATACACATCATACTCAAAACAATGACACATTTTCTGTTTACAGGTCAATGAACTTTGGTGGCATTGGGATGGTTATGGGTCATGAGTTGACCCACGGTTTTGATAACCACGGTCGTGAGTTTGACAAGGATGGAAACCTGAGAGACTGGTGGGGTAATGCCTCGGCGCTAGCCTATAAGAACAAGACGGACTGTATGGTAGACCAGTATTCAAGCTACAAGATTGGGGATAAACATGTAAGTCAATTATTTTTAGTTCTCTGCAAAAGAGGTATTCCAGATGATGATTTTGGTTTTGAAAACAAAGAAGCAAAAACAAAACAGATATCATCTCTTTGGAGCCAGAAGGGTGTTAACTCATATACTCATAATTCATAATGCCCTTATAGGTCTGAACAAACAATATTATTGTTTAAGTAAGTGGTAGATTTACAAAGGTTAAGATCTGTGTTTATGCTATTGAAGGTATTTTCTTATACATTCCAAAGAAATTGTAATTTTTATACATATTTAAGTCTTTCTTTGTAGAGGTGTTATGGTCTATCACTGGCCTACAGACTACATGGTGTGTGGTTTGAGTCTCAGCATTGGCACTCACTTCCTATGGCAAGACATTTAATGTGTATTGTCACTCACACCCAGAAGAGATTAGGTACTAGTTAGAAACGCTATATAAAATACCTTTCGGATTGCATATTTGGAATACTTTGTAAGAGGTGGAGATGGTGCGAACTTTTATACAGCCTTTTAAATCCAGTGACCAGGGGAGTGTTTCACAAAGACTAAGATTAACTTTAAGTTGGACTTAACTATGGCAGGCTGTTCATGTCACTGTTTGCTCTCACCAGTATGATCTTTAGATAATATTTTTCCTTCAATAATGAATTATCAAAAACTGTAGATTTGTGACCATGATGTGTACATCCCTTGAGAGACCAATGCCAGTAAACAGTGAGCAAACAGTGGCATGAACGGACTGCCATAGATAAGTCCAACTTAAGGTCAGTCTTAGTCTTGGTGAAACAGCCCTCAGGGGTAATAACGATATAATTGTATAAACCATTGTAGTATTCACATCACGTGCTGTATGAATGTGCAACTATTTTCTTCTTGTGACAGGTGGATGGTGTGTTTACACTGGGTGAAAACATCGCAGATAACGGCGGTCTGAAGCTAGCATACCAGGCCTACCAGCAGTGGCGCGAGACATTCAACGACACCATGGGTCTGCTGAGTGGTCTGGGTATGTTTCAGGATCAGCTCTTCTTTGTGGGCTTCAGCCAGGTCTGGTGTTCCTACGCTACTCCTCAGAGTGCGGAGATGTCCATCCTGACTGATACTCATACAGCTGAGAAGTTCAGGTGAGGGTTCAGGATTTCCATCAAGGTCCTATTCAAACAAGATGAAAAAACACCGTAAGGAACAACTTCTGCAGAAAAAATAAAATGACATTTGTTCAGCACACCTCTAGTTTTATACCCCTCTTTGCCACTCACTTAGTTGCAAAATAGATCATTAAAGGTATACACCAGTTTTGGAAACGCCCCCCCCCCCCCTCAAAAAATGAAATGGAAGCTCTTATTACCAATCATGTGAAAGAATATGTTTTGACTAATACGTGATGATACAACTTTTGCCGGGAAAACCGCCTACTATATGCTAGAGGATCAACCTTTTCTGATCGATTCCACAATGTTTCTTTCACAATGCAATCGCATGACCAGAAGTGGTCTATACCTTTAAACTGCTGTGTGTGATATTTTTGTTATAGTCTGTTTACTGCTTCAATATTACACCATATCACAAATACTGATAACATGCATCTCAGATTTAACATTTTTTAAAGCCAACCATTGTATAGTGTAACAAAATATTACAATGGCACAATGCCTAATTGTTTGGTTAATTGCGCTGGGATTACATATGAAAAGTTGAGAATATGTAAACTCTGAGTATTGAAAAAGCCACATGGATAGTATCACCAAAATAGAGGTATATAATAGGTTCCAGTTTGAGAAATGCCTCTTATCAACTGAATTGTAATGATGTGATATAAGTAACATGAATTTGCAAAGACTTTTGTGCCAATACGTTTAAGAACTATTATAATACACCCGTTTCCAAGAGTATGTAAGATTCTGAGTTTCAAGTCTTTGTTTCATTGATCGTTCAGCCACTTCAAGTAAACATTCATCTAATAACGAAAAAATCTAAACTAACCTCTACGTACAACTTCAGAATTGTTATGCGAAATTTATCTTCCATATGAGCAGTAACAGGGTTTAAGAATGTATGCAGAGATGACAAAAAGGAACATTATTTGAAGATATTACTCATGTATTCTACTCTGCTATTTTATTCTATCTATAGATGATAATTGATTTCCTTGTTTACTCCTTTATATCATGCAGGGTTAATGGTGCTGTTTCAAACATGCCAGTATTTTCAGATGTCTTCAACTGTCCATCAGGGACCCCTATGAACCCGAAAAGGAAATGTGAAGTTTGGTGAACGACAACAAGCTGAAGTATCGCCTATATCAAAGAGAGTCTAAGAGAGCTTTAGAAAATAAATGTGCATGCAAAGTATAGTGTCCTTTTGCTTTGGAAAAAGGGTATATTCTACCAATTTGTGTATTAGACTTCCATTTTATGGTTATATTTACATTTTTACACTATGTCAGTGTGTTAACACATTGACTTCTGGAATCGGGTGGTTCCTGTATTAAGCCTATGGGAATTAAACAATTCAGGAGTCAACGGGTTAAAATCATATACATTGAAATAATTATATCATCTGTTGAAAGCTAGAAGGGCACTATCTCATACTTTTTTTTAACATAGATTTAATGCCCTTTTAGCTCTCAATGGTCGGTTTACAATGTCATATTTTAAGAAGTGGAGATGATTGACTATGAATTTCTACTTAGTATTATTATGAATCAAATTAACAGCTTTATTTTCAAGAATTCAAACCACCCTATTGACCATTGCCTTATGAAAAATATATTGCCATGATCATGTTTACGATGCCACCAAGTTTATAAAATTGTTTCACAACGCAAGTTTGTAAAATATGTTATCGATCACAGTGCCTTTTTCCATTGTTCATCTTATTACATCGAATTCCATCATTCCAAATCATGAAACTTCTGAATATCTAGAAGAAGAACAAATTTGTCTTTGTCTAAGAATATTGTAGTTGTAATGTAATTCATATTTAATACCTCTATTACATATGATGAAGCAGAAGTGCCAAACAGGAACTTGCTTTATGAGTTTAAGAGTATTATGAATGAATTACGGTATGTATGTAATGTACAAAGAAATAAACAAAAAGTGGGTTTGCACAACAGTTTTTGTGTAATTCTAGCTTTGCATTCAGTTGTAAAATCTCATGTACATTTTGGGTTGAAGTAATGATTTCTTTTCCAGATTTTCACCTTACATTACACTGATGAAGCAGTACTATATCAAAGAGTGTTTTTTTTATATTCTATATTGAATAATATAACAAAATGATATCTATGGACAGAAATAGTGTGCCTTTAATATTTCTGTTGTTAACATTGTTGCATGATTTACAACGAAGTGAATTTTGTTTTGAAATTATCTGTATGATGGGGAAATAGTTTACATCTCAAGATTAGTATAATTATATGCTCTGTAATGGGTCACCCTGCCTATAAATAATGTTTGAACCTCAATTTTTCATCATATTGAATTGCGTAATGCAGGCGAGACCGCTGAGAGAATTTCCCTTGTTTTTGTATGTGTGTTTGCTGTATCCGGTCTTTTAATTAATCAGCTCAAAGAATTTTCAACGATTATCAAAAGTTTTAGAAAGAAAGTTGAGCATGTTTAGATATTCTTTCATGCTGTTTTATATTTTTGTGTTTTGTATTCTCTCTTCTGATCAGGATGATGAGTAAATTGCCATCCTTTTGTTGGTCTTCAAACTTAATTCAGAAATGTAGATATTTCTTTTATATTATTACCTGACTTTATCTTTCTTGGAATTATTTTCTTGAAGGAAATAACAATTTAGTATTGCTAAAAGATTTTTTGTTGGCTTTCAGAAGAGACAAGACATTATAAGATAAAATCAGTCACAGCCCTATATTCAAAGCCTTATTTGTTTTTACTCTTAGCTAGTAAAAGTATATATATATAGGAATATGTCACTTAGGCAAATGGTTTAAAATATCAGGTTGATTTGTTAATGTATTTTGCATTTGTATATTTTTAACGTTTGTCTACCGGTAAAACATATTGGGTGTCAAAAACATCAGGTCAACTTATATCAGCGTCTTCTCAGAATTAGACAATTTAGAGTACGTTATGCATTAGAAAAAAATGCAAAAACTTGCAAACCATTTTCTTGCCTGCAAAGATGTCTCCTGTGTTTTGTACTAAAAAAAGAAAATAGAAATGATTAATTTTCATTGTGCAACTTTTTAATGCCAAAACTGTGAAAGATATTTCTTACTCATTTTTAAAGGTAAGGACCAGTATTGGAAACGCCCCAATTTCAAAAAATGAAATGGAAGCTCTCATTACCAATCATGTGAAAGAATATGTTTTGACTAATACATGATGATAAAAAATTTGCCGGGGAACCGCCTGCTAATTCATATATTTGGTAAATTTGTTTCTCTCATGGTCTGTGAGAGATATAGGGTAGTCCCATATACATCTTTCTGTGTATAGTGCTTGTAACTTTACGAAGAAAGGGCCAAATTTCTTATCATTTTGATGATTCCAGAACCTTGCAGATGCTAGATGCTAGATGATCAACCTTTTCTGATCGATTCCACAACGTTTCTTTCACAATGCAATCGCATGACCATAACTGGTCTTTACCTTTAAGAGCTTTACATATTTTGTTGTTTTTGTTTATTTGTTAATTATTTCCCCTAAATCTAATGAAAAAGGGAAATCAAGATAAAAAAGGAATGATCGAAGACATGTTGTTTTGATTTGATTTGATTTTGTTACAATCAGCAGGTTAGTGTGTCTATAACGTATAACTAAACGCTGTATGAAGGTCAATTGATGTATAGTCTTCCAAGCTTTCACCAATGCAGCATAGTTGAGTTACAGTGAATTGAAAGAACAAAATATCTCTTGTAAAAAGTAAATTCTGATATTGTCTAAAGTTAACAAACGTATGGTGTTCTTTGAAACAAGTGGAAAATGTAAATGTGAAATAATTAGTTTCACACTTTTTCAAAATTCTTTCTTCTTCATAATAAGCCTCTTGAAGTTATTGCTTGGTTACTTGCTTGAAGAATTACACAAATATATTTGTTATTTCTTTGATCTCTATATGATATATGATTTTATTTCATCTTAATTTGTATATATTGGGTGGGGTAATTGGTGCTGGGATTTGCAATGTAGCCCAAGCTTATTTAAAATGTGCAGTGTGATTATGAATTTACATTGTATTTGCCAGTGTACAACTCATGTACATATATATATATACTTTTGTTGTTTTTGCTTGTATATATTTTTGGAATAAATATAAAGAATGCATGATGCCAAACACAGTCTATTTGTTTCTTGTCAAATCAGTTCACATTTACTTTGAATTAGGTAATAGCTGTCTCTCCCTTTTACACAGTGGCATGGCACAGAGCCAGTAATTGAGGGGGAACAGTGGTGGGGGGGGGGGGTTCGGATTGTATGGGGCACTAAGAGAACAAGACTATGATATAATGGGTGAGTGCAAAGTGCTCAAATAATCTCAAGTTTTCTTCTCCCTTTTCTTTGATTATTGCTTCTACTTTGGTAGGCCTATTTCTTTTCATTAATTTGTCTTTCAGGCACAACCTAAATCTATATTATAAATACTATTCTTTTCACAGAATAGCCTCTGATATTCAAACATTTAAATGCTGCTTTTCATAATGTTGCAAGATATCTTCATTTTAATTTTTTAATGGTAAACAACGTTTTCATGATTTTATTCATACTACATCCAGCATTTCCCTTCAATCTGGTAAAAGTTTATTTTTTGAGTTGAGTTGATTTCAAAATTCTGGTCAAAGTTTTTTTGTCGAGTTGATTTCAATGACTCTTTTGACCCCCATTCAGGGTATGCGAGTGCAAAAAACAACAACAACCATGAACCTGTTAAAGTGTACACTACTTGTGATATAGAATATAAAATGAGATAAACAGTGTATCATAAATCCTTTTTTTTAAACATGTGTAGAATTGATTACAAGTTAAAATTGTTATACAAAAGTGATACTAAACTTAGTTTAGAAAATATTAACAAGTCAAGTTGTGAAGTGGCTCAGTTACTCTACAACTTTTTGATATTACTTCCTTACATACATATCTATTGACTATGTTTGAGCTATGAACTCTTTGGTAAGGAAAGTGATAGAAAAATGATGGAAAATTATTAATCTGATTCGTTGGCGATAATTTATGCACAAATTGCCATTTAAACATACGCCATCTACGTTTTAGAAATGAAAATTACCCGCCTGTTGCTGTTCCATTGCAAAATTTACTCCCTCAAATGATTTTGTTTCAAAGGCAAAATTTGTATTCATTTATCTGAATAATTTATGATTTGTAATTACAGTGATTTTTTTAAAAATTCAATAACAAATGAAGCATTTTTATGTATTTTATGAGAAAATATTTAGACAAATAACTGAAAAAAGGATGTTGATTGTAGGAAGTAAGCTATTCAGATGTGATCGCACAAAACAAATCACATGGGTGCCGTGGCGCGAAAGAGCTGTGCGATGAATCCATCTCGATCGACAGTACAGACAGCTGAAGTGCATGTGTAGTTAACTTCGCGTGAATTTACATAGACCTTCTAGGCCCTACGACATTTAGATTCTAGGTAACAACATTTAGGAGAGAATCATTTGCTGGATTGTTTTCTTACGTAGAAATTCAATTTCTTATCAACGATGGATGTTGCCGATCAAAGAACCGGAATTACTCAAGTGAAGGATGACGTTGCAGAGAAATGTCAGAAGCTGTTTCAAGATTTTTTAGAAGAGTGAGTTTTTTCATTTTTCAGTGATGATTGAAAAACATTAGTCTATGATGAGTGACATGGAATGAATTATATTTTTTTGTTTACGTTACTGTTTTCCACGCTCTTTGTGTCAAAAGCCAAGGCTAAAAGTCATCTAATTCACTACTTTAGGAACGGTCAAAAGATCTAAGTAATCTGTTGTTTATGGTTCTTCCTAGACCCTATTCTGAGTTGTGAATGTGAGCTGTGCCTTGTTGGCTTGTGAAGTTGTAAACAAATTTAAAGAAATAAAACCGACAAATGCCAAATGACAATGAATTACAAATTAAAAACAAACACGTCTTAGTCTATTGCAGTACCCAGGACTTGAGCACTAGACTCTAGATCTATGCAAAATCTATTTGCCAAAATGAAGCTAGGGTCCTTTTTGATTTTAGTCAATAGATCTAATTAATTGAATGCAAATCTTTCGTCTATGAGTTTCACCTGGATTTCAAATCTAGAGGTCTAGATCCTCCTGACTATATGACTGACATGGAATCATGCAGAGCTGAAAAGTAATGTAGACTCTAACAGTTAGTCTAGACATAGGTCTAGGCCTACTAGATCTAGGTGTCGACTAGTCTAGTCTAGATATATGATGATTGGCTTTAAAAGTTTATAAATGCGAGAAGAATAAATTATTATTAAAATCTAGATCTAGACGGTAGACCCCTATTGGCCTAACTTAGTCGATCATTCCAGAGAGAAATACTCTGGACAGGTTGTGAGTTGGGAGTTTTTAGCATCTCACAGTATGCAAATCAAATGTTAATACTTTGTAATTCCAGATTCACAGTGGACGATGATGTGAAATATTTGAGAGATGTCCAGGAGTTGATCCGACCAGAGAGGAATACTCTTAACGTGAGCTATGAAGACATCCAGGAATATAATCAACAGCTTGCAACCACCATACAAGAGGAATACTACAGGTGGGTTAATCTGACTCTAAAGAAACACAAGTCCCAGGTTGAAGAAGCAAAGGAATTTCTTCAAATAAGAAACACTGTTTTTGTTTTGGAAATGTTACACTGAAAATGCGCTTGTAGCCAGGATTTATAAATTGGGTGTCCATATTGAAAATACGGGTGTTCAGCGAGAAAAAAATAGCATTTATCAAATGATGTACAGTGTAGATTAAACTTAACTATTCAGGGAATCTTCCACAAGAAATGGGAATCTTTTGGATGTCCAGACATGCCCTTTGCTAATAGCCTGATTAAAAAGACCAAATGAATTAAATATCAATTTTTACTATTGGTCACGCTATTTGTTCTTCTATAATGTACATGTACATGTGTGTCTTCATGTTGTTCTTTAGTCAAGTTTACTTTGGGAGTTCAGAAAAAAATTAATAGACTTTGTCCTTTTGTTTCAGAGTGTATTCTCATCTCTGCCGAGCGGTGAGGAACTTTGCTCGTGATCACACACAGGTTCCACCTAACAAGGAGTTCTACATTGCCTTTGAAGACTTACCAACCAGACACAAGTAAGTCAATGTTTCTATGTTTGTTGTGTGACATGAATAATGATTGATCAATGTTCAGTCTTTGTGACATCATTTGAAATGATGTACTGGAAAAGTTTGTATCAGTGATAACAACTTTGAAAGATTGGAGTGACTTTGGAAGATTTGCCAGTTATTTCTTTGATCAGACCGTTTTCTTGAACGTAATGCATGGTGATTTAGATTATGGACAGTACAATTATATACAAATATAGTCAAACATGTTGATTAGAACTGTTCCAGCAACTGTGTGTGAGTTTTATTGTTACATTTGAATTACAGTAGGTTTCATATAAAAATGATCAAGAGAAACAAAAATGTAGTATTCTTATAGGCAGACGCTAAAGTAGTTATGACTGTATATTAATTTGTTTTCAATTAGAAATCTGTTGCTTTTAACCAAACAATCCTCTCCTTTCCAGAGTTCGTGAGATGACCACGGCTAAGATCGGTACTCTGATTCGAATCAGTGGTCAAGTCGTCCGAACTCATCCTGTCCATCCTGAGCTGGTCAGTGGAACGTTTGTCTGTCTCGATTGCCAGACACAGATCAAAGATGTGGAGCAGCAGTTTAAATTCACACAGGTATGTCGATAATGTCCCCCCCCCCCCCCCCCTATTTACTTTCTTCTTCTTCTAATTGATGAAATGACCTGTATGAAGGGGGAATAAGTCTAGGAATAGGGAGTTGTAATACATCATGATAGCCAAAATCTACTGTGTGGCTTCTAGAAAGTGATAGAAACTTTAATAGTCCCCATAAACAAGACATATATTTTGCTGGTCCTATGCAGACATTATTTTCTCTATATGTCATTTAATATCAGTCATTGATATCCGTAACTCAAGTCTCTTGGCGTCTGCTCTCTAGAAGTAGAAGAGACTGAAAATATATGCTTTTCCATATACAGTCAAACCTGTCTATAGCAACCGCCCAAGGAAACACAAAAAGTGGTCTTTGTAGACAGGTTCATTAATAGTACATGTTTCAATGAGAAACCATTTTCAAGGGGAAAAACTAGGCAGACTGTAGTTTTGTTAATTGATAATTGCAAAATGGATTTGATGTGAAAAAATCTATTTAAATTTATATCTTAAATTTTAATTAATTTATATTGTATCTGTGTTCGCAATTGCAGCCCACCATATGCAGGAATCCAGTATGTGCCAACAGAAGCCGTTTCATGCTGGACACGAACAAGTCTCGCTTTGTGGACTTCCAGAAGGTCAGAATCCAAGAGACACAAGCAGAGCTACCAAGGGGAAGCATACCACGCAGGTATATACATCAAATCTGATTTCTAATTTAAATCCCCTCTGTACTACTTGTGGCTACTTGCTCCCTCTATATAGAAAACAATGCCTGGTCGGTGACCATTGGTCCCCCATGATCCTGTTTTTCTTATGTAAATTGAGAGCTGAGTTGATGAGATCAGTAGCCACCTGTCAATGACCACCTGGGTGATCTAATCCCTCATAGCCAAACTAGTACAGGCGGCCTTTAAATGTTGTTCTTCCAAACACTATTTCAGGAAGCATCTATGATATCTAGAAATAAGTGAAGATTGAAAATTTGAATTTGATGATGATAGCATGTAATTGACCCTGGAAATTCACTCCAGATATTTACAAGAAGATACATGCGATAATTAAACTGAAAATTTATACTAGTGCTCAAGGAATGATGATTTTTGTACTTCAATGCCTTTGAATTGTCAGAGAAAGCCAGATCTCAGATAATGTTTTGAACATTACGAGTGATGTAGGCAGTTAAATCTGAAATTCTGTCTTTTAGATAGAAAAACGTGTTTGCATCAAAGAGAATATTTGTAAAGGGCTCTATGTTTTGCGAGCAGGTTTGTAACTTACATCTAGCTGAAGCCTTTGATTACCACTGGCATGGGATATCATGTTCCCTTGTTTCAGTAAAATGCAGAGGCAGAGCAATTCTGTTTCATTCTTACCCCAGTAACATCTGATCATTGTGATGTGACTGTTTTAAAAATGAAATACACTGACACACACACACAAAAACAAACTTACATCTAGCTGGCACTTTTAAGATTTATGTTCCTACAAAAAACTATACTTCAAAGACAGTTCTTTTTAGTGTTTAACAGCAAGTGTCTTATGTTTACCTAAAATGAATCCAAAGACTAAAACCAACCTCTCCAGCAAATATTACGTTTTTAAATTTTGATCAAATTGCAGTGTTGAAGTTGTCTTGCGAGCAGAAGCCGTAGAGCGCCCCCAGGCAGGCGATAAATGTGATTTCACCGGAACCCTCATCGTAGTACCTGATGTATCGACGCTCTCCATGCCAGGTAAGTTTGAAGTGGTTGAAGTGGGCTGGTTGTATGCTCACAGACCAACAGTGGGACTGTCGTTAGAGGGAGTGTAGCCTGACGAGACTACGTGTCTTTCCTGTGGCCCGACTCTGGGGAAATTTGTTGTCCAAAAGAAGACGAAGATGGCGTTTATCAGTATTTGCTAAGCTACACTCCCTATAAAATGTCACTTGACTAGTGAAGAGAAGCTGCTAGAATTTCACGCTTTGCACTGATGAAATCTCTGAGTTGTAGTTTTGACAAGATTTTAAAAATACCTTTTTATCTTGCAAAAATTAATTTGCATATTGGAAAACTATTTTCTTTCCTTGAAGTCTATATTTTTTGCGCTTTTTTTCTCGTAGTCAAACAGTAATAGATGATATCAAGGTTGTAACTTCTATTTTTTCATCTCAAAAACATCATGAAATTCATTTTATTTTTCTTTAGCAAATATATTAAATTCGTATTAGGTCAAACCTCTGTAAATGTCTTTGTTGACCAGATCTTAAAGGGAAAGTCCACCCCAAAATAAGTTTGTTTCGATAGAGGCAGAATAATAAGAAAATCAGGTGAGTGAAAGTTTGAGCAAATTCTGAATGAAAATAAGAAAGTTATGAATTATTGAAGTTGTGATCAATCAAATACAAATTGGCAACTCTGTGACTTATTATACGAGCTCTCCTTCATTTGCTTTGTGCATAATATTCCATAAAATCATGTTTTCTTCGTTATTGATGACGGAATATCCTTGCAGGGGGAGTATAGAAACATATTTGCAATTATTATATTTAGGGTGCATGTATGGTTGAAATTTTTCTTGAGGGAAAATGAAAATTTTAGAGTTTTTTAGTACTGAACAAATGGAAGTTGAGCTCGCATGATACGTCATAGAGTTGCCAATTTGTGTTTGATTGATCACAACTTCAAAAATCCTAACTTCCTTATTTTTAATCGGAATTTGCTCAAACTTTCACTGACTTGTTTCTCTCATTTTTCTACTCCTATTAAAACTAACTTAATTTCAGGGTGGACCTCCCCTTTAAAATATGGCCATTGTTTGTTTCTGTGGATACCTAGTTTGTAAATGAACTCTATTCCTCTTCTACAGGTGCACGTGCAGAGACAGCAGCCCGTGGTAAGGGTGGTGCAGGGTTTGATCAAGAGGGTGTGAGGGGACTCAAGGCTTTAGGTGTAAGGGATCTATCTTACAGGTTAGCCTTCTTGGCTAACTATGTCACAGCATCGAACCCAAGGGTAAGTCGAGAATAGTTTTTTTTCTTCTGGGATGTGGGGGGGGGGGGGAGGGGAGTTCACAACATTATTTGTAGTAGGAGGGAAATTCAAGAGCCATCGGTGTTACGGACCTTTTTTTCTTGCAGGTTGGCCTTCTTGGCTAACAAGGTCATAGCATCAAAACACTGGAGAAGTAAATTATACCCCGGCCAAGTAAGCTTTAATATTATTGCCAGTTTTATATGAAATCGTGCAATAAGTCCCTGTGGATTAGCAAAAAGAAATTTTAACTGGAAGTTGAATTTAAATGTAGAGTTTATTTTTGATAGAATAGCTCAAGTGATCAACACTTTTCTTAAAGGATTGGGTATCTTTGCCTCAGATTCTAAACGAAAATCCTGGATTTAGCTCATGCTACAATCATAATTATAAACCTTAAGGTCAGTCAGAAATCACATGACTTTTACAAGCCAATCGCCTGTTTAATTATCAAGATATTTATGATTGGTGATTGAAATTTCAAAAACCGTTATATGACACCACAATCTATTGGGGGAAATGAGTCTGGTAAAACCGGTCACTCAAAGATTTTTTAATTTTTTGAGGCACTTTATGATCATTTTGAAGCGCAATTTTTCTAGGGCTTCAATGTTACACCATATCACAGACACTAATAACACGTAGGGCCATGCATCTCAGATTTTACATTGCTAAACGATGCCTTTAATGATCAAAACTTTTCCACCCTTGCTACAGTTTGGTGGACGAGACATGCGAGGCGAGGAGATGACTGCGGAAGCCATCAAGAAACAGATGACGGATCAAGAATGGCAGAAGGTTTATGAAATGAGTCAAGACAAGAACCTCTACCACCACCTCATCACGAGTCTCTTCCCAACCATTCATGGTAAGAAATATGAAAAAGGATGATTGTTGGCATAAATCACTTATGAAAATAAGAAGAAGAAATAAGTCTCCATAACGACATCGTAATGAGTCTTCCCAGCCATTCATCATGAGAAATGTTTTTAAAAAGGCGACTATAAGCAAGAAATTAATGAAGACTTGTAAAATACGAATTATGAGGTTTGAAAATGGAAGTTGATGGCATCAAGGAATATTTAAATTTGTTGAATTTCAGCATTTAGGAGAATATGTGATCTGATGGTCATATAATACATGAATATATTTTGAAGTGCCAAGTGGGGATTGTCATGTTATTTTTTTCATAGACTAATCTATCCAAGTCTAAATCGTTGAAACTCGCTCAAGAAAATGATGCTCAGGAATCTTTGGATCACAAATTAGCATTCCTTACTTTTGATGGATGTGGGGAAAATATGTGAAAAATAGGGAAATTGATGGTTTTAGCCATATTTCATGAAAAAAAATTATATAATTTTTCTGCAGGTAATGATGAAGTGAAGAGAGGTATTCTGCTGATGTTATTTGGGGGAGTTCCCAAGACAACGATGGAAAAAACCAGTCTCCGTGGTGATGTAAACGTGTGCGTTGTTGGTGACCCCAGTACAGCCAAAAGCCAGCTTCTCAAGTAAGACCTGTTTATCTTTCTAAAAATGAATCCCATTTGTTCAGCAGTAGAAAAAGTAGTATCTAGTTATTCAAGTAATTTTATTTTTCTCCTTTCCTTAATCCTAATAAAAGTTTCAAATTCAAATTTAAAATCAAATTACTGTTGGATCATTGCTTGAGGTTGTTTTAACCCTATGTTAACTGGGGGGGGTCAATTTGAGCCCCCCCCCCCTGTAGAAATTTTGCGACTACTCCGAAACTGCGGCAGATAAAAAAAATTTCCTTTCATGACTTTTTTCTTTCGAGTCTTACGCATCTTTTAAAATGATTTTTTCGAAAATCGGACGTATAGTTACAAAGTCATGTGACCTTTTGTCTTTGCATGTCATCCCGTGATTTGTGTACAAAACATATGGAAATGTCATTTTTCCTAAAAAGAGATAAAACATTGGTTATTTAGTCTTGTTTAAAGTTAAGGTGTTTGTATTGGGGTCAAAATAGTTGAATTGTAGTTATAAATAAAAGAAAACAACAAAAACAATAAAATACATAAGAAATTATCAAAACAAGAGATAACATATGGAATAACCTGGCTCTTTCAATTTTTTGTGTTGTATTATTATTCCAAATGGCCTAACAAATATATGTAGTGAAAAAGAATGCTTAAATATGAATAATGTATGATTTATGGGCAAAAAATGTTAATTTTATGACCTTATTTGCATAAATTACCATAAATATGCAAATGAGTGAATTTTTCAAGAACTTCACTTGACATGTATGCAAATTTTCGCGGCGATCGGCAATGAAATGGCCAAGATCTTATGGGGGGGGGGGGGTCACCCCCCCCCCCCCAAGTAAAAACCTGGTCTGAAATAGCCCAGTTAAAATAGGGTTAACAGCGTGAATATTGTATTTTTATGGCATTTTGACCAAGATCTTATATCTTTGTGGAATTTTAAAAAAATGCACATTGAATTTTGACTTTGAAAATCAGGAACACTCATTTATTTATTTTAATGAAAGCATGCACTGCAACTCAAGCTTATCTCATGAAACGCCAGTTGTAATATTGTTTGTAAATGAGTGACAAATGACAAAAATCAGTGACAAATCTGCTGATAACCAATCAGGAGCGAGGATTTCAGTAGCTTATAACAAAAACTGTCATTTGTCACTGATGACAAGATTTGTGAAACACCCCCCTGAAGGGTTAATGACATATCATAGAGGCCAACCATATCCATATATTTCCTTCTTTATTTGTATTGATAGAGCTGTTGAAGAGTTTAGTCCAAGAGCAGTATACACCAGTGGAAAGGCCAGCTCTGCCGCAGGTCTCACAGCAGCCGTAGTCAGGGATGAAGAAACATCAGAGTTTGTCATCGAGGCTGGTGCGTTGATGTTGGCTGATAATGTAAGTAAACTCTGGATTCAAGTGTTCTTTAAAGATAAAGTTGAGTTTTGGTCATGCGATTGCATTGTGAAAGAAACGGTGTGGAATTGATCAGGAAAGGTCGATCAATCAAGTATTGGTGTGTACTGCAAGGTTCTGAAATCATCAAAATGACAAGAAATTTGGCCCAGTTTTGGTAAAATTACAAGCAGTTTACACAGAAAGATGTATATGGGACTACACAAACATGTGTCATAAAAATTTGTCCGATTTGTATGCTGTGTTACATGCCATATTTAGAGTATGAAGGCATTTGAAGAGCCCTTCTTTTCGGGGAACATTTTTTTCTCTGATGTTCTTCCACACTTGCATAATAACAATGATAATGCTCACAAATTATTTTTCACCTCCTCCCAGGACTCGACCTTCTCTTTAAAGACACCACTTTTACCAAATGTTCATAGGAACAAAGTTCCAAATAAGGTGTAGTGCTAAAATATTAAGAGAAATCAAATGTAGAATTTGCAATATATGGAATGCACACAAACTTTACAAGTGCTTTCGGTGTATTCTGTCAAGATAAAGTGAATATTTGACAAATTACATAATCTAAAATTTACACGAGTATGGTAATACAATAAGATTGAAATGAGGAGAAGGTTTATTAGATTACAAAAGTGTTTTATTTGTATTATTATTTCTTAATTAGTCCTTGTGTGAATGATATTGAATTGAACAAATAATTCATAGTGTAAAATCATTAACGATATACATGTCTGTGAATATACTGATGAAGAAAAAAAGATGCAACAAGTAAAGTAAGAAAATATGTAAGAAATATTGATTGAATGATTTTTGTTTTGCTCTCCAGGGTGTGTGTTGCATCGATGAGTTTGACAAGATGGACGTCAAGGATCAGGTGGCTATACATGAAGCCATGGAACAACAGACGATCTCCATCACAAAGGCTGGCGTCAAGGTGAGTATCCCAGCAGAGGGAGGGATGGATGATGGGGAGATTTACTGGGTAGGGGTGGAGGGAGGGGCAGAGAATGAGGGATGGTTATAGGAAATATGGCCGATACCATGCCAAACTCAATATCATCTGTTGAAAGCTAGAATTACTCAACTACTTGTACATAGAGTTAAAGAGAAAGAGTTAAAGAGAAAGTTGAGTTCTGGAGAGAGGTGAAAAATAATTTGTGAGCATTTTCTTGTGAGCATTTTCATTGTTATTATGCAAGTGAGGAAGAACATCAGAGAGAAAATGTTGCCTGAAAAAAATGGCTCTTCAAATGCCTTCACTTTCTAAATATGAAATGTAAGAGCTTAAAAATGAGGACCTCATATTTATGCCACATGTTTGTGTAGTAGTCCCATATGCATCTTTCTGTGTACAGTTCTTGTTACTTTTACCAAGACTGGCCCAATTTTTTACATTTTGATGATTCCAGAACCTTGCAGTACACACCAATACTTATTTGCTACACGATAAAAAAAATTCTGATCAATTCCATACCGTTTCCTTCACAATGCAATCGCATGACCAGAACTCAATTTTATCTTTAATTCCCTTCTCGCTCTGAGCTCTGAGCGACATCTTCATTGCATGTACAGAAGGATCTTGATGAATGGTTACCCAAGTACACTATCTATAAACATAGTTATGTCCACACAGTGTGGGTAAACTAGTACACACAGCTTTTCCAATCATTAACTTCAAAGCTTTTAAGAGAGAGAGAGAGAGTGAGATAGTGAAGGTTAGGTAACATTAAATGCAGAAATGGCACTAGATGTTGAATACATGCTTTTGATTTCATAATAGGAGGTACCGCTAGAGCATTTCAGACTATATAGACAAGTGCCATGAGGTGTTACCATTGTAGAGTATATCGTAGTGGTTGTAATATATTGATCAAAGGTAAAGACCAGTTCTGGTCATGTGATTGCATTGTGAAAGAAACATTGTGGAATCGATCAGAAAAAGTTGATCATGTAGTATGTAAGTATTGGTGTGTACTGCAAGGTTCTGGAGTCATCAAAATCATAATATATTTGGTCCAGTCTTTGTAAAGTAACGAACACTATACACAGAAAGATGTATATGGGACTACACAAATGGTGTTGGACCTACTTACCTTGATTTCCTTATCTTTCTATGCTCATTACTGTGCCAATTTACATTTTCTACCAAAATTGTTTGGCAAATGACATTTATTTGTAATCTTCAACATTCAGTGTAAGTTTTGTTTGATTCTGTGAAAATTCATTTTTTTTTTTTACCAGAACTCAAGTTTATCTTAATTGTGATTGATATTGTTTCTTCTTTCTCTTTAGGCCACTCTCAACGCTCGTACCTCCATCCTGGCAGCTGCCAACCCCATCGGAGGGCGCTATGACAAGACAAAACCACTCAAGCAGAACATCCAGCTGTCCGCTCCTATCATGTCCAGATTCGACCTTTTCTTCATCCTTGTGGATGAATGCAATGAGGCAAGTGTTCTTTAGACAACTTTATTCATCTCTACTACTGAAATATTATAATAATGAGACAAAATGTAGTCAACATTCAAGATTTTTCTGTGATTAGATATTCCTTAATCCTTAATTATTCCTTTGCCTCAGATTCTAAACAAAATCCTGGATTTAGCTCATGCTGCAATCATAACTACAAACTTTTAGGTCAGTCAGGAATCCCATGACTTTTACAAGCCGATCGCCTGTCTGATTATCAAGATATTTATGATTGGTTTGAAAAGTTTGTTATAGCATTACAGTCTATTGGGGAAATGAGTATGGTAAAACCGGTCATTCAAAGATTTTTACTTTTTTGAAGCACTTAGCGATCATTAAGAAGCGCAATGAAGGGCTTTAATATTACACCATAACACAGACGCTGATAACACGTTGGGCCACGCATCTCAGATTTGTAAAACTGGAACGTTGTTAAACAATGGCCTTTAAGAATTTTTTTTTTTAATAATTCCCAAGCCCATATATTCTACTAAGATGTATACCTCCTGCTGGGTTTACATTTGGTTTTAAGTCAAGTTTAACCAAGGAATGTTAGACTGAGGCCAAGTTTTCCCATTGTTCTATATGACTTGTCACAGTGCCAGGTTTGAATGAATGAGCAGAATAGTGGCCCTAGTGTTACAGATTGACTGCATGATCTATGTATGTATGGAAAGTTAATTTTAAACCTATATGCTAAGAGAAACTGATAGATGGAGAAGAGATATCATTTAGATAATTAATATTTCTAGGGTCCCATTTTCTAATGATTTTTTTCTTTCTGAATGATCCCTCAGGTGACCGACTATGCCATTGCCAGACGTATTGTGGACCTGCATGCTAGGAGGGAGGAGAGTGTGGAGAGGCATTACTCGGTAGAAGACATGCAGAGATACCTCATGTTTGCCAGACAGTTCAAGCCAACAGTAAGTCTCTTTGCCAAATGTCTTCACGTGTCATGTTTGGAGCCAGAGGGGCATTGCCTCATATCACAGAGTTGAGCCCTATTGTATCATTTTACACAGAGTTGAGCCCTATGGTATCATTTTACACAAAGTTGAGTCCTATGGTATCATTTTACACAGAGTTAAGCCCTACTGGCTCTGAACAGATGATATGTATCTTGGGAGGTTTCATGGCCTTTAGGACTGAATCAAATGATCTTTCATTACTCTGACTGGAATATCATGAATTTCAAATTTAAGTAAATATCTGCAAGTCAGAAATACTATGTATAATTGCCAGAGGAGGTGAATAATATATTTAATTCACATGTGCTTAGATTGAAGTATGTTAAGTAGAAATATATCAATGTAAAGATGGAAATAGCTATTATCATATTGTTAACAGTTCCAAAAGTCATTTTCTCAACTGACTTTTTAACAATGAAAATTGTGTTATGTGAAATAGAAAATACCACTAAACTTCTAAGGAAGATTCATGGTAGATGTTCCAGAACAATTTGATTCTGACTGCATTTTTAGTTCAAGGTTGTTATCTAGATTGTAGGCCAAGGTAGGAAACAATGTCCAATCCTGAATGTCCAACTCTTTTCAATGTAGATCACCAAGGAATCCCAGGACTTCATGGTGGATGAATACCGTCGTCTGAGACAGCGAGACAGCGGGTCGACCACGTCGTCATGGCGCATCACCGTCCGTCAGCTCGAGAGCATGATCCGCCTCTCGGAGGGAATGGCAAGGTTACACTGCCAGGACGAGGTCCAGCCCAAGCACGTGAAGGAGGCCTTCCGTCTCCTCAATAAATCCATCATCCGGGTCGAACAACCGGTCATCAACTTTGAAGAGGAGGAAGACGATGGGCCCCAACTGGACGAGGATACAGCGACCCCGGTGGAAGCCATGGAAACGGACACGCCTCCCACCCAGGAGCAGACGACGCAAGATTCTGCGGCTCCTAGCCCTCCAAGAAGAAGGGATTGCACATGTCGTTTGAAGAGTACAAGATGACGTCAAACCTACTTGTTATCTACATGAGACAACAGGAGGAGAAGGAAGGTGGGTGCATTGTAACGTCTTTGTATATCTTACTTTTTAGGAGAGAGAAACGGTATCAAAATTAATATTTAGTGTGAATGGAATTCAAATTGTATTCTTTCAGTTTTTTGTGAGAAATTTTA
Organism: Strongylocentrotus purpuratus; assembly: GCF_000002235.5. NCBI lineage: Eukaryota > Metazoa > Echinodermata > Echinoidea > Camarodonta > Strongylocentrotidae > Strongylocentrotus > Strongylocentrotus purpuratus. Next base: position 45,155,349 of record NW_022145612.1, on the reverse strand, counting down.
TTGTCATTCCACAGACTAACCTACCACAGACTATGTCATTGTTGATAGTATGTGGTAAGTATATTCACTAAAATTCAACATCTTAATGTCACTCTACATGCAGAGAGTATAACTTACAAATCATCAAGCGATATTGTACTTTTGCTGATATATATCATTTATAGCTAAAAGGAAACAAAATTCTTACATTTGATTAATTATATGTGTAGGAAAGGAGATGAATGGATTGCCTTTTGATCACATGATCGAATTTGGGTCTGAACAGATTTGATAGGTAACATTTTTCATCTTGAGGATTAAAGATCAAGATCATTTCTGGTAATGCGATTGCATTGTGAAAGAAACGTGGAATCGATCAGAAAAGGTTGATCATCTAGCATATAAGTATTGGTGTGTACTGCAAGGTTCTGGAATCATCAAAATGATAAGAAATTTGGCCTAGTCTTGGTAAAGTTACAAGCACTGTATACAGAAAGATGTATATGGGACTATGCGACACGTGCGTGATATCTATCCCGTCCAAATAGATATAATAATTAACTCATGTATTATTGCTTTCAGAGGAAGGCTTTGAAGGGGTAAGAAAGAGTGACGTGGTGAACTGGTACCTGAAGGAGATGGAGGAGGAGATTGAGACGGAAGAGGAGCTCATCGAGAAGAAGACCAAGGTCGAGAAGGTCATCGACAGACTGGTTCATAGGGTAGGTTTTATACTTTGTTTCTTCTGCAATGTACTTTATACAGTCAAACCTGCTTTAGTGACCACCTGTCTACAAAGACCACCTATCTACAACAAGCACATTATTTGTTTGCCTTGAAAATGGTTTCTCATTGAAAAATGTTCTAAAGGAACCTGTCTACAAAGACCACTTTTTTGTTTCCCTTGGGAGGTTGCTGTAGACGGGTTCGACTGTATTTTATTATTCATCAATGACTTTAAAGATTGGGGAAACTGTAGCTAGATCAAACCACTTGGCCAAATTGTATGAAGGTTGGTTAAGCCTTGATGATTGTCTACACTGCCGGTTGGTGTTTTTCCGTGGAACCTCATGATAATAAACTCCTTGGGACCAAGGAAATTGCTTGTTACATCAAAACCTTGGTGGATCTGGGGGGTGTTTCACAAAGATTAAGATCAACTTTAAGTTGGACTTAACAATGGCAGGCCGTTCATGCCACTGTTATCTCTCAACATTTACTGGCATTGGTCTCTCGAGGGACTTACAAATCATGGTCACAAATCTACAGAATTTACATTTATTGATAATTCATTATTGAAGGGAAAAATATTATCTAAAGATCTTAATGGTGAGAGCAAACAGTGGCATGAACGGCCTGCCATACCTAAGTCCAACTTAAAGTCGATCTCAGTCTTTGTGAAACACTCCTCTGGACTAATAAACCATATAATGCAAAGAAGATTTTGTTGCTGAAGGTCTTTAGACTTAAATTGGAAATATCGTTACTAAACAAGAAAAAAAGGGAGGATTACTATCCAGTACGTTGTCATTGTACTATTGGAATTATTTTCTGGTATCGTGGATTCATCAAATTCTTTTTGAATATTCTCTGTATTATTTTCCAGGATCATGTGATCATTGAGCTAGCCAAGACAGGACTGAAGACAAGACGAGTCGGTACCCCCGCCGTAGAGGGTGAAGAGATGATTACTGAAGAGGACCCTCTACTGGTTGTCCATCCGAACTTCTCCATCGAAGACTAGACCTCCCGGAAGACTGAATGCTAAATTATTGATATGAACTATTAACGGGTTGTGATGTCACTTGTGGTGATGAGACTGCAACGGAGATGGGATATGACTGGAGCTCATCTACCATTTTTGGTGCTCACAGCATTCAAGTGATTTCTTCCTATATTTCAAAGTACCCACTATTCACCACACCTAGCTGGAAAGTGGCAAATGTTGTAGATTTGATGTCTTCCAAAGGACAGGAGCAATTTGGGGATTCAAACCCATGATTCTCATTTCGGCATCCACTCAACTTTGACATCTTTAAAAAAGCTGTTTTTAGGATCTCATAAAGAGATATAAAACACCTTCTTCCAAAAAAATTTCCAATGTTGATGATAACACTATAGTGGAATGCATTAGCATGTTTAGATTGGTTGAACGGTCATCCATTACTATGTCATGTCTTATCCCTTATGAATATATTCTTATATGATGAGTAACTATGATTGCACATTGCCTGCAAAATGTCCTTTAAACCTCGTTCATTGGATCAACTTTGCTTAATTTTTCAAGATGGTGTGAAATTGACCCCATCATTCTAAATGAATATTGTTTGCTCTGAGACTGAGCGGCATATTTTTTAACCTGGAGTTGAGTCGTTCTGCCTCTCAACAGATAATATGATGGCATTATACTGCTTATAAGGGGGATAATTCAAAGGAAACTAGTTGAATGAAATTCAGAATATGGCTATTTGTACGTGTACATATGTGAATAGAATGCTAATTATGTCAATAGTATCTTTTTTGTACAGGATCTAAACCTCAATTATTGTGAGTTGATGGAAATGCATAAGTTAAACTTCAAAACAATTGGGTACATGTAATGTACTGCATTATCATTTATTGATACATGTTAGCTGTAGGCTGGCAATACTGTCGCATTCACAGATTATAAGTACCGGTACTGCTAATTTTTTGCTTCATGGAGACATGAAGAAGGCATTCCTAACCTTGTACCCGGGACCCGTTCCACAAAGCATTTTTTCAATGACGAATGAAAAAAATGGATTTCAGTAGCTTATAACAAAGACTGTCATTTATCACCGATAACAAGTTTCGTGAAACGGGCTCATGGTTTCATGCTAGATGTATATTTGTAATATTTTGTCTTCGTTTAGTTTGGGTACAGAAAACACCGGAGATGAAAGTCGTGCATTTTGTAAAAGCTACATTAAGTTTGTGTGATTGCTTGAAATAAAGTTGCATTATATTCCTGATATTTTGATGAATTGCTTTGCATTTATTCAGATTTGCATGCTTTGAAATGTATCTGTAATCCAAAGTTTACGTGCAAGTTAACCATAAATGCTATCAAGAATTCTAGGCATAATTCATGTTCACTTTGTGGTAATATCACAACCAGAAATACTGTTCTTTGCTCGGATTAATACTGGAGTCCTCCGTGACACCAATTACTGCACGTACAGGAGTTTGTTAGGTGTATCGGTGGGTACACCTTGGAGCACATCGTTGGTTGCAGAATCTAGAAGGCTAGTTGTATCTCGTCCATTGAGAGCAAGAGCACCTAAATGGAGGAAGGAAAAAGAAGGAAGTTTTAAAGCCCCACTGCACTACTTAAAACTACTTGCGCCCTCTATATAGCAAACAATGCCTAATTGGTGACCATTGGTCCCCCATGATCCACTTTTTCTTATTTTAATTGAGAGTTTATTTGAGTGAGATAACCACCTGTTGGTGACCATGCAGGGAGGTCTAATCCCTCCTGGTCAAACTAGGGCGGTACGGCTTAAGTATCTGACGATGGGGTACTCATCAATGTAATGTGGAAAACACATTTATGTTAAAAGTACTCGTAACATTTCTAGCATAAGAATCATAAAACAAGATCTTGGAATATGAGTCCTCCATTTGATCATATGTCACAAGAATATTAAAGCACCATCTGGTAACCACTTTGCAGATAAAATGAGGAAGTCAGATTTGAATTTAGAATTCTGGTAATTCCATTTAAGCCATTTTATTATAAAACTTTTTAAAGATTTAACATAAAACATAGTTTTATGAGATTTAGAAAAAAAGCAACTTGCATTATTTGATGAATGATAGAGCATATAAGGAGATCGATTGATTGATACAGTAAAGTTATTTTATCAACATTTTTCCTTCTGAGCCTCAAAAGGCATCACCTGGCAAAATATGGACATTATGCTGTCGCTTTAATGATAACGGGTCTAAATTAGTGTTGAATTTGGATTGAAATTTGTATTTCTTGAAAGACACTACTGGTTCTCATACCAGGTCAGTGATATAACAAGGAGTCTTAAGAAGAAAATGAATCATCTAAAAAGGAACATACAGCAGATGAGATAGAAAAGGGGAAATATATAACAAAAAAACGTTAAGAAAAAAGGAAAGGAGGAGAATATGGACAACACAAACACAAGGGGTAGAAATCAAACAAAGAGTGAAGGATAAAAAGTTAATAAATTGTTACCAGCAACGTGAGGACAAGCCATAGATGAGCCGCTAAGCACAGCAGTGGCCGTGTTACTCGTATACCAAGTCGACGTGATTTCGCTACCAGGGGCGAAGATATCGACGCACGATCCGTGGTTGGACGAACTACGAATCGAGTCGGTTTGGGTGGATGCACCTACTGTTATAGCCTAGAAGGAATATATCCATATTATGTAAAGTAACATTGGATTTTTAATATACTGGAACATTTTATGTTGAAAGGAAATCAAATTAGGGGGGATCTGACAAAATAAGAAACAATAAAAGGGAACCAAAGAAAGAGTAGATTATTATATACAGAAAACGTCATTGATAATTTCTATGATTTTAACGTTGTCCTGTTTAGGAATTTAACAAAGAAGTTACGTGGTATGGGTCTATTCATTATTAAAGAAGGCATCGGTATCATTGGGGAGGGGGTAGCACCAAAGTATTACGTGGATAAAGGCCATAGAGTGACTTGGGGGAGGGCGAAGGGGTTAGATGATCTTCCCCTTTTCCTTTCTATCTGATTCTCTCAGGGTTTTTTTCTTGTGTCATTTAATTGATTGGGGCACATACCCCCGCCCCCTCCCCGCTTTAGCTACGCCACTGTATAAAAGAGAACAAACCCTACCGAAGGTTCCCTGGCAGGAGAGAAGTTGCAGGCATCGGCATTGCTGTTTCCCGCAGCTACGACTACGGGTACGCCGCTCGACACCAGCTCCCTGATGGCCGTATCGAGACTGGTGGAGGCGCCCCCTCCTACAGACATGGAGGCGACGGCAGCTCGACCAACTGAGTCTACACCCACCCATTCAATACCTGTCCGAATAGAGAAAAGGAGAGAAAGAGAGAGAGAGAGAGAGGGGGGGGGGGGAGAGGGAAAGCGAGAGGAAGATGTAAAGTGTTGGGTTGGGGTAAGGGAGAAATATTGAGAAAAGGAAAATGAGGGGAGTAGGAAAATATTTTGAAAGGGCTTGAGAAATTAAGTAATATTCAAGTAATCATAAGCGTCTCCAAAAAGACAAAAGGTCACGTGACCTTGTAACTGTTGGTCCGATTTTCATTTTTTTTTTTCGAGAGAGATGCGCAAGACTCGAAAGAAAAAAGTCTGCGAGCGGCGCACAGTGGGCCAGGGAGGAACCAAAGTGCGCCAAAACTAAGTTTGGGTGATTTCTTTTTTTAAATTTTTTTCTTGCCCAGTTGAAAGGTAATACATAGAGGAATACCTCAGTGAAATATTTAATTCCGTTATGCACAATAAGGGTATAAATTTACTACTTCAAACAGCAAAATCCTACATATTCACAGTTTTAGTGCAAAAGTGACTTATTTTATAAATCTTTCAATTCAACATGAAGTTTTTAAGTTATTGATATGAAATTGCTCTCACATATTCCTGATAGTTCATTTCGTTGAATGAATGGGTTAAAATTAATAGAAACACAATCTTCATGATATATTATAGGGTAATTCACTGAAAAATGGACTAATTATCCATGTTTTTTATAAATCCAGAAGAAATGTTTAGATCTCCGCAGTGTACCGCTTAAATTTTAATACCACCATTTCCTCTGATGTCTAAGCTTTAAGTTGATACCAAATTTGGCTGCCCGATCTTGCCCGTTGTTATGTTAGAGCCGATTTCCCTTGCCACATTGCCCCGAAAACTGTGGGTTTTGGGGGTCCGCGGCTGAATCATGAAGGATTCGTGGTCATAAATCACGGCGCGAGGGGGCGCGTGACACTTATTCTGACACCGCGGACCGAAATAAACACATTTTCGGGGCAATGTTGCAAGGAAAACGGCTCTAACATAATAACGGGCAGAATCGGGCAGCCAAATCTGGTATCAACTTAAAGCTTAGACATCAGAGAAAATGTTGGTAATAAAATTTTAGCGCAAATCCCTGGAAATCCAAACATTTCCTCTGGATTTATAAAAAATAAATCCCCAAACATGAGTTTTGGCGCACTTTGGTTCCTCCCTGGCCCACTGTGCGGCGGGGCGCCATCCATATGCGTTCCCGAGCAATCGGAAAAATCGTGGAGGGGGGTGGGGGCATAATGCCCCCCGGCCTTATTAGGGTTAATTGCTCCGGGCAAATTATAGTGCCCTTTTGCCCTTATGTTCTTAATTAGAATCTTTTTATAGCATGTGTTCATTGTTCTTTATATCATAATTTCGCAAATTGTTGCACACATAACATTCTTTTTCTTTCTTTTCCCAAATGAAGGATACATTCACTCAATGGGTAGATTTTTAAAGCATTTTCATAACCCTTTACCTGCAATCATGTTGGAGTATGATCCACTACCATAGCAGTTGAGTACTTTAACTCCTTTGATCTGGACTTCCGTGGCTACGCCATACGTCTTGGAACCAACAATACCAGCACAGTGGGTCCCATGACCCTGACAATCCTCCTGTAGACAATCGATGGTACAGAAAGGATAAGAGGAATTCATAACAAAGCTATGATATGAAATGTGTGACGAGAAGTCAGATCAAATGTTCGCATTTTTACCATGTCTAGCTATCTTTTCTCAAGAATGTTGAGTCATAGGCCTATATACGGAAATTCTGATGATAAAAACTTCTTTCCCGGAGACTTGTGACTGGCTTGTTGCAGCCATGTGTCAAGTTATAATACAACTCAAGATCATAGTCACTATCTATGAGCTGTGCTCCTTTACTCATTTATTATTTACGATATAACTACTTTTTATACCTACTTGTATGCTTTTTATACCGTGTTTTATCATTAAAACAACAACTGTAACGTAAAATAATTGGACAAAAATATGTCAGTTGCACACAAGGCGTCATTTCACAGACGCAGAATTGCGTCAGCGAATGGCGCAGTCGTTGACGCACCTTGTGAGAGCGATTTCGTACAATAGTGAACGCCATACGAACAGTGCAAGCATTGTGTTGAACTGCTAGCGCATGCACTAAAATTTCATCCATTTAACGGTTCAATTAGCGCAGGTAATGACGCAATCGAAATGGCGCAACAGGCACAATTATTGTGAAACAAAGAACAATAAATCATCTTACAGCTGTGCCGCCCGTGTATGTCCAGGCATGGATTGCACGACCTCCGAAGTCAACATGATATTGGTTTACACCTGTATCTATGACGTAGACGACAACATCACTCCCAGTAGCTGCAAAAGCAAATAAAATGGGAATGGGATAAGAATCAGGCATTGTAAATAAATATATAAATGAACAAACAATCGAACAAAAGTTTAATGACTATGAATTATAAATCAGAGAAAAGTATTAGACACTAAAGAATAAAACAAAGAAGCAATCAGAGGCTGTATCCATCGGGAGAAAAGGAATTAGACATTGCGAAAAATGAAACAGGGAAACGGGGGAATGGTTTGATATAAAAGGAAAATATGTGTAAATTATCAACAAATTAAAAACTCCTTATTTTACAGATAACATAGCAAAGACCATTTCAAGAAACCAATATACAAAAAAAAAAACAATGATATAATGACAATGACGAAGATGATGACGATGATGATGATGGTGATGATGATGATGAAAATGAGGAAAAAATCATATAAATAATCTCTTTCAGTAATAGAAACATTGATATCATTAAAAGATCGTCATAATGAGAAGATCAGTGACATTTTATGTTGAACAGATAGAACTATATCTACCAGAAGGTGTGTAGCTATTGTCAAGGGGTAGGTAGCGTTGGTCTACTCTATCAAGTCCCCAAGATCCAACATTCATGGCTCGAACTACACCATCTTGCTCCACGTATTCGACATCCGGCAGTCGACGTACCTGTAAAAAGGAATAGTGCATTAATTCAATATAAAACATTGCGTTTAAAAAGCTTTCCAGCGTTCAAAAGAACGTTGAATCTATAGCTGTAAGTAAAATGGTATCCTGTAACTGATTTCACCCTTCTTTTTATCATAAAGAGGATTTTAATACTTTAAAATTAAGGTAAAGCATAGGCTGACATGAATAGAATAAATTGTTGACTATTATCATCGCCGTCATATTATTCTTATCATCGCATTTCACACAAGCTGACCATATCTCTAATGTCATCTTCATGATCATCAACACCATTGGCGTCATTTTCGTCGTCGCCATCAGTCATCATCATCATTATCACCATCACCACCACCATCATCATCATCACCACCATCCTCATCATCATTACCATCACCATCACCATCGTCATCTAAATAAGACCTTTGCTGGTTATGACAGGATACCAGATGTCACTTTATGGCTTAGTGTATAGCAAATGGCTTAAACTTGGGCCCCTCTCATTTGGGAGGGGACACCATCATCAGAGTTAGGATTTCGTTTGATTAAGGAAGAGGGGGGAGGGTGGCGACGACGAAGAAAAATGGGCAATACTAGCCTGCTAAAGCAATTAATTATGATTATAGTTCAGTGTCATTTTTTCTTGTTTTGTTGTTGTTGTTCATTTTGCCTAGTTTGTTTTTCTGTTGTTCTTTGCTTCATAGCCATTCTATAGTGGGGAGGGGTGATTCCTTGCCCCAGTGTCAGTCCGTAGACCCAGAGGATGATGCCCTGGGATGGGGTAAAAGCTTACCATGTTCAAGAGCGTATCAGAAAGTCGAGCCGAGAATCCTTGGAAGAGTCGGTTATAACGATGTTCCACATGACCACCAGCAAGTTTGATTGTAGATACACAAGACTCGATATCGGCGTTGGTCTGTAAGCAGAAATAAGTCATTACAAAATAGGTAATAAATATTCCCTTCATGTGGAGCTGATATCCAGCTTCAACTTCGTCAATCCATTGTTTGATCCACCTTAGATTCGAAGAAGTATTGGTACCTTCATATTCGTCAAGGTACTATGTGGAGCCTTGACCCGGAGCCATAATGACTTAAGAAAATTACACCATCGCGTTATTCCATTTAGCCGTCACGATTTTACCTAACTCTGGGCACACTAAGACAGAACTTGTTTACATCAATATTAGAAGCAGAATTATAAAAGACTTGTAGTTTATACATGTATGAATTTGAAGAGCATATCTTCCTTCCAGGGGCGGCAGAGCGACTTCCAAGGGGTGGGGGGGGGGCACCAACAAAAAAGGGCACTTTCTGGAGAAAATAAAAGGGCCACCTTCAAAGGGAAATCTCAAAGCGAAAATATATATTTTTTTTTAGACATGGCTATTTACCCCTAATTTGCGAGAGAGCGAAGACAATTTTAAGATTTGTGAGGTAGCAATTCGATAAATTACATCTCATAAAGAGGAAAAACCCAATCCTGATGGGGTTATAAGCACATTCTCATAACGGTAGACTGAAAAGACCTTCGATAAGTAACATAATTGTATCATCTATAAATGCGAGTGAGTTTTGATGAAATTGCTCTTAGTTGCTTTAAATTAGGGGCACGTTTAATGATGAGAGGAAAATGGGAAAGGGGTAGACACTTATTAGAAAAGAAAAGGTGCACGTGTCAAAGTACAAAAGGTAATTATCAGAGGGGAAAATGGGCACTTCTCACACCACAAAGAGGCACTCACCAGGGATGAAAAAAGGGCAAAGGGGAAAAAAGGAATGGGAAATGGGCATTTGTCGACGGAAAAGGGGCACCCATCAGATTTTGATAAAGGCATTTATAAGAGTTGAAAAGGGGCATTTATGAAAAGGGGATAGATCCCTTATTAGAAAGGCAAAGTGGAACGTACCATTGTTAGGGAAATTATCGCACCTGAAAAGGGGCATTTATAATAAAGGAAAATTAGATTAGATTGAAACAAATGGGGCACCGATCAGATTTTAATAGGGGCATTTATCGGAGGTGAAAGGGGGCTTTTATGAGAAGGGGAAGTGCATTCATGAGAAGGAAAAAGGGCACGTGTCAATATAACAAAGGCAGTTATTAGAGGTGAAAAACGAGCACACATCAAAGATGAAAAGAGCACTTATCAGAAGGGGAAGGAGCACTTGTCAAGGGAAAGAGACACCTCTCAGATTTGAATAGGGCAATTATCAGAGGTGAAGGGGCACTTATCAAAATTTAAAAAGGGTACTTCTCGTACCTTAAAAGGGGCACTTACTAGAGATTTTAAAAAAGGCACTGATGAGAATGGAAAATGGACACTTATGCAAAGAAAAAATGAGAACTTGTCGAAGGAAAAGGGGTACGTGTCAAAATAAAGGGGCATTTTTCAGAGGTGAAAAGGGAAAAGGGCACTTTCACGAAGTTAAAGTGGCACTTTTCCTGTGCAAAAAGGGTCACTTCTTACAAAGTTAAAAGGGCATTTCTCCAATGTAAAAAGGGGCACTTTTGGGGTTCTTTAAGAAGTTGGGGAGCATTGTGCCCCCTGCCTCCTCTCCCCGGGAGCACCGCCCCTGCTTCATGTCATTATCACTTTCTATATCACGAAGGGAATAAAACCTGAAAATATATTTGCAAGTAAATTAGTGTGCACCGTGGTCGTATTCAGCTGTTTAATCCAGGCACGTACGCAGGGGGTGGTTTTGGGGTAAAACCCCCCCTCGAGTTTTTTTTATGTGTATGTTTTTTGTATGTTATTTTGGAAAACCCTCTCATTTTTATTTATTTTTTTTAATTTTTTTTAAATAAATTTAAAAAATTTTTAAAAAAAAAATAATTAAAAAAAAAAATTGCCAATAGGTGACCTTAAAAGGTGACCTTACCCCCCCCCCCAACTGGACAAAATGTCCAATTTTCAAAATTTCCCCCCCCCCCCCCCCCCCCCCCCCCCCCCCCCAAAAAAAAAAAAAAAAAAAAAAAAAAAAGTGTCCTCTTACCCTCTTGCGAAATTTTGTGCCCGATTTGAAAACCCTCCCCTTGAAAAAATCCTGCGTACGCCACTGGTTTAATCTATATGAACATGCCGTTAGTGACAGATCACTTTGGTCGTTTCATAAGACGACATAATGATAAGATTTATCATTTGTTTATCTCAATGTATGGCCAATCAACATCAATTATTACCAGTAAATATCAATCATTTCGAATTACCTTGAGTTTTACGATGTAGCTACCAGCAATCGGTTCGGCGGCTTCCAATAAAGCGGCTTCCTCGGCAATGACCGCCGAGGCCAGCAGAAGTAGGGTTAGAGCTTGAATCATCCTGATCCTGGTTAAAGCCGGGGTTAAAGCTAATCTTGAGCTCTGGTACGGGAATCGAATGTCGAGAGAACATGGCTATAATTCATTCTGGATTGTTTGTCCTGCAGTAGATTGATTGTTTGCACCACTTAAATAAAAACAACCTCACAAAAACTTGCTGGTAATCACGCATCATCAATAAAAACCACAACTTTCATTTGCACATAGTGTCGGGCTTATCATTACCAGAAATCAAGCTTGTCTTTAAAAATATACTGTAAAGGCCTGCAATACAGATTCAAGGTAGCCTTACTTTATAAATTCAGAAAATAATATATAAAACAAAACAACAAAAAGATACCAAATAAACAAACGCCATGATGTATGGAATAGTGAAGGAGAATTTCGACAGAGAAATGTGAATCTGTTATAAAGTTAAGCGGAAATCGAGGGGGGGGGGTATAAATTATTAAATTATTTGTTTCAGTCTCAAACAGGGTAGAGTCAATTAATTTATGATCCATAGGCCTAGATTGTTGTCCATTTTCTAATTATATAAAAACAACAACAACAGCAAAAAACAAACAAAACTGCTAAAGTGATATAAAAACTACGCCACGTATTTTTTCTTTTTTTTACAGAAATTTACACAAATCGCAATTTACGAACAAAATATTGCCGTTTGAACCCCAGAATATATGAGACTGTCATGACAAATCAAACAAGGGTTCGTAGAAATCGTACATTTTATTTGTATCTTCACTGAATGTTATTTGACTTACCATTAGGTTGGAATAAAGAATTTAGAAGACCTCTTCGCAATGATTCCTTATTTTAGTGACACAAGACTGGAGATGACATAAATAGTAACGTTATTAGTACGGTGGTAGAGAAGATGACCTATAATGATATCTCATAATTATGTGTGTTCTTATGAAATACAACAGCTGTTACAATACTATTTATCAAATATTGTTAATCATTGACGCAGAGCTATAAATATTTTCTGTATAAAAATATGATTTCGAATGATTGCGACGGGGTATAGTAAAGATCTTGACTATCAGTTTGGATAAGATTCTATTTTGTTCAGGGTTCATTTCGATTCATTATTTGAATGCTTTTTCTTGACCAATCTTTTATTTCCTTTTTTTTTTTTTATCAATCTCTTCCCTTCCTGGTCCTGTCCCTACCCCCCCCCCCCTCTCTGCCTTTCCCTCCCCCTCTCTCTCTCTCTCTCTCTCTTGTGATCTTCACACATACACACACACGTACATTTTTCTTTCTCTCTCTTTATCCTTCATTTCCTTTTCTCGTATACAAAAAAAAATCCCGATTCTCTCACCGACTCATGCATATACATAATTATGCATCCACTTAGTTTCTTTCTTTCGATTCCCTTAGAACCTGCACCGTCTCTTGTTTCACTATCCGTATTCATTTTGTTCTGACACTATTCATCAAGCTGTCATAGAATACGTAATTTATATATCTGTGCTGCTTGCTATACTATATAGCTACTATTTTCCATGTACTGTATAACTGGATTTGATGGAGGAAAATGAAACTGCTTGACCTACTTTGCATTCATAGAAAACAAGTTTTCCATTATTTCGATAAAATAATATACACAATTGAGACGCGTTCACAAGAACGAATTTGATACATTTTATTTCATTACATTTCACATACACAAGAAAATAACGACTTTGGCTTAGTGATGCAAATGTACACAAATATAATTATTTTACAACAAAATAAGACTTTTAGTCATCCGAAAGTGCGCTGTAAGCAATGATTAAGTAAATATTGGCATTCATGTGCGTTTTATGGTATTACATTAGAAAATAGTGTGATTTAATGTATATAATAATGATACATTTATAACAGGTGATATTACCATGATTAACGACGTGAATAAGATTCACATGGCTCCAAACACAGTTACGCCTGTATAAGGTCTGTCACTGAGAAACGTAATAACTCTTTTGATAAATGAATGTAGATTGTTTAATCCTAAAAAGACTGGATTATCGGGAATACTCTCCTGTCTCGGCCTTTGATCAACGAAAACTTCTGAAACTTGGCACATAGATAGAGAATTATATAACAAATATGCTCATGAAGTTTCATGTCTTTATCTCAAATGGTTTGAAAATGAACACCAATTGAGATTCGACAATTTTGCATTGATAAGGCTGTTTAGACGCTTTCCGTTCCTCTGTGGTTGAATTTGGAAAAAATTAAGTTTTAAAAATGCGAAAGTATTAGACTATAAAATCAATTTAAGTTTTTTTTGTTACGATATGTTATTGTACATCCAATGATCATTCCAAGCGCAATGAAGCATACGTACAACTGTGGGATTCTGAATGAAATTGAATTCGTTTGCACGGAAAATAATGAGTTACGTTATGACAAACGATCTGTGTGTTAATCTAAAGAGTAACTGATATTTTCACAAAACATAACTGTCGCAAAGTAAATTATCAATGTCAAATAAGCGATTAAGTATTGATTCATCAACATTATCTACAACACCGAGTGTGTAGAAAACAGTCCAAATTGAAGGCCCTTATTGAATGAATACCACATAACAAAACATACCTTTTTAGACTTCAGTTGCATCAGTTATGATATCAATAGATTAATTCAATACTTCTGCAGCTTGTACAATTTAACGGATTTGAAGGCCTTCAATTCTATGAATAATACTAAAAGTAGCCCTCTTTAGAAGTGCGAATATGCAATCTAAATTATGCACATAAATAAAATATATATAAAACTTATTCAACCCTGTTGAGCCGTCTGTAAATCTAACTCTTTTCAATATGAGTCCACTCACTAGACATGTTGTTTTCTTTATTTAAATTTCATTCATTTAAATCAACCTACATTTATTTTTCTGCCAAACTTACAAGATAAGCCCATGAAAAACCTTTCTTTTCTGACCGTACAAGTATCAACTGTCTCCCTTCGTCATACCCACACAAACGCAGCATAATTTTCAATCGCCTCTATGATATATAAAATGTGTTTGCTATATATACAGCTGTAATGCATTGTCGAACACTAAAATTGAATATATTCATGCACTTTTAAGAGGATTTTATCATGAAAGATATAATCCTGACTAATAATATATCATAAATGAAAGAAATTATGGGAGGCACATTTTGATTTACAACATGACAAAGCTTTGGAGGAAAAAAATAAAGCCCATAATAACGAAATTATTCAAAATGCGCACGAAGACAAAAACAGAGAAGAAGAAGAAGAAGAAGAAGAAGAAGAAGAAGAAGAAGAAGAAGTATCGCAAGGAAAAAAAACGTGCACAAATCAATTGAAGAATACATCGTACCACCGTTTAGCCAACATCATCTCTTCTTAAATTATAAGTTCCCATTTTCTTCAGGTTACATAATTATGAAGTCAATAACAAATAGTTCTTTGGAATACTTAACGTATCCCTCGTAGCGTTTCGTCGATTGCATTTACTTAACAAAGCGCCCAAGGTAATAAAAACATTCTTCCTAAACAATAAATAAATATTCATAAATACTTTATGGTAGATCATAATTATGCATGATCTGGATAGCTTTAAACCATGACATCAGGACCAGCCGGATGGTACATGTATTCTCCATTTTCCATTTCATCTTCATCGTTCGGGTTATCATAACCGTCCTCGGTCTGTCTCAGTTTTAGAGCAGCGTATGTGTTTCCTCCGACAGACTTTGATGGTTGTTTCTTCAATGAGAGGTTGTTGTTATCACCCCCGTAGATGTATGCCGTATCCTGCATGCTATCGCGTAGATGGCCGTTACTTGGTGCGTTAGGTGCATGTATCCCACTCCTGCCGCCATTTAGTTTACAATTCTCCTTTGGTGATCTGTGCGATTTGTTTGGTTTAAGATACGAATCGCTATCTAACGCCGCCTCATCTGCGGCTGGATGATCGTCGAACTCTAGGTACACCGGACGAGACTGCGAAAGGGGTTGGTATTCGTCCGGAGACTGTGGAGCTTTTGTGTTATTTGTCAAGCGAGATTCATAAACAGGGTCGTATCGATCATCCATTGTACTACCCTGAGATTGCGAGCCGTATGAAGATGGACCTGACTCGGATGCGGTACGTCCACTTCCTCGGCTATCTCGCGCTTTTGACTCTGGAAGGTCCGTTTCGTCACGTCCATAGGGTAGCTGATAAGTTTTCCTTTTGCTATAGTCTCCAATTGAGCTGGCTGGACTCCTTTCGAGGAGTTGATAAACTGGAGCGTTTTCGTCAACACTATCAGCTTGCATGGTAGGTGGGGCCTGCCCTCCATCTGTCATATCCGGTAGAGACCTCCACCTGCGAACACTCTCAGGAGACCTTCTTGGTCTGGACTGGTACTGTCCATGTACAGGAACGGGTGTGAATGCAGCGGAATCGTTCTTCTTCGAGCGAGGAACACCTTTATGTCCATTCCTGTTCAAGCGATTGTAATCTTCCCCTAGCGTAGTGCTTCGACCCCTTCCTGTCTGGTTTGGTACAAACCTCCTGTTGCCTCCATCTTTCAACGCCTGGCGAGCCCGGATCCTATCAATAGCCCTTCCTACATCTGCGCTGTTAGCATGCGTATCGGCTGTGTTGCTCCTGTACCGGTGGGGTTTCGAAGCCTGGTGCTGACCTTCAGGATCTGACAGGGAAGGCGTTACCTTAAGGTGCATGTAAGGCAACCCCTGCTGGTCACTCTCGGGTAGGTACTTGGTATATCCGTAGTCATCTTGGGGTGCACCAGGACCATCTGTACAATCGGCCAAAGCTGGATTGACCCCTGGTAGAAGGCTCATTTGCCGGACTGGTGGATGGGGAGGGTCGCCTAGGAGCTCGATGTCTGATACTGACCGATGGATTGATGGATCTGGGTTGAATGAGTTGATTGCAGACAGACTCTCACTTCGATACAACCCGTTTGGATAGGCTCCACCTCGTCTGGCAGGACCTGGTAGATGAAAGATTGATGAAACATAGCGAATTAGGTTCCTAATCATATCAAATGCTACCTTCTCGTTTATATCTTATAAATTTTCTGTACAAGTTCATCTTAAATGTGCTTCACATTTTGTAACCTAAAGCTCATGGAAAATATTCGAATTAGAAAATTGAGTGGTATATAATATTGTTAAAAGGCAAAGTATGAATAAATCACTAACATCAAAACTGTTTGTCGGACCTATCACCTTTAAACAATAATTATTCCCAGAGCGATGAGAGCTAAAATATACAGTGTATCTCACATGGAAGCTATGTTCACATTCTGCAGACAACAGTTGAAATATTTGGTTTTTAAATTCAGACAATGATACAACTCCAATCTGAGTGTCATGACACCTCAATCATTTTTAACATTAGAGGTTCATCTCAAACAATTAGAACTATCTACTTACTGTTGTTCGCTGATGTCATTTGGATTTCTTCGATCGTTGCATAATCCCGGTTCTGAGTGGGCATGTTGCGCCTGTAATGTAAACATTGAGAATATTTACCAATGAGTTCAAATTCGAAGGGCCTCCCTAAATTTATGCATAATATATACTTCAAAAGAGCATTTTATGTTTGTCACACACAGAGATCATGTCTGGTTTATTGAGAGTCAAACAATATAATAAAAACAATACAAAATTATCGCGAAACCGGTCCATTGCGCAGTCCGGTGCACATGTCAGCTCGTCACCATTAAATTTTGCATCAATTTTCAAGAGGACATATTCAAAGTGTTTATGAGTCAATACATTTTACCACTAGCTATAAGGAGCCAACAGCTTACCACAGCACATCCTCTGACAAAGTGGGAGTGATTTTACTCAGGTACGTGTTTAGAAGATTACACATTTTTTTAAACACTATAACTAAACCAAAATAGAGAAATTGAGATATAAACATTGACATCAAAGAACGAAGGGTTTTTGGTCCATTCTTGAGATCCACATCGTCATACCAGGTCCTATATTGCATATAAAACAAAGGGATAAATCATAAAAGTAAAATACCTTCTAGGGTTTCCATTCCACTTATCATAGTTAGAAGAGACCTTCATAATCTTCTACATGTGACTAATATGAACTTGATTTTTTTTGTTATCCCAGACTTAAATGAAAGGAGATGATAAGGGGCATGACTTGGTCTTACCTGGGAGGAAGTTTTGGAGCTCGATTCTTGTTATTTTTCCTTCGAAAATAACAAACGAACACGACGATGAGACAGATGAGGAGACCGGCCAAAAAGGTGCCCACAGCAATTCCCAAAATTCGAGCATCAGCGGGGGAGAGGCCTGAACCTGTTTCAAGAATACGTAAATCATTTGTCAACTTTATTTGCTTTGAATCACACCTTTAAATTGATATAAACCACTGTGGTCAATATGGTATGGTATAATCAATCTATTGCAACCAGTGGCGTACGCAGGATTTTTTCAAGGGGGGGGGGGGGTTAAAATCGGGCCAAAATTTCGCAACGACTCAGCTTTATTATTTTGCTCCCGAAAATTTCAAAAACGCGCCGGTCGAAAAGTCGCTCAGTGGTGGGGGGGGGGGGGGGTGGTAAGCGAACGCTTTTTTTTTTTTTTTGGAGTCCAAAAAAAATCGCAACGTCTCTGCCAGCCGAAAAGTCGCTCAGTGGGGGGGGGGGGGGGGGGGGGGGGGTAAGAGAACACTTTTTTTTTGGGGGGGGGTCTCGAAATTTAAAAATTTGACATTTTGTTCCGTTGGGGGGGGGTAAGGTCACCTTTTTTAGGTCAGTCATTGGCATAATTTTTTTTTTTTTTTTTTTTTTTAAATAAAAAAGGGGGAGGGGGGATTTACACAAAAAACATATACAAAACATACACAGGAGGGGGGTTTAACCCAAACCCCCCCCCCCCCCCTGCGTATGCGCCTGATTGCAACCACCAGACTCACTACTCATTCTTATTTGCGTACGATATTCACAATACGCTGCTGTTGGAAGTATATTTCTGTGACATTCAATAATTAATGAAATACAATTCGTATCATTCAAATGTATTACACGTGTCGTACACTGCTGTATCATATTAACAATTATTACCCCTGGTTGAAATGACAATGTACTGAGGGTGGGTATCACAACATAAGCGACTTATACTAGTCTCTTCCCATATTCAGTACCATGTTCTGGTGTCCAATTATCAAAATGTATGCATACTGTTACATTAAAAGCAACCCACAAGTTGAATCCCATGTCATAACATCGATGATATCTTGACGAAGTATAATATGTTGATTTAAGTAAAATACATTAATAATATTATTTTCCATTATTTTGTATACGAATACGAAAAGTTTACGAGTAGGAAATCGTGCTACAGTTCGATTTTTGTTTTACAAAATTGTATTAATGCGATATAGTATAAAAGGATAGCAACTATCAACGCAAAAGAGAACGCTCTCAACATCTCATGAATACATTGACAATGGTTTCTTCGTAACCATGACAACAGGCAACTCACACAAAGATGACAGGAAATTGACTAACCTGTTGGTTCTGGTTTTCTTGGAATAACTACGTCAATCTGCCGACCGGTCGTCATTCGGGTCCTGTGAAAGATTGATGACAAATTTTGAAATTCTTTTAGTACATCATCATCGCACATAAGATTATACATGAGTAATTAAGAATTATTATTTATTTATTTATCAAATTTATTTAAAATATTTTGTCCATAACCATCATAAACCGGGAGAGGCATCAAACCCTGATGTGCATGGGGGCAGCTCCCCCTAAATAGTTTCACAGCATTGTGTATCTATAGAGCTTGTGGGGTTTTTCATCAGTGTGGTTATGCCCTCCCCAATCATGGAATCGAAATTCCTGATAGCAATTGTGTGACTTGAGTGTTACAAGTGGGACCAGTGCCATATACAAATTCTGTGTTTTCCTCTAAAGTTGTTCCTGAATATGAAGTTATACTCTGACAAATGAAGACAAAATGTTTACGTGCATGGGACGAAAAAAGTCAATCCGACATAACAATAAGGGATAGAGCAACGTCGATCTGGCGCTGCTCAGTGGCTGCCGGGCTCACGATCAATTGGGCAAAAAGAATTTCCGTTTCGGTTTAATAAAATTTGGAGTGGACCATTAGGCTATTATTGTTGTTATTGTTATTGTTGTTAACACTTAAAAATGTCAAATATACATTATGCCCGTTGCCGCACAAGGCGTCATTTCGATTGCGTTATTAGGTACATGCGCTATTCAAGCCTATGGATGCAATTAGCGAATGCGTGTGTAATTTAACGCACTGTTTTTGCATTCACTCTCGCACAGCGCGTCAGGCCGTGTTGTATGCTGACACTGTCCTACGTCAGCTATGTGTGACTTAAGACTGCGTCAGCAACTTGTCTGGCGCATCATTTGATAGTGTGACATTGTTCAAAGCGTGGATGCAACATTAGCATTGCATACGTTGTGTTGATTTGCTGGCGCATGGGTTGATTGACCTCACAGGTCTAATTAGCGCAGGTATAATTAGCGCATGTATAACGCAATCGAGATGACGCATCGTGTGCAATGGGCATCATTGATACTTACGTCATTGGAACAAATGGCGTTGGCGTTGGCGGTAAGGCTATGCCGCAAATCGGGTTACACTGAGGTGCACAGAACTCGCTGAGCACCACGTAGCTGTCTGGTTGACTGGCGTCCCAAGCTCTGAGAGCGTAGTCTGTACCGTTTGTCTCGTTCTTGAAGAAGACCAGAGGGTTCGGTCTCGTCTGAAGACAAGTCTTTACGTTAGCCTCCCGATTCTGAGCGATAACCACCTTGTTTGGGTCGTTGGGACACGTTCCGAAATCTGTATAGACAATGGTATTTCGGAGAGAACATATTAAGTATTAATGCAATAACAGATATGGTACAGCATGGATGTTACCTTCGAAATGATCTGCCTCCGAAAAATCTTGGGTTTAACCAGACTAGACAAAATAAGAAACACAACAATTCGGAGGACTCTATAGGACTGGATGAAACCATTCTGGACAAGATAGCCCGAAAACGGCTGCGATTCTTTGGCCACGTCAACAGGATGAGACCATCACGATACCTAAAGATACTCCTAAATTCTAATATTCATGGTGATAGACCCCGGGGCAGACCAGCCAAGAAATGGCTTGATTGTGTAAAGGCTGATTGTGCTACTAGATGTCTGAGATCCCTCACAGAAGCGACCAGAACGTCACAAGATAGGAAGATCTGGCTTGAGGTCATGAAGCAGAAGCCATCACACATCTCCCAGATGGTGCGGAAGGCTTATGTCAAAGTAGGTCATGAATGTTAAAGTAAATAAAGTCAATTTCCCGCTAAAAAAGACTATATCCTTTTTATTTTAATACGAAAAAAAACCGCGGTATCTCCACCCGATTAATTCACCATGCCCATCAAGAAGTGAAAACAAAAGTGTCACAGGGGGCTGATCTTCTTTGGCATTATAAAATTTATAAAATTCTGAAATTTGCGACCGGTTGAAGTGTGCGGGCAAAAAAGGACACCTTCTCTTAAGTTGAATGCTATTAAGTACTCTAACTTACCTATAAAATCACCAAGTGAGCAGGCATTCAAAGCGAACGGGTCTAAGAATTGCGTTAAGTTGATGTCAGCTCCTGTACATTCACACCAGCCCACGCAGGATACACTGTCAAAATATATGAAAAAATGAACAACAATTAGACAAACGTTGCTTATACATGTACACGTACCTCCAAATCTGTACCTGTCTATTCAGATTACCATTGCACAAACGTGCAAAGCCTTTCAAAAATTAAACTCAATGGGTATCCAATTGAAATCATGTTCTGGTTATAGAATTCGTCATTATAATGTTTGCACATTTGAATAGGTGCTGAACAAGACTACTGAAAGTTAATTTTTCGAAAGTTTTGGCGACCATGTTGATTACATTCTTGGAATTTTCTATTCTATATTACATTTTTAAAGCTGTTCCTTTTGAATTTGTAATATATGTTTTTCATCCAAATTAAATATGTGATGGTAAAAAAAAAAGGAAGTGTCAATAACCCCTTTTTAGTATGCTTATATGTTAGTGAACCCTGTGGTATGACTCACATCACAGTCCCTGAAAGCGTGGAACGTCATTGAGACATTAAAAAATATATCAACATAACAATCAATGATTTATACTACTTCAATACGTCCCAGCGCTATTAATATCATCTTGATACAATAGTCCCAGCTGGCCATTTTAATTGATTTATACCATCGCATGTATTATGGGTGTTACACTCGTTTCGTCAATGGCATTGATCTCATGCGGTCGTTCACCCATGCAATCATACTCTCCCCTCTCATTAAGTTTTTCAGAGTAATAGCAAATGTTTGTTATTAATCCTTTTCACATTTGCAATCTTTTTTCTACTATCCCTATTTTATAAGATATAACAATAAAAATCTTTTTGTTAGTTGCTTTACCCGTTTTCATTATATAGTTGGCTATATATCAGTCGGTTTATCTTGTTTTTTTCATTGAATTTTGCTTCTGAACAGTGAAATGAAAACCGTACTGTGACACACGTGAAGATAGCGTTATTATTCTGCTAGTAAGTTTTTATAACATAATGATGCGAATACGGAAAAGCAAGTTACTACAACCAACTCGAGATGAAAGCATTAACCTTTCAAACGATTTCCCGTTACTCTCCTCGGATACCAATCACTATGCTGCAATATAAGTCCCTATTTTACATAAATATCTTTATACATGGAGCTATTAGAGCTGATGGATAAAACCAGAGAAATATTAGAAACCGATTCTGCCAACGACCCTCGATTCTCGGAATCCACGAGCCTACTGAATCAAAAATAAGTGATGGAAATAAATGGAACACGTGCGAAGGCAATATACATGGCACGCATAGGGGTGATACACAGAGAAAAGACCGAGTGAAAGAGGGAATTCAAAGCGAGAGAGAGAGAGAGAGAGAGAGAGAGATAGAGAGAGGGAGGGAGAGAAAGAGAGAGTATGTGTGTGTGTGTGTGTGTGTGTGTGTATGTGTGTGAGAGAGAGAGATGGCGAGATGAAGTTGATGAACATAAGATAGACATAGAAAGACAAAGAAAGTAATGTAAGAACAGAAATGGAAATTGATAGAGAGGGGGGAAAGAGATAGAAACAAATATTGTGCGAGAGAAAAAAAGAGAGAAGAGATGGAGACAGCGATATAATGATTTAGAGAAAATTTGAGAAAAACGAGACAGAGAGATGGAGATTGGGGGAGAGTAGGAGGGGAAAGATAAAGAAAAGAGCAGATGAAAGAGAGTTCGAGAGAGAAAGTAAGAATTATGGAAGATATAGAGAGGAGGGGAAGCAGGTAAAGGGGGAGAGAGAGATGGATAGAAGAGAATGATATATAGAGAGAGAGGGAGAGAGAGGGAAAGAAAGAGAGAGAGAAAGACAGATAGAGAGAGAGATAGAGAGAGAGAGAGAGAGAGCTGGAGAGCTGAGAGAGAGTAGAGAGAGAGAGAGATGGAGGTTGAAGAGAGGGAGAGACTTTGCTTCCCGGTGATTCCTCCCTGTTTCCAGGAATTATGACAATAGGCTCCTCCTGCTGTCTTGAATAATTTGAATTTGATTATACTGCCAGCGTCCGTTCAACTTGAAATCGATTTCCCCGCCCAGGTACATTATACACGCAATCAGGCAGACACTCGGTTCTCACGAACAGGTTTGTCAGTATATGATTGCGAACCCGAAAAAAAGTATTCCAAATACAAGTACACCTTTTTGTCAAGATCTTAACATTAGTCAACTAAACAAAATCATTCTTTTACCAATACATTTCGCTAGACTTACAAGAACAGTCGTGTTTATAATAATTTTATAATTGTGTATCATAAGTATACAGAACTGGAAAAGACTTGACATAATTGTACAGTGTACCTGCAGCATTGGTAACAAGCTGCCTTTATTTAGAAACTTCTATTGGCTCACGCTCTGAAGTGGTACAAATAAATGTTAATTTATTCATTGCTTGTAATATATACAGAGACACATCGGCTTGGATTGATGATTATAAAATAGTTAACAAATAATGACTCATAAGAGACGAACATTCAGTGCAAAGCGTAAAATCGCGTGCTCGCCTGACGAAACATGAATGCAACTAAGTATCAAAATCATTCTCATAACCAAATCGTGAGCTGATAATCCTAGTTAAGAAACAAATCTCATTATTCCGGACAGTAAGTGTGGCGAAAGGAACATAATGAGTGATTTTCATCTTCCAAATCTTGTTTTCGCCCTTTTTGCAGACGACACGCGCTTGAGTAAAACCTGGATGATGACGATGAGTCATCATCACAGGCAAACAATGGGCGCGAAAGCAGAAGTCATGCGTTCACCGATTCGGTTAGAAAGATACCAGTATGTAGATGCAGCGTGGCGCCGTCGTACATTTTCATGCATGCCATACACACCTTGTCAAGGTGACCTTGAGCCTTTAATTTGGTGATGACCTGGTCATGAGGTTTTCAGTGACTATGTAAGAAATAATGATAATACTTAACACAATCAGTCACTATAGCATCTGATAACATATTCGTACTTTCAATACATTATGTTATCAGATTAATGTCATCTATGGAATAAGGTTATATAGGTTTGACTAGATATAAAGTTTTCCACATTTCCAATAACAGAATGCTTTTGAAATGAATTTTTTTTTTTAAAGGATAAGAAATTACATAATTCATTAAATCCAATCATAGAAAAAGACTATATGCCTTCGTGCATTTGAATCGAAAGCGATGCTAGAGAGAGAAAATTTCCCTAATAAATTTAATGCTTCACCCATTCTTTCACAAGCGAAAGTCGGTAATGAAAATTCAACTGGTTACATCGTATGTTTAATCGTTGGCCAGTACATCGTCTAGTAATTGCAAGCATCATTGACGCGCTCATATTATCAACTTGTTACTACTACGCATTGCGGTTTCACCCCGATGATGTAGATGTGTCGAGAACAAAAATCGTAGCCTTAGATTAATCTAATATCACCATCTCCATCCCTGTAATGTTGCTACAACAACATTTTATCCCGAATTGAGCCATTTAATATTTCGATATCTAAACTGATTATTAATGTATTGCTGTATGGGACGCTTAAAGCCATGAATATCATATTGTATGCCGTGAGATTACTGAAACATTAGCTCTTTTGTATGGATGCGCATTACCATAATTATTTTGAGGCGCCACCATTATTCATCTGCTACCGATGTAGACATACCGACCCAATGAATCGCGCCTCGGCAAGGTGTGGGCTTATAATCCGATTTAGAAAGCTTCAAAGTCCGTCTGTTAAAATAGACAGGCTTATTCCAGATCAACACCGGAGAATCACGTTGCTCGCATGGCTGCATCCAGTTACCATGGTGACCCGTGCATTGGGATGAAGATGAATATGATACATCATGTAATGATGTTGTAGTAACGCATAATATAGTTATGTTGTTAAGGTGTAGTAAATGTAGATACAGTTATAACCATGGAAACTAAAAAAACCTCGATGACCGGCTGTCCTTTATAGGAGAAAAATTAATCGAAAAGAAAAATGATAAATTGTGGCCTTTCAATTCAGATGCTTTAAAAAAGAAAGGAAAATTCTAAAAGGAAACTGATGAAAAACCCGATATTGCCATCAAATTGAGATAAATAAGACCACTAAGATTTCTCCCAAAATTGTAAAAGTTTTAAGAGAATAAATAAAATGAACCAACAATTTGTAATGTGTTGTCATTTACAATAACCTCAGTTGTGTTGGAAAGGTTTACGTTTGATATACCCTGCTTGTCCTGTAGGAAAATAAAATCAGGTCGCGGAGACTTGGGTTCAACCCATTTTGTTGGTAATCAATACTAAGCGCATTTGATTATAAGCCTTCAGAGATATCAAAAGCAGGTCATCCAAGTGTCAATACATTTAGCTTGTCTCTCTCTTTTACGCATACTCAACGACAGGGGATTTTTTTTTTTGCACAACCTGATAGTAGCTGTTACGATAACGGTCAAAATTGATACAAAGATTATCCACATTAACTAATGTTTATTATGATTTAGCAATACCTAGCCTTTTTTTCTTGTAAAAACAACTTAAGATCCATCCGATATTCTGTTCCTTATAATTATATTCCGAACGTATAATATGCAGCATTATGTTGGTAATTTCAATGGAATTTCGATCATTAACATTACCCAACATTTTTCCCCGTTTATGTGCCTCACATAATGCCTTGCTGCTATTTCTGACAACACCGCAAGGTATTTCACGCCCATCACATCACATCAGATTGACAACAAACCAGTGACGCCATACCCAAAGGCATCTATGCTAATGAACCATCCATCTTAATTCTGGGTCACTCAAAGTGAGGTTGCGGAGGATTTGCCTTGCATGTGGGTCACTTAAGAACGGGTCAAAACTGCCGAGTGGTCAAGTACTTTGCATTCTGTCTCTTTTAGCTATCTAAGTATAGGTTACTTCCTAAACTTATTGAATTTCAGTTTTCTTAGTAGTTGATTAGTGGGAAGAAAATTCGGGTGAAACATGCTGATCGATTCCATTTTTGCGGAGTCTACAATAGATGAGTGTGAGTGCTAACTCACACGCACTCGCCGCACACTTACACGCACACCCACATTCGAGCGTGTGCCACTGACAGCAAAATATCAAGGCGGTGGCGCCTTCGTCATTTATTTATTCGTTCGAATAACTAAATAAATAGGTTATTGCAAGAAAAAAAACCTTGCCTTTGCAATACCGATGATTATACAATACACACCATGTGAATGGCATACTGCTCACCATAACTTGATAATCACAGCTTTTTTTCCAAATGTTATTGGACATATTATGCTTGGTTTAAAACACATTGTAAACCCAACATGACCTTATCCGAAGTATCATCAAGGGAAATTATACTGTTTTTTTTCCCCGTATGCTCATCAAGGAATTCAAGCACCCTTCCAAAGATAATCATAGAATAATGAAAAAGAGGAGCTCGTACGCACGTTAGACATGAACAGATCTATCCCGACAAGGGTCATTTATTACTTAATGTACGGTGGAGGTGATAGAGAATGGCTATAGATGTTTTGAATCAAAGAGTTCCGTGAAGTTGGCAGTATGGAGATAAGCGCATCAACATGAAACTATTTTGTTTACAACATATCCGACAGTTGCATTGAGTTATTTTTTCCTGATTTTGCCGATTATTGCGAAAACAAAGTATGCCGGAAGTTTCAATAACTCCCACACTACCACATTGCTGGTAAATAGTACTTTGACAATGGACATGATAGTGGCCTTTATAATAAGATTAATTAGCCGAAATTTTACTTCTTTTGTTAGTTCGGAAAGATCTAAAGAAATCCTTCCGCAAGTTTCTCTTTCTTAGTACTAATTGCATTCTGTCAAACGGGGAATTTTCATCCTTTCTACCGGGCTCAATGGGTTCATTTTGTATAGAATAGTTCAATGTCCATATTATTACTCCGGAACTTCAAAATAGTACCACAGTTGCACTTGGTGTGGGATTAAGCAATTCTTCCGCAAGTTTCTCTTTTTTCAGTACTAATTGCATTCTGTCAAACTGGGAATTGTTATCCTTTATTTTGTATTGAATGGTTCAATGTCCATATTATTACTCCGGAACTTCATAATAGTACCACAAGTGTTTTTAGACTACATGGTATGGGATTAAGTACGATAATGGCGTAGTCGGTAATAGTAGTTTCAGTAAAAGGGAGCAATGGCTTTTCTATGTGGATGACACGCGAGTGAGTGAAGCGACCGAGCGGTGTGGTAGGGGCTTGTGTCATTCTCCTTCTCCCGTGTGTTTTTCCCTCCCGATTTCTCCTTCTCTCTTTCTTTTAATATCTTTCTTTCGCTATTCTAGGGGCACGTGCCCTCCCTCTCCTCATGTAGCTACCATGACTACGCCAAATGGTGAACTAGCAGCCATATGACAACA
The DNA here is from genome assembly GCF_000002235.5 of Strongylocentrotus purpuratus. Lineage (NCBI taxonomy): Eukaryota > Metazoa > Echinodermata > Echinoidea > Camarodonta > Strongylocentrotidae > Strongylocentrotus > Strongylocentrotus purpuratus. The sequence goes on along the minus strand of NW_022145612.1, from coordinate 45,127,973 downwards.
ATCACCTGGAAGTTCCACTTGTGTCGACAAAACTATACGCATTTCCTGTAGGCACAATAGGGCCCTCATAGCAGAAACGAAAATTGAATTTCGTTGCCTGGCTGCTTTCTAAGTGGATTACAGCGAAATGGTGAAAAAAGAGAGCACCAAAACGATTACCGTATGAATCTAAAGGCTGCAAATTATGGTTAGGTAATGTGGAAAGGAATCCTTATGACTGTGTTGACAGACTAAATAAATTATCTCATAATATCACTTCGGGACTCGATAAGAGTTATTGAAACGCGTTTCGCGACTACTTCCGCACAACAACACAAACCTGGTTGAAGAAAATATCTCACGGGTTCCTGTCCTTTCCCTTTTTCACTCTCCCTGAGTTTACCAATAGATACTCAACTTTCTCTTTTATTCGTTTCCATCTTCCAATCAAACATTATCGAAATATCTTTTCAGCATGAATAAGCAGAGTTTATTACTCATTTACTGATATGCCCTCGGAGTGGACCTAAAGCCGTCGGTCCTCTGGTTGCTTACTAACAAACATTTATGCTTTCTTAGCAGTCAGGTAAAAATAACCACCACTAAATAACCACCAAATGAGGACGAGATACGTGATTAAAGTCAGATATTAAAGACAACTATATACAATCTAACAATTAATCATGATGTCAGGAACCCTCTCCGCTTATGTTTCCCACAATGATCCTTCCAAGATGTACTTCCTTCAAGGTTCATGAAAGGCCCCTCTCGCGCCATTTCTCCTAAACCAAGTTAGGAGCCTAAGCCCTGTGAAAGTTTCTGAACCTATGCCAGCAATCATCACGAGGGAAACAGCCGACCCCAAATTCTTGGAAGCATCGAAGGCACATGCCGTCAGCAGATGTCCAACTGAGTGAATAATAACTGGAGGCACCGCAATGTCGACTTTTCCATCTCATGTTCATAATGTCGTCTGCTCCACCTTCGCGATGTTAATCGGTTTACCGCGGTTTCATGCGAATCACATTATGAGCATGTGCATCCAAGCAGCAGGCGATGGACTAATCCCTTTCCCACCAAAACGGCAATACATTAATTTAATAATTTTTATAGGGGGGCCTATGAAGTATAGAATAAAGTGTCTCTTTTAGGAGTTAATCATTCACAAATAATGTCTAATGAAAAAATGATCGAAAAGGGATCAATTTCTCGGTGTGCCTATTTATGAAGTAAAAATATATTGATGTGTGTTTTGATAGCCTTGTGTAATGTATTTGAAATTCCGCGAACCACACCATGCAAGGCACATGGGGGTAAGTTTGAGTGGCATGCATTGTTCATAACATTATTTTTTTGTTTATAACATTATTATTTCCATGACTTTCCAGGACAAAAGCCAAACAAGGGTAACCTCTGGTCATTTAATGATGTAGCGATAACACATCCGCTGATGTAATATAAGTCATGATTGCAGTTTTTTGTGAAACTAGGTTGAATGATACGCTGAGCTATAAAAAGATCTATTCTCTTCAACCAAAAGGTTATAACCATTAATAAACTTCCCCAACAGGTCATACTTAGCCAAATCGAACGAGGGGATCCATTTCCAATAATTGTGTAATTTGCATTGAATATGAAAGAAAGGCGAACGCCTCTAATTACAATAATGAAATTAGCATGTCTATATTAATGGCTATCACAGCATGCAAGAAGTATTTGGTAATTATTTAGGCTTCTAGACCAGGGTCGAGAGAGACAAGTTAAAATGTGATGTCTAGTAAATGTGATGTCTAGTAGTGTAACCTGTAAACATGCAACCACGCTTTGATTCGAAAATACTGTACTTGCCATCGCTCTTGAAAGTACGATCGCAAACATCTATACATTTGTCATGTACAACCGTGGTCCTTTTATAAACCTATGTTCAGATATATTTATATGTCGTGACTACAGGTGGAACATTTTGCTCGATGTTGATCCTATTATGGCTTATTATCGCAATGCACTATGTGACCCAGTCGTACACAGTATGAGTGAATTTCCTCTCTTCCATGTAGACCAGCATGGCGCAGTTACAGATCACCGAATACAGCTTGCATTCCTTGCAACCTGTCATATCGAGTCATCGTCATTTCTAATATCGCTGCACTAATATGATAAGCAGCTATAGCTCATTATAATGGACACATCCCTGCGACTAATTTCCCTATCAATTGAATTCCAAGATAGTATCATATTTTGATCGAAAAGAAAATTATTAAAAAAATTTCGACAATAAGGAGATCCGTTGATTCTTATTTTTTCATTTTTTAGAAGGGAGGAACCCTCCACGCCTTCCCTTATTAAGCAGCTCCCATGCCAGCAGCGAATATGAACAACTATTTATGGCATAATTATCTATGCTATCTAATGTTTCCGCTTTTGATAATTAGATTTTAGCGCACTGAAAACGTGGACAATAATGGGTACTTCTAATTAATCATGGTGAATTATCTAATTTTACTCGTTAATCTACGGACACCTTTGTCACCCATACAAATTGAAAGTGATCTGCGGTATAACGTCGATATTAAACAGTATAGTACGTACGTAGACGTCTAAACCCCAAACCAGATCCACGTCACTCCCGTCTCTTCAATAAACCCGATACCCTCTTACATCATCTACATTGTTTCATCGTTTACTTTCACCATCATCTGCAACAGTCAACGACCTCGATGAACTTTAAAGAAAGGATGCAAGTTCAAGGTCTTCATGCACGCAGCGGCCGTGGTTTCTTGGAGACATGGCTGCCGCTGAGATCCCCTCTCCCTAAGGTTTCTTCTCCCTGTGTCCCTGCTTGCTCGCGATTGTTTTCCTCAAAAACGATTATAAAGTACTAATCATTCTTCCTTGATGATTCGTTCTGACATGGCATCACGTCACAGGCTCATGCACAGCCAGTACTGGCGTCCAAGGAAGGAATGGCATCGAGAGAGGACACAATAGCATCGCAACTGAAACAAAATGACTACGTGAGGATGGCGAGTCTTTTTAGACAGCATCATCACGGGTCAACGGCCGTCCGTACATCTGCATCATTGAGTGATGACTGCTAAGAACAGGGCCAGGGGTTAATGTCTGGAAGAAAGAGACTGACTCCACGTCAGGAATTAGAAATAGAAATGGACGGATGGTTGATGGATACAGAGAAGTTAAAAAGTAGCTGGGTTCGTCATTCTACTTGTCTCACGAAGTAAGACAAGAGAGCGCTCACACAAACATACACACAGCTTTCCATGTACATGGTGATTCTTTCTTATCAACCATTGTATAATACCGCTAGCATATGGCGCCATTTTATAAATGGTATTTCTCTGTTCACAACCGACAAGGTTTAACCTCGTACGCCTCTGTTTCATTAAAAAGACTTAAAAAATAAGTCTTCAACTACCGTCACGTACGTCTAAATCCATCCATTGATAAATGGCGTAGGCACAAAGGGGGCCCAAATCGAATTAATGGTGAACAGAATGAAGAGGGAAGAAGAAAGTCGATATCAAAAGAGGACGATACAACCCGGCCTTTCCACACCCCTTCTCCATAAACAGTGGTCTTGTCAATTCGAAGTTCATTCACTAAGGAGTAAGACAGGTGAACACCTACCCCCCCCCCCCACCTCCTCTCCACGATACTAGTGCCCCCTCTTGTTACGCTTCTGTACTGGTGGTGCTGATTGACAGTTACTCAGGAAGGTTATAAATTATATGTCATTGCCCTTTCACAGATCAAGACGTCCTTCCATAAAGTGTAATAAGATTTATTAATTGAGGACGAAGTATTTTATCACTGCGTGTATTGTTGAGTCCGGACAGCCTTTTTGTCAGAGATAATGTTGTTTAATCCTATGTTCGTTTTGCTTGTCAGAGTTTGGTTGAATTGGACCCGCCACCCTTTAACAAATTCCTGGATCCATCCCTGAGAGTACTAAAGATAAAGGTAGCGAGTCGAAAGGAAAATAAAACGAAGAGGCAAACTACAAGAAGTGCAAAATGTACGTTAAAAGTAAAAAATCAGCATGAAGAATTCTTTTTCAGTCAAATTTTCTTTTAAACATCAGTTTTAAAAAAAATGAATTAAATAAAGTTGTTAAGTGGATATTGAAATACGCTGTAACGAAGCGAAACAAACATATCATTCGAGACAAGATCAGGACCCTAACTGAAAATTCGATTCGCCCCCCCCCCCCTCGATCATATGATTGATAATTTCAAGGAGAACAACTACATGTATAGTCATAGCTGTACATATGTACACACAGCACCAAATTCTATATACCTGTATATGGCCAATTAATTAGCGACATCTCCTGCTACATAATCAGATTATTTATCAGATGTATTTGTATATGTTGTTCTGTCCTTTCTGGAATTCGTGTTGACCATGCCGTTAATGATGTCGCTAGTCATAACGGTGATCAGGAGGCATGTTTTACAGACAGCCTACACCTGCTAATGAAGGATGGAGCCGGAAGGCCACAGAGAGGGGCACAACCATACAGAGAGGGCATAATAATGATGGGGGCGGCAGTGCGAATTTCCAGGAAGGCCTACGTCCAATGTCCAAAATGATAAAGAACCGATGTTTAAAATATTGAGTTGATATTTAAAGGAAATAGTGGGTGCCAATGACAGGAAACTGTAAGGGAGATCGATCGATTGACGTCTGTCTGAATGTCAATTTGAGTTTGTTTTTCTTTAATTTATAGCGGTCACCCCCATATAAGGGCAATGCAGAGTACAAGCATCACGGAAATAACTTTTACATCACTTTTTTTCTCCATCCAGGCCAGTAGATTATCTTTCAAATATGAACGGATTCTGTTATATTTGCCAATTCATATCAAGCTCTTTATAAAATATTCGATCATATATTTGTATAATTAATTTTTTTTTTTTAAATATATATATATATACAAAAAATAACAAAACAAACCTACATTTCTACGAAGATTAATCTATTTCATTGAAACCTATTTTCTTAGAGTAATATAAAACAAGGTGAATTCCCAAAAATGTAACATTAAAAGGGGATTATAAAAATAAATACCATTTGAATCACTCGACATGTCCTCAAGAAGTAATAATCTTCTCTGAACTCGCAAGGACGCAATCATGTGGTCAAATAGTGAAGGAGAATGACATGCCTAAAGCAGACATTATAGTCTCAGTACGTGAAGTCGTGCTAGTAAACGCAAGGATTTTTTTGGAGACAACATGCACTAATATGGCAAGTAATCAATCCCTAAATGGCCATAAAATTAAAACATAATCCTATAAGAATCAATTACGCTCTATACAAGTCTAAAACGTAGACTCGCATACAAGGTACTACTGTTTATTTTTCAATCACATTAAATAGTAACATTTGAGCCGGGGGATTTGGTATTTAATTCCCTAGCCCTTGCTCACTTGTGCTTCGCCATTGGTCAGAGGCAATTAGCTTTCTCGCCAGATACACTGAAGGACAATCTATCATTCTATCTTGCATAATGCAAATACACTCGTATCTCTCCAGCATGTCTAGTGTACAAGCAGGGAGATGTAAACTCACATCTCCCTGGTACAAGCATTCTTTAATAGACGTTTTTGATTATGAAAGGTGTAATAATTGCCCTAACGCTGTAAAACGGAAGGTTTTACGGTTGCATAGTTCTTGAAAATTTCAATTCAGAAGACGTGAAACACCTTTGTGTCATGAAAAGCTACTTCTAAAGAAAATGACAATGTGCTGCATTTGCACAACAGGGTGGTAGATTCGCTGTACTCTGTGAAAGGCTGCTAGTTATAATAAAACATGTTTTTAAAAGGATAGCATTCTTTTTCACTTGAGATATAAAAATGTTTCACATGACCTTCAACCCTTACATCCAGAACATATATAACGAATCCATACTGTTCATGACAACGAGCAAGATTAATGTCTTCCTTTCAATGTAAGGGTGTGTAGGCGGACTGTTCTGACGTCTCCGTGGGCCTCATTTAATCATGTTATCAAGGTGAGATTCTGAGATGGACACATTGATAACATAGCGATGCAGGCCGGCCGCCATCTTGGAAATGACCTTAATGCCTAATGGGACCGCCATGGCGTCCTTTGTACACTGTAACGAAGGGAGAGCATTATTGACAGTATTCAAGCAGCGACCATGGATGATGTTTTTCATGTCACGGGAAGCTAAATATTTCCGTATATCACTCTCTTTTTATTTTGTTCAGTTTGAGAGGATATGTATCAAGGTAGCCCATAATGAGGTTTGATGTGGAGCCAGTTGGCATTAAAAAGAGAGGTAGAGCCATTCCAATTTTATAGCGTGTAACATTATTTTAATTGTTCAAAACAATTTACGCAGTGTTCGCTGAGGAGAGGGTGCCTAGAAGTTGCCTCTTTGAAACGAAATATCATAATCATATGATACGAAATAAGCTATAAGATCTGCTGGTAGTGGTAAAAATTTATCATCCATATTTTAATTGTTAAACACAAGCATACTCCTCACGCAAAGGAGCCTTGTATATTCCCTCCGTTAGGAGTCATAACTATTAGGGATCACTTCATATAATTATAGTGGTTTGAATTAATCTTTTTTGGGGGGCTTAATTCCACTCTTTCTGATTGTAGAATTTCACTCCAAAAGAAAGTGATCAATTTCTTTCACTGAATGTCCACTCCGCTACATTCAGAGAGTGCGAAGAAAAGTGACACTTTTTGTTTAGCCCCTCTTCAAGTATGAAATACTGAGAGTTATACTGATTATAAATAAGAATGGAGCAATGTATCTTAATTGTCATTAAACAAATGTTATACGTAATTACTACATCAAACACGAAATTACGAAATTTAAGGGCAAGTTTATTCATCCTGGCTTCCTGGCTTGTGCTTGTGGGACACGCGATTACAAGTGAAGAAGGAACTCTTCCTGACGGATCCATATCATGAGAGAATACACAGTATCGTGTCATAATGAGTAAGATGAGAACTGTGGAACAGTCTGCATAAGAAGAAAGGGAACTTCCCGTCTAGGCTTGGTGGGAAATTAAACCAAGATTGGCAGGTGATTGTTTTACTACATAACTTACGCAATTAGAATTGCTTACACGATAAAGACCACCGTCGTCTTCGATTGACCACACAATGGTAGAAATGCATTATGACGTCAGAAAGTTCAAAAGTTATATATTTATTTTTAACAATAAATAATTCATAAAAACCCACATAATTGTCTATTCTTTTAAAGCAATTCATATCGCTGTTAAGACCATCAAAAGAAAATTCTTATTCAATTCTACAGCATTCGTAATTATGTCTGGGATAACATGTAAAAACTAAGAATAAATGCAGAAGAAATATCCACTTTTTATGCTAAAATGTTCAAACCTTGAAATAAATGTTATCGTACAAGGGTTGTTCTTCAAGTCTTCCAAAGTGCATGTAGCATGCGTGACAATGGTTTGCCAATTTGTAAGATCCGTCAAGATTTGACCACTGTACTGACCGCTGAAAACATGTGGTCAAACACTACGATGAGCTCACATCCTATGTATTTTCTCTCAGATTTACGTAATTTTTAACAATCTCAAGAATGGCCGTATTTCCGCCAAAATCTTTCCCGTCAGCAGCACTCTTGAAACAGCGCTCAGGATAAAGAAGATAAAACGGAACCCGATGTCTCTCTTTTTTTCGGGGCGGTGGGTATTTTTCTCAAATGGTGCACAAGATCAAATCATTCATGTACGGCATACATTCATAATGAAGTGGCCAAACTTGAAAGCGGGTGTCTAAGTAACCACGAACGTCAACACCCAGTCAGTGTAAAATTTATTTAAAAAAATCATGTAATGCAAAAGGTAGTCACACTATTAAGTTCCACAGATTTGTTGGAAATAACGAAGGCATATAACGATGAGAAAATAGTGTATTATTGTTTTTCGTTATACAAGAACGACATCATTTTACTAGAATCTATACAGTAAACCATTTTTGTTCGTATCCTTGTAACTTTGTTTTGTTTTTGCTTTTCCTAACTCAAGAATGAAAGGTAGAATGATGGAATGAGAGCCTTTGTTGAATACTTTAAGATGTAACCTTTAGTATGTCACATTCTCAAGAAACATAAATCGGGACAAATCATAACTGCACATACTTGAACAATTACAATATTTGGTGAGGGTATAATTAAGTTAGTTGTTAACTATATGTATTTTCTCGAATTATATACGTAATCGAACTACGGAAGTAGACTCTCAAATTGTTCCACCATTACACAATACAAGCAGCATTGTACTTTAACATTGAAATTAATACTTCAACATTGAGAAAAAAATTACGAAAATAATATTTAATATTGTGATATTATATACAACAACTCGTTATGCAGAATGCAGACGAAATGTGTTCCCCTATCCTATCGAATGAAAGGGTGGTGAAAACGAACAGACAGTTATTAATACCCAAACATTGTTTTGACAAAGGTAAAAATCATTTAAACTTGAAGAACTGCCATGCCAGGCAACGCAGGCTGAAGGAAATAAAGAAATGCAAAAGCCATAAATCGGTTTACACAGTCAGTGCCATGTGTTTGCACCAGAGTATAATTAGTACGATGTTGATTCCCTGTATTCTAAAGTGCCGTCGAGGTATATGTCACTATAATAATTTATATAGAAAATATGATTATATTCAAATCATTTAAAGCTCGCATGCATTCTGTAATAAATTATCTTTTATACTTGGAATAAAAGGTTTGAATTCTTACCCGATGATTTTCACAGGAATGCCGATAACCGTCAATTATGTCCTATGTCACCGATTATCGCAAAAATCACACCAGAATTATAGAACTGTTTTGACTGTTGCTTGAGGGCTAACAAAGAATTATGCTCGGTACTTTCATGTATGTGCGAATATATATATAGAGAGAGACTAAATATTATATTAGGAATGCGTTTAATCTAAACGGAATTCCAAGTTTAAGGACGACCAATGCGCAGGTTCCTGAATTTTTTTAATGACCGCACTTTGATATCATCACGTGGGGTTATTACTGTTCTGTGGCTTATCCTCTAGTTTCAGCTCTCCCAATTTCTTTTGGAAGCGCTGTTCTTTCTATCTTTGCTCTACTTTCCATAAAATTTAACTTTCCTATTACCACTAGGTCAGTAATCTGACCTCTCTCTCTCTCTCTCTCCCTCTCTCTCCTTTTATATCTGGTTTCTTCTCTCTGTTTCTCACCCTTTAACCTGTCTCACCTCTTCTCCTTCTTCCATTTTAAATGGCCACTTTTCCATCTGCCCATCAATTCCCGCCTTTTTTTTTTTTTTTAATGTCTGGCCCCACCCCTACCCCCGTATTTCTTTTCCTTTCAGATCTCACCTTCTTTCCCCTGTGTATCTTCCATGCAACTGAACAATAAAAAACTTTATTTTAATTATCAATCTGCTTAATTTGGTTTATAGCATTGTTTCAATGTTTCGTAGTACACCTCATACTATGCAACTAGTCGATTGCCGCCCATCAACCTTTTTTGAATTTTCAAGAATATATTTAGTAAATATATCTTATTGTCATTATAGTACTGAATATGATCCAAGGACTATCATTGTTTTGGACACTGTGGATCAATATTATGTCGATTACTCTAAAACAACGGAAATATCAAGCCATGTGCGATTTGTTACCCTTGAAAAAATTATCATGACCAACCCACGATTTAAACGGTTGTCCTGGTTTTCATGAACTGTTATGAAAATAAAATAAAAACAAATCAGCTATAATTTATTATTTGAAAGAAAATTAAATTAAATTAAAAGCAATTCATTAGCATGATTAATGTAGACATAGGGCATCAAACTTTTGGAAACTGAAAGTCTTTTCGTATGATTCAATACTCATTACTCCTTATTCGATTTCTTTGTTACATGTTGGGAAATTTTGGGCAAAGTGATTTCATGCGGTTGAAAAATGATGATGCTTTTCTGTAATGTCTGTGTGACAGATTACACGTAGATGTAGGACAAAGTACCGTCCAATGAGAAACAGAAGGGCTTTAACTCATATACTTTAACAAAAAATTGATGCCCTTCTACATTTCAGCTCTCAACAGACGTACCATGGACCGAAACTTGCCACAATTCTTTTGTTAATTAAATAGTTTTCGATTGTTTCTTTTAATTTTACAAAATATGGTTTACTCAGTGTTTGTTTACTGCCCAGAACAAAATCGACTGCTATATCTCAATAAGATAAGAATATTAATTTCTATTTTACTATGCGAACATTGTATATCATTCCTACGATTGTATTGATAGTTGATTTTAAAAGATATCACTGCTCTTTGAGAAAAAAAAAATGAGATTTGAATGTCGTGGAGTATTAGAAGGCAGTTATGATTTTTGTTTCCGAATGTGAAACAATCATGACTCAGAGAAGTTTAATCAAGTTTGATGAGTAATTATAATTACGAATCAAATCTTGTTAAATTCCCACAAGACGCAACCCCAATTTTTCCGAAAGATTCTTTAGAACGGAACCTCCAACCAGTAATTCGCACGAGTAATGGGAAGCTCCCAACTTCCTTCCGCGGTATACACAAATCCAACTCATAATCGGCGGAAGCTATACGTGATTCGGTAATTGATTTCTGGCTCATGAGAATACCGCCAAAATCGCAAAGTTAGGAAATTTGTTGTGTTTAATTGGATGATCAAATTACATACTCATTGTTTGTTTGTTAGTGTGGTGGTTGTCATTTATTACAATGATCACAATCATTACATAATCATCTTTAATCGTGAATGTTACAAAGTAAGTATGATTCTTGCACTCCATCTATTGAGCAATGGTGTGCCTCATTCGTATTTTTTTCTTTTTCAGGGTTGCGGTAATAAATGGATAAAACTAAATCCCTGCCTAGCTTAACAATAACAGTGTTATGAAATTGGACAATGACATTGACCATTGTTTGTGGGAGTTTTGGGAGACGGGGGGGGGGGGGGGGGGTAATGACAGTGACGGTGACAACATGGACAGAGAATGTCAGTTGGGGTCGTGGGCCCAAAAGTGCTAAATACCACTACTCTAAGAATTAGTAAAAGCCTCTCGATCGAGAGTTTATAAATGGGCCGGGAATGTATAGGATGCGGAAAGCGCGATGGTCCAGTGGTAGAGCAATGGTCTCGTAACCGGTCGGTTCCGGGTTCGAAACTACGCCGATGCACTATATAGTGACCTTTGGTAAGGACCAAGTCCAACGGAGGGGACATATAGCTGTCGGTTCCTTGATTGCTTACTTACATGTTTTCTTAGCAGCAAGATAAAACCAACCAACCAACTCAAAAATCGCTCTGATCCACAAAGATTCAATTTTGTTTTTCTATTTTTTTTTTTGTTATTCTGTTCGTTTCAGCAATGATCCTATTGCCTTGGTCAGAATTTAACCCCACCCACATAAACTGACCAATGTTGATTGTGCTATCTAAAACAATCACACATGCTGTAAAATTAAGGGCAATTAATAGCTAAATGTGGTTTTTCTTCCTCAAACAATAATAATATGGGATTTAGGTTAACCTATCAAGCCCAATGATAACGTGAACGTGATGTTATTGGAGGAAGTTGTATTCTTAAGTTCGTTAAAAATTTGTTTTTTCTTTCATAATTTGGGAAACTCATGTCAGGTGTTGCAATCCATGAATGCATGCGACCTTTCACGATTTATTACTGTGAAGAGTACCAAAAGAGTCGATGTACTACACAAATTGCTCCATAAGAATTCATGATAATTCAATGAAATTGTATAATGCGTGAGCTAATCATTATCATGTACAGTTTCCAACATGACTGTAAATATAGAAATTTTGTGATTGGTTTCGTTGTTGGTATGTGGAAAAATCTCGTCATGAATGATGACTAAACTAAGTATTATTCAAATTGCAGACTGATATTTTGTTTCATATTTCATACCGGTAAATATTCCATGCAGATGAGAATGTTTACGTTTGTGTTTCTTTGTCTCCTCCGTTTGCTTTCTGTTATTCCAAACTTGTGATAACTGGCACCCAACATGCCCAAACGGCACTTACGATTCAGCCCATTCCTGCATACATTGGACTGCATGTAACACACACCATGCTTTATCATGCCAATAATTTGCACAATAATATTTCTGGTCCGTGTTTACGTACACTCCAGCTGCCTCTTTCGTTTTTGCGGTGACTAATTCAGAACTCATTCACCCATATGCCAAGTTTAAAGTCTACCTGTTGGCAAGTTCAAAGAGTAGGTTATCTCCCTTTCATTGCCACATCAAGGGCAGGACTTGTGGTTTTGGCAATTTAAATTTGACGGCGTGTATAGTCCCCGCGGGACGGAGGAGATTTCTAAAATAAATCTCCAATGAACTGAGTTCTAATTCGTGAACGAAAGATCTACGATACTGCAATACAAACCGTACCACGTCTGTAAATGTGCGAATGTTTGGCTGATGCAATCATTACTAAAAAGACAGTGTATACAATAAAAACATACACCGGAGCAAATTGACACTGTCAGCATCATGATGTATGACTATTACCATAACTATTAAAGTAGTGTTTTGTCAAAGGAATGGTAATTAGGCAAAATATTCTGCATTGCCAAGGCCGATTATAACACTGGGAAAGAAATACCTCTGTAATTTTGTTTTCGTTTTCGTGGACGAAGGCATCCGAAAGAGTTAAACCATTCAGAGAATCAATGAAAATCCCAAAGATGCCCAAGGCATTATGAAAGAAAACAAGAAGAAGAAATTATATGAATAGAAATGAATGAAGTGACATATTTTGAAATTGTTTCCTTACGTTTTTCTTATCCTGTTTCCGGAGTTTCGTTTTTTTTTTCTTCTTTTTATTGAGATTGGATCATATATCATCAGCTTGTGTATTCATTCCAAAGCGTTAAAATTATTTCAGGGGGACACCAAGGCGCAATTTAATTATATTCAGAGAATGGAGTCAATGAGTTCTGGAATTAGAATTACCAGGAATCAACTTCAATGGAAGAAACTAGCACTTGATGTTAACCCCGAATAGCCAAAGGAACACCCGTGTTGAAAATTGGTTTAGAACCTCTTGACTCTCTGATCGACAGTTTCAGTAAATTAACTGTAGTACTGTTATAGATGATTGTAGATAATCAGCTAATCGGTTAAAAACACTTCAAAATGTGGGGTGTGTATTCTCACCAAAACGGTACCTTTTCAATTTGTATGCAACTTGAAGTCTTGAATATAGTCTGTTAGTCTGAAGTCTGTTATAGATGATTGTAGATAATCAACTAATCGGTTAAAAACACTTCAAAATGTGGAGTGGGTATTGTCACCAAAAAGCTTATACCTTTTTCATTTTTATGCAACTTGAAGTCTTCGTTTTCGTGCACTTCATACAACGCAGGACTGGTGGACACTATTAAGCCCCCAAAATGGATCTTCCCGAATGCTTTGAAAATCAGCTTGTATTCAAGTTTTTGGGGTAAATCTGGTGGAAAATAGGCCTATACAGTTACATTACGGGTGTTACTGTTAATCGACTGTAATGCATTGTACAATGTAGATAATCATCAAATCGGCTTATATACATCAATAGATGCATGAAGTGGGTGTCGCCTCGATTTAGGGTATCTTTTTCCCCCATTGTATGCAGGTCCCAATTAAAGTCCCATCATCGCACAATCCAACAATAAAGCAAAATACTGGTGGCCATCATTAAACCCATTAAATGGAACTTGTTATCAGCGAAGGTATACATCTGAAATAGCTTTTTTAATATGCCTTTATACTAGCCTGACATGTTTCGTAAAAACATTATAGGTTTATGATGTCAAAATGTAACAATCGCCCCCTTTTTTTAAAAGATATCAATAGTTCAACTGATTTACAGTGTATCAAATTGACTTAAAATTTCTTATCACATATTTTAGATTAAAATGAGGAAACTCTGTCTGGATCTCTCGTGATTAACCTTTAAACGTGCACACTTAATTCATTCCTCATAAAATCCAAGTGTCATTTGATTTATATCGCTGCCAGTTAATCATCTGCATTTCATTCGATTATACTTCACGATACATCATAACGTAATGGATAGTAGCTATTATTACGACCAAATTTCTCATCAAATAAAGTTCTAGAACATTAATTTTGTTATCATTTTTTTCGCGACCCGATAATAATGAAATTCATGAAATGGACATAGATACAAAACGAACGTTTTTCATCCAAGGAGTGCTGAAAGAATTCATAATAAATACCCCGGTCAATGAACTGAGTTGAAATTGCATTATAAAGCATTATTTCATTATATTTCCCAAAATAATATTTTTTTGTAAACATGCAATCATGAATGATATTTGATGAGCAAAGTCTGAATGTTGTCTTCGTGCCAAAATATTCGTCATGGATAATTGAATAAAAGTCCAAAATGATTAGTGACTGACATGAGTACCTGTTGGACATGCGAAGCCCGAAACATGTCGTACCAGGAAACTCTGAATAATTATTAACTTCGATGCTCCATAAATGCAATATTTCACTATTTCGTTATATTCCCGAAAATATTCTCTTTGTGCAACTGTAACGCAAATTTAAAGCAAACATAAATAATATTTAAAGAGCAAAGTTTATATATTGTCTTGGTGCCAATATTTTCGTCATGGATAATTGAATAAAAGTCCAAAAGGATTAGTGAATGACATGGGTACCTGTTGGACATGTGAAGCCAGAAACATGTCGTACCAGGAAACTCTGAATAATCATTAACTTCGTCAGATGCTAGTGCGAGTGGAGTATCGTATATCAAGTATAATGAGTGTGTAAAGACGACTAGAGTTGCTCTAAATTTTGTTGTTAAAATGCTATGACAAGCATATCATGTGACATACATCGTTTGCGTGTTGACTAATTTCATTTGGCAACTTCAAAATGATGCTGTTTTCGTTCGTTTTTCCTTGCTATATCTCTTTCAATCTTTTCACAAATATGATTAATGGGAGTATCTTTTCTTCACTGTCCTTCTAATAAATATATGGATTGCGACAATATAATTTTATTCCTTCTCGTTTAGCTCTCCTCAGTGCATAAAGACACAGCTATATATCGGTAAGGACGTTCTGAATTAGAAGTCCCGATGAATATGCTTCTTGTCACCATTATAACCACCAATTATGTTTCCAGATCTTGCGTCCCACGCAGACAATAGATGGGTATTCTGAGATCAAGACATAGCCAGTATGAAGATAACAATAGGATGACCTTCTTCGATTATGTGTGGGTGATGCTTATCGAAGCATACAATGAGATGCATTGCTCATACAGGTCCATGCAGGTCCACTCATAATATATGCAGTGAACAAAGCAGAGTGGGAGTAGTATGGTGGGTATGCAGAGGGAAGTAAACTCCCATTGCAACACTTTCTCTTTCTATATTTACAATTGATGATGATTTGATTCCAGTATAGTAGTGCAACTGTCGTCTAATTATAGAGAAGCACATGAGTTTTGATACACCACATGCACTGGCATAAAGTGAAGATGTATAGAATTTCCTTTTAACATTTTCTTGTATTTCTTGTTCTGAATATCACTTTAGAACCACCTTGTCCCGGCACCTTGTCCTTTATGGTTTTCAACCAGCTTTATACAGGTATTGATTTTTTTACTCAATTAAATTTGCTTTATCAAATGCTTATTTATTCTTTACTTCAGATTGCTTTCGCACTCTTTCCAAAATTAACTTCAACTAAAATCTTTTGGATTTGATTATTACTAACGTGTTACCTGTGTTAATGTAATACAGAAGCATCAATGACAACCCAATGAAGAAAACAAATATTAACAGCTCATTACTAGGCACCCACCGACTTACACCCAGACCTTTCTTTTTAGGTTCATGGTCAAAGGCATACAAATGGCCCAAGCAACCTTATTCTCCTCTTACGTTATGTAATCATAACTACTCGACCCTCAACTCTCTTCCTTGCCTTCAACTGCCCTCCCAGCAACAGCCCCTGCTGCCAGTAGGCTACATTGAAAGTGAATGATAAGACATTCATAAAAAAGTGCACGTACCATCATTTTTGTAAACAATAATTCGTCCTTCATGTAGCATGCACCTGCAGTTGACAAAACATCTTGTTGATTTTACGATGATACAGCGTTGGGGAAATCGAAACGAACTCGACAAGGTGCGCTGGTACACTGCATGGGACGTTTACCTATATACCCGCAATAAATTCAGCTATCCGACCTATTCACTACAAGTAAGAATTTATAAATGTATTTCTATATTTTCAAGCATAAGAAACAGTCGCTATATACATATAGTATAAAAGAATGAAATCCTTGTTTTATTATGTTAGGACATGGGAGCATAATCAGATCCGTATTCCGTAGTGCAACCCAGCTATTCCTTTCTAAAGATTATGATCAATTCACATTCACCCTCAAATAGAATTCACCGATTTGAAATGTACATGTACATTTCGTTTCGAATTTCCATTGATTTTAATAACATATTTAGGTTGTTTGCCTATTCAGAATATCTTTTATCCGAATAAAAAATACACTCATGAGATGCAGTTTATTTACAATAAATTGAGTCGCTGATTGATTTTGTGCAATTTAAATGGCAATCACGGTCATGCAGTTGCATGCATCTACACTAGTCAGAATCACTAGAAATAGAATTGAGCAATAACAAGATTTGCGACGGTGAACATACGAAAAATGAAAGATGATCCAGATAATTCGATGATATCTATCATTTTTAAAAGGTTTAATTATTTCGAACGCCTTCGTCGACAAAAAACTAACACATAGAAACAAAAGAAAGAAATATATATATATATAATTAATATCGGCAACTTTAATGATTAAGTGGAACAGAGAGTCAATTTTAGAATTATTTTCATGATGTTTAGAATCTTACAAAACGAACATATTGAGGGAGAAATTGGCAATTTTGCCATACTTATCAATCATTTTAGACTATACTTTGTTTTGTATTTGGAAGTGAGGTTTACTTTTATTTTCATTATGCAAGGCATGTTACTTTTAGCTTTGAATCTAATTTTGTTTCTTTGACTTTGCGCGGGAAAATATTTGGCTCATCTTGTCAATGTGTGGCTAACCGATGGGAACTGGTCGTCAGGAAAACCTGCCCTCTTTTGCGGTAGACAGCTCCAAAACAATAACTTCAGAAAGTGTGGTTTTGCAGAATAAAATACGAGTTTAGCAGCAAACAACATGATTGTGCCACCGAGTGCCTCCGAGTGTCAAAATTGAATAGAGTATATAAATGGGGAATTGCGATGTTTGTACAAAACAACTAACCACACGTGTATGAATATACATTGTGTATTTTATATATAAATACAAACTATTGATTCTGAATGGGTTTCAGTGTATGATTGACATTCATTTGAGTAAAAAGCAGTCCATGTTCTCCCTTTCTTCATGTTGATATGCATCTAGCGAATTTGTTTCATTTTCCACATAATATAAACAATGACAAGATAATCACAATAACAAACATAATGATATAACCGAAAATTTGCATTGAAATATTTTTTTACATTGTTTTTCTTTTAGTCTTGCAATGCAAAATTATTTAGTTACAGGAAATGAAATAGACTTTTATATCCTTATACTTTCCATAAATTTCCTTCCCATTTAAAAATGATGGAACTTTATATTTTGCCTTCTGAAAGGTTACGATAGACGTTTCGACTGATTTGCAAAGTATTTCTCTCGTTTGAAGGATTGCAATACCTTTCCAAGAAAATGATTATTCGCACCGTTGCAGATGATCAAACGAGGCATGCCCACAAACAACGTGTACGTATTTTATATGTCTTTGCATTGATATAGTTTGGTTCAATCGAATCAGTGAGAAAATAATTTCAAGTCTGAATTCTCAAAAAGGCCAGTATGAAAGTCGTGATCAACAGTACTATCAACGTATAAGATGAAGATATTCATTCGTACATGCAATAAAGTATACCGACGAACAAGTTATTATTCTGATCTGTATAGGAAATTGACTGTATCATTCATTCATTGGGAAACCTAGTCTCTACGTCATTACTACAAACTTTTATACTGAAGCCATTAAGTCCAATTTGGATTTCCTTGTATTCATCACGTGACCGATTTTATGAAAACCAATAAAGTTAATAAACTAGACCGACAGCCACGCATTGGCGATTATATTACTATATGCGCAAAGCTATGTCTTTTTGGAGTGCGTGACTGATTACGTAATACCTATTTAATTTCCTGCATTGCAATAATGGCTAGCTGAGAGCATGGAAGGTCATGCATTGATCGTAAAGAAGCTAGCAATACAGACAATATTTGTACAATGTCACCGCTATGTAGATCTACATGTTGTACACGACATACATGTAGACAAAACCTTCACGTGAGGTAAGATATTCAAAGACTGATGGCGCAGTGAAATTCGTTTCTGCATCATCATTTTTCAATATCATGAATATGTAAGCTTTAAATAATGTGAAAAGGGATGACGTGTTTATGAATCTATATAGAGTACAAAATGAATATTGATGTACCGGCCCAACCCTATAATACTTTAATCGTTTAAATATGCTTGAGAACATATTCATAAAATAATTTGATGCTTGATGTACTAGTATCAAAGTGTTTATAAAATGATTTCGCAAGATTAATAATATTGTGGTGACCCAAATTTCTCCGAAATACTCGCCAAATTAATCAAATCTAAAATGTTAGATTGATCAGTTTCGAAATTAAGGTTGCGCCGTCATCTCCATAAGAAAAGTAAATCGTCAATGGCGGAAAATGGCAATGCTGACTCGTTTCAAGAAAATGATGTCGCATGAACTTTTTAGGAGTCATATCATTATTACAGACATTTTTAATCAGTTTCGAGTGCAGTCATGAACACTAATTATCGAGGTTAAATATTATCACAGCTGACACTTCTGACAGTTTTTGCAGTTTCGCCAGAAAATGTGAAATGGATAAACGATTATGATGTAGTCAGTAGGCCTATACGGAAGACCCTCTCATGAGGATCCTGTTCAATTTTTAATTTTATCTCACGACTGATAACAGGTCAATCAAGTTCGCACGATATCTAAATGTCTGAATATATAGGTCCCATGTCACACCCCTGTGGTAACCGCCTCCACCCTTCCCCATGTCAGAAAAAGAGAAAGATTTATATTCATAAATCATGTTTCTGACACGTTAAGTCTCCATAAACTAGATGATAACGATGATGGTATCATTTGCTCTCTAACAGATGGCAAATACATCATATTCAAACAAGGCCAAAATGACATTAACATATCTTCCATCGATGTACTTTCTGTTTCATCAGCTGACGCAGATTCCTAACTCTTTATTGACCGTCTTCGTGATAAATTACTGAGTCTTAAAACTCTATTTATTCAAAGGGAGATAATTATTATGTAGACGGGTGATAGATCATGTTTGAATAGCAGATAAAGATGTCAAGTGCGTAAGATTGATTTCTTAATAGTAATAATCAATTCTTTTCTGTTAATCTCTCAATTGAATACCTATGGACACATGATATGATTGCTCAGATAAAGATCGTCAACCTAAAAAAGTGATTCTTTAAATTGATTTATTATGACTTAGATACTGATTGAAGAAAAAAAAATTATCAGACATGGCGTAGGGGTTTGCTTGTATGTTTTCCACGCGAATATTTTTTTCTCCCCCAGATCATTTTTTACTTACTGGGTCGTCGTAATCGTTTTATACACTTATAATGTATGGTTTGTGTACGTGTGATAATCACAAAATGATCTTCGAATAGTTATTACTAATTGGTAATAGAAAGGTTCATTGTATAATAAATCCTGCCTTTGACAAGTGTATAAGGCCCACCCCTTAAAATAAACGAGTATTTTGAAAATGGTCTCTATTGTCATACTTGTGTTATTTACAATTCTTCCCCAGCAGCACTGATGTTAGTACTAGGCAATGAAATGATTTTCATTACTTTTACTTAGTGTCTCAGGATGTTTATTTTATTTTGTTGAGATGTTTACCGTAATATACCATCATATACAGTTGCATAATTCCTTATTTAGGCCTATATGTATACTCATCAGGCCATCACATTTTTTTAAAGGACTAAAAGCATTATGTTTTCTGCCAGACTAGTGCCAGACCATCAAAAACACACTTAGGCTGAATAAAAACTTGAAAATGAACTGTTGATATTGTGTTGGAAACAACATATTTCGCTGAAATTTGAAACCAATTAAATTAATGCTTGAAGAGAAATAGACTTCAGAATTCAAAGGAATTATTTCAAATATACTTTGTCATGAAACATCAAGCCCAATACTTCATAATAATTGTAAATGAATTATAAATACAACCCACTAAGTTCATAAAATAACTGTCTCATAAAAGTCATATCATGTATACATCAATCATGTATATGGCGTAATTACAGTTTTTGCAAGTGTGCATGCATGGCAATTTTATTTATTTCTCGACCACTTGGGTTGTACAAATGTTGGAACAGCAAAAACAAACACATCTTAACACAACGTAATCACAGTTCACATATTTGATCAAAACAACTGACGTAAAAACAAATCGAACTTACAAGTTGCAAATGACCTCCTTGTTTGGTTGAAGAAGTTGTCCATCCGCAAACGGAGTCAGTATTCCAGTAAAAATGACCAAGAAAATCACTGATTTCGCCATCATCGTCCTGTCCAGTCCCTTCGGACGGAAATCCACAGAAAGTCTGGCCTTTATCATCACAAGTTCAGTCTAAAGCCCAAGGCTTGGGGTTTCCACTTGCTAGAAACGGGAAAGGCTTGAAAATAAAATAGGCCTTTCGAGGACAGCTCTTCTTAAATGTAGGTTAGTGTGAACAAGTTCGGTGTCACCAGCTCAACTGTCATTTCGATGGGATAAAACCCGCTTTCTTTTTATCACCAATTGTACAGTTATAAAATTTAGATGTGCACTCTATGCAGTGAATAGATTCGTGTTATTGTACTATTCCTGCCTGCATAGACTCAACAAAGAGAATTCAACGTACATAATTGCCTAAAGTCGCACGCCAATACACCACAAAAGCCACTGCTGGAAGTTGAGGCTTCGCGATCATATAAAGTCCATTCACCACTTCGCAAAAATAGAACGCGCGCAAGAGAAATATGAATGAACGAACGACGTCGCTGCTCTGAAGCTAATTCATCTGCAGAATTAACAGACGATGATAAATAAAACTGAATGAATATATACCAGCAACTGTTCTTCACAGTGCATAAGCATGTATAATGAGATAAGATGAGAATGATATCTCCCCGAGCTGTGCGATTACCAGGAGAATTCTGAGATAATATGAATGACTCAACATCGCTCATGCCATTTATGTATATCTTCCCAGACAATAACAAAAGCTTTTCGTTCACAACAGTCTGATCTGAAAGATATACCGATGTAGAGGGCGTCAGTCACAGGCAATAATACACCATCGTTGATTTCAATTTTTTGCAAATACACATGTCGTATTAGTTTTTTCTTCTCTCTAGCTCTTTCTCTCTCTCTCTCTCTCTCTCTCTCTCTCTCTCTCCCTCTCTCTCTCGCTTGCTCTCTGTCTCATTCTAACTCGAATTCTATCTCTGTTATACATAAATCATTATAATATTGTGTGTCCACACAAAAAAAGTAACCAGATTTCATGGCAGGAATTTTCTATAATTATAATGAATAATTTACTCGATGGGATATCATGTATGAAAAGATTTCTGCCAAGTGAAAATGTGATGGGCATAGAAACTGACGTATAGATGCCAGGAAAAACATCACTTACGGGGGTTCAAAATAGCCACACACACACACAAAAAATCGCCTAGCCGCTATGCGGCTCGGACTTGGGGACTCGTGGACGATGCTCTGCAACGTCATTGGGTCAAACCCCCTTCCCCCATAGCAAAAAGCTAGATCCGCGACTAGGAGGGGAGCGGGGGCAACCAATGGGTTGATCAAATAGGACCCGAACATAGTTATTTTCTGCTAGCTCTACCTATACTGTATCTCCTTTCTGCTTGTACATCATGTAGGCCTATATAAATGTTACCCCCCCCCTCCCCCCACCCACAACCAAGTCTGCGATCCCCTTCAGATATAATCAGCCCACTGATTGTAAGCAAGCGACTGTAACTACAAGTCTAGAATTTATCTTGCTGAGCCATTAATATAATAACCAACTATTTCTATCCACTCATAAACAATGGGAGGTGCCGATTTGATAAAAGGTAAAATATTAGGAATTATATTTAGTTTTTTTTCTTTTTTACATTAAAATATACTATACAAAAATGTAATTAATAAATTTAAGATAATTTTTAAATAGTTTGATAGTATTTAATTGTGTCTCTATATTCAATGGGACGATTTTGAAATGTTCTATGTGCAATCAGTATTAGTTGTTAAATTGACACTGCAGTACATGCACCAAGTAACTAATTTGCGAACTTCTTAATCGATATATTCAGTGAAGTTAAAATTTTATTGAAACGGATGCCGACACGTCAATGGATTTTCATCGTTCACATTATTACAACCATATCGGCGCTAGTAAAATTTTTCATTTGATCTCCATATTAATATGGGCTTTCATCTAGGTAATGTATATATTTGAGAGTATAACATTTACTATGTTACGTGATTTTCACCTGCACATAAAGATGAGAAATCAATTTGTGTCATGACGGTTGTTGTCGGAACTGTTTCTTGTTTGTCATTTGTGCAGCATGCAGTGTTGTCATTGATTGTGAGGGTTTTGAGATGTGACCTGAGCTGTGAGTGTTAAATTTTCGTAACAAGAATTGTATTTAATAGTCAGATCTAGTCCAGGGTCTTTTTTTACTTTGAAAAATATATGTTTGTTACTAATCGGTCATTCGTCACTAGATTCTATCACTTTCAAAAGTCAATGTCAATGGACATTGATCCTGCTGATCAGCTGATGGATCAGGCGAGTTGGTTCAGTCGGTAAAGCCAAAGGCAAAGGCTAAAAGATTTGTGTATAAACGATGTATCAACTATCATGTAAAAAGAGATGCCAAGTTCAAAGATCAGCTAGGCTTGACATTATCATGACTCGGCGCGCGAGTGAATGGGCGAGGGTATAACGTACATATAGCGCATAGCGTTTTTTTGAAATCGCGTGTGTGAGAACGTTTCCTGACCCTCAAAATGCGTGACACTTGATAATGATAGCTCTGTGTAAAGGCTAAAGCGTCTGCCTGTCAAGCCAATAATCTCGGGGTTTGAATCGCACCCAGGGGCAGGGGGATGACTGAAGCCTGTGTTGTGTGTTTAACTAGACCGAAAGCTTCAGTCTCTATACCGTCGGTTGTTCCACTGAGACTACGTCTGGCTCCACTAGACCTCCGGTTATAGAGACTGAACGATCGCCTATGCCAGCCTATGTTGAAGATATCACGGCTAGATTTTAGCCGTTAGGCCCCTCCCACAAACATGAACAAACTTGCCACGGCCGTATTGTTATGCCCCCAAAATCCCCCAAAATGTCATTTTACCTCGTGCATATCCAATTTTACATTAGGCCTAGGCTATAATACATCGGTTCCACTTACTAACTTGATTGAAATAATCCGTTTAATGGTCCCTTTTAAGGAAATTATGGGTCAAAATCGACATCCATGTTGAAAATCTTGCAAGCCGTGTTAAACTCTCGCTGCCGTCAATCTCATCCCTTCTAGTCTACGCCGAAGGCAAAAATGATCATGAAGGAAAAACTGTGATAACGCCATTACGAACGTGTAGATGGCGCACAGTTTTTCCTTCATAATCATTTTGCCTTCGGCGTAGACTAGAAAGGATGAGATTGACGGCAGCAAGAGTTTAACACGGCTTGCAAGATTTTCAACATGGATGTCGATTTTGACCCATAATTTCCTTAAAAGGGACCATTAAACGGATTATTTCAATCAAGTTAGTAAGTGGAACCGATGTATTATAGCCTAGGCCTAATGTAAAATTGGATATGCACGAGGTAAAATGACATTTTGGGGGATTTTGGGGGCATAACAATACGGCCGTGGCAAGTTTGTTCATGTTTGTGGGAGGGGCCTAACGGCTAGAATCTAGCCGTGATATCTTCAACATAGGCTGGCATAGGCGATCGTTCTGTCTCTATAACCGGAGGTCTAGTGGAGCCAGACGTAGTCTCAGTGGAACAACCGACGGTATAGAGACTGAAGCTTTCGGTCTAGTGTTTAACATGCCCCTCCCCTTGTCTCATAGACGCAGGCTATGTCAAGTGGAAAACACTCCGTCTCTCGGATAGGATGTTAAATGGAGGCCCTGTGTAGAGAAGAGTCACCACCTTTGCATGATAAGAACCCACTGCACTCTTCGTATAAGATTAAGAGTAGGGGGAAACCCCGGTGTAGTGGTCCACCTGCACCCCCCAGTATAACATCTGCAAGAATCTTCAGTATTATCCATAAGATTATGAAGAAGAAGAACACTAAAAAGTAACGGTCTAACGAGCTTCGCAGCCGGCAGTCAGGCTCATGTATGTAGTCGTACTCATAGACAGAGATAATCGTCTGGTAAATGGTAATGGTATGGCCATGGGGAGTTCTAGGATTTCTACAATCAAACTTAAAACTGACATTCATCAACCTTCCCCATTTATGACATAAACAGACAGTAACAATTGCGGCATGCACAAGGGGGGAGGGGGATTAATAAACAAGCCGATTATTCACTAAAATCGGGCGAAATTTTTTTCCCTAATAAGTTAGACAGAATTGCAGAATAATGTTAACAGTACTTTGATTAAAGTAACTGTGTGAGGGATTAAAACTATCTAAACTCATGATTTTTGTAACACTGCATTAATCACAACATACAAACATTGAATAATTGAGTGTCGACATTGTCAAAAATACAGATATAGCACCAAATTGCAACATGCTTGGTGCTAAAGACTAGTTGGATCTTGTGAAGCTGGCACTGGGTCACCATAAACTTGCTCTAAACAGAAAAGAAATAAATAAAAAGTTATCATCATTAGCAATGCCCGCCACTGTTGTGATGGTCCGTAAAAAAAAATAGTTGCAAAAGTCTTGATAGACTTAAAGCCAAGTTCATTTAAAAAATAATTAATTAGTATACGGTCTACATGTACAATCATTTTTCCAATTCAAAACTGGAACACTCTTGGAACAATGATATGGATAGGATAAATCATAGACCTAGATGTAGTTTGGGTTGAGGAAAAATGAGGGACTAGATGAGTTTGTTCACTTTGTTGTCTGAAGGAATATGTCTAGGGATAGTTGTCTTTTAGGGTACATGTCATAATCATCCTAAATCCTAATATGGTCTATTTCATTGTAAATGCTCCATGCAAGGGAATCATTATCTTGTTTGAATATTCACTCTCTGTAGTACTTTGGGCTGCAACTGTTTCCCTGTCTAGTACTAGTTGGAAGGGAAAAAAAGAATTATAGTTTCTTATATTTCAAATGTTGCTATATCTTTACAGTTGGTTGGAACTCTACAAATGACTTGATCCACTTCTGAATTTCCCGACCATCATGGCCTTCAGTGACAAACTCATCAGCAAGAACTTGTTTTGATGTGAACACCTGAATCGGAACCAGAACCAGAACCAGAGAGATTTGCTAGCATCAAGAAAGAAGACTTTAAAGAAGGGAAGACCATCTGATTCTTGGGCCATCTTTGGTTCACAATGGGTGGCACTGGGAGTAGCCTGAGTGAGCTTGGAGAGAATGAGTTTCTTCGGAGGTTCGTCGGGAAGGAATCCATCGACGATACAGATCCTTTTTGGGAGCAGCTCCTGTCCTTTTCATTCAACATCCCGCATAGTAGTGCCGATGCTAGGCTGATAGAGGAATCTTCACAGAATCTCTGCAAGACACTAGGTAAGATCTTGATTGTTGCGGTTAGGGAGAGAGAGAGAGAGAGCAGACAGTGTATTATGAAACTTATTTTCAGTGTATAATGGCTCTCTTTTGAAAGTGAGATTTCTTGCAGCAGGCTTTTCCTACAAATGGACTATCAAGAGAATATAAACTTGTTTTTGTAAAAGTGGAACAGATCAATTTTGAATTCAGGTAGGGCAGTTTCTTATTACTATAAATAGTTAATCCTAGATGTATCTCATCCATTCTGTTTTTAGTGCTTAAAGCTTTCAGACCTAGTTGTGAATTCACATTGATTGAAATATGGTCACGCAGTATGTGATGATTTTCCAAAGTAAGCAGTGACATTTTTATTACCCTTGTGTTTGTGGAAGTTGTTGGTATCCTGGTGTTTTTTTTCTCCAGAAATCCCCCACAATTGGTATTAGCTCGAGAGGTGTTGCTGGTATGCACTAACAAGAACCCTGGTCTCATTTTTGTTTCTTTACAGCGCACAGTAATCTCCATTCTGGTAACCTGTGTGCCCTAGTTCGTGTGTTCAACAAAAGAGCCATGCAGCTCAAAGTCTCTGCACAAAATGAAGAGTGAGTACCGTCAAAATACAATAATTTTATTTAAAAGTGACTAGTGTAAAAATTGTTCAGTATTTTCAAATTATAGGACGATTTTTCACCAAAACAATTCACCTTGAATTTAGTCTTCTTTATTTACTCAAGTAAGTTCCATACATGTTTACAACCTCTCTGACTAGTCTCTGTCTTTTCTTATATAATAAAGAACAAATGTGATTAGTCACATTAAAATAATGAAAAGTAGTAACAAGGTTTTTGATACAGTGTATTTTCTTCCAAAATTTTTAGATTTATTCTGTTGTATTTACATACCTCCATTCTTTTCCTCCAAATTTACTCATACTTTGTTTCTTGTCGTTATTCCTATCAGCTTTAGGAGGGCTGTATTGGAGAAGGAAGGGTAAAAATTTGCCTATGCAGTGCATATCAAACAGCATATTGTGTTCTTGAATGCAGTGTTATCAATCTTATAGGGGCATGCACATATAACAGATTCAAATATATCCACTAAGGTCATGTGCAAGTCTATAAAAACATGAATATTGCAACTTTTGTGTTGAGACACGTGAATTAACATGATTTGGATTTTATATTTTTTATTAAATCCCCTTATAAGGAATTTATTGCTTAAAAATGATACAATATTCATATTACACAGATTACATGATTGAACAAATTCACAAAATATTTACAATAATACAAGTTTGTTTGTACTCTGTTAATATAATTTTCTTCAGAATTTTTTTAATCTTGCAAATTATTCCTCTGAGACATTAAGTTGTTTTCTCTTAACAAGGTTTTTCAGATTATCTATGGGATCTCTTGTAAATCCTAGAACCATAACAAATGAATTAATTTTTTGGATTTATTTGATTAAACAGACACCTTTAGATATAAATTGTATGTTTAGCAAACAAAAATTTAATGTTGAGAAGAATCATATTTCATTAGCAATGTCATATCAAGTAACTAGTACCTTTTCATTACATATCAATGTAAAAGCATTAACACTGTCACTATAGATACAAAATCAAATGGGCCCAAGTTTAAAATAGTTTTGGATAGAACAATGGATTTTTTTAAAAAATACACTACCAAAGTTTATATCACTTTAATACTGAACCATTAAACTTTAAACACTTTTGTAGTCCTATTATTTTGTTTATGCAGAAAAATGTAAAATATTTCTATGGTTTGTTTGTACTATCATCAAATATTTACATGCTGTACCCTTTTTAGTGCTCTTTTCCTTGGTCTTGGTGCACTCTATTTTCTCATTTTATTTTTTGGATTCAAATTTCTGTTGCCTCTTTTCTGAGCTTGTCCTCATGTGTAAAATATGTTAAAGGTAAAGACCAGTTATGGTCATAAGATTGCATTGTGAAAGAAACATTGTGGAATCGATCAGAAAAGGTTGATCATCTAGCATCTAGCATCTGCAAGGTTCTGGAATCATCAAAATGATAAGAAATTTGGCCCATTCTTCGTAAAGTTACAAGCACTATACACAGAAAGATGTTTATGGGACTACCCTATATCTCTCACAGACCATGAGAGAAACCAATTTACCAAATATATGAATTAGTAGGCAGTTTCCCGGCAAACTTTTTACCATCATGTATTAGTCAAAACATATTCTTTCACATGATTGGTAATGAGAGCTTCCATTTCATTTTTTGAAATTGGGGCGTTTCCAATACTGGTCTTTACCTTTAATGACTGGACACACTTCTGAATTTGACACTTACCTTGCATTATGAATACGGTACCCTAAGACAGTCTGGATTGAAATGTCTGTGCATGTACATGTATCTTGCTCTTGGAACAGGGAAACAAATATTTAAACAATTTCGGGGTCTAATTTTCAAGCTTGCTTGCATGAAAATAACACTCTAAAAATTTGTTTTGCGTTGAACTCTTTGCAATATTGGGGGGCTCTTTCATGACTTTCGGGGAGTAATTTTCCCTGAGCTCCCGTGTATTTTTTCCCTGTCTTGGAATCGTTTGGAATGAATTGTGTTTTTGATTTTATCAATATATGTCAAGATCAACATTGGATATGGGACCTGATATGAGTGTCTTTAGGATCTGTTTGCTAGTCATTTTCAATACTATATATTAAATACCCGATTAAAGAAGCAACATTTGAGCTCTGAAATATTGCATTTGTCTTTCAGCCATGTCTTCACCTGGCAGACCTACAACGCCCTGTTCATCATCCGACGGAGCATGAAGTACTTCCTGGAGATGCTGTCGGAGGGGCGTATCCTCCAGCAGCTGTCGGTCCTGGTGAGAACCAAACCCTCCTCCACCGTGCTCAATGTGGAAGACGTGATGGAGAACGGGGACGCAGATGGAGACGAGTCGCTCCTGGAGAGGTTCATCCAGACTCTCATACAACTCCTCATTGAAGTCCCTGTGCTGTAAGTGAACTCATCCTATTTAAAGGGATTGGCTATTTTTGTCTAAGATTCTGAAACAAAATTCTGGATTTAGCTCATGCTGCAATGGTTGGTAATTATAAACCTATAGGTCAGTCAGGAACTCTATGAATTTTACAACCCAATCGCCTGTCTGATTATCAAGATATTTAGAGTATGATTGGAAATCAAAATTTCAAAAACCGTTTTCCTAATGGTTTTTGTAACACTTCAGTCTATTGGGGAAAATGAGTATGGTATAACCGGTCACTGAAAGATTTTCACTTTTTTGAGGCACTTCATGTTCATTTTGAAGCGCCATTCTTTTTGGGCTTCAATATTACACCATATCACAGACACTGATTACACGTAGGGCCATGCATCTCAGATTTAACATTGTTAAATGATGCCTTTAACTTATATGGTTACTGATAGACATTCTATTTCAGTTTTATTTTCATGAGCTTCAAAACATGTCTTTTGATTGTAGTGTATGGTTTATAGATTATTGTGTAGATGTAAAGTGTATTGAAAGTAAAACTGGTTTTGAATAATGTGTGGGACAGTGGGAGGGAATGTAAGACTTGATGTTCGTCTGTAGTGCACAATGTAGCAGTCTCAGATCCAATGAGCCTGTTTGTTGAAAAAGGGATTGGTAGTACTTGAGAAAGGAAGGATTTATGGTTCATTGAAACTAAAATCCACGGATGAGAGGACTGTTGATACAGGAAGTTTGTTTTCTTTGTTACTATGTAATGTTTCTAGTCATACAAATGTATTTGTCTTGCTGTAACATTAATTAGATGCTCATTGGTTTTAATGTGGGGTGCTACTGACATATTTCTTGCTCTATCATGTGTAACAGTCATTAAAAGTTGTATCTCCATGTATAAGATTATGTTGTTATCATCATTTATCAGATTGGAATAGGAATTAGTGATCCTTTTAATTAAATTGCAGGAATTTCACTTATGTGATACACCTGGAGACGATAAACACCCTCCTGGTTCTGCTATCGGTCCAGATGTACATTCCAAGGATATCACACAAGAGCCTCATAACAGAGTACATCATGCATGGAAAATGGTGAGTATATTATCGTTCATTTGGTGCCAGGAAGGCGTTAACTCTATGTTGATGTAGAGTGAATTGACGTCCTTCTGGCTCCGAACAGAAGATATAATCCATATTTCAAGGTCACACCAGATTAATATCAATGTGTGGCTGGTAGAAGCCAGGGTAATTGCGTAAGCAGCTGGTGTGGCTGGGTAAACGCGTTGTGCGAAGCGTGGATGGTGCGTTTGTTATTGTCTGTTTGGAACCAGAAGGGCGCTACATCTGTGTTAATGTATAATGAATTAACGCCCTTCTGGCTCCAAACGGAATGTATAATCCATATCTCAAGGTCGCAATAAATCAATATCGTGCGGCTGGCAGAAGGGGTAATTGCGTTGTGCAATACATGGACATGCACTGTTGCATTAAGCAGAAGGTCGCTCACGTTAAACTACCTACAACTACAGAAATATGTGCTCATTTGATACGAAGCTATCCATTTTTACTTTTTAAGAAGTTGGTAAAGAGCAGAATCCCTGTCATGTTTTAAAATAAATTAGAACATGTCTTAAATAAACAATCAAAACCTTAGCTGCGAGTGACCAGAAATTTGTTTTATGGCATTCTTGATAGCTGATGCCCTTCTGCCTGCCTCACAATGATATGTGAAAAGCACTTTTCAAGATAGATGTTCTTAGTAGATTTCATAAGCAAATATTCAAAATATAAAGTGCTCATGCACACTTTGTAGTAACCTTTGTTGAAAGACAATGACTTTAGTATAGTTATTACATTGAACACTTTTCTTTGATAAGGTGGGGATACTTTGTTTTTGTATTGAGTTGAGATGTAATGACCGAATGACCTCACAATCACTACTTTCTGATTACGGTATGCCAAATTGCTAATTGTTTTACTATTGTCTATCTTTCTGCAGCTCCAGTGATGCCCATGTTCTGGTTAAGATTCTCCTGGACCAGTTCATCAAGAGAGAAGACTGTCCAGCAGAGCTTCTAAGAGACTCGCCCAAACCAGCCAGCTTTCTCTACGGTATCTCTGCAGCAATAGCAGGTAGGCTCAACTAATATTCTCTGTAACCCCAGGTTATAATAATAATAATAATAATTGTAAATTTATAATGCGCAGTTTCTATATGTATATACTCAACTGCGCATGACATATTGGATATTATTATTACCCCGGCTTTAGCTGTGCTGCCATTATAGCGCTCTAGCATTTCAAGGAATAAATTCCTACCGGGTACCCATTTACTTCACCTGGGTGGAGTGTGGCAAATGTAGATCAATATCTTGCCAAAGGACATTAGTGCGGCGGCGGGACTCGAACCGCGGACCTTGTGATCGACAGTCCGGCGACGTATCCACTCAGACTCATGCCATGCCATGCCTAGCCATGAAGTGTTTTGAAAATATCACCTGGCATTCTTACCTAGTGTAGTTCTCTCTTTAACTGTTTCATTTTTTGGATTTCTCTATGACACTGTACTTAGAGTATTTTAAATAATTTAAAGCTATTAAGCAAAGTTCTTGTATAGAATGGGAATATGCACACAAGGGCTACATTGCCTTTCAAAGCCAAAAGGCCATTACATCGTCTCTTCACATAGAGTTAATGTCCAATATAAGCATACCTGCTGTATTAGAATTTGCATTTAGCTTTTTTTTATGGACCATTTGAATTTTAAATTAAAAGATTAAAAAGAGGAAAAATTACATTTTAAGGGTAGAGTCGTTCATAAATATGGAAAGTGTACATCAGTAACATTTTGTTGTATGTGTGATGTGTAATGATTAACAAACTCACAAAGACGGTTGGCTTTCCTATCTTAATTAATCAACCCCGGTGCATTTGCCACACTCAACCCAGGTGTAGTAAGTGGGTACCTGGTAGGAATCATTCCTTGAATGCACCGAGCGCTACGGTTGCTGGAGACAAAGCCGGGGTAATAATATCTTAAGTCCTGTAGAAGTGCATAGAGACGTTATACAAGAACGGCATATTATTTTAGTATAATATAAAAAAATAATAGCTCACATTTATAATGCGCCTGATAATTTATTTCTAGGCGTAGTACATATTGTTACCGTTGTCATCAGATTCAGGCTTACCCCCACACAATGTATGCACATTCTCCACTCCCTGGGGAGCATTAAGTTATCAAATCACACAGAGTGAAACTGATGCTATTCCTTCTCTCCTCAGCTGGTATCTGGGCAGTGCTCACACTAGGTTACGGGACAAGATCCAAGCCGGATGATAGAGAAGACAGGGCACTCTTAGCCAACCAGAGTCTCCTACTCCTACAGGTCCTCACCAATCACTACACACATGAGAAGGGGATACACAATCCCTACAGGAAGGCACTCTGCAATTTCGCAAATTCACAAGGTAAACACAGTCTTCTCCATAAGTGTAAGTTTCCAAACAGTTAAATGCTTGTTATGTCTATTTTGATTCAATACACAATGTATATTTTACTGCAGCCTTTTGGGGAATTTCGCTGCAGTATGTGTTTGCGAGTCTAGTATTCTAAACTATGGACCAATGAAAGAAAATGATTGTAGGATCATTCATTGTCCTTGATGCTGGTGAATATATCTCAGAAGCTCAACCCGGTCTGATTCAAACCTGAGAGAGTATTATGATCTAGAGGAAATCAGAATTCTATTAAATGCAATAATTTAGGCTGATTTGTTATTGTTAACAGAGTGATATAATTTTCATTTAAGAGGCGCGATAGCTCAGTCGGTAGAGCAGTAGTCTCGTATTCCGGTGACCCGGGTTCGGAACCAAGTCGATGCGCTAGTGCCCTTTGGTAAGGCATTAATCCTCATTACCAGGTCCCTCGGAGAGGACCTAAAGCCGTAGGCCGTCTGGCTGCTCACTTACAAGCATTTATGTTTTCTTAGCAGTCAGGTAAAATAACCACCATCATCATCATATTTTGATTCTTTTTCTTTTTCCCCCTAGACGGTGGAATGCCCATTGGTCCATCTGGTTCCCTGCCACCATTCAAGCTAAATTCGGCCAACCTGTATGAAGCATTCTGCAACCATCTCAAAGATGATCAAAGCACACTCCTCCTCTACCTCCTCCTACATCAGAACATCAACTTCAGGAACTACGTCCTTTCAAGAACAAACATAGACACACTGGTACATTCCTTTAATATTTGGGGGTGCTTCTTTGAGATGTGTGCATTTTTCATTTTTACTGTTGTAGATGTTGTATTGATGTATTGATGTAGATATTTGTGCTGTTGTAGATCATATGTCCTTTCAAGAACATACATCGACACACTGGTACGTTCCTGTAATGTATATTTTTGGGTTGTGCTTCTTTAAAATGTG
Organism: Strongylocentrotus purpuratus; assembly: GCF_000002235.5. Taxonomy (NCBI): domain Eukaryota; kingdom Metazoa; phylum Echinodermata; class Echinoidea; order Camarodonta; family Strongylocentrotidae; genus Strongylocentrotus; species Strongylocentrotus purpuratus. The sequence continues at coordinate 45,094,535 of NW_022145612.1, read as the reverse complement.
TGCATTTTTCAGTTTTACTATCATAGATAGTAGAGCCAAAGAGTTGGCAGTTGACCCTAGCTAGCATTCCCATCATAATTCCAGTGTATTTTATTGATAAGCCTTGAACTGTTAATCAAATTATAGGAACTTTAAATCATTTTTATATATTTCTGTGGGGGAGGGGAATGTAGACCATTAAATCTGTCTGTTAAAATGTTGCCTTTGTCTCTAGTTTAATCGAAAACAATGTCTACAAGAGTAATATTTTTACCCCCCCCCCCCCCCACCACATATTCTATATCACCAATTGAACTTATACAGACCAATTTTATAAGTAGATCAATATTCCAAATTATTACATATTCTATTTCACTGCAACATTTCGATGCATTTGTTAAGGGCTATAAAGGCTTGCTCAACAAGGCAACAATTATTTGATGCAAAATGAATCCTATAATAAAAACAATTGAATTCTCTATGTGCTCATCAATAGATTGGTATTATTTATTTATTGATTGTTTTTATGTAAACAGGTGATACCCCTACTGAAGATACTGTACAATGCCCAGGAGAGGAATTCACATCACATCTACATGACTCTCATCATCCTGCTCATCCTGAGTGAAGATGATTCCTTCAATAAGTGTGTTCATGAATTGGTGAGTCATCAAGCAATTACAGGTGGCAACATCTCCGCAGGACTCTTTATTTCTCATGAGTCGTAAAACGTCTTCATTGATTTGTGCCCATTTAACTGGGTGAAGTTGATTTTGATATCTATCTGGAACGTCTTTAGTATGACTGGTTTATTAAAGGTAGCGTATCCCTTTTGCAGCCAACATCAAATTCTGTAGAACTTTGCAGGAATTATGAATATGTCACGTATGTCCTCTCTGTGAAATTTAAACGTTAATAGTGTCCTAGTATTCAAATTATGCAAGAAAACCTTTTTATTTTCCAGACTTTACTGTCAGACACTATTGACTGACTGACTGACTTCTTTTTTTCTTTAATACTGACATACATAAAATAAGCTGTAAAGAGTACATGAGCATTAGTTCACATCAATAACCCACTTCTTGTCATGACAAAAATTAAGCTGATTGAATCTTTGCGCAGCACAAAACATAAGACCATACTGTACAAGTGTCTGAAAATTAGACTATTTTCTATGCGTTGCGAAAATTCCTAATGGTCGATATAATTCCAGATAAAGGCAATTACCAGTTCTAATCTTTTCAGGGGAGTTTTTAGTTGGTATTATCTCTTGTTTACCATAGGATTCACACAAGTTTATATTTTCAGCCTACAAAAGAGACACTTCACCTTTAACCTGTATTGACCTTTCATTGACCTTCCAATGTCCTGGAAAGCGGTAGCAATGAGATATGGTCTGGTTCCATTTATCCTGCTAAAGGAAACAGGAAGGAAATAGTCCAGAAGGAATTGTCTCAAGTAATCCTGTTTATATTATAAAGGTCATTCCTAGGCAAGGCAACAATAAGGAAATACACAGAAGCCTCTCAACTGTTGGCTTGGGGAGACTTCTACTTGAAGATATGGGAGGAGTCATATGAATTACATGAACAAATGCTCATTTAACGCCAGATGTTGTGAATAGTTTTTCACTTTATCCATGCTTTTCAGTTTTCACACGCAAGAAAGAAAAAAAAGGAAAAAACGTCCAACATTGTCTTAGTCTATTATTACATCATTTAAGTTGTGAAGAAATTGGTTAGATAGGTCAAATTTATTAAGTGAGGTTATCTGCCCTCCAGTTCTGTTAATATGATGCTCATAAGACTGAGAGTATCTTCTTTTCTATCTTTTTTATTCACTAATATTGTCTTTAATACTGGGATAGTCTTTTCAAATATCATTATTCATAATGATGAGGATATTCACTTTTGTGTCATCATGTGTACCCTTTTCTCTTTGTCTTAGATGGTGAAACAAGTGACATGGTACACAGACAGAACCATCACAGAGATCACACTTGGTGGCCTGATTGTTCTGGTTGTCATTAGGACCATACAGTACAACATGACAAGAATGAGGGTGGGTATTATCTACCTTCTCCTTCTTTCTTCTTTGTTTGATTTTATTTAGCAATTAGTCAGAATTGACTACTTTTGCCATGAAATTTTGTTTTATTTTTATGAAAATATGAAGTAAATGATAACATGTTTTTTTTTACATTCTCACTTTTCCCCTTCTATGGCTTTCTTACGTAAATTTTACTCACTTTTGATTTCTGGACAGTTTGATATATAAGCTATGAAATCAAGCTCAATGTGAATGTAGTTGCTTGGCAATTATTTTTAGGGAGTGAGAGAGAAATATCTATTGAAACATGTCTAGTTTATGAATTTTTACTTGATGTATTGTAACTTTGTTGGTCATTCCTAAATCTGTGAAATGATATTAGGTCCTAAAATAACTCCAATTCTAGATGCTACAGTAAACTATCATCCTTCAGAACGAAAGAACAAGAAAGTTCTAGATCTGCTTTCTAGTGCCATACACAGATGCTTAAAACTTTTATTTAAATAAAGCCCACTGGGATGGAAGCCTCTTTGATATGTTACGTTTTGTATGTTGTTCTGTACCCACAGGATAAGTACCTGCATACAAACTGCTTAGCAGCTCTTGCCAACATGTCTTCTCAGTTCCATTCCCTGCATCCCTATGTTACACAGAGAATAGTCAGGTGAGTAGTCTCTCCTGCATACAGGTTTCACAAGAAGAATTTATTTTCTGTTTGTCCAGATTATCGAGTCACATATGGTCTTGTAGCATCCCAGAGTGGTGGTTTGGAAGGTTGGAAGAATGCATAGGCATATTTATTACCCTTGCCTGTATTCTTGTAGAGGAGAATTTGTATTTCTACGTTTCTGAAGTCCCTCCCCCCCCCCTAAAAAATAATAATAATAATATTTAATTTTTATATAGCGCTTAATACAAACGTCTCTAAGCGCTTTACAAATATATTATTACCCCGGTCATTGGATTCAGTGCTTACCTAGCCCCCCCCCCCCCCCCCCTCCCCCTCCTAACATGATAGTTAATGTGAAGCTGTTTTCCTGAATAACTTGGTCTGTGGCAAATGCATATTATACAAAGGCTGATCATATCCAATGGGTTGAAGGACTAAATATGGTTTCTTTTTTTTTTTAAGAGAGGAAGGATTGAATTTTTTTATTGAAAAGTATTTATATATTTATTTTTGTTTCTTTCTTTCTTTCTTTCTGTAGTTTGTTTGAGTTACTGATCAAGAAGCATGATAAGATTGTAGAGCAGCTGAGAGCATCATCAGCGCTTGAACCCAATGGAGACCTTACACAGGATGCTGAGGTGGAACACGATGATCTGGTAAGGTTATTTGTCTTCTCAATCCGACTAGAATATTGAATGATTTGATAAATCAGTTTCAGTTTCCATTGTTTTTAAATCAATGGTACATGCTATCTTTGCTTAGATGTTCTCCAAAATTGTAGAGGTAACCTTATGATGGTGCATCACCTTGGGAATTGTTTGTTGGATTGGATATTACCAATGATATGTTAACATTATTGTGAATGTGAATTAAAGATGTGTTGACAAGTTTTTGAAATCTACCAAATGTACTTGCATGGATTGAACTCTTGTAGTTAAGAGCATTGCTACACTGTTTTGTAAAAGTGCACCTCATTTTTATTTTTTTCATTCTGAATTACAAATCAAATTATACCTATAAAATCTAATGGAAAACAGCATTAAAAAAGATATTTTACAAATAAGGTTTGTGCCCTTTAGTTTTAACCTGAGGAAATGTAATCTGTTAGTCTTCAATTATGTTGTTTAAAAAAAATCAAATGATTTGCCTTGTTTTGTTGATGTGTAAAACAAGAGGTGATTTTGTAGCAAGGATTTGAGGTTGAAGTCACATGTAAATTAATTTGAGTAGCAAACATGATCAAACAAGTTTGTAAGGTAAGCCAAAGAATTCTATTTTACAACAATTGAAAACAGCACCTTTGATTGTAATTATATTTTGTTCTGTATTTTTATTGTGATTTCAGTTATCAGATCTTAGCGTGTTGGAGGAGGTCATTCGTATGGTGCTAGAAATCATCAATTCATGTCTCATCAACATGCTCCCTCACAATCCTCATCTAGTCTACACGTTACTCTACAAGCAAGACCTTTTCACTAGCTTCAAATCACATCCCAAGTTCCAGGACATCATACAAAATATTGACACGGTAAGTGTCTCTTCTGTAAAAACGTTAGACTCACACCAAGCTCTCAAAAGCAAATCATTGGCTGCCCGCGAGAAGGCTGTAAGGGTAATGTATTCCAATGGCAGTAAAGGCTTTCTTGCGGGCAACCGACTAAATACTTAAGAGAAAGAAAGAGAGAAGGAGGGACAAGGAAAGTAGAAAGTCCAGAGATTTTCTATCTTATGCCTGTTCTTTGCCATGCCCACAAACTTTCAGTTTCCAGATTTTAACCTGTTAAGCTGTGCTCCTTTAAGATGAGGTGTAGTTATTTGCACAATTTTATCACCCGTAGTGTAATTTTCAACTAATTTCTATTGAATTAATAATGTGAAATCATGTTTTGATTTTGAAAATGGATTTCATGTTTTCAATGTTTACTCTAGAATTCTAGCACTACACCCTTATAGAATACTATAAAAAATGTTTTAAAAAATATAAAAATATGCACTGTGGAATGAACTTTGTTCAAGACATTCAAGATAAAGACCAATTATGGTTATGCGATCGCATTGTGAAAGAAACCTTGTGGAAACGATCAGAAAAGGTTAATCATCTAGCATATAAGTATTGGTGTGTACTGCAAGGTTCTCGAATAATCAAAATGATAAGAAATTTGGCCCAGTCTTGGTAAAGTTACAAGCACTGTACACAGAAAGATGTATATGGGAGTACGCATACGTGCACAACACGTGGGTTATATCTATCAGGTCCAAATAGATATAATAATTTACCAAATATATCAATTAGTAGGCGGTTTCTTGGCAAAATTTGTATCATCACGTATTAGTCAAAACATATTCTTTCACATGATTGGTAATAAGAGCTTCCATTTCTTTCTTTTTTGAGTGGGTGGCGTTTTCAAAACTGGTCCTTACCTTTAACATAACGTCATATGTTCATGAAGGTTCAAGCTTTAACAAAGAATTGAATCTTCCACTTCATGTTTCCAGTTTATATTGATGAAATTTTAGTCTAAACAACATGCTTGTTTTTATTCGGGGTTCTGATCCTTTTTCTCAGTAAAGTTTATAAACCTCTCAAGGTCATAAAAAGATTTCTGCTTTTCTCTTTGCAGGTACTGACGTACTTCTCTGTGAGGTTAGAAGAGACTCAAGAAGAGCATGACTCACCGTCAGTTCATGAAGTCTTAGGCATCATCAAACAAGGCATGCTGCAATGGCCCAGGGATAGGTTGAGGGTAAGTCTCTCAAGCTAGGAGATAATACTACTAATAATAGTATTTCTGCTTATATAGCGCTTAATATATCAGCAATGTCTGAGTTTCTAAGTGCTGTACAGATATGTTATTACCCCAGTCATCAGATTCTTGCTTGCCTCCACACAATATATATGCACTTTCTCCACTCCCTGGGGAGCATTCCAGCAAGAGCTACCAGGCTCAAATTGCTAAGCATACTACATTGGCTTTCGTATCCTACCGGGTACCCATTTAAAACCTGGGTGGAGAGTGGCAAATGTAGATCAATGTCTTGCCAAAGGACATTAGTGCTGAGCAGGACTCGGGCCGCAAATCTTGTGATCGACAGTCAGGTGACGTATCCACTCGACCACGGCACCTCTACAGATGGGTGAGATGGGCGAGTCAAAAGTAGTTTGTCCCATGCAAAATATTGACTAAATAAAAAATATTGATATCCCTGATTACTGTACCTGGTGATTACCCATTTATGTAGAGGTGGCGTAGTCGAGAGGTTTACGCATTTGACTGGAAATGCAAAGGTTGTGGGTTCGATCCTCGACACGGCACTTATGTCCTTTTGCAAGACATGAGTCCGATGACCAGGGTAATAATTTTATCTGTAAAGCACTTGGAGATTGTATTCCGTATAAAACGCTATATAAATCCAGATTTGTTTTATTCTTAATGCATGGGTGAGAATAAATATCAAATAAGTTGATAGTTTTGTTAATTAACTTTCTAGAATATTGCATACTGACCCTTGAACTTGGGTCCCCAACTAATTCAGTATTACTAAGATGTTTCGTGTTTGAATCGGATAAGATCTTAGTTAGTCATTTGAATATTAAGTGTTGAGGAGGGGAGTTGGCTCAGTCGGTAAAGCATCTGCCAACTGAACCATATAACGTGGGTTCAAATCCAATCCAGGTGAATGACTGAAGTTTGCATCCTGTGTCCTAGACACAGGCTATGTTGCAGTGGAAAACACTCCATCCCTTGGATAGGAGGGTCACCACCTTTGCATGTTAAGAACCCACTGCACACTTTGAATAAGAGTAGTGGTCCACCTGCACACTCCCAATCAGTTATACCAACAAGAGAGAATCATAGGTTACAGTGATTCAGTTTGCTTTGTGCCTTCCAGGTACATGTGATGCAAAATACGGAATTATAATAATGATGATGATCTATTCTCCCCTTTTCTTTGTTTTTTTCTCCAGAAATTTCCTGAGCTGAAGTTTCGATACGTAGAGGAGGACCAACCAGAGGAGTTCTTCATCCCCTACGTGTGGTCCCTAGTCTATCACTCCTCAAACATGTACTGGGATCCAGACCGTGTAGAACTCTTCTCTCTTAATGCTACATGACACACCCTAGCCTAAGAGATGTTTAATATAGAACTCTTGTGGTGGTACTCGGTCCATGGCTGTGCAAACTCCAGATCGGGTAGATGCTACAATACATGACAGCTTCGACAGAACTTGTGCTGTGTGTTGATCTGGATTGCATAGAACTCTTCTCTCTTAATGCTACATGACATATCCTAGCCTGAGAGACGTTATAGAACTCTTGTGGTGGTACTTGGTCCATCGCTATGCAAGGTTTATTGGACTCCAGATCACCGTAGATGCTACAAGTCATAACAGCTTCGACAGAACGTGTGCTGTGTGGTGATCTGGATTGTTTGTTAAGAACCCTTCTCCAGGAGTGATACAAGACATCATAGCCTGTAAGAACCCCCTGCTGACGTGTTTTAAGGACACAAAGTATGCATGCCTGCAGGATAGTTCCATTGGACAAGCGACTGTAACTCCTTTTTCTGAGGAGTAGGTAATTCCCAAAGACCCTCTAATATAAACGTGCATCTTTCCCCCATGCTCAGACAGTTCAATATATGCTCAACTTATCCAATTTCACAATCTACCCTAGACTCGCAGTATAACCATACCAGTAATTGTAAATCGAACCTAAAGCCCAAACACAGCTAGCTTTAGACCAAACCTTCAAAATTGAAGCTCAGAACGAATGCTGTCAGAGCATTGTTGCCAAAGCTTATGTTGGATAACTTCCTACGCAATCCTTGAATTACAGTCCTGGGGGGTGTTTCACAAAACTTGTCATCAGTGACAAATTACTAACATCCCTGCTTCTGATTGGTTATCAGCAGATTTCTCTCTGGTTTTTGTCATTGAAAAAAGGCTTTGTGAAACAACACCACCCAGGATCAATTTTAGATTTAGAGAAGTTCGCATCTTACAAAGTGTGATTTACACTGACAGTATCCTATTGAGGGGATTAGAAAATTGATCCGTGGCATGATAGCTGCCCTCATGAACATTCTATTGAGATACAGATTTCAAATTTCATCAAGAAAAGTGTCCTGTAAGACTCTGATGTTAATGAAACTTCATTTGTTGGTGCAGAAGTTAGTTCCTTCTCTTACAACTAAATTGACAAAATCTTGGAAAGGAAAGAAAACTTTTCCCATCTGTATATGACGAGGATTATCATCACTGCTGAATGTAACTATCCATTTATGGCCTATGTTTTTTTTTATTTCCAAGGGGATGGGGAGAATGATTATTTCCAGCATGTTTGTACATACATGATATGTATATTCGGCAATATTTAGTTTCATAGTGTATGATTATTTTAATATTTTATTACCATTTTGCAATAAGGTTGTTAACTTATTTTATCACAGACTGAAATGTGCACAGAAAAGCCAAATTAGTTGATTATATGGAAGCCAACATTGGTTCTAGCAATTAAATTCAGTGCACTTTTCAGCTAATTAGTGTATATCAGGTAGTGTTTGTGTTTTTTCTACATATGTGCAAATTGTGTATAAAGAAAGATCTTCCTAATTCAAATTAGAATTTGTAGATAGCAAATTTGATATCTTTGCTGAAAATCACTTTTATATATGTTAATTATCCATGCTGTATACTGTATGATACAAATGATTCTTGTGCAAGATGCTTTATAAGATTTCTATGGATATACTCTATGTTGGGGCTAGAATCATATTTGGTTGCAGATTACATTTATCTCAACTTACCTGATAACTTCTAATGAGGACCACTCTTTATGTTACATCTGAAACATTATTTCTAATTTTTCAATCTTTGGAGAGTGGCAACCACTTAAAAGATAATCTTGAGTTTTGGGTGATTGAAATATAATTATGGAGAAACTGTCTTAAAGTGATTTCAGATTGTTCAATATGTTATGTATAAGAACCACCACAAATTATGGGGTAGGAAGGTAGGAAGACTAATTTGCAGTCCCAGTTGTTGCACTTACCATTCTTTGCCTGTTATTCCGACATGAATTTTGTACAAGATTTATTTTTGGCAGTTCTTATTTATTGTAGCATTTGGTTGGATTCCTCACCATTTGTTTTCATATGTGGTGCTGCTGTGCATGGAAAAACAAACAATAAAACAAATTTAGAAATAGATACAGTATTGAATAACACATTTGACTGTATACATAAATAATTTATTAATGTTCAATTTTTTAATTTCCTTGTCTTTAGAATTGGTTTTGGGATATTTGTTTATTCATCAATGATGTTAAACATTAATAATGCAAATTTTATGTCTGTCAGAAGGAAGATTCAGAATTCTATCTTATGAACATTATTCTCAAATCAAAGCAAATTTTATCACCTTTTAGGGGGAAAATGAATAGTCTATATGGAAATGAAATCACTCCATGTTAAGTGTGCTAGTCTATATCCTTTTTGAATGAAACAACCTTAGTATGCTTTGATCAATAGTTATTTAAACAGTCTAGATGCAAATAGGTCCATTGTTTCATATATGAAAACATGTATTATAATTAACATGATTTAATCTATATCTACTAACTTTAGAGGTAAGTTGAATCAATCAAAATGAAATACAGCAAGCAGAAGCCTGCAGAGGCATATCAAGTTCATATGGTACAATGTAGTTCAATTGTAGTAAAAGAATGATATTCCCCATGTGTGGGTATTCATTGTTAAGCAAGGTAACTAGTGTGTTGTAATTTTACACAACTAAGCCTGGAACTGGAGTCTTGTGGTTTTCTAAAGATAAAGACTCCCCCCAATTTAGCTATTTGAATACTAGGAAAAGCACAAAGTAGAATATTGCACTACATTATTCACCGTCACATTTATTTTATTTAAAAAAGAAAGATAAAAAGGGTGGTATTAAAACTAAAAGTTACTATGTTTCAGCAGAAAATGAATTTTTCTGCCATTACGGAATATGATAATTTTCTCTGTATTGTATTAGGTGTTCAAATGCTCATTGAAGTTGCCATTTTACAAAATATCTGTGACTGCGGGAAAGTAAGTTTGTCAGGGTTTGCTGACTCCCATTCTAGAAGTCTCCTTAATATATTGTCTATGGTGCACACATATGAAGTTTACATTTATCACATGGAGAGATCATTCTGATGTTGTGTTGCAGATTGTTTTTGCATCTTGCTACATTGGGCAATCTACTTAATTAGGAGCTGATTCGATTTCTGGTTTATAGTTCTTGAGAGTTCTGTGATAGAGATGCAGTTATTAAAGGAATTACTTATAACTTTACATAGAAGTAAAGGTAGTTGTAAATGAATTCTGTCTTAACATGTGAGAAAAAAATATTCATAGAAGTTGTCAATGTTAATTCTTTAAAGATGTGACGAAATGCATGTCGATTTTCTGTGATAATTTTTATAAACCATATTATATGTTACTCCAACATTACTCTAACATTATGAATAAGGGGATTAATTTTAAATAAATTCCATGTAATTGTCGGCCCAGGCAATATGGTTTTAATTTCTATACCATTTTGGGGCTCATTTTTTATAATCTCCATTTGAAGAAAAATTGATAGCACCATTTATGTTAATTTATCTAGAGCTGTTCATTTGCTTATCTTTCAACAGTTCAGAGAGCCAGCAACACATCATGTATTAAAACTCTCCTAGTCTTATGTGTTATACTTGATATTTTTTTCAATCAGAAAAGTTTGATTATAAAGCATTATGTGTGAAATAACGTTTCACATGACTATATATTTTATCCTTTAATGTGTTTGTGTCCCTAAACACCTTATTTGCTGTATTCATTTTTTTTCTTCTGACGTATAGAGATATGATAATTTCTCACTGAAACACAAGCAGTGATTAGCTTGGGTAATAATTTCTTGTGACTGGTTGTAAATACAAAGAAGAAGCTGTGTACAAAATCTATCAGAAATATGTTCATAATGCTATAAAATAGAATTAAAATGATATTTTGTAAACTCAACCTTCTGCCTTTCGTGTCGTTCAAAAGATGTTTGAATGTAGAGAATGGTGAAGGGGAAGTGATGTAGTGGAAGAGGAAGGGTAAACTGACGAGAGAGAAAGAGTGATGGGGGAGAGGGGAGAGAGAGAGATAGAGAGAGAAAGGTGGAGAGGAGGTTGTGTAAGGGCTATCAGAAGAAGCTCACCTGTTTTGATTGGTTTCTTTTATATCTTTTTTTTTTGTGTGTGTGTTGTTGATTTCTTTTATTTGTTTTGTTTTGTTTTTCTTCCTTTTCATTTCTTTATTCCTTTCATTTTCGTTTCATTTTGTTTTGTTTTGTTTTGATACATTGCATTGTACCATACGGTGTTGAGCAAAGAGCTTGCCATATATTGCACGTTTGGATGAAAGTGGAGAATGAAAAAAACATGTCCGTGTTTGGAAATTTGTTTAACTTGTATGGAGGTCTTTTGATTCTAGAAGTTTGAGAGAGATTAGATCAATTGAGAACAAGGGAAATAGATTCAATCTTGAAGTGTCGTCCGCCTTTGAGATCAATTTACTTCTAACTTCCTTCATCGTTTAAACGTTCCTGTAACGCTTCCTTACGTGTCCTTTCTCTCGTATCTTCGATTATGTGCTGAACACAAAGAGAATTGGAAGAGGAAAAATGATAAATCTTCTATTTTGGAGAGGAGTGCGAGTCAATATCAACGGCGGCATGCCTTCAAAGGAATTTGGCGGCAAAATCCCACTCAAATGAGATAGCATGTCCTTGTGAATTACTCTCATAAATTTCCACCCTGATAATAAGTCGTGTATTCTATCATGTTCCAATAAACTACTCAGCCTACGGTACCCATTTTGTCGTCTCACTGAGCTCTCTTGCTCGTAGGACAGGCATATCAGTTTGGCTCGTTGTTGTTATATTCTCTTTCTGCTGGTTTGTAGCCCGGCTCTCGGACCTAAATGTGTTCAGGCGCCAGCCCCGGATATGGAACTGGCACCGCTGCTTATCCCCCTTCGCACAAAAGTTACATTCGGAATAGAAAAGGAAAAGAAAATGAACAAATACGTGGAAATGTCATCCTAATAACAATAAATAAGCCTTATATTGTCGAGTCTTGCCACACAATCAACTTTGCAATAAAAAAAAGGGAGCGACTGATCAACAAATACATATTGCATTGTCCGACTGCTGCGAGATTGCACTCATTACCATTTCAAATGAAAACATATTTTTTCAGTTATTGTATTACCGGCTCCACATCGGCTCCACATATGAATAATATATAAAGAGTCCATTATCAGCCCCTTTTCTTTCTCTTACAACTCTATTCTAGATTTGTGTCTATTATTCTCTTTTCTTTTGGTGTAACCGCATTAAGATCTTTAAAACGCACCATCCAGCTCGCCTCTCTTCTTTCTTTTCTCTCCCCCCCCCCCCTCTCTCTCTCTCTCTCTCTCTCTCTTCTCTCTCTCTCTCTCTTTCTCTCTCTCTCTCTCTCTTTCTCTCTCTCTCTCTCTTCATCTCTCTCTCTTTCTCTCTCTCTCTCTTTCTCTCTCTCTCTCTCTCTCTCTCTCTCTCTCTCTCTTTATCAGAGTATCTCTTGTCTTTCTTTTTCCCTCTTGACCGTTTTCTCTCTAATCTATATCTCATTCTTACTTCTCTCATATTATGAGTAATCTCGCCCCTCCCTCTCGACCCCTTTCTCTTAACATTTTCCTAATCTTTGTCTCATTCGATTTCATTCTTTCTGATGATATTTTATGTTTATTTCATCTTTATCTGTATATGCCTTCCTCTGTATCTCAATTCATTCGGTCTCTCCTTCTTTCTCGTATCGCCCATGCAGTCAGTCTCTCCCTCTGACTATCTTCTGCATGATCTGGGCCTTTCCTCCTCCTTCTATCTATCATAATCCATAATACACTCTCCCTCCAATCTATTCATGTCAGTCATCAAAGTTGTATCTTTTAATCTAAAAAGCTCATTACCCAAATTTGTCTCGCTATTAGGGCTGGGAGAGTCATCGGCGCTACTGCGGAAGCCCCCGTACACGGCATCATCAGTCGCCTGGATCTCGGTGGGAATATATACGAGCACTGATGAAACTACCCATCGAGATGCGAATAGATATTGTACTACAATGGCTCATTAGATTGATGATGACGCCAATGCTATATCCACCCGAGTTTCCATCAGACCAAAACGTAGTATTGGTATAAGGTGTCTTTATGACCGGTCTAGCCCATCCGTCTCTATCTATTCGGATTTGATTGGTCAAAAAGTTTGCCGATTTCACCACTTTCCTTTCTACCAGTCCGTTCCAATAGAAATTGAGGTCAGACACGGACATGAAAGAGTGGCATGGATGGTTAAAGTACAAAGTCACATTTATTCTAATGAAAACTGATTGATTAAGACCCACTTCTGATTGCTTACATTTTCACTTCTCTCCCAATCTCTACTTTACTCTTCTAACATGATCACCATTTTACTGATTTTTTTTATTTTTCATCTCGATGATGTTCCTAATCCCGTTCTCGTGTTATAAATGTAAAATTAAGTTCACAAGAACATGCAGAAAAAATGATTAGGAAGGTATTAGGGGACAGACGAGGCATTTACTGAGTAAAACTAATTTTCTGAAGAAAGAAAGGGTTCTTACATTTTCAATCATAAAAACATTTTATGAAATTAGATCTATTCGAGGACAATATAGGCAATAAATAATTGTCGGGGGGAATGTAAAGAACGCACACGGGGTATTATTTGCATTTGTGTAACACAACGAATAAGTGGTTTCGCAAAAAAGATTTTAATTTTGCTAATAAGCTAGCGTCATCTTTGATGTGAAAGAGAATGAAAATGAATGAAAGCTCAAAAATTCCAGAGGCATGCAAACATGAGGAGAGGAACAAACCTGAGTTGAGATGCTACTATAGATGTCGGTTACGGTAATGAGAAATGAATCTCATCAATAATAACTCAAAGATCCTGCTCCTACTGCTCTCACAATGCATAAAGAATGATGCGGAAATTTCAATTGCAAATGAGAATTAATAATGATGATACGATCACTCATGAAAATAAGCTCGGGCGCCAAAAAAGATCGTTCACCCCGTTTTTTACATAACTGGCAGACGTCAACTGCAGACGACCATAATGGAGATTATGCTTTCCAATTCATTAATGGGGGAGCATCCAGGGACCAGGGTGGAAGGGGTGGTGGTGGTGGTGGTAGGATGGGGAGGAGGGGGTTGGTGGTTGGGGGAGGGGAACGGGGTGTAAGAACGCGGAGGAAGGTATACATAAAAGCCTCCGGTGACATGCATGATATCTTGTTCATCATAATTATTTCAGGAAATCACTATGAATCGTGATGTCAAAAATTCAATCCATACATCAACCTTCAACATGCTCAAGTTACGACAAGTTTATAGGATGCCATTAAGCTTCAACAGGGTTTTCATGACAATGATAAACTTGTCGTTGTTCGACTATAGCATCACCCCTTCACATTAATATGTCCATCATTTCTTTTACATCTTTTACCTTCCACCTCTCTCTCTCTCTCTCTCTCTCTCTCTCTCTCTCTCTCTCTCTCTCTAGCTAGCAATCTCCCTGTCTTCAGTTTTGTTTATATCTCTGCTCCTAGTTGCCTCTTATTTCACAAACTATTTCTGCCTTATAAACAATGGTATTTTACACCCTTCCCTCTATTCTTCCCTCCACATCCCTCCCTCCAACCCTCTTCCTTCCCTCCTTTCCTCCTTCCCTCCATCCATCTCGGTTTTTCTCTCTCTATTCATTCTCTCTCTCTCTCCCTCTCTCTCTTCCTTTCTCTCTCTCCCCACACTCTCTCTCTCTCTCTCTCTCTCGCTCCTTTTCCTTCTATTCTCTTCGTCCTCTCTCTTCGCTATCCTCTCTCTCTCTCTCTCTCTCTCTCTCTCTCTTTCTCTCTCTCCCTCTCTCTCTCTCCTTTTTTTCTATGCTCTTCGCCATCCCTCTTCGGCCCCCTCTCTCTATGTGTGTGTCTCTCTCTCTCTCATCTCTCCTATATTCGCATACCTCCCTTTTTTGTATCTATAACAAGTTTCTATATTGACAACCGCTGTACAAAATAGAGTTCACGTAACTCCCGCTTCTATCATAAAAAGAACATCACAAAGATTTCCTGCTTTCTAATTCACATACAGTTCGTTTTACTCATTTATACTGCCTGGAAGTCCGAGCCACTACAGATAATTACGAGATATGAATGCGTTTATTACAGCTCAATTATACTGTCCTTCATGAGAAAAGTACAAGCTCCTAGCAATCAGAAACTCTCCTTGATTTGGTTAGTTATTGTGACCCCGCCCTCAACTCGATCCTAATAAAAATTCAATTTTCGTAGAATGATGGTTATGATTGGCTGCAAGCTATCAGTAATTCTAAATGATCAGAAGAGCATTATTTTGTTCAAGTTAATACATGCACTTCCCCTAGTAAACCCTTGAACTTTGTAATTAAGATTATCCCCAAGTTTGACTCGGAAATGTACAGACAATGTCTTCACATGGGGAAAAAGTGTTTCTCCTATCACAAACTCCAAGCTTTCTCTGGCTCTGCATGCCGTGCTTATGATCAGAACTAAGATTGGTGATAAGCTCTAATGTGTTATGACATTCGTTGTCTTTAACTTTTAGAAATACAATCAAAGTTTTGAAGATCCTTTAGTAATACTTACTTTTTTGAACAAATGGAAACAAGGAATATTAACCTTAGATCATCATTATTTTCTACATGCATGATTTATGTGGTTATCCCTCTTTTGTTTATCTCTTTAACATCTTGTATTCTCTAAATAGTATTATCTTCTAAATCGCTCAACTATTGTATCCTGAACCACCATTTAGTGAATCATAACGTTTGGGCTCTAATCTTTATTTACCTGGTACGTACCCTCGTTTACATTTTGAATTCAATCGTGCCTTTATACTCTTTTGAAAATACTTTATGTTCCTACGTCTGTTGAAAAGAAGACAATATCAGAAATCGATTTCAGAAACGAGCAATCAGGGACGACATGCCTGCGTGTGCGTGTGGGTGTCTATCTCCCTCTCTCCAAATCAAAATGAAAAAGAAATTGCTGAAGGAGGAAAAAAAGACTGGAAAAAGGGGATTAGCCTAACGACTCTACTGTCTCTTCTGCAGATGAACTGTCTGCGATCTCGTCTGATGTCGAATTATCTTCATATTTTGGCGGAATCCCTCGTAAAATATGGCGTTATTACTCAGAGTTGTGTTTGGCCCGCCTTCCTGGTGTCTTGCTCGTTAACTGCGTGCACGCAGAGACACACGAGGTAAAATTTGTTTCTGTCCCGTGATATTGAAGTAACAGGGGAGAAAATGAATTTTGGTTTCCTCCCAAATTAGATGAGCCATGCTGGGACCTCTACTTTTATTGTTGTTCTATACTAGTTAAGCAATTCTTAACGAATATAAAAAAAAATCAATGTTAACTCAGGAATTTAAAAAGAAAGTACAATTTGGGGAGGATATGACAATGAGATCTAGATGAAAATAGTCATCCTGAACACGGACTCGAGAGGAAATATTTGGAAATAGAATAAAATGGGAAGATGGAATAGTAAACAATTGATGAAAAGGACATAAATGATAACTTTCATAAGATACAGAGACAGTAAATCTTCTTTCAAAGATGGCTATACCCCAGACAACTATCTCCAAGTAAAAAATGCCATCGGTCATCTACCCCCGACAGCTACTCTCTTAGAAAATCTACCTCCCAGTGATTACTCCTTGTTGACGTTGTTATCATAGTTATCCGGGGTTAATTTTCCTAGGTGTTAGTTATCCTAGAAATAGGTGTCCGGGAAAGTATTCGTGGTCGGGGGGGGGGGGGGGGGTAGTTGTTCGGATGTAAGATTTAGAGGGAGTTTCCCTTATTAAATCATATATTAAAATATGAGGGGAAAGAAACTATAGAGGAGTACTGATGAAGAAAGCATGATAGAATGACACAAGATCATATTCTTGAATAAAATCGGAAAGAACGATAAAACCATAATATCAAATATGAGGATATAGAACATTAAGAAAAGTAGATTGTTTCCGTGCTGAAAATTAATTAAATGAAATGAAAATGAAATGTCATAGCCTTAAATCTTCACTGGACTATTTAAGAGCGCATTTCATAACACCTTTATCATATTCACGCTAGCCCACACTAAATTTCAGCATCTCCAATTCCTCAGGAGTCATGGAATGGAAATGAGAATTATTATAATAATAATTAAGATTTTTGTCACAGAATTATGATAAGTTTTACGAGATGAATAGGTTGAACCTTTGGCGCTCCAATCATTTGCAGAAGTCTGCTCACTCAGTCGGGGTCTGTCTAATAGTCGAGACTAAAGTTAGTCCGCTTTTGTGATCTGACCCTAAAGAATCTCATCAATGGTTTATTTGAAGGAATAGGAAGGGATATCTCCGATAAACTTCCAACCAAGCAAATTATGTTCCTCTTGAAACCTCACGAATTCTGGACATCTTAATAAAGGGTGTTCTGCTCGTTTGTAACGTTGCTTCATACATCAGTAATGTTAAGGTTTAGATGTATTACCACTCGGGGTAATAGGAGCACAGTTCCATGTACTTCTTGACAAAAAAATATAAAATGATTATAATAAAGCGTTGCAAAAGTAGATTGAATAACTTCTTCTATGAAGCCAGCACGAAGTATCCTCAAATAATCAAATTAATACTTAATAATTGAAACTGTTTTTGCGTTGTCACAAAGATGTCGATTCCTTGCTTAGCTCTCTCTAGTGAGCTTGATACAGCATTTTTAATTTAATGTCAAACATTCAGTCTAAATATTCTATCTCCCTCAGACTACCTTCTCTCTGCCTGCCCCACACCTCCCCCCTCCCCCCACCACCACCAAGATCTGGATATGCCAATTAGACTCATCAAATGGCAGATAAAATATTTTATTATCATATCATTTAATTTACATCCATATCAGTATCGACGTCGAATTTAAAGCACAGAGTGCTATGAATTTATTATCATGTGGGAACATTACTCTAATTACGTCTAAAAGTTTTAGTAGTTGCAATATAATATGTTTCATACAAGATGCAGGCCTCCTGATCACATTTATTATCACTCGAATATCACTAACATGTTTGTTTTAATGAATTATAAGATATATGCAAGCTTTCGGCTAGCTTCTTATATCATTGTAGACAGGACACGTTTTCATTGATTAAAGATTGTTCTCAAATTCAAACTCTATATTCATTGTTATATGTAAATGAAATAAATGGGTTTAAAAACAGCTAACTTGCTGACAGCATTGACGAGAATACCCGTGTCTCCTTTGCTAAACTGTTAGTGGCCTGTGGCATGTAATACATTTTATATCCAGAGTGACCTTTTGACTTCTATGAATATTTGCTTTAAACGGTTCTGAGGATATCCAACTCAAAACTTTATATTCCCAACCATAAAGAAAGATCGATAATTTTCTTGTGGCGCCGGCATTCTGTGAAGTCCTTTTTTTAAGTATCCAACGAATGAGAACAGGAACATGAAGAATAACTTCAAACTAAATCTACCAATTTCAATTTCTCTTTCTTTCTAAACGGAATGCCTGAACTTATGTGGGATGTTCGATTTCAGAATTGACATTTCAGATTGCAGCTAAGCAAAACGCATGTATCCCATTTTTGAAATTGCGTTAAAAGCGACAACATCAAAGCGGCGTTCCGCCTCTCGCCGACAACAATATTGACATGATAAGTCTCAAAAACAGCAATTGTCTGCCGCTCCACTTAAAACTATATACTCTACATGAAGTATGGACATATATATAGTCCGAATCTCGAACACATTTATCAGTCCAAATCGCACGCGCCTAATTTAAACGAACAGGATTAAAACAAAACAAAAAGGGCTAGATTGGTTGGTGCATGGGCTCACTTGGTATTTGGAGAGTATAGATTTATTTGTGCATCGGCAAACTTTCTTCTGAGTTCTATTTTACTTATGAAGTATACAAAATTATAAAGATTGATTCCAGGCAAATGCATGCTGTTGGGGAAAGATGCAATTGTAGATTTACTTTCGTCATTTTTATTTGAAGTGTGCTATTCTTGGCCACCAATAGGAGTAGATGGTACCCGCAGATACGGGCTGGCGCCAAAGCTTGACAACTCATGCTACTGATACTCTATGAAGAATAACATTGTTTTAAAGAATAATTAGTTTGATGAAAAGACAGAGAGTGAGTGAGAGAGAGAGAGGGGGGAGAGAGAGAGAGAGAGGGAGGGGGAGGGAGAGAGAGAAAGAGGGAGGGAGAGAGAGAGAGAGAGAGAGAGAGTGTGGGAGAGAGAAAGAAAGAGAGAGAGACAGAGAGAGAGAGAGAAGGGAAAATGGGTGGGGGAGAGAATCAAAATGGAATTGGAAGTTCCATCCTGTTGGGAGATCTGAACAACAATAATAATCAATAATACTATTTTTATTACAATCTTAACAAATTGTGTAGTATTTTTAACAAAAGTACCCTACAGAATGGACACCCTTGTAATGTAATCAACCGTACATACTTTAATCTTTGAGTTATATTTCTAATGTATCACGTCAAATAACATTATACTTTCACGATGTTCTTCCATGATTAATGTCTTTGTCGTTTTGAATGATTAATCTACTTTTTAAAGTGGCATTAAAATATTTAAATGTTTAAATTCAAGTATTTATTTCTCTTAGTTTTGAATTAAAATTATTAAACATGCATAGGCGTGAGTCGACTGGGGAGGGGCAAACGTAAACAACGGAAACAATGTTCATTCCTAATTTTTAAGGGGGACTCCCCCATGCCCTCCCCATGCCCTCCAGAATCAAAGCGCCTGCAAACATGATCAAAGTTTTTATAACCGATGACAAACTTTCAAAGAGATCGCTGGATTCAAAAGAACATATACAATATTAATTTTCCTAACGAAATTATTGCTGAATCGAGTTATTGAAACTGGTTAATTATTCAATTTTTACGAAGCGGGGCATACAAATGGTTAAGCGCCCACAATCATCATTTTTCCTTTTCCATTTAGCAGTCATTTTAAAAAGCCGAGTAGCAAGCGAGATAATTAGACGTCAGATAAAAGCAAAATGTGATATTGTGATCAAGCAGGCTGTCTAGACGCGGGCTAATTGGCGGTAACGAGTAACGACTTTTATGACGTTTTGTTCTCCCTATATTGATGATCCCAACCCGAGCTCAAAATGAAATTTTGTCTACGTTCATAATGGTGTATTGTTGATAGATATTCTTCTTCCTCCTCTCCTCTTCTATCTCCTTCTTTTTATTCTCCTTCTTTCACCTTTCCTTCGTTTTCTTTTTCGTATTTTCCGTCATTTTCTTTTCTTTTTCTTCTTCTTCTATTTCTTTGTCTTCATTTTCTTCTTCTCCTCCTCCTCCTCCTCCTCCTCCTTCTTCTACTTCTTCTTTTTTTTCTTCTTCTTCTTCTTTTTCTTCTTCTTCTTCTTCTTCTTCTTCTTCTTCTTCTTCTTCTTCTTCTTCTTCTTCTTCTTCTTCTTCTTCTTCTATAACTCCTCACATTATTTTGAAGGCAAGGAAAATGAAGTCGATACAAGTGGTGCTGCGGGTTTTTGGCACGCGGGGCTGCCTAGATAATATTCTGTCCCCACCACACCCCTACCTTGCTTGTCAGTTTCTGGAGTTACCACATAATTTCATATTGTTTTTACTTTTTTACAATTCTGTAAAGATATTCATATCTAGGGGCAAGATAGAAAAGATTCTTACTCTCAAACAAAATTGTCCCCTGTAAAAAAAAAAGATGATAACGGACCACTGTCCCTAATGAAAAAAAGTTAAAATTTCTTTTACCGAGTTCTAATATCAGTAAACGATATCGTAATATAAGAAAATTTGGTTTATTTCAATTTTAATCTCTCACTATCATTTATAATCTACTCGCCTAAAGTGAAATTCCAAGAATTAATATGCAATGTGTTTTCTTGGCTGTCCAAGATTTGCTTGAACCAACACGAAGCGGGTGCCTGCACCAAATTAGAGTATTATCACTTTTCTTTGAATTGTTATTGCTTTGCCGATATTTTTTGGCATCGAAAGAAGTAATAATATATTAATAGATTATGATGGTGGTCAACATTTTCTGGAGTTAAAACTTTCCTATGAGATTGTACGATCACTGAAGATGCTAACAGAAGCCGTAGATTGACCCGAACGCGGAGACTTAAAATAAAGTTGAGTTCTGGTCATCCGATTGCATTGTGAACGAAACGGTGTGGAGTCGATCAGAAAAAATTAATCATGTAGCATAAGTACTGCAAGGTTCTGGAGTCATCAAAATGATAAGAAATCGTCTTGGAAAAGGAACAATATTATTGTACACATAATGATGTATATGGCATAAAATCGGGCCTTATTTATAAGCTGTTACTTGTCATATTTAGAATATGGAGGCATTTGGAGAGCAATGCTTTTCAGGAACATTTTTTCTCTGATGCTCTTCGACACTTGCATAATAACAATGATAACGCTCACAAATTAGTTTTCACCTCTCCCCAGAACTCAACCTTCTCTTTAAAAACCCAACCCGATTTCAATGGCCTTGTGTATCACATACTTATATGTGCGAATATTACGATGAGATGTTACATAATCTGAACATGATTTCTGTACGCAGTTCAAATAGGGCATTGCAATTGGCCTCGAGTTATTTTCTTGAAAGTCTTTGCGATCGTGTTTTCTATATCGAGAGGATCTTAAGATCATCCGCTATAAGAGGAAAAGATACCAGCAAGGCGCTCGCCCCGGCCCCCCACTCAGTGTTATTTAGGGTACGCGTATGCTTGTTCCCTCTTTTTGAAAGCACCCCCTATCTGAGGACTGCCAACATTTCCGAACCCCCCTTTCGCGGGCTTTTCATGGGCTTTTCCTGCCTTGGAGACCCCCCTAAATCAGGAAAAATGCTCAATGTTATCCGCCTAAATTCGGAATAATTTCTCAGGAGTCCAACGAGATGAGAGAAAAAAAGAAAAAACACCCCCTTTTTAAAGAAATCTCCGGGTGAAAAGTCAAATACACCCCTTTTTTACAATTCTCGGGCCGGACTTTGTCGCACGAAAAGTACCCCTTTACCGGACATTTTGGCAACAAGTATGCGGTCATTTCGAAACCTGAGTGGGGGTGGGGGGGGCGGGGCGCTCGCATCCACATCCTTCATGCTCTGCTCTTCAAAGATTTGTCCTCTCGCAATATTAATGACTTGATTGCAACGATGGCAAAAACAGTGTTGCATCTCTAATGTTCGCGATGTTCTCAAATAGTTCAACACATGAGGGAAGCGGAGCATGATGAATGCTATTCGAAATTATGGAAGGCTTGCAGCACACACGGCAGAATCATGACAAGCCAAAGTCACTGAACCTTTAACCATGCTTTAACATTCAGGATGTAAAATTGAAAGTTGGGATGATAGTAGTTGAGAGGATAGAGGAGGAGAGATTCGGAGGCTCTTGGAACTGTTATGTCGTAATGGTCTGGCAGCTATGCCTCCTCATTAGGCTAGGCGCCGGCTAGAAGCCTCGCTCCATATGTTATCTCTATAGAGATGCGGCGCTTCATCCTCGTACTTAATCTACCGTGGTTGACTTTCTTGGCTTCTAAGGACATGCTTTAAAGTTAACTTCTTCATGTTTTTTTTCTCCTCTTCTTGGCTTGATGTTTTCTTTCTTTAACAACATTGCTCTTCCTTTAGCCGTGTCTACTCCATTTGCCCTGAAGTTGCCCCTTTGTCCGCTTCTATTTCAATATTTGGATTTGCTGAAGACTGATATTCCATCTTTTGTTTTTATGTCGTAGGCCCCAACTACTCATACCTATCCTAATGATATAGCGATATGAGATATGCTATTCACTTCAATCTTTATCACCATTAGCATCTTTTTTTTAAATTATCATAACGATGAATATACAAACATTTAAACGAGGTTGCCATCAAACGCTGAGAAAACGGTAACATAAGAAAGTTAATACATCAGTGTATCTTTTGATAACTTTTGCTACGTTGCTGACCATGCATTAAGATTTTATAATACAAGGAAACATATTATAAAGGGTGGTAGTGGTGATGGTGGAGGTGGTAGCAGCAACGGCAGCAGCATTAGGAGTAGGTCTAATTATTCTGAAACAATAAGGGTAGAATTAACGCTGAATTTGGTTATATCGTGTTGGGCGCTTTCAAGTTATACAAATTATAAGAATGAAAGGAAGAAGAAGAAAAAATACACCAGAGTTCGATATGATCAACTGTGATCACAAACATTATTTACACGACTAATTTACATAGCGCGATCTGTGAAGTAGTTTGCCGGAATAAGACAGGGTAAATTCGACTGCATGCATGTCGGGGTCTTTGAACTCTTAGTTGAGTTCCGTGGATTCATTTGACGATATATTGATCAACCATCTGGAAACTAGTCATTTGCAACCTCCTTATTACCATTTTCAATTCTATTTCAGGTAATTGATTCACTTGTTTTGACATTTTTGTTATAATTATATCATGTCTATATACTTGACTAATTATCTACGGTTAACAGCCAAACTATTCATACCCTTGCCAAGATTTATAATTATGTAAGTTATTATAAGTATGTTAACATTTAATTTGTCCCGATTTATGTTTCTTGAGAATGGTCACATTAAAGCATATGTCTAAAAGTATTTAACAGGCCATTGTGCGACCAGTCCAACTTTCATTCTTGAGTTACGAAAAAAACAAAAAAAAACATCAAATTTACGAGGGGTATGAATAATTTAGTCGTCTACTGAAGCTGTTCAATTCTCCTCTCTAGGCTATTTCGTCCTGATTTCTGCAGATATAAAACAGTCCATTGAAGGAGCCAGGATAAATTTAAGAAGGGTGTCCCCAAGGAAGGACCGTATGCAAATTATGATTAGTTATGATACAATTCCTTAACTTTCGTCAACTAATAGCAGCGATATTAAACGGATCTAGGGAGGGGAGCGTTCCTCCTGCTTATCGACTCCTAAAACATGTTCTCATTTTCTCCCAATTTGTTGTTTGTTCATGATACCCTTTTATGTTGAGGCCTACTCCTTTAACCGCTCGCGTATAAGGTTGAACAAACCCAAACTCTCACCCTATATCTATATCTGTTTTACGGAATAACTTGCAGGAATACTTTAGAAATATAAACACAATACACAAAGTTCAGAAGTAATTTGAAAACATACTTATTTAGCACTTTGTGAAATCTCACAATTATGATCCCAGTGCACTATTTCCACTGCTGTTGTATTCTGTTCTGTAATGCTATGGTCACATTACCCAAAAGTTGCCTGCTCGGCGGCCGAGCGGCGAGTTTTTAACCAATTCTGCCCGGCGGCCGCTCGGCCACCGAGCGGCGGCCGCCCAGGCATCGCTCGTTTTTAGGGCATCGCTCGGTCGCCGCTGAAGTTTTAGCGCGGAGTTAAAATTTGGGCGGCGCCTGCTCACTTTTCACTCGCCGTCCAAAATACGCTCGGTGCCTGGGCGGTCGCCGGCCGGCACCGACCTAATTGCTGGGCGATGCCTAAATTCCAGCAGCGACCGAGCAGGCTACTGATCGGTCGGTCGCTGCTCAGATTTGTGACCTTAGCATAAGGCGCATAGAGACATGCAATTATGTGTTATTCGCTATATATACAAATATTTAATTATTATTAGTATAAATTATCCTGGAGTCATCTTACACATCCGATTATTTACACAGCATGAAATGACTACATTTAAACCGTAGAAATTGCGTCATTTGTGCACACAGTGTGTACGGGCAAGCACTGAGTCCAATGACCGGGGTAATAGTATATTAATTTTGTAAAGCGCTTAGAGACAATTGTGATAGGCGCTATATAAAAACTAAATATTATTATTATTAAATGGGATTTATCTTTTAAATGTTGTGAAGCAATTGTACAATAAATGAGGCATATGATTGTTTTGGGAATCAGTGATATAGATGTCTTTATGTATTGTGTGCTGCCGCCCCCCCCCCCCCCACCCCCTCACTTTCATACTGACATACTGATTAAAGGTTAGTTAGTGCGGGCTGTGAAAAACGGAAAGAATATTGGGTTTGGTGCGACACCACCGAGGTAACTAACTAGCTGGTCTTTCCATTAACATCCAGTCAATGATCTTAACACCAAACAATGACCAAATTTGAAAAAGATAGTACATGTGCTGGTTAAAAAAGGGATATGGAAGGAAAAGGATCTATGATGATTTAAATGCTTTTTCGTGCTCGCCTTGGGAAGCTGCCAGATAGATAAAGAGCGCGGAAATTCTGTGAAACCCCGAAGACTCCAAAACCAAACGAGACCACTTGAGCCAGCGACAGAAAGTCTGCACATGTCTACCAGACATTAGCATTTGGGGTTTTATTTTTTCGTCTGTTGTTTGATATCGCTGCCATGCAGATATCTAAATGAGCACGCGATATTCGGTAAACCGAAAGGAACCCGTGGAAAGGGGACTGGATTGATAAGATATCAAGCAAAGAGCTCGCAACATTAGCGTAATTATGTTTCAATCCTTCTATGAGGATATGACAATAAGGGGCGGTCATATCTTTTATTTTTTCGTTGAGGGGGGGGGGGGGTCAGTTTCGTTGCCTCGTGACGTGCTTGGCGTGGGATATGCCAAGCGCCCCCTCGTGGAGTATGGCGTCATTAGTGTATGAGGGATGTGACGCGTGGGTTTTGTGACACCGCCTATTCATATTTCTTCGAATAAACTGTCATTTTTTTCTATTTCGAAGGCAAATTGCTAATTCAATACAAATACAAAATGGGATACGTATCGTTTTTTATTTCTACGTCTTTCTTTAGTGAATAAATGTGATTTTAGAGCAGATATTCCCACAAAATAAATAATGCCCTTCTGAATTGTTAGTCTGTTCACTTTCTCCAGTTATATTGTCGTGCCCTTTCCACCCATTTATACATTTCTATCATTACGTAATCTCTCTTGATATCTATTTAAAGAATATTGAGTTTTTACCTCTTCCTCTTGGATAATTCCAAATAAGTCTACCGATACATGGTATATCAGTTCACGTACATAGTTGTGGCGGCGGTGATAGCAGAAATTTTCGTTCGTACAGACTCCAGAATCAAGATCAATTTCATAAAGTGACTTCTATATTCAACATGTTCAGAGGCCACGCCCTTTCCGGGTAGCGCGTACTTCCGGGTACAGGAATACGAAGTTGCTGGATTCGATAAATAATTTCCGTCAAGTTCTTTAATGCAAAAACATCGAAGTAATGCTCAGATACCTGGAGATTCCACTGATTGTTATTATATAACGTTGGAACAATCATTTTGTTTACACCATCACTGAAATGAAAATGTTTCCTGCTTTTGCACACACACAAAATTATTTAACGATAAAAAAGGGCGGAAATATATTTCAAATTTTGCACTCTATTTCAGGATCAAGAATTAATCCTGTATCCACCCTTTAATTAATAAATGTCCAACTCTTTCGAGATTCTATTTCACGTTGATAATATTTTTGTGAGTTTTGGCAGGAACGGGCTCATTAAAAAAAAATCAATACTCCGATTTATAATACCTAAAAATCATGCTCACGACCAATACATCCGGGAGGGGCAACTTCATTTGGAAAAGGCCTATTTGAGCAGAAATTAATATTTAGTTTGATTTCAATTTTGTTCTCGTCAGAATGTTGGACTCATGTGACCCTGGTCTTATAGAACCATTCACCCCCCCCCCCTCCCCAGTGTAGTATCGTTCTTCGAGAGGTAATATGATATTTCCATTTTTGCGCTTGAAATTAATACGATATATCATAGCACTATCATGATTATTGTCATCTTACTTGTATAGTTGTGACAATCATGATCACAACTTAAGTACCGTTTACTAGTTACAATGAAGCAGGCACGAAGGACCTTGATATATCCCTTGTTGCACATTGCATCATAATTTACGCGATTTCGCAGGATGTAGGGTTCATAAATATTGCTCGAATGAGAACAAGTGAAACTTAAGTAGACACGCTACACGGCATTTGTTTTTCAAATTTTAATAGTGAAAAATGACAAGGGAAAAACAAGAATTTTGAAAAGAATAAACAATTTGAATTTGAAAAAAAGGAATTGTCAAAAACAACCAAATATGAAGAGAATCAACCAAGCAAGGCGAGACTGTGGTATAATGAAGGCGTCATAATGATGCTTTATGGAAAATGCTTTTAACGTGCCTTTTGAAACAGAACTTTCTTCGACGCCAAAAAGTTTATATGCTTATCGTGCAGTCAATCTTTAAGACACAATGCAGGGGTGGATACAAGATTTTGAAAAAAGAGGGTTCACAATACCGGTCACAATATTCCTTAAAATTGTTGACAATCATAAAAGAAGGTTTTCACCCCCCCCCCCCACAAAAAAAACAAAACAACAACACGGGGGCACATTTATAAAAACGTACACCAGGCACTTGGATTTTAAAAGTGGGGGGGGGGGGGAGGAGGAGACACGGGCAAGTTGTGTCTCCCCCTAAATTCGCCAGTGATGGTGTATAACTAAACTCCCAAGAAGCATTATAGTTATATATTCAAAGACTCTACCTACAATTATTGTTGATGGTTCTCCATTGGCAAACAAACTGTTATTTTCTCGTCTGGGCTTTGGGGTTTATGATTTGTACAATAATTTACTTCTAAACTTTAGTTCCTGAACTTCCTCTCTACCTTCCTCAGCATGCACACGCTTCATACACCTAACCTTCCTCCGGCGCCGCAAGTGTGAACTGCTCCACGTCTTTAACATTCCAAGTGTGAACGGGGCATCCTCGACATGACAATGAGATTGAGTGCCGTAACGTCAACACGCCACGCTAAAAAGGAGTCTACCGAAAAGGGGGGCTCGGTTTAGACCATGAATGACAATACCGCGTGTTTTCTGGTAAGATATAGACCGAGAAGCGAGTCTGCAAGGCACCAGCTATGAAGTTTGTTTTTCTCATGTTTGTCTTTTGCGTTTCCGTTTAGAGTAAATAGAAATGACATACACGGCAATGATTTTTTTCTTTCTCTTCCTGTATCTACACAAGGACCTATAGAGACGAACATATCTGGTGAGAAGATAAAGCGTGCCTGCACGTTGCACAAATGAAGTGTGTCTACCATGTACGGCGAAAAGCACTGAGCCAATCGGCGGCTCCATTCCCAGCTCATTATTCATATCAATCAAGAGTTAATAACTCCGTGAATTGATAAATAAACAACGCAGTTGTTTGAAGACCACTCAATAGATAGAATTAGACTACTTTAATGATCTATTTGTTGTCGCATGTCGCGTAATCGTCGTTATATTAAGTCAAAGCATACAAAAAGACACATTTTCAACTCGAAAAAATGCATTCCAGTCGGTGACGCACAGACTTGGTAAAAAATAAAGTCATGTTTTGGCGCCTGTTAGCCTCTTTTGTTTAAGTTTTAAGATTAATCATTCGAACTTTCTGATTCTAGATCGCCTTGTTTCTCCTTTCAATTTGGCGTCATCCCCTCACGTACGCCTATCTTCGTCATAGCATTTCTGTCTGGCTATTATTAACATCAGTGGTGGTTCCAGGATTCTTTGACGGGGATTGAAGGGTACACGAGGTACACGACACATGTCATTGTAAAATGCTGACAAACATAGCAACAACAATAAAAACTCTTACATTGTGCAGAGTCATAGTAATTTTCCAAAGTTAAATATGAAAAACAAAACATAAAAGAGGCGGACGCATACACTTTAGTCCACGTTTTTGTTCCGGTGTATAATTAAAGATATTGCAAATTTTGGTTTGACAGGGGCACATAACCCCCTCCCTGTGCCCCACCCTTTCCCCTCCCTTTTTACCTCTTCTTCCTCCTCTGCAAGCTGTATTTCAAATTATACTTGTTGTTGTCGACGACGCTTCTTCTTTATTTACTTATTGTTGATATCCGTTTAATTTTTTTCTTGATTATTTTTATTTTTAGGTACACCATTTTTGATTCTTTTTGTCAAATTTGTTTAGATATCGTTATACATGTGTGTTTATTTTGAGTTATATTTTTTCTCAGAGAGTACATGCATCAATCCATTCATTCCTGTTTGGTAGTAAAAAAAAAAAATAACAGAAACGAAAATAATGAAAAAATAAAATAACGTTTTCCCTTTTCAGTTCATTGGTAAGAAAAAAAACCTAAATTTACTTTGACCAAAGAAACAACATGTTTAAGTTAAGTCGATTTCTTGATTAAAGCAATTTTCAAATATCCTCACTCAGACAACAAAAAGTGAAAATGGTAACAAATTGCAATTGATTGAAAGGTATAGAACAGTTTTGGAAACGCCCCCCTCTCAAAAATGAAATGGAAGCTCTTATTACCAATCATGTGAAAGAAAATGTTTCGACTAATACGTGATGATACATATTTTGCAGGGAAACCGCCTACTAATTGATATATGTGGTAAATTATTATATATCTATCCGGACTGGATAGATATCGCGTAATCCCATATACAATGCGTCCCAGAAAAAACGAAACCGAGAACTATCGATGTTTTATCATAACTTAATCACAATATAATTGATAAATGACACATTTTTTGTAAAGATTAGATCCTCTTCTTTCATTTGATGCAACTCATATAATGCATATTTTATGCATGAGTGATTAAAAGCAATTTGAAGAGAGGAAACCAAAATGTCATTTGGCGGGCGTTATCTGAATTTCAAGGAGAAAATCACAATTCTAGAAAGTTCATTTTTTGCCCTTTCATATGACACCTCAACCAGGAAAAATGAACCAGGAAAAAGAAAGTTCTGTTTGTTCAAAGTAATGCTTGCATTTTCATAATTTAATCAAACGAGTTTGTTTTTCACTGGCTGCCTGCCGTAGCAGCAAACAGAGTTGACAACAGACTTAACTCCATTTCGTTGAAGATCAGCCATGCATCAGGTCTTTCGTCTTCTTTGTGCATGGCTGATCGTCAACAAAACGGCCAAATTTCTTATCATTTTGATGATTCCAGAACCTTGCAGTAACATGTTCTTTTTTACAAATTTTTTTTACAAACTTGGCAAAACTGTTCATCCATGGTGTGTAGAAGATTTTAATAAAGATCTACTAATAATAAATTATGATTTACACAATTTTGAATTCCATCGCGCGATTTCAATCGTATTAAAGAGGAAGAGCCACATAAGAGTAGACTTATTTTCCATTATCGGTCTAATTTCTAATGCTTTAAAATTAGAATTTATTGGAGCTTTTTACAAATTAGGCGGCTTCTCTATAATCTACTGCTATAGTAAATCTTGAATTATCGAGTTTGTTGGGAGCTGGCTTTAAAAAAGCTACTAAATCTTGATCAACTTTCTGCAGTGTACCCGTACCATAAGCAAGTGTTTTATCATTTTATAGGAATCACTCAATTCTTGAAAGTAGCAAAGGTGTACAATCATAATTATGTACAGTACATTTCGTTTCGTTTTTCGCTGACCTGTGTTTCTAGTATATAGCGCCATCAACCGATGAAAATGAATTTAATATTCTCAGTACGTTGAGCTCAGCGAAAACAAAAGTCATAAGTGTAAATATAATACAGCAGATGAAGGAGGAGAGAGAGAGAGAGAGAGAGAGAGAGAGGGGGGGGGGGGGTGGGAGAGAAAGACAACGATGAGAAGAACATGCATTGGTTACGTAAAGCTGAATAAGAAAAAGGAGAAAGAAGAAAACAACAACAAAAGGCCAGTAAGAAAGATTAAAAGAAGAATTTTGCCAATTCTGAAGTAGAAGAAGTAGTAGAAAAGAATAAGACATTGAAGAAGAAGAAGAAGAAGAAGATGAAGAAGAAGAAGAAGAAGAAGAAGAAGAAGAAGAAGAAGAAGAAGAAGAAGAAGAAGAAGATAAAGAAGAAGAAGAAGAAGAAGAACAAGAAGAAGAAGAAGAAGAAGAAGAAGAAAAAGAAACAGAAGAAGTAAAAGAAGAAGAAGAAGAAGATGAAGAAGAAGAAGAGGAAAAGAAGAAGAACAAGAAGAACAAGAAGAACAAGAAGAACAAGAACAAGTAAGAATTGACAGATAACATAATGCATGATATATTTAGAGTCAACGCTTTTCGAAATTGAAGTTTGTGGGAAAAGCTGAGAGCTTAACCATTGTCATCCCCAAAGCTTCAGTTCTAGGAAAGTTCTAACTCTCAATTTCAAATAACTTTTATCAGGGGTGTTTAAGGAAAAAATTGGTGTAGATCATTAATGTCTTACAATATGGGCTAGATATCTAAAAAAAAAAAAATTATCAACAAGTACTATATTTTTATCTCTTGATTTTTCAGCACAATTTGTTCTTGATTATTTGAAAACTATGTCGATCGACAGCGAACCCGGCGTCCAAGCATATTTTGAACATTAGTTTCTTTACTTGCATTGTGGAAACCTCATCAATATTCTGCTCAGTGCACCCACTCTCCTGCTGCAGACCATAAAAATATCCAGACAGGATTAGAATTTTATATGCTCCCTTTCATGCATGCCAAATCTCCATAATCAAAATGGGTTTTTCCATCATTAAAATTGTTTAGGCGAACGCATCGCGAGCTTTCCATAAAACCTCGAACCCGTCCACCCTCGTTCAACATCGTTCGAGCAACATTTTTTTTTTTACCTAAAGGTTTGTTTTCAATATTCATTACTATATGAATCCCCTTTCAGGTTTAGGAACATTAAAATCTGAAGATACACGTTTATCAATAGCCATAGAGGCGCCTGTGCATGTGACAAGGTTATTAAAGGGGGAAGTATGACTAATTGACGATTTTGCGGTTTCGTGAAGCTTTTTATTTCGAGCCTCTTTCTACCGAGGGCTTTGGCGGCAATGGACTCCAACCTCCCATATTTCATCGTGCATTATCTTGTCATCGTACACAATACCCAGCCTACCAAGTTTATATTTAGATGTAGAGAAGGTATAAGGGATTGTCTATTATGTTCCATTACATGTAAATTGGTCCGACGTGTACTAAGAGGGAGAGAGAGAGAGAGAGAGAGAGAGAGAGAGAGAGAGAGGAAGATAGAGAGAAAGAGAAAGAGAGAGAGAGAGAGGGAGAGAGAGGTAGAGAGAGAGAGAGAGAGACAGAGAGAGAGACAGAGAGAGACAGAGAGAGACAGAGACAGAGAGAGCGAGAAGGGGGGGGTGGCAGCTCAGAGCAGGAGACAATATAATTGGAATTTCGGTTGTGATTTTGATCTCATGAACGGTTATTGTGTCAAAAATGTTTATCATAACTCATGCCCGATGTGGAGATTTTTCCCAACATAGCAACAAAACGGCTATTGAAAAGATGGATGAATTAGACGCGGTGATAATACGGACTGATATTTAGGAGGTAAAAAAATGTATTGTGTAAATACTGTGAATTCATGAATGACGAACACTTCAGGCTATTAAAAGAATACGCCCATTATCATGATTGTAAATCAGGCTATGTGCTGGTAGGAAAATATACACCAGCCCTCTTTGGCGTCTCTATGGCGTTCGTTTACATTATTGACAGCAATGACTAATTTCAGTCCATATGAGGCGGACAGAAAATGTTATTTTCAAGGAAAAACTTGTAGAATTTAATGAAATGCTAGCAGTTACTTGACACCTTCAACAATTCCTGGATATAAAGACCTGTTATGGGACGATCCGTCACTATCTCGACATTGAACGAAATATTTTCTGCAATCATATCAAATATATATTTAAACTTTCTTTAGAGCCTAATGTCGAAATATACCGTCTTAGGGATGTTAAATTAATTGTTCAGAATTTAATGTGACTTTTAGGATTCTTACGAGACTTCTTCGTAAATGATACCAGGTTACATTAAAACAATCGCACACAATCTCTTAATTTTTCTCAAATCCACGAGCTTAATAACAACCTTGCATATTCTATACCATTGCAAAGAAATATCGATGTAATAAATTCGTTTATTTCCACTTTATTTCATATTTAATTGTAATTAATATCACGTGAATGCCGCCATAATTATTACTCTTCGAGTTTTATCATCGACTGTGAGCGTGACCTCAAAGAGCGTTAAATTATTTTGTTTTACAACCATTGTTAGAATAGAGTATTAGGATATATTATTCATCCATTCTGTCATTTCCATCTCAATTATCATCACCTCCACCGTTACTACTCTCATCCTCATCACCATAGTCTTCACCTCTCAGGAGCCAGACGACTCTATACCACCATCTGCGCCTTGTCTACCCCATCAAAATCATGACTCATTCCGTCCAAGACGAGCAGGAATCCGCCACCATCGAAAAAGAAGGAAAAAATTGAGGAATTTCCCCTCTGTCTATAAATAAAAGCCTCGACGTAAATCGGGAGAGAATCGTGAGGTACTCGTCAAACGAAAATGGATATGTTCCGGTGACGCTGAGCAAAGAATGAGAGCAGAAGGGGAAAAAAGGGAAGCCGCATGGGGAATAAATTGGATCATAATGTAATTTCATTCTCCTCGGGTAGGTGTGGTGAGGCTACCGTGATGGCATGTGTGTGTATTCGGAAGGTACAGGTGTCACTTACCTGTGGAGTGCTACGCTACCTTAAAGCTGCATTCACGAAAATATAACATCACTTGCATGGTCTGGGGAAGAAGAAGGAAAATGAGGGAAATAGTTTCCTGTTATTTGAGATGGAAGCAATTATTTATTTCTTTTTCTCCTCGATGTTGCTCTATAATAACATAAATATTACTATAAGAATATATGAAATTATTTGATTGTTATTATAAATAAATAAATGAATAAACATGATTATACATGTATGCATTAAAGAATGACATGGAGAGGAGGGGAAATTTTACACCAACATTCGTCTTGTATTAAAAAAAAATATATAAGACGAACGTTAGTCAGCAGGCCTATACATTTTCTTTGGGACAAAATATGTTTCAAGTTGGGTTCAGTCTTCGTACAGCCTTCTGTTTCACGATTCTGCACGACCTACTGTTAATTTTTTATTCATGATTCTCTTATTTTCTCTTTTAGTATTATTCTTGATTCTGTTCATTTCTTCCTAAGAAGATACAAAATTAAAGTCAGGCGACAATGACTCATTCACAATGCAGTGCCGCAATTGCTCAGGCAGAAGAAAACTATCAATATTGAGGATGATGCAAGGAGATGAGGCAATGACAAAGATACACAATTCTACTTCTTCTTTGGTTTATTCTCTGACTTCAACCAGCTTGTAAAATTTCTTTATATTGACATGACATCGATTTTTCCTTTGAACGGTTGCCCGAGTCAGAGGAGACGCTGTCACTTACCAACCGATTATGACGTCATCCATGCTCATCACAGTTGAGGAATATAATAGGAACCCTTGCATCAAATCATCATCAAGAATTCACGCACCGTATATTTAGTGTTCCATGGAATCAGGATAATTAGAGAGACCTCGGAAATTGAAAAAGTCTTTGACCCCGTCCCCTCCCCCCCCCCCCTCTGTCTCTCTCTCTCTCTCTCTCTCTCTCATCCCCTTCCCCTCCCGTACCTTTTCATGCCCCCCCCACTCTTTCTCTCTCTCTCTCTCTCTCTCTCTCTCTCTCTCTCTCTCTCTCTCATCCCCTTCCCCTCCCGTACCTTTTCATGCCCCCACTCTTTCTCTCTCTCTCTCTCGCTCTCTCTCTCTCTCTCTCTCTCTCTCTCTCTCTCTCTCTCTCTCCTCTGCACATCTCCTCTATTCGTATTCCCCCTTCTTTCTTTCTCTCTTACTCACATCATCTATTTACCAACCCCTCCTTCATTTATGGCTCTGGAATAATCTTTTAAGATCATCATAGTCAATATCAGTGCAAAGTATCTGATGGCCCTTCAGAATTTCATTTGTTGAATTTCAATCCACCAATTGAGATGAAGAGAATGAAGTATAATGCTTTACCCCCCCCCCCCCTAAAAAAAAAAGGGAAAAGAAAAAGAAAAACAAGAACGAGCAAACCTAATTGCTATTATCCTCGGCGCCCTAAACCAACTAAAAGATTAAGATATGTGTCGCTTCATCACGACTCTTTGATTATATTTATTCATGGTCTATTCCAATTGAAGATGAAAAAGAAACTCAAACTCACTCATTCTCTCCTTTGCTTCTTTTTTCTCAGTCAAGATACAATTACATGCCTGTATTGTCCCCTTCCGTCTCTTTTCTCAACGTTAGGGATGAAAAAAAAATGCATTCCTGGCGGACGATACCGATTTAAATAGTTCGGAAGCATTATGTAAACAAGAAAGAGCACTAATGCATAGCTGAACCAGAAAATCAGGGTCAATATTTGACGAGTATGATTATTGTTCATGAACGATCCTTGGAAGGATGCACACAGAGGGTTATCGGCCGAATCAAGACCCTGTTTCACATTCGAAAAATAAATCAGATGTGAACGTAAAAAATATTATCCATGACGGTTGTAAAAGTGAGTCATTGCCGCGTTATATCTCTTTCATTTTGAAACAAGGACAACAACTCCCCAGATGTTCATTTAACAAACCAGAAGGAAGCAAAGCTATAATTTTAAATAAAAATGGGTTGTTGGTATTTTTCCGAATGGGAGCCGGTGGCTAGAAAATTACCAAGCTCTATAACATAGTACAAAATCTAAATTAAGAGACATGTGAGAATGGTATTACTGAGAAAAGCAATGATATATGAGGGCAAGAAAAGAGGGAAACTATGAAGATTTTTTTTTTTTTTAAAGTTCTACGAAAACGAAAATTTGGTGGGTAAGAGAGGTGATGTAAAACGATAAAGAGAAAAGGAGAGAGAGAGAGAGAGAGAGAGAGAGAGAGAGAGAGAGAGAGTAATGAGATCGAGAGAAAGAAAGATTGTAAGAAAGATAACGATAGAAAGATGAAGGAGAAAGAGAGAGACAGAGACAGATAGATAGTGTGTGTTTGTGTGTGTGTGTGTGTATGTGTGTATGTGTGTGACAGAGAGAGAGACATATATATAGATAAAAAGATAGAAAGAGAGAGACAGAGAGAGAGAGAGAGAGAGAGAGGGAGAGAGATTGACGGAGTGGTTGGATAAATCCACACAATGAAATAAACTACACAGCATTTGCACAATACAACAAGAGGGTATTTTAGAACACAAATCTAACATTTAATAATGCAATTCAAACTAATTAATTCTAACATTCAACTACATGTATAACCGAGATTAGTTTTCAAATGCAAACTGGGACTGAAAATGCACATCGACTCCCACCTGACTGTGCACCAGACGGTGCTGTGGAGGTGGAGTACGGCGGGACGCCAAACCGAGGCGCCACTCCTCCTTATACCCCACCTTACCGCGGCGCCACGGGTCACTTTTTACATAATTATATACTGCCAGTATCCTTTTCCCCATCCCCTCTCTATATTCCCCGTTTAGTTGGTCCTTAAGTGGGTAAATTATTGTCGAGAGTTTTGTCACCAAGTGAATGAAATGTACCTAAAGAACGGAAGAGTTGGAGATGAAAAGGAAGTGAGCCCAGCAACGTTTAGTTCGGCCAGGTTTATACAGCTGCATTTTGGTGGCGTTTTCTTATTTTGTTATCCCTTGACGACAATATACGTGGGATGAGTCAAGAGGACCAAATTCCACATCTCTCTCTCTCTCTCTCTCTCTCATTCTCTCTCTCTCTCTCTCTCTCTCTCTCTCTATATATATATATATATATAATATACCCCCTCCCTCTCTCTCTTTCACACACACACTTTTTATCTCTCTTTCTCTATCTCTTCCCCTCTGTTTCTCTCTCTATTTCTCTCTCTCTCTCTTTCTCTCTCTCTCTCTCTCTCTCTCTCTCACACACACACACTCTTCCCCCTCTCTCTCTTTCCCTTGCTCTCTTTGTGATCAGATCTTAATGTCAATATAGAGATGAATGTTGAAAAGGTTATTGATCTCTATATTCAACATAGGGCTAAGCATAACGTAATTATCTAGATAATGTATATACGTCGTTCA
Organism: Strongylocentrotus purpuratus; assembly: GCF_000002235.5. Lineage (NCBI taxonomy): Eukaryota > Metazoa > Echinodermata > Echinoidea > Camarodonta > Strongylocentrotidae > Strongylocentrotus > Strongylocentrotus purpuratus. The sequence goes on along the minus strand of NW_022145612.1, from coordinate 45,057,653 downwards.
GATAACAAGCGTATAATAGGTAAAAAGCATCATACATAGGATAAAACATTTTCATGTAAGAGTAAAATCGAAACGTCTGGCAAAGATGGAACTGATAGAATAGAAAGGTATTCGACCTATAGAACGTTGAGACAACCATTCGGGGAAAAAGTACAGTCCTGAAGGCTACCAAAAAAAAAATGAGACTGAACTTTAACAAAAAGAGTGGTGGTTGCGGAGCATCTTTGTCCAATCCCCATCACCAGGCACTCTCTATCTCTCTCTACTACTAATCAGTATACCAGGAATAAACCCGGCGCCACCAGACAACGTATCGCATTACCAACTCATAACACAAGATAACACCGAACATGCGACGCTTTACCAATCTACACTGGTGCCCGCTACTTACCCCCCGCCCTATCAAACTATGCAGACTAGGCTACTTCGATGGTAAATGATGAATAATTGTTGTAAATGCAAACTAAATGAGTGGAGTCTGTATCTACTTCATCCATATCATATTAACCTTGTTCCAAAAAGATGAAGTCTAATTTAGGGAGGCAGACAGAAGGATTTACCCTTGTCTTGTCCGTGCCACCCCATCTTTGTTTTTCATTTTTCTCTTTCCATTTCATTATAGATTGCTAGACCATCATCACTCTCATTCGCCTTACAATGTCAGAGGCAATACATTACATTCATTAATACCACCTCTTCTCTCTCTCTCTCTCTCTCTCTCTCTCTCTCTCTCTCTCTCTCTCTCGTTCTCTCTCTCTCTCTCTCTCTCTCTCTCTCTCTCTCTCTCTCATTCTCTCTCTCTCTCTCTCTCTCTCTCCCCATTTCTCTCCATTTCACTCGCGTTTTGGCAGATATTTACCAAACTTCTATTTTTTCTAGGTCCAGTTTGTGTTCACATACACACACAAAAAAAAAAAACACATCTATTGAAATCTTCTTTCTACAGTATTCTCAAGTTATTCGTCCAGATTTCTCTCTCGAATGACACACTACAAGTTACTATTTTATACCTTATATAGTTTTCCTTCTTTCCATTATTATGTAGGTTGGGTTCTCCTGGAACACATTTTCTTGCAAAAAAGTATTTAAATTATTCAACGCAAGTTTTTTTTATCATGGCTGTGAAAAGGCAAGACATTAATACCAAACTAATAGATTAAAAAAGTAAGAAATAGAAATAAAGAAGCCAAAAGATTCTAAAAATGAGGACCTTGGTTTCCTCTAAAGAAATGAATTAATACTAGATCTGATGACTTCCGAGGGATCGATTACTTTGCTAGGCTTACAAGGGTAAACTTTAGAGAAGATATACGAACTATTGAACTTGGAAGAGAGATAGCAGTTAAAACGAATGTGCGTGCATTAGAGAGAGAGAAAAAAATTACAAGATGAATAATAGATGTCATCGCGACGGCAAGGCTCCAGATGAAGATCTTAAAGAAATCGTAAAACATCCATGGCGGCATCTCAAAAGAAAATATGAATCTTATTCCTCTTTCTTAGTTTCTGTTTTGATTAGTAAGCACATCCAATTTGATTGTATTATTTATTTGGAATTGTGGGTATGGCGACATATGATAGCAAATGGCGCTTCATCTCACTCTCTTTCTTTCTCTCTCTCTCTCTCTCTCTCTCTCTCTCTCTCTGTCTCTTCTCTCTCTTTCTCTCTCTCTCTTTCTCTCTCTTCTTTCTCTCTCTGTGTGTCTCTTTCTCTCTCTTTCTCTTTCTCTCTCTGTCTCTCTGTCTGTCTGTCTCTCTCTCTCTCTTTCTTTCTCTCTCTCTCTCTCTCTCTCTCTCTGTCTCTCTCTGCCTCTTTCTTTCTCTCTCTGTCACTCTGTCTGTCTCTCTCTCTCTCTTTTTCTCTCTCTTTCTCTCTCTCTATCTTTCTTCATATCTCTTGAATATTACGGCTGTATTTATCGATCAAGATTCCCTATGAGATGAAAAGTATATAAGCAGGAGATATTTAATTGTGAAGCGTTTTGCAATGTTTCGGACACATTTTAAATCATGCCTTGTATGTATTTTATACGATGTACTGCTCATTGTCATACTGAGCAAGTTATATTACCTGATGTGAAAACCAAATGTTTTAAGACATAAACTAATGTGGAATAGGTAAATATATATATATATATATATATCATAAGTAGTGGAAAGGGAGTATAAAGAAATAAGAGAATGATGCAAAAATGAAAAAGACAAGAAGCGGAGGTAGATTGCGAAATAGGAAGAAGCAAACAGTAATATTTTTTTAACAAACAAATTTGCACTAAAAAAACATTTATGTGCGATACTCAAGAATATTTTTACAATTCAACACGACTTTAAAAAATATGTTTAACCTTGAACAAAGTAATAAAATACGATGTTTTGTAAAAAAAAGCCGGTGAAACTAGAAGAACATTTTATATAAATAAATAAATACAGTACTGCCCTAATTTTTTAGGAAGCACCAAGGAAGCGGAACGAAGCAAACACCATAACTATTTATCATGAAATGACTGCCGGAATATTAAAGGCTTCGATCAAACGCGACCTATAAACTCGCCTCCTTGTAGTTTGTCACCCCTCAATTGGAGATAATCAAAGCCAGGGGGCATGATTGTGTTGCTCATCTCTTATTCAGAGGTTGTCTCACTATTCCGTCTAATTGAGGAGAAATCTGACTACGGCTAGTCCACTGACCAGACGAGAAATTGGTCGGAGGCCCCCGAGGTCAATCAAGCTGTCCAGCGTGAAAATTGGCCCTTGGGTCATCTTGCTAGATATGGTTCACTTATAGAAACATGACACCACTTAGATGACCTAGAAAACAAAATCGAATGACTTTGGTATATCCTTCCATTGTGTCGCATAAGTCGTATTGATTATTGTTATGCTGAACTTGAGGCTCATATAGAAATAAGAAGTGACGCTTAAAAAGAAATGGATGCTAATAGCACTAAAACGCCTTACGTTCTCCAAGTTATAGCTCAGAAATGCCCTGCAGACAATGTAGAGGCTTTAGTAACATAGGGAGGGATTTACAATTATTTGAATAAGAATGTGAGAAAATGAACACGCGCACTCCCACAACCGCGCACACAATGTCCAGTGTAAAATGAGCCTGTCCTATTGAAAACAGTTATAGTCTTACAAAGGTCTATTGTGTGGCATATGATATCACACTTACCACAGTGGACAGTAATGTTGTCAGTTGTTTAGACATGATCACACTTGACTATAACATATTATACAATGGCTCCAATTTTATCTCGAGAACGTGAAGAAGAAAAAAAAGTTCAATTTTTATTCTGTAGCACGATAGAAATAGGCATAGACAAGGTTGATCGCAATACATCTACATCTACGGTAGACAAGGTGTCGTAGTCGAGTGGACACGTCACCGGATGTCGATCACAAGGTCTGCGGTTCGAGTCCCGGCGCGACACTAATGTCATTTGGCTAGGCAGTGATCTACATCTGTGTGCGGGCAGAAGTATTATTATTATAAATCCTAATGACTAGTTATGTAGGCACATTTTCTTTTCACCTCTTATGGTGCGTTGCACAGGTTTCCTTTTTTGTAAATTGTAATGAATTGAAGAGGTATTGAAGCGCTAGAAAGCTAGAAAGCAACTTGAAAGCAACAAAATTAGCCAGGTTTGGTCTATGTGTTAAAACTGAAGAACGAAACTGTCTATAGATGAAGGTTATCTAACATAAATTCACAACCCATAGTGAAAAAGTTGAGACAGAGTCGGGTACTTGAGTTTACTTTAAAACGTAATCATAATTACTCCGCGAAACAATGGCATCGGTCTGAATTTGCAAAAATGACTGGAACGTGGAATAAAATTTCAATCGAGCACTAAATTAAAAGCAAATGTACATTTAGACGGAAACATCTTTTAAGCCCCTATTTAAATTTCATCGGGGCAATATTTTAGTCTCAATCAACATGACTTCATTCAAAACATGACCGTAGTGGCTAATAAGAACTAATAAGAAAAATAAGCTTTGTAAATGTCAAATTTCCCGTGTCAACAATGGTAATAATGAATATAAATCAAGCGACTTGTTCTAAAACCAAACTAAGGGAAAAGTTTTTGAGGGCAGTTCAATCTAAAAAGCAGCGGACACTTGGCGATGTTGGGCATTCTTCTCATGCCTTCAGTCCCCGTGCCTTGTGGGTTGATGATCGCTATCCAGGGCCTCCGATACAAATCACCTTCATAAATCAAATGTGTTGTAGCCAGCTTTTTGTTAAGAAATCGATTACACTCATCTGCTCCACTTCCATTTTGGGATATTAGAAATGATTTGGTGACCATAAAGCATCACTTTCTTTCCGATTGGTTTGCGAGCCTACCGACGGTTCGTCGCGGGAGTCGACCTTATCACATCCAAAACTTAAGTGAATCTTTTTTCTTCTATTTTTCTCAGGCCTCCCGAGCTTCGGACGGTTAGTTAGATAAAAGTAAGATGTTTGATCATGAAATATATTTTGAATGAGATGATAAAAGGAAGGGGTGTACGAGTCACGTTTTTCATTAGAATTTGTCTCCCCGAAGGAAATATTTAGAGTTACAAGAAGAGTAATCACGAAAATAAAGAGTAACAAGCAAACTAATCATGGAAATAAAGTGTAGAAAGGGCTGACGAAGCTCTCTACATAAGGTAACCGAAATTGAAGGAAAAAGTTTTTGTAAGTTACCGATTAAAAACATTTTGACGATTCACTGTTAAAGCTATTGAGATTAGAATTGGAGATGGTGAGTTCGTTTTTAATCATTGTAGGGAATAATAAAAACTTTAAAAAAGAAGATTTTACCCCGAAATATATCTTTCAACACAATCGCACATTCATCTTGAAGACAAACGGGGTTTAGTAGATATTCTTAATAAGGAAGTCACATTTGATATTTTAGATATCAAGATGACCATTATTCCTATCTTCAAAGGAAAGATAAATTTGGGTAAAGATGAAAAGGGTTCCTAAACTTTCTCATTTTTCATTTCCCTACGCAAATGGATATCAAAGTGATAATTTTCCTAAAATGCCCTAATAATAATCACTCTAAATATCAGTACCGTAATAGTTTAGAACTTTGGACTAAACTCTGAGGCCACCTATGCCTGCTTTCCCATATGCCTGTATCATGATTATGTAGCGATTTTCGCAATAATATTGCATGAACAGTACATTTAACATTATTCTTAAGAGTTAACATGCTGGCTGGATGCTTAAATAAGTTTTGAAAAAGGATCAATAGTAGACTGAATGTGTGCAACAGACTGAGGTTCTTCAGATTTCTGCGAAATATAGTGATAAAGATGAAAGTATAATGACGATGTTGTGGAATGTTCTGAATATGACGGATAGATGCATGGATACAAGTTTAAAACACGCACTAAGTTAGCCTAAACCAATTCCGTTCGTTTAAACTGTAAGAAGCTACGGGTTAATGGTAAATACCGCAAAGGCGGTGTGATTGTACTGGTGTCATTGCGACGATTTTGATAACCATCTTGAAGATAATCCCTCCAAATGGGAGGTTCAAGTTCAGGAGTAGCCATTTTGGGATTCCAGCAGCAAGTTTTGAGTTTTGAGATGTGAAGAGAGCAGGGGTGCTCGTCTACAGGGAGGCGTGAATTTCGTGCCTCGGCGACCAGCACTGATCACCAGGACTATCGTCACGCGTTGTTTCAAGCGCCAGCCCATTCTTTATCTAACCATAACTGATGTAGCAGCAGAAAGTGTCCGCCCCAGAAGGAAAGTAAGGCTTGCTGAATCTTTTTAAAAGTCGCGTTATGACAAAATCGTCTTTCTTTTTTCATGAAACAGTATTTTAAAAAAAAATCTTCATTTGTTTATTTTTACATTCTAAAAGGGTGGAGAAGGAAATTCGACATTTCATGTGATAAACTTTTGCTGTGGCTTAAATCAATATCATCGAAACAAAACAAGACAAAACAGAAATTGAAATATATATTTCAAGAAATTATTATCCAGTGAATGTAGATGAATGTAAGTGACAATAAGATATCTCATTTTTGCGAGGTCGAAATCTATACTCAAGTCAAAATTCAGAAGGGGTTATTTTCCTTTCTTGATAATTATATAGCATTTCGTTGATTACGCGAGAAAAATTATATATTTCCACCAACTTCCATTTGAGACAGTGAATATGGCGAACGTAGAAGTCGGTTAAAAGGGACACGTTCTAAGAGGCGGACACTATCTCAGTTGATGGCTGGGACCCATCATTTTTCTAGTATAAGACGTCGTCTGAATGGCAAATAGTAGGACGCCATGCTCATGATGCTGCTATGTACAGATAAGACATGCACGGAGAAGAGAGAGAGAGAGAGAGAGAGAGAGGTAACGAAAGTGGATGTAGACGCGCTCCAAGGCTTCATGTTTTTCAGTGCAAGATATCATTATACTTGTATGCCTGCTAGACACTAGTTTCGATAGATACTTTGTGTAATGCTAAATAAAATACTGAATTTTAAAGTACGTAGAAAAACCATTTAGAAATAAACATATAGATGAGATAACATTATAATAACAATAAATGCAATATTATGAATGATCATCCTCTCTCTCTCTCAGCCAAAAAGGAGCCTATTATAGTATAAAATGGGACCGGGTATAGTTTTAGTTTCAGTTTAACACGGAGACTTTGTTATTTTATTCTTCACATATACAATTTAAAAAATGGAAAGGCAAATAATGGTAAAACACAATGCCCGACGATTTATATATTGATAACTATATTGCATCATTACTTAGGTATCACTTCACAATCTTTCTTTCCCATTTTCTTTCTGCCCTTTTTTCTTCATTATTTTTTATTTATATAGGCTAAAATAATTGGGAAAAAGGTTAAACCAATAAAATACAGAATTACATCGAATATTTGTTAGTTCTAAAAGCGTTCTTCTGCATTTGTTTCTCTTTTATTTGTACTGTTTCATTTTTTTCCGGCCTTCTTTTCACAAGCCATATTTTGAAAGGAATAAGGATAATAACGTAGAAACCAAGTCGATGCGCTAGTGCCCTTTAGTAAGGCATTAATCCTTATTACCAGGTCCCTCGGAGAGGACCTAAAACCGTCGTCCGTCTGGTTGCTTACTAACAAGCATTTATGCTTTCTTAGCAGCCAGATAAAATAACCACCACCACCCCCACCACCACTATATGCTTTACGGATCTATAACTTTAAGAACACTGATAACCCCTATAAAACCTCACAGGCGACGATTTTTTTTTTTTTTTTTGTGTTGTTGTTGGTTGTATAATGTTTGCAGGATTTTCCATTTCAGTAACTGATACACATATCGATTGAAACGATAGCATTCAGTCACGAAACAACCCTCTTCTTAATGTCGTCAGTCTTGAACTCAGGCCAAGCTTGGGCCTCCTTCCATAACACGCAAGTGAACTTTTTTCGTCTTCAGCCGAAACTCAATGAAGCGTGAAGAGCGCGCCAAAATAGGTTAATGTGGTGGTCGTAACAAACGTCTGTCTGCGCCAGGGTGTCCCATGCGTAGTCACTCGGGTATTAATGAGTTTTACTACCATGTGACTAATTTATGAGAGAAATTTGTAACCGATTTTCACTCCCCTTCCTCCCTCCCCCTTCATTTTGTCTCCTGTGTTACGAAAACAAAAATCGTCTGCACAAACCCTTCATCATACCATGTTCAATCATGCAATTAAAAACGCAATCCATGAATATTTAAACCGGTCTAGATTACTTTAGAATAAGTTTTGTACTTAGATGTAGATGTGTTTCACAAAAGTACTCAATTTCATTTTCATAGTGTCCGAGGGTATATCATTGTAAAGAAATGTTTGGTAAGAGTTTAATGAGATTTTATTGTTAGCACGGTTTGTATAAGTTTTCTGAACTGTGTAGTTACGTTTAAGTAATAATTATGATATAATATGTATTACTTTAACGTAACAATTAAAGCGTTCGTAAGTTTCCTTTAATGTACTTTCAGGAATGTTTTGTTTAAAGAATGTCATTCCCAGTCAATTCGTATGTTGATAATTTACTAGATGCGTAGACAGATGGGTTACAGACAACAAAGAACGAGCAGTGTCTGTCCGCTAGGTATAACTGACTCAATGAAAGCTGATCTGAGTCATGTTATGTTTCTGCTCCTTATTCTCTAACATTTTATTTAATTATTTATTAATTTGTTGATGTTTGTATATATTCATACTTTCATTTATTTATTCATTTATTTATATGAGACAAAATAGCATTGATGTTCATATCCATAAATCATGCATCAAAACATTGATAATAATTTTGTAAAATAAATAAATATGAATATATAAAGTAATGTCAAATGTCAATGTTACAAACTTTTTGTATTGTGCTTATATTGTTCTTGCAGCAAATATAACACGCAGTTTGTCTTATGATATATAACAAAACGATGCATAGAGTAAAAGTATTAATGTAATATACTACCATTATCCCCTGGAACTATAAATACTGTACATGAACTACCCTGAGTCTGGTTAAGAAGACTAGTTCAAGAGATGAATATTACGATGTCATGTAGATGCTGACATTGTTTACATGCCTTGTCGACAATCAACCATCATATTTCGTCTATCTGGCGTCTTCAATATCATCTTATAATATCTCTTCATATCTCACTTGAGAGCTGGAGAGCCGCCCATCTCTCTCCCATCGTTAATCCCATTCCAATTTAAAGCTCCAGTTCGTTGATTGACTTAAACACTTTTGGGAAGATAAACATAGCGATTTGCTAGCATTTTAACTCTTCATGCCCCCATTCATGCTTGTGTCGATCAAAGTTAGTGAGTGAAAGTGTAGTTACCCCACCATCCGCCGTTTATATTTACAGCACTGCCGTCACCATGATCATGATTTTTATCTTATTTCTTTGTCTATGTTTATATCTCGTGTACCAGTCGATGCAACCGTTTCTTTGCATTTTAGTCCACTTAGAATACCGATTGTTCTCTATTTTGCCTTTTGTTAATCTCCTTATCTCACCCTCTCTCTCTTTCTCTTCCTCTTTCTCTCTCTCCCTCTCTCTCTCTCTCTCTCTTCCTCTTTCTCTTTCCCTTCCTTTCTTTCCCTTATTTCTCCCTCTCTATCTCTCCCCTCTCTACCCCTCTCTCTCTTTTCCCCCTTCCCTCCCTCCCCCTTCCCTCCCTCCCCTTCCCTCTCTATCCCTCCCCTCTCTCTTTCTCATTCCTCCCTCCCCATCTCTCTCTCTTCCCCTTCTCTCTTCATCCTTTTCTCCTTCTTCCAGTCTGGCACTCACTCACTCACCCACTCGCTCCCCCTTCCAGCTGTCTCAGTCTCTGTGTCTAGCAATTCTATTCCATCTTCCCTTTCCTGAAATGATTGTCTTCTATTCATATTAAGTTAACGTGAGGATAGATGCAATATTTGGCGCGTTTTGTAGGGGACAAGGAAAAAAAGCGCGCTTCTCTCTCTGGAGTAGGGCAAGAAAACATGAGTGTTGTATTTTTGGCTCACTTTCAATTATTAGTGACGCCAAATGCTTCATACAGAGTATATGTGAGTGAGGTTGCCAGTCATGTATCAGGAGGCTTCGATACTGAATTTTGTATTTGGCCTTCTCTTTCAAATTTCGAAATAATGATTACTTTTCCTTCAAAGCGAGTCAGCGCTGTCAACATTTGTACGACACAAATCCATTTTAGTTTTCATTTTACAATGTTGTTTCAGCTGAGAGAGGAACAACCTGGAATATTAATTGTTCGTTGATTGATTAATCACCTTACAAACAATATCTAGCATGTTTTCGCTATTAATTTGCAAAAATGAATGTTTCTCAAGAAACCGTATATTATGGATGTTGACGAGAAATACAGATCAGAGTATTAATTAAAACAATTAGGAAAACATGAAGAAGAAGAAAATCCTTGAAAGCGGATTAATTAGTAACGATTAGAATCCTCCAATGATTTTGTAGATGCCACTGACTTGAACGGGTTTTTTTTTTCCAGGAGCTGAGAAACGTGGAGTTGTGAAATCAATCAAAGATCAACGGGGCTATAGAGCAATGATCTCATCCAAGTTGAATGAACTACGCTCAATTAAACCCCCATGTAAGCCCCTTCCAAACGTTGTTTTCATTAAATGTTCCTACTTTCTCTCTGCTCTCAAACTTAATCCTCTATTTCATCAATACCTCGATTTTCTATTTTCGCTCTCCTCAGCGGTCTCCTCCACCCCTCTCTCTCTGTCTCTGTCTCTGTTTCTCTCTTATTATTATTTTTTTCCTCCTCACAAGTCACATCCACTTTGAAACATTTTTCTTGTTGCTTTGAAATCTCCTGTCTTTTTCGGTATTTTGTATATAATCCAACTCGTAAATTATTCAGTAGGGTTACATTCCATTTTATTTCCGACCTTGATATGGTTTGTTTTTTTCTTCATCGCCAAGACAAACAATTTATACTACGTGAGTCTATTTTTAATTTTGGTGGAATATTCAAAACTTTTAGAAGGGAAGGGCGACAGCGGGAGAAGGGGAAGGGGGAAAGGGTAAACAAGGTGGGGTAGGAGAAAGGGAGGGAGAATTGGGGAGGTACATGGGACATGTGGGAAGGGGGTAGAAAGACAGAAAGCGAGATGAGAGAGGGTAAAGAGGTAGGGGAGGTAATTAGAGAATGTGATCTCGATGGAAACCAGTTAACAAACTGACGGAGACAGGATTATCTAAATCAATGCACAAGTGCTTTGCAAATATTTCAATACTCTGCAAAAAATGTCAAAGAAAAAAACTTTCATCATACCCAAACTTCAGCATGAACTGCATGATTAGTGATAAATTCATAAAGAATACAAGGATAGATGATTAAAGCATTCCTTAGAAAAATGAGGGCTGGTTGTAACACTACTTGCGCGACGACATCGTATAGGAGACGGGATGCTCTGAAGGGTGAGAGGAAAGGAAATGAAATGGAAGAAAAGGAGACAGTGAAAACGACTGAGAGAGCAATGCTGGAGACGTACGATCAATACATAATAGTCTGTTCATCTGCTTGATTAATTGGACACTGAAACAAAAATCGAGAAACGTTACGACTTAAGCAATTTCCGATAACGTCTGTCAAAAAAAGACCTTTTTCCTATCTGACCCTGCATATGCATCTCTGACTCTTTCTGTCTATGTCTCTTTCTCTCTCATTCTCTCTCTCCCTCCTCACTCTATGTCACGTTACGTTCACCTGAACTACATCCCTTTTCTTCATCTTTAATTTTTACTCTTTATTTCCCTGCTTATCACACCATATGATTCCCCCCCCCCCCCCAGTAATATATTGCTTATTTTGCAGTATTTTCTCTCATATTTCTCACATAATCATGTACTCTTTGTATCAACATGTTCGAGAATAACCGAAGTTTCTTCAGAAACCTCCGCTTCGATTTCCTTCTAAAATTATTCTTAATCATTGTCGTTCAAGAACTTGTTCGCCCGTCTCAACGCTTTGTCATGTTCCCTTTCTTCCAATCTCATTTTCTTTTTTGCCCCATTTATTTTTCATATTTCTGATTGTTTTATACTTTTTAATTTCAAGATTGAATCAGGTTTACATTTACACCAGATTAAGCACACACACAAAAACAACCTACCAAATTAATTGCCCCAAAGGTTATTGCACTCGTAAACACCCTCACAATTATTAGGCATTTTTTGTCACCCAACCGTGGACGTCATTGCGAAATTGGTCATAGATACAAACCCAAAGATGGGATGAAATTGCAAGGATAACCATATGCATTTTCGTAATAATGTTCATGTTGCAGTACACAGTTCATGGAAGGCAGGTGGTATGTGAAATAGGTTGCTATTAGCGCGTCTCTATGTTCCCGACGGCAGACGACATTCGAGTGTTAACATCAACACCTTCTCACAATTGCTACTTTTAATGATACCATCTGAGCTAGACATTTCCCGCGCAAAAAGTCATGTTCAGGGAGGAGTAGATGGCCTGCTTATCAAGATAGCTTGGCCATGTCATTATGTTCTCGGGACAATTTTTTACTAAGTAAACAATCAGAAATTGATAAGTGCTTGCAAGAAACATGAAAATTATTTTATTAATTATGATATGATGTATTGTTATGAAACGGAAAGAAATTTACCGATAGTCACAAAATGTCGACAAAATGATAAATGTGATGAAATGATAGAGATTCAGATATTGTTTAAGGATGTCTATATTGATTGCACAGAAATACTCGACATAAATACATAAATATTAATTGATTAGAAATACAAATTTGCAAGACATTATGAGTTATTTTATAGGTGCGAGGAAACATTATTTCTGACAGTACATAAATTTGTCATTCCTTTCGAGTGACATATTTCGTCCCTATTTTCACGAAGTGACGGTAGTGAATGAAAATCGCATAACAATTTGCGTGCGGATTTTCCTCACTACCGTCACTTCGTGAACATAGCAATGGTGATTTTCATGTTTTTTCAAATAAATTATTTACTGTACATCTTAAACCTGTCAGGCCAAAATCATCACTTCCCTTCTAAATGATACATTTGGATCACAGTCATGTGGGCGTTCGGACTATTACTCCGTCTCGCTGAATCCTCTTTTATTGTCTATATACATCATGAAACGCCACGCTCAATTAAACTTGTTATAATTGAGAAGGAAAACAAAAATTAATGTGCTTAGAAGGCTGAAAGCGTGTCTACCCTATAGATGTCATAAACAGATACATGAAGTAGCGACCACTGACCATCGTACGACTTTATTGCTTATTGTTTTATTAATGACACAGTGCAGACGACGCTGTCGCCTACAGTTGCAGATAATAAACAAATTGGCGCCAAATACAAATTTAAATTACAGCGAAGATCATTTTTGTTGATGACCATTCATACGTCATCGTTATGCTTCGACACCTATCCATTGCTTCTAGATGGCATTTCTATTATTCAATATCCTTGCTGTGGGGAGGATTATAAGGATGTATGGATATGATATGAGAATCATAAACTTATATCCTGAATATGAGATTCATAAGCTAGAGAATCAGATTCCGGATTTGGCTTGTTATGTTACTAGTAAGTTCTGAATTAATGTAATTTGACAGATTTATTCCTTTCGTTTCAACGAATGGCACTTCGATTACAAGATCAGCTTAAAATAAAAGCAATTTTTAAAAGTTTTGGCACTTTGTTCTGCCATAGAATTCGAGTTTATCTTCAATCGCAGTTCTGTTTGTATCATATTTTTCAATAGATTTTTTTTTCTTCTCTTATTTGAAATTAAATTTCACATACATCTGGACACTCATCTCACTTAGGAGAGTCTCAATAAAGATACTTGTGTCTTTTAAATAAGACTTTAATTAAGAATTGTGACATAAATCATGATCAGAATTTAAAAAAAAAACGAATTAAATTCCGTCAAACAATAAGCGCACATCGCAATTAGATGTTAAAGTAGTATCTTGATGAATGGCCATTTTTTAAACAAAAAAATGCTAAATTGTGAGCTAAGTATTTGATGATAATACTTATCTTCTAATCGGTAGCTTCAGACTGAAAAGATTTTTACTATTTTATTCAATAATTTTATTCTCGATGAATTTAGGCCTACATATCCTCTTTTCAAGTAACTCGCTGCAAACATTATTATTTTTATTTTTAATATTACTTTTTTATTGCTACCAAAACTTGGGATTGGATTTGAACATCGCACAACAATGCGTAATATCAAAGTGTAAACTTTGTATTTGAAAATTAAATTTATTCGTATGGGCACCGTCTTATGAAGATTTATGATTGATCCAAATCAAACGTAAGTCCTCCAATCAATCGCAGTTCGCAGTCTCCTATGTAAATAGCTGCGATTGTCTTTATAAAACGGGGCCCTGCAGTGAAGAAAGTTAAATTGAGATTATAAAAATAATAATCTATTACTAACGGACACTGTGTGTTGTTAAAACATTGTGACGCACATCGCAACATTGTTTTATTTCGAACACCTTTATAATTGCATTTCCCATATAGAGACTCGTTTTCATCTATATCAACCTCAGTCAACTTTATGCCACCTTTGACCTCTCCAAAGTGCAGTGTACTTCTGGTTCTACTATGACTGGTTTATTCGATCTTGTTTAAAGATGGATTATTACTTGAATAAGAATAGTCTATATCCGGTTCGTGAAATACTGATTTTGTTTTGTTGTATAAAAACTTCATGTATTTTTCTGTAAAAAGAAAGCATGTTATTGTTCCCAACTATGCTGCAACATGACAAAAAACTAATCTGAAAGTAGATTTCCCGAACATATTTATCGATAGTAAGTGAACATAAGATAGGAATTACATTCTATGCCATATGGTATCAATTAGTCATAGCTGTCTTCTGTTTATCGAGGAAAAAGTGGCACCGTCTCATTTTCTAAAAATTCTTACCTGAGAGGGAACTATTAATGCTTAGCACTAGGCCTATGTGAAATTATACCTAAAGAAGACAATTTTATTCGTTCATAAAATACATTCTTGAACTCTTTACCAGGTTTTTCCCTCATTATAGAGTGTTCCCATTTTTTATAATTGTATTGCAATCTGTTGCTGACTTTAGACCTAGACTGAGTTCAAACACCGGGTAAGTTAGACGCTTTTATAATAGCCAACATTGTTTGGTGCCTAAGGACATCTTTGGTGTAATGTATGATAAATGTGTCAGCAGAATAAAAGAGTGTTATTCAAAGATAAGAAATGCAAACAATAATGTTGACAAGAGAGGTTTTAACAAAATTCACGAGATATGATTAGCTTATGGTGTGTGGGGTGTGTGCGTTGCGCTTGTGTGAGTGTGCATGTGTAAGTGTGCGTGTGCGTGGGCGCGTGTTTGCATATAAATATTTAGATACATCATGACTTTTGTACAGGAGCACATATGTGAGGGTGTGTGTGCGTGCGTGTGCGTGTGTGATGAGATCATATCTAATGTGGTGAAAATAACATAGGAAATAATCAGAAAAAATTGAGATGTAAAAGTCATAAGAGATAAATAGAGATAGAGAGAGAGAGAGAGGGGGGTGGGGAGAGAGAGAGAGAGAAAAGAAATAGTGAATTTTATGTGAACATGGGTGGGGCAACGAGGCGAGATTGAAAGGTCTTGTGGGAGAGTTCAACAAACAAGTGTTTAGAGTCAAAAGCAAAAATCTGTTTTTCTCGTCCTCGCCTGTTCGCGTGCTTGCATCAGTTTGGTTAAACCATCGCTTAAATTGCGATAATAGCGTGGTCTCGCCGAAGCCTTGGCTTTGGCGTAGCCAGGCGGAGTGAAGAATGGATAGGGACAGCCCCTTTTAAATACAACCCTTTGTTTACCTTGATTCGATTTGGATTCACATAAAAGTTTAGTGATATGATACTTTGTCTTAATCAGCCTCAAATCAGGAATAGTTATGATGCCTACAACCACTGAGATAGTTTTCTATAATCATGAGGAGTGTCATGAAAGCTACACCCCTCCTCAATTCTATTTGTTCCTCACTACGCCCCAATTGTAGGCCAAGAACAGGAGACGTCCGAAGCTTGTGTCACCAGAGCGTCTTTAGACAGTTCCCCGGGGGCCACATTATCTTCGCATTATCAATGATGAGATGTTTCTTACCCGCTCAAACGATTCATGTCATTTATGAGAATCGTACTTGCAGTCGACTTAACAGCATGCTCCATCTACTAGCTAGCCCAGGCTAAGGGGACACTCACCCTTGTCTGTTACCGACTTCATGATATAAATGAGAGAGAGAGAGAGAGAGAGAGAGAGAGAGAAAAAGGGAGAGAGAGAGGGGGAAGAGAAAGCATGAGGGAGGAGATGGAGTAATGGAGATGAAAAAGGAAGAAGGAGAGGGGCGTGAAACAGATAGAGAGAGAGAGAGAGAGAGAGAGAAAGAGAGAGAGAAAGAGAGCGAGAGAGAGAGAGAGAGAGAGGGGGGGGGGATGGAGAAGGAGAAGAGAATGAGAAGAGGGGAGACAGATAGACTGACGGAACGTCGTTACAGAGGGGTCACCAAATTAATTCATACAAATTCAATTTTCGTTGTCAAATTTCAAAATTGTAGATTTATTATCGGTACTGCAGGTCAGCAAAGCTTGTTTTCTTTTGCAAAAAAAGGGAAAGAAATACACATAAATAAAAATTTAAAAAAGGGAAAGAAATGAGAAATGTTCCGAAAACTCTCTTCAAGATGTTTTAGATACTGGACGCCCCTGGATGAAGAGAGAGGATGGGTGAGATGGAAATGGAATGAATGAAATAATGGTAAAAACCACAAAGATGAGGCGCGCAGCACGAGCCATATTACAGAAAATACGTGAAACAATCAGCACAAAGGCTTGTTGTAAAGTGTGAAATTTAGCCATTGATTTACGTATTCATACACTGTTTTGTCATTAAAAACCACGAGGGGATGAGTGTATCGCATGGAGAAGCATACGTGTATAGTGTGCCAGACAATACACAAAACAGAAATCATAATTTGATACTTCGGGTGAGAGGTATTCGTTACCGTAACTATTCATTTGAATGTATATAGCAAGTTATTTTGATTCACAAGATTAACAAGCCCTTTGTATATATTTCGGTGAAATTTTACGAACGGGTAATGATATATGGCTGTGTGTATTACGTTCCTTCTCCAATTATACTTCCAGCCGCACGAATGTATATTTTTCACTCTCATGCAATAGCATGAAGACAATGCCCATGCAAGCAAGGCGTACAGAGACGAAATCTATTCCCTAGTCGTTTGCATAATATAACCAGCATAATACATACAAGACCTCCGGGAAACACAACCTCCCTTTTTTCCCAACCAGAATTCCCCTCGTTTCCTCGATGTTTTTATGTCACATTTTCGGTTGGTTTATAGGGCTGTTTATGTATGCAGGGGACATTATTGTATCGCGCCTGCATACATAAAAAGCTTGGTCTGTGAAGCGCGATTGTTGTGCGAGCATTAGTGCCTTCGGGTATCCGCGCGGTTGTTGAACCTGAACGTGAGAAAGGGATAGAGGCGAGAGGGGAAGGGAGGGGTGAACGAAGGAGGACTGTATTGGGGAGTATTGTTGTGTGGGGGTAGAAGGGAATAGGGGAGAAATGAGAGGAGAGACGATAGAGGGAGAGAGAGAGAGAGATAGAGAGAAAGGGGGAGAGAGAGAGAGAGAGAGAGAGAACGAAAGAAAAATAGTTAGCGGGAAAGGGGTGAAGAGAAGGAAAGAGAAACTTCACAGAGGCCTATACAGAAATAACTGATGAAAAAGAAGATATTTGGTCAATTAAACAAAATAATAATGGAATTAACTAAAATTAACATAAATCATGGTGCTAAAACGTGCACAACGTATCAAACGAGTCCCGAGGATCAGTTTGAAGTATGCAAAAAAAATAATATTCTGATTAAAGGGTGAACGAAAATTGGATACAATAATTATTAATTGAACTCACGAGGGATTCATCATCGATAAAATAAATCATGGGAGGATAATGGTGATAATTTTCTTTCCTCTTTATGATTTAGTAACTTCTGGTTTCCAAAATAATGGTACATCCTCCTTACCGCCCTCCACCCCCTCCTCCTCTCCCTCTTTGTTTCTCTCTTTCAATTTTGTTTACACTGTATTGATATCCATTATTGAGTAGGTAATAGTCCTTTTAATGCTTTTTTCCCATTCCAGTATATTATACAAGATATAAAACTTACCAAACGACCACTTAGTGTCTGAATATGAGGTAATGGCAGACCAACTATTTGAACATTTCCAGGGGCTTGGGCGACTTCCCCTGAGTCTCTCGAACGTCCATGCATGCGCGTTCATAATTATTGTTGATTTTTGCCATAAGCCTATATATTGCCTACACAGTTTTGTTTAGCTTGTTTTCGCAATGTTGGAAAGTTCTTGTACATTTTCGAAGTTCAGGATAATTTTTCTACCTTTTACCACGAATAAAGTGTCATCAAGTAAGCCACAGAATAACTTCGCCAATGCTATGCTACGAGCGGACACATCGGTTCTTTTATGCTCTACCGCCATCCACCGACAAAACGGTAAAGATCATTTATTTTGGGCCCTCTTTAATCCCCCTTCAATCAGACCGTCTACCTTGCTCTTCGCACATTTTTACATCGAGTTCTGTCTTTGTGTTTTGGGGAAATCATTGACTAAAAGGGCAATTAGTTTATTATCATGGTGCGTCATGTGAGTCTAAATTGATTAAATTTGGATCGGAATATACATTGTTATCAAGCACAATGTGATAAGACATGATCGCGAACATGGTACATCAAATGCACTTCCTTAGGGTTCGATGAAAAGTAACAGTTTCTTTAAAACCAATTCAAGTATGTCTACGTAATGGGCAGGTCATAATGATCTATAATTATCTTCGGATATCCTATTTCAATGTCACAAACGAATGTATTCTCTTAAGAGGAAAGGGATTCAATACCAAGTTTACTAATAAATACAATACCTGCCAATGCAAAGTGGTATTTCGAGGAAATGGGCACTTTCGCGAGAGGAGGGGGATATTTTCATGTTAATGATTTTGTATCTACAATGTATATCTGATTCTTGTTATCCTGAATGGGGAGGATGGGCATCTATAGTCGTTGACCGCTGCTCATGGTCATCATATTTTTGTAATATGAAGAAGTAAACAAATTTGCTACAATATTGTTCTTGCATATGCTGTTCATGGCATGTTATTATTGTGTTTTTGCGATGCAAAATTATTAAGTTCATTTTTGTTTCTACATAACCATAATCCTACAAAAAGCAGGCCTAATTCATTGTTCTTGCTTTTGAATTGGATGAAATATTTTGGAAGATGTCAAGCATAGAGAAGCTGTGGCCAAGCAGACAGGAAGAGCAGATTGTTTTCTGCGAAATGAGATCAAGTAATCCATATAAGTTCATCCTTTTGTCAATTTATTAATGGGGGGGGGGGGGTGTAAATTTGCCTGCCTTGCTCTCTCCCTCACCTCTCTCTCCCTCTCTATCTGTCTATCTCAACTTTGTCTCTGTCTGTCTCTCTGTCTCTGTCTCTCTCCATTGACCTACTCTCTCTCTCTCTCTCTGTTCTTTTTTCCGTTTTCTGTTTTTCCCCAAAAATATATCTGTCTTCCTTTTTCTACAATTAACTTTCCTTCGTATTTCTTCTACTTTATCCAATCTTCCTTTCGATATTATCTCTCCCTCCCTCACGTACTTCATCAACACTTTTCCAATCCACCAGGGGAAACTATTTTCGATATGATATCGCCATGATATCCAGAATGAACAAATCTCATGACGGAGTATGCACCGAGATTCCAAGAGCCTCATGTTACGTTAGTCTTATTTTTCTAAGCGCACAAGTCAACATTGCATTTAAAAAATAAATCATTAAACAAGACAAAATGTATACACCATTTTCACATGATTACGGACCAAAAAGTTAGACCTCATACCATTCATTACATGAATTTTTTGTTATCATAACCGGTCACATGTTGTGGTTTCTAATGTAAGTTTCGGTGTCTACTACGTCTGGTTGTGGCAGACTAACAAGAAAACGGTTGTTTATGAGGCGTGACGTCACAAGCCGGCGCCGCGTTTCGACCTAATGAATCGCGTGCTATTGTTCGCGTGGCGTCACCTATTCTTTCGCTTCCATTTTACTAAGCCCCAACAGCGACGACGTATAATAAGGCAAAGAATGAAGAGGGAATCCCTCTCTTTTCTATCTAGTCCATTTTTTTTATTTTAAAGTCCCATCCTCCGAGCCCTGAATGGGATATAATAGGACGGCTATAGACTAGCAATCAAGTGGAACCGTTAGTGGAATATCCTTGTCTCACCCTGTCTCTGGTCTTCATTATCCGAGTGGGTGGATGAGGGGTCTATATGTCTGTTAATAGAGTGTCATGAACTTTTGTCCAAAAAGAGATATATGTGAGTGAAATGGAAACATCCTGTCCGACAACGTGTTTGACATGAAACTAATGATATCATTAATGGTCTCATCAATTATTCAGAGACGGGATATTATTACTTGAAACTATTATGTACCGGTAGGCCTATTCGTATTTATTTATATAATGGAAATGGAAACATCCTGTCCGACAACAGTCGTGTATGACATGGAAATAATGGTATAATTCATTAATGGTTTAATCAATTATTTGGTGACGAGATATTATTACTTAAAACTATATACGTATTCGTATTTATTTATATAATATGTTTTTAAAATGCATAACAACAATAATAAGTTACTGGAGTGCCTCCACATACAACTTTGGAAAATAATATGATCTCTTGAAATACCTATCTCTTATGAGTTATATTAAATTCAAAATGTGTTACACAAATAAGAAATGGAATGGAAATGGATGGGGTGAATATTGAAATACAGTATGAATATTGAAATGCAAAATTTTGTATGAAAATGCAATAGTGTATTACCACCACTGTTCCAATATTATTCGTATCAGTATTCGTTGTTAATTTGTTTAGATAAAATAAATATTACTTTACAATTGGAATGTTGAAATGCGAATAGAATTAGCACCCATACTTATGACAGTTTCCCTCCAAACACTTCAATAATGAGCAAATTTCAGACTTGTACACGTTGAATCAAATACGTGTTATTAAACTTCATTGATGTGCATCAATATTCTGTTTATAAACATATAAATCAATTTACAATGCAGTGTATATAGCAAAACAGACGAAAAATCATATGAAGCAGAAACACTCTCTTCTCTTCTTGTAATAACATGACATATTATACATAAAGTAAATACATGTAATATAATGTACCATAGTACACCCGAAGAAGATTTAGATATATAAAATCTAATATAGCAATTTTATAAATGAATTATTACTCATGCTATACAAAATAGGTAAATGAGGTACATTGAATGCCAAAAATAAATGACGTAGTGAAAGAACAGTCTTCGGAGTTCTGTAAACACCGTTTGGTGACAGAATTAGAGTAGCCGGAGTGTGTAATGAGGGTTAACACCCTCTCCTGAAAACAAGTAGATACTTAATTCTTCTTTTTCAGTGTCTACTCCCCCTTTTTATAGGCCTCGTGTTCGTCTTTATTTTCACCGTGCATGCAATTTCCATACCTTAGATGGTAGGATTCATTGAGAGATTAAGACACTATTGATATACCTTCTTCTGTTTATGTATGCCGATGCACTTGAGTGTGTTAGAGCAAATGGGGCAAGGGGCGGAGGAGAGCCGATGTAAGAAGAGAGATCCAGCTAGTCTTCACCATTCAGACTATTTTATTAATGTTACTTATTTCTCAATTTTACACGCAACACAATGCTAGGAAATCAGCATATAGAAGGCAGAATGGGGAACATGTGTAATACGGGATTCTAATTGTTTATAAAATGAGGGGTAAATTCTTGAATTTATGCATTTTAACCGTCATGGAATGCATTTCTCTTTAATAAAAGTATGGGTGTTTAAAGGGTAGATCGGATATGAAGCTAAATGAAGGGCTTTTGGATGAAATTTAGTAAATAACAAAAACAACAAAAACAAACGAAAGGAATATTCCTTTCGTTCGTTTTTGTTATGTGTGAGTAAGTATTTGCGCCATTGTAGGATTGAGAAGAGAAATTACCTTGCGTGGTAAAACCGTAATAGATCGCGTGCAAGTGGTTAATTATTATTTCATAGGCTCCACAAATGTTTTGTTCAAGTGCAGTCGTTAAAAAATATAGATAATACGGAAATACTCTCTCTTGTAAATCAGCATTAATAACAATCTCATTATGGGCACTCTATATATAATTAAAGGTTTCCAATCGTCTGTATTTCAGAATTGAGTATTTCCCCAAACAACAATGATATTCAAAGTATGCAAGCAAAAAAATGTTCTACCGATAAGTCACGTGGTTAGGAAACGTGCTATTTCAAATGTTATATTATCGTTCTATTGATATTACCCATAATACACTTCATGCAGATAATTTTCAAGTAATACTTTGAGATTTCAAGCCTACATGTATTTAAAGGACTTTGGTGTGTAAGACCCAAAGCATTTTTATCATTAAGTGGGGTGATCAAGAAGGTTGATCCGAGTAGTAATTTGTTTTTATTTTCACTGAAAATTGTTAAGGCTGTAAATTTCATAGAACCAAAAGAATTCTCTACCTACAAAAAAAGAAAACTGCATGCATGTCAAATAATGCTTCACATGCGACTGTGACTCTTTTCATTAATGCATGTACATACTTTAAAACATAATATTGAAGAAGACGATTGCACACGCATTAGTTCACTCTCAGCCCCATTGACATGAGAATTGTTTGGCTAAGTAGTTTTGTGATTTCTTTTGCTGGTTTACACTACATAGATAATAATAACGCAGCAGTATCAAAATGTTTACAGAACGAGGTATAATCCAGCAGACTAGCTGCGAGTGTGCTCTCAGTTTAGTGCGCAGACGGTCAAGTGAATTAAAAAGTGCTCGATAGCGAGTTGGCGCCAATTTTCAAGAGAACCCCCCGATCGCGGGGCCGCTACACATATGCATAAATTATCAGCGCGACACAATACGGCGAGCAATGGAGGGAGCTTCATAAGGGGAGCAAAAGTCAAACTGGTGTAATGCTGCTCATATGGCCAAACGACATTGATGGATATGATTCGGCCTCGTCGCGACCCTTTTCCGATTTGAACGCTTTTAAAAACGGTTTTTATGGAAAGGCGCATTTGAAGTGCACGTTGCTTTCTTTATACATAAATCATGAAAGACACCCATAATTCATTGGCGACACAACTCTCTCTCTCTCTCTCTCTCCTCCATTTTTAAAAACTCAAGGAGGTACAAAATTCTTTTTAAATATTTGGGGACCAAGGTTCGAACATGAGTCGCGTCCTTTTCTCTACCAGACGTAAAATAATCAGACCTGTTTGATACGTCTGTAAAAAAAACATAACGTACTTGAGCTCCTCCTATAGACAAGCTCTCATCTATTCCTATTTCCCCTTCGCGATCACATTACTACGTATCTTTATTGTCTCGCACATGACTAAACACATACTCCTCCCATCTCTCCCTCTACTCGCACTATCATGCATTCTCAATCTATATAGAAGAAGGTATATCGGGGAGCTGGGGAAGATGAAGGATGCGAAATATTGTTGGATGAGCGATGGTTGGTGGGTTAATTAGTCGCATCAATTAAACCCTGTTTGGTAGTGAGTCTAATAAGAGTCAGGGACCGCTGGCGCCCATCTTGATCAACCCGACTCACACTCGGAGCAGACGACATCATGGCAAACAGCCTTTCTCGCAGACCCTTCCAAAGATTCAGATCGAATCATGACATATAGGATCATTTTCCATTACAGAATTATATATAATTTTGTTATTAGACGAATGATTCTCAATAGGTTTTTTTCTAATCAAGTATAGCCTATACAATTACACATAAAAGGGGTTTAGCTTCCCTTGTACATACAACAAATTTTATTTCATTTACTTTGTATTTTGTAGGTGTCTTGCGCTTCTCTAAAGATGGATTGTGAACTTTATATATTAATTGTTGCCGTCTGAGTGGTTTATCTAAATTGGAAATGAGATGGAAAGTTCAATTACAGACAATGATATCTTATTGATGAAAATGATAACCCACAATATTAATGGCTCAATTAGCAATATTGCCAGACAACGAATAAGTTATAGCGAAAGCATTAATGATGCGATGTGGACATCGGCAGGAAAGAAAATTAATTTGAGGGACTGGTAGCAAGAACAACCTCAGGGTTCCATGCCGTAGATAGCTTTGACAATAGATCATACTCTGGCTACACTCAGCAGTGCGGAACCTAATAATGTATTGTTTGCATGGGATGTAATTGAATGACCAGACAATGCAGACAATAGTAGGATTGGATATCAAATAACAGTTTGTTGGATAGTGAAAGCACTTAATTATCGCAACTCATCTGTCAAACAACTTGGCATTGGAGATTAGCAGTGTTTGCTGATAATGAAAAAAAAATTATGGCAGGTAGCAGACGGTTTCCATACCCAAATGTATTCGAAATTTCCTTTTGATTTTTTTAAAGGATTAATGCATGACTCGTATTTGTCAAAGGATTTGCCGTACTCATGAACATTAATTATAACAAACAAAAGCTCTATACCAGTATCTGTAGCACTAGCAGTTCTCAAATAATTACTTTGAACAAATGGCTTTGTTTGCTTCTGTTTTTTTTTCTATGGAAAGAATGTTAATGTTGTAAATGAATACGCTTCTCTTTTTGTGACCATTATTTGATTATCATGTCTACACTGTGATCTGCATAAGATCTTGAAGTAATCTGCAACGTTTTGTCCATCTTGTGTCTAAAGTCTTGAATCACCTATTATAACTGTTCCTCGATTGTGCTTATACAAAGCCTTCCGTTCCTAATTTCCTGCACGATTGATTCGGGCACGTCTGGACAGTATAAGACTATATAGTTGTCATGTAGACAAGCTTATTAATGAACATGCAAGCAAATTAAGACGATTGTTCTCAAAGCCGACTGGGATCTCATGCTCGGACCAGGAATACACATGAAAAAATAGCGGAAATGATGGCGCCCCGGATGAGGGTAAATATTCCCTTGTCATACTCGTCGAGACAGCGAAGGGGGAGGGGGACTGACTTTAGTCTTTTGGTACCAGTTGAGATCCTACTTCAGTCCCGGATTATACGCTCTTCTTGAGAAATACAACAGTAGCACCCAAATCAGACCGATATCTACAGCGACAGAGAGAGAGAGAGATGTCTGAATTCTTGGACGTTGAAAAGGAAGAGAATAATCTGGCATGCTCGGTCTGTCAGGACAAAAGAGAAAGATCAATTGATTTTTTTCTTCTTCAGTATACCCAATTTTTTTTTTTACATGTCTATGTACTTTCATTCACTTGATTTAGAAAGTGTTTTCTCCAAATTTATTTGTAAAAACTAAAAAAAGCAATATATTATTCAGAAAAGATTGTCACATGCATATTTAAATATCGTAAGAGTGTAAATTACATTTCACACATTTTGGAACCGAATTTAATGAAGAAGGCTAATATAAAGTTCCCTCTTTAAACAATGCCTTTGCTGCTTTAGCTGTAGAATATTAATTGTTTAAGTTGTCTCAAAATGTCTCGAAATGTCTTCATTGTTCCTTTCCATGGTGGTTTGGATGAACAGGTACAATATTTAGGTGAAAGTGTAGTAGAGCTGAACATTGATACAGGCAAGTATTATTATCTTATAAGAATGCATTGATCCTCCTCGTACCTATCGCAGTCCTCAGTCATCTTCTTGAGATCAAAGGATTCAAACAGCTTTTCCAAATGATACAGATCTTTTGCGTGTTTTAAGGAAAATTTCGGAGGTTGCATTGAAGATTATCATGATTGTAAGAAAAGTAATACAGAAACCGGAGACAAAAATCTTCTTTTTTTTTAATGAGGTCTTAGTGGGTATAAATCGAAATGGTTATATTAAATATCTTTTTAGAGGTTTGCAGAATATATTATTTAAAATAACTTTGAATGGCTCCTCGTTCCCAGCATTCGTGTATTTGTGTTTGACTATATAGAATTGAAGTCATGAGGTCGTATAATGACCTATACCAGACGAGACGCCTTCATGGTATAGTATACCTCCCCACTCGCCATAATAAATACTTCTTTACAAATGTTTTCTTTGGAGTATGCTCCCTCATGAAAGATATATTCATGTTGCATGCTCGCAGAAGGTATACAAATGTTCCCTCTAGGTGGCGTGGCCCTGGGTACATTAACCTTGAGTTTCTCGACCCTGCTCATGAACAAAAGAATGCTTCGACCTTTTGAAACTTTCTCCGAGATTGTTTCGAGAGCAAGAGAAACGGATTGCTGTTTTCTTCCTCAGGATTCTGGGTGTAATAAGGGGAAATGTTTGGTGATGGTAAATTTTTAAAAAGGGTGAGGAACTGAAGATAGGAAAAAGAGAAAGGTAGAGTGGGAAAGTTGTAAGATGGAGAGAGAGAGAGAGAGAGAGAGAGGGGGTGGGTTGGTAAAGGAGAACAAAGAAGGTAATAAGAACATTTTTAACAACGTATTTGTAAAAAGGTGTAAAGTTCTTAGTTGTAGAAAGTATAAAAAGATTTTGTTAATGATATTCTGGAGCATTACTTGATTCAGTCTTGAAATCAGTAGAATAACAATTTCTAAAACATAAGATTTTCTAGCCTGTAGCAAGTCATTTGAAAGTTTGAAAAGGAGAGGAGTGTCCATCGTATTGAATTTAGGCCCACAGCTGATGCTAAAATCATCAAGAAGTTAACCACGTCATGTAGTCCCAGTCGCGTCATTCGGTGTTGATGATCTCACCGCTAAACCCCTTGCTTTAGTCCCACTAGGTTCATTTTGGTGATGGATCGACGCATCTGTTTTGACCAAAGTTTACTGTACCACCACAGCTCCCAACAACAACAGCACTGTGGGGGGAAAGTAACTACTTTCTGTCGCCTAGACGGGTGAAACGAGGAGGCATAAGACCCTCTCAGGGTGCACGAACTCTTTTTCAAACCAGGAATATAATTTACGGAGGTATATCCCATCAGCATTTTCACTTTACTTCTTTAGGCGATGGAATGTAAAACTTCCATTTTTTACTTCATAACCCACGGGAATTGTGATGAAAAGGATACAAAGAAAAGAAAAATAAGGTGATTGAGCAGAATAATGAAAAACAAATAAAAAGCGAAACAAAAAGATAACCGAAAATGAACATTTTCGGTACCTTCTTAAACAACATTCGGGTACGATGGGGACTAAACTTTTTTTTTAATAAATCGTCTTCATTAAAAATTATGAACGCTATAAAACGTACGCGTAGTTTTGCAAATGTTTACAAAATAAAAGTGATAGCTTATTAGCTACACCTAAAGAAGCCTCATGTTTTAAGGAGACAAGTCTTAAATCGGCAGTATCTTTGCGTTTTACCCCCCAAAATCGTATTGCATTGAATGTGTTGATCATTCGTTTGTTATGGTCAAGCGTTCATACATCGTCACAGGATACTTGACATATATTTTCAGGGGCAATCACCTCTATACTCTCAGTTCCAGATTTTACCCCAGGACACCCATACTCTCAATCATGCATGGAATCCTTCTGCTATATCCTTAATTACACCTATTCCGATCCACCACCATTCCTTCACTTCCAAATCACGGGCTTTAATTGGGCCCCAATTACAATAAGTTCTATTTACCCCCTTTTCCTCTTATCCCTCGCGTTGATCCCAAGGCCTTTGTGAACTTGAGAGAAATCCCCATTCATCGATGAGGGGTTTGTCGGTACCCCTTTTGTTGACCCGCTTTGGACTCCCCAATCATCTTTTATTCATAGGCGGGAACGAGAAGTAGGGGGTTCTTTCTCTGCGCGCCCGACTGGCCAAGTAGTTACCTCTAGACCTCATTATAGTGTGTTAATGAGTCCGTTAGAAGGGCCTTTTGAAGATGTCCTCTTTTTAATGGAACGAGGAACCCGTACATGTTGTTCCTCTACAGAATAACATGGGTGCTATCGGTGTAAGTTGAGAAGAGATATTCATTTTCAGGGATAGGAAAGCAGTTGTCCTCATTTTCTGTCTGCCAGGCTATCTACTTAAATACGATGATATTCGTTACTCTCTTGCAATGTAAAAATACTCTTGAATTTGATGACTGAGATTTTATCCTCATTGGCTACTGTAATAACGATATTCCTTAGTTTAAATCACGTGTTTTTATAAATAAAATCTTGATTTTAAATCAAAAGGCGTCATAAACATGGATTTAAAAGATTTTATGCAAATTTATGAAGTTAATAAAAATGAAATATTGTAGACTTTCGTTTGAGCAAAGCTTGTATCATTTTTAGGTTATATTTACTTATGACTGAGGATAAAATTGATTTATCTTGCCCAGCAAATTTAGAATGGAGAGATAATGTTACCCCTTGGTGATAAAGATCACCAATTTAGAGAATTTGTGTTTGTCTTTAAAGATAACTTCACGATTAGTTTATATACCTTGTAATTTCACGTGTGATGTAGTTTAGTTGTGATGTTATATATTCACACTTTACAATGCTGCAATAGCAAAACATAAGTATGGCTACTTATACATGTATAGATTGTTACACAAATCCTGAATCATAAAATTCAATCACTCTAAATGTGTCAAATGTAATATCTTATTTCTTTAATTTCAACGACTGATAGTCTATCTGTTTCTTCTTTCTTTCTTTTTCACTATTTTTTTAATAAGTGAAATAGAATCATACCAAGATCACGAATGGGCGTGACCAAACTTGTGGATTTCACAAAGATTTTTATTTGTTGCATGATTATCAAACGTGGTCATGCCAAGTCAAGGTCGAAATTCGACTGTTCATTCTTGAATTGACTTTTGTCGTCTCACAAGAAGAAAATTTGTAAATACAAGCATACGTTTTGCATGTGTGCATGCACTGATTAAATTGGCTGTCATTTTAGAAGCAAAAAGACAGACAACTTGTTTGTATTTCCTATGGCGCTGTTCTCTGTTTCCATATGTCCATTGTCTAGCAGCAGTCGAAGTAAAAGAAAAAAAAAGACGGGGAAAATAATATGAGCGACGGGGGAAAGGGAAAAACGATAATAGGAATAGAACTATGGCTATTATTTAAGAAAAAGCGCATATTCATTTGTCGAATAGTCTTTTGAGTTTTCTTTATCGACGTCCAAAGGCGTCGACTAGAGGGAGACCCGGTGACCAGACCTTCATCCAGATGACTTAAACATCAGAAATTGGACGTGAAGATTTAAAGAGGCAGACACAAAAAATAGTGAAAGAAAACTGAAGGCAATATGACAGAATGGCAAAGAAAATAGAAAAAAAGAGATCGAGAGACAGACAGAGACAGAGAGAGAGAGAGAGAGCTTGGCGCTCACTCAGGGCTCATTGTTTATGCCAATCATTCAAACTTAACATCTTTTTGTCATTAAAGATCCATTATTACTTTCACTTGCATTGTTTCGTCTAATCCACCCACCAACTGGTTTCATTTATCGGGAGAAAGCAGTTTATTTAAAGAATTATTGATGGTTTAAAATATGAACGATTCACTACAAATTTCTGACGTGGATTACAAATTTTTGGATTACATGAGCACTGTTAAGCAAAGTATGATACATAGGTGATCGCATTATAATCCAACACTCGATCCCGAAAGCATTCAGTCAAGTCAACAATTCAAACTGATCGCAGTTTGTGAAAGAAAGACAGATTCATACTTCGACGTAAGTTTCTTTCTCTTTTGATTGATTAGTTTAATTGAATAAAAAATAAATACAAAAAACGTGATCGTTAAACACATTCACATTTAGCAGTGCAGGCAAGTAATAGCTGAGAATTGAACGCACATTTACACATATCAAACTCATTTATGAGTGGATAATGATATAAAAAAAAACTGAGAGGGTGAGTCAATAGGAAAAGGAAAATCAACATGATATGTTTGATTCCGGCGGTAAATGAACTGGAATGTTGATAATGTCTCTTTAAGTAAGTCAAGTTTCCAAGCGTTCTTGATTGACGGTCAAGAGCGGTAGACTTCCCGTCTCCTTCTTCTAGCCAGTCATGCCAGTTGTGCCAATGTATCGTGCTCCTGCTGCATATCATCGGTCTCTGAGGCTCTATCCAAGTCAGCTATGGCGGTCAAAGGTCAATCATATACCGTCCTTAAAATATGGGAGTTATAGAGCTGCTATGGTTTAATAAGAAACTTGTCAGATTGAATGCGCAATTTTGAATCACTGATGGACACCTATCTCCTCCCCAAACAAACACACCAATGTCGGCTCAGCTAATTCCCTGGTAGAAAAATGCCCCCTCCCTACTGCCTGAGTGGAGGGGGTGCACACGTTGTGCGCATGTTTAAAATCCAATGCTTACTGTAATATAGCTATGAAAACGCTTTACATATACTTTATTTTTAAGGCGTTATAAACTTTTTCTGATCGTCATTGTGTTAATTATTGAGGAAAAAAAGAGTTTACCTTCTACGATAATGATCGATGCTCTGATTATTTATGCTACCTTTAATTTGATATATTGAGATAATGATTTTTGATATAATTCCAAATACCACGAAAATTCACATACTCCTTTTCAAATACAAAGCAAACAAATTGCATATACTAATTTGTTTCAGTTTCATAACTTTAAAGAAAATTATATTCCCAGCTTGAGATTGGACATAAATTCCATTGAAAGCGCAAAACAAGTCAACATCTTTCAAAAATATGTTCTTGGGAAAACACACGCTAAAATGTTCCCCCTGTTGTTTTGACCTTATCTTTGTCTGACTAAATGACCTGTGATTTGTTTAGATAAATGACTACAAGTTGTCCCGCTAGTAAAAAAAAAAAAAAATGAGATGAAGTTATCATGTTTTGTCATTCATTGTCGTTTTCTGGTCAAATATACATGAAGACACGTCATGATAGTCACGGTGCACAATCTATTGGATTGGTTTTGGATATCATCGGAGAACAAATATTGTTGTCGCGAGGGCACGCAAATCCACCCGGTCTGTCTGGGATAGTTTCATGATTATTTATATGCGATAAACAGCTGTCAATTGGTTTTTAGGCCAAGGCAGAACAGAAGAAGCAAAAAACAACAACTAGGTACTGGAGAGAGAGAGCGAGAGAGGGAGAGAGAGAGAGAGAATGACAAATAATAAACGTTTAGTAAAGAGGAGCAATTTTCAATAGGATTTCATACCATCTTCGCCACATATAAGTAGCTTGACTGCTGCTCTATTAAAAGTGTTCTTTATATAGAGCATACAACATTCATTGATATTCATAATGTATGTAGGGTATTGATCACTCGTTTTGTTCTCCCATGTTTTGAAAAATATGACTGTGGTTGGCAACGGTAAAATCGATCATAATAAAAGGAATACACTTAAAGTCATGAACAAGCAAAGTCTATATGCATTGATGATCTATCCATATTTTTCTTTCTAGAGCCAATTTTGATATTTTTCTATTGGCATGACTACAGACTAACTCTCTTCAATTCATCTTTGAACATTATCGTTTCGGAAAAGCATCATTGAAATGTTTGGTGATAATGATCCCATTAGCTAATAACCTGATGAATAAATCAGCGTGTTAACTTTTAATGCTATACTTAGCTCAAAGTTTCTCTTGATGATCAAAAGCCTTCCTGGCGTGACGATAATGAAAGAAGATGTTAATTAAACGTACATAAAAGATGACCAAAATACTCTGTCACCATGGGCTATGAAATAAACAGTATAAATTATTTAAATGAATTGGTAAAAGTAGAAGTAAAATAAAAAGTTTCCTCCAACAATGTTCACGCGTTTCAGAAAAGAATCGAACAACTAAACCGCAACTTTTCTCGAGTGTTTTCTTATCTGTAATGTTTGCTCATATAAGTGCGATTAACCTATATGCTTCATGTGTGTTTACTGTACATGTTTTAAGTAAACATAGCATAACGACCTCTAAAGTGATAATCGTTTTATGAGTATGAGTGTGTATATTTCTTCACCGCAAACATGTAATTACAACATTAGTTACTTTTAGTACCCCCCCCCCCCTTGGATAAAATCTGGAGTGAAGTTGGACCACCACTGGAGAATTACCACACCTAGGAGAGCCTGTAAAACGAAAAGGGGAAAAGTTTGTCCCGATATTAAAAAACAAAATGTCGTAAATGCCAACTGCGAACAATTGGCATGATTGCACCAGCTTTTTACAGTGATCAGACGACGCCAACCATTTGCTACTAATGGCTGCCATTTTCATTTGACATGTTGCAACCACGTGAGGCTTTTATATTCTTTTTTTTATCATATGAGCCCCCCCCCCCCCCCCCCCCGCTCTCTCTCTTTCCCTCTCTCTCTTCTTTCTTTCAAAGTAACGAATGACCCCATCAATCAAAATACTTTGTCTACCTGTCCCTCTTGTTAGTCTTTTTGGCTACTCCTCGTCTCCTTTCAAACACGCGATATAATATACCAGCCTTTTATTTTCCACATTCAATCCCTCTCACGAGTCTGTCTATATAAAGCGCAGTCTCTATTACCGATGCTTTTATTCTTTTATGAGGTGGAATGCCTTTATTCACAACCTTGCTCGCCGTGATATCTGCTCGTAATAATTACTACTCTAACTCTGGGTTTTCTGGACCAGCATAAACGGCATCGTTTCAACCATATTTTTTATCTGATGCCTCGGGCAAACGTGGAGTAGAAGTATTGAAAAAAAACTCTGTAGAAATATTGTCATTTACGACGTACATCAACACAATGTTATATAAATGAGCATGTAAGCTTGATTGAATGTTCATGTGACATCATGAGTATCACCGTATATTGCTTTTTAATAATTCCGTTTAGATGATAAGGAAATCAAAAGGGAGGAGGGGTGAGGACAAGGAGAGCGAGAAAGCAAGAGAGCGAGAGAGAGAGAGAGAGAGAGAGAGAGAGGGAGAGATGGGGGGGGGGGGGGTAAAACATATTGTTAGGAGGAGTATCCTTGCGGGGTCGTCCATTATTATTCTTGATGTCGTTGTCCTGGAGAAGAACAACATGAATAGAAAAATATTGACACAATCATTCCGTGAAAATAATGAAATTAGTTTACAAGTAAAAAATGTATAGCACTTTTTCAAAATGACAACACTGTTAAATGTAAGTCCATGGTTGCATGATGTGCTTGTCGACGAAAAGCTATGTACACAAGTTGAAACGTCAGTCACAACGCAAAATCGATCTTTAAACCGACTCCATACCGATTGCTTGAGAGTACTTTTGTTTTATAAAATGTTGTATTTCTCCAAACAGAAGTAGTACAAATATAAACCAAAGTAAAACTAAATTACATCATTCAGAAAATAAATCATTTTCAAGTCAAAACTAAATTCGTACATTTTTCTTTATCATCCAGAACAGAATACAGAAAAACAATATTCAAAATATACATACTAAGTCTTTTTCTCTTCATTAAAATCAAATTTAAAAATGTTTTGTTCATAAAATAATAATTATCTTTGAATTAAACATAGTATTACCTCTGAAGACAGATAATTATAACAACAACAATAGAAAATGTAATGTAATAATAATGTATATTATAGGTCTGGCCCCGTCTTACAAAGAGTTGCGATTGATCCAAATCGATTTCAAGTCCTCCAATCAATCGCAAGTTGCAGTCTCCTATCTCTTATGTACATAGTTGCGATTGATAGCAACTTTTTGTAAGACGGGGCCCAGGTCATACTGGTGTCGGTCTCGTTGGTGTGACTGAGGAAACAGTCCTTGCCATAATATGGACTTTTAGATTTGCACAACGACAACGTGGATTGTATACGCTCGACGTCCTTTTAATGCACTGCCTTGAACGGGCGTCACACGTATCAGTCCACGCAAATCTAAAAGTCCCTAATTTCACTCACGTTCTCACCCCCCCCCCCTTTCTTCCTCTCTCTCTCTCTCTCTTTCTCCCTTTCTCCCTCTCATTCTTTGCAAGAACACATATGCTTGTTCTGGTTATGTACAGTATGTAAAATGAAATGTGAAAATGCTTATTTAATGAACGTTTAGTTTTCATGTGATTTTAAGTCACCGTTCTCTCAGTCACACAGACATTGAAGCATTCACTCAACCGTTTTCAAAACAATGATCCATTTGCTATATTAATTTCCTCGAAATCTCATAAATAAATTATCTCATTAAATAAAGTAGGCAAACAAAAATGATTGTATATCATTTGTTATCAGAATGAAAAATAATGATACTCAATTACAATTTATAAAGATTTTCAATGTGGTGTTGATGTGAATACAACCAACAGGTATCGTGGAAGTGGTTATAAAGGTTTGTAGATTTGTGTGGTTATTTGGCTTTGTGGCTTTTCTTAATAAAGGGTTCGAAACAGGAATATATATATGTAATATTCAAGAGAACAATAAAGTGTTGCCATAATGCATTATTTATAGTTCTCATCTACCATAACCACTACTGGACTGCTAATAAGCCGCATATTACAATGATATTCGTTACTTTACTTCGTCCCGTTTAGATCGTTGATCATAATCAACGAGGTTTAATTCAGGGTACCTTTGTAGGTATGCATTAGGCGTATACGAGGCGGAGGGAGGGTGGTGAAGATTTTAAACACCTCAATACTCATTACACATCCAAAACAGTGAAATCTCGATAAGATCAGTTTATCATTTCTTGTAAAGAACACATCAAGTTATATTAAACGCGTGATGATTAAACAATATCATTTCTATTGGTGAAAATGTATTTTACACTCAATCCCATATTGCCCACTGATTTGTGGAAAACAAATCATAGACAATAGTGAATGGCGCAACACCGAGTAACATCATACCATGCATTGTGTTAGCATGGACTTGTGATAGAAAGAGAGAGAGAGAGAGAGAGAGAGAGAGAGAGAGAGAGAGAGTGGTAAATGTTGGTCGACATGAGAAATAGTGAACATCGAAATCATTTTTTACACAGCGGTAATTTGAGTACAGGAGGCTAGCTAAACCAATTAATATTCATGGCTAGGTTCTTCTCAAGGAACCATTGTTTGTCGTCAGTTGTCGGACTCTTATATTTCAACCTTTGTTCACAATAATTCAGATTGGAGCTCTTGAAATGTTTAAATTCTCGTCATGCAAAACAGGGTAAGCTTTATATTTGTTGGTTGTTGCTTTTTCTTCAAAAAGAATTTATCATATAATAACCAGGAAGGAAATATTGAATTATAACCGTGTGTGAATAAAAATGTCTCGTCCATATTGTCTGGGACTAACTGAACATTAATCATTCAGTTATGTTACCTCATTATGAGAGAAATTAACATTATAGGGGTGATTTTTCCCTTTCGGACACCCTCGATACTACGCCTCAAATGTTATGAGCCAGGTTTCTGAACATCAAAGTTGTGCTAGGAACCCCCATCCAGCTTAGATTCTTGTCACTAGAGGGGTCGTATTACCCGAGCTCCGATCGACGCCGAGTCGACACCACGGCAGGCCAATGACCCGACGGTGAATCAACGCAAGAGAGAGAGAGAGAGAGAGAGAGAGAGAGAGAGAGAGAGAGAGGGAGGGTGGGAGAGGGAGAGGGAGAGAGAGAGAGAGAAAGAGAGAGAGAGAGAGAGATTATTGAGATGGATGTGTTGTGAGAAATCTGCACGAATCATGAGAGAGCAAGGCAAGACACCTGAATGTTGTCATCCAAACCTGCTTCTTTAGATGTACACGAAAATCATCAGTTGAGCTGAGCGCAGGAGTAAACGGCAGTCACACGATTGAGATGAGCACACTCTTTTCTTCATTAATTTAATTTCATCCTGAAGACATGAATTAGTTCGTTGGTTAAAATGCAATAATTTTTTAAAAATTATTTGTGCTTTGACCATGATCAAAATACTACGCAACTTTCTCTCATTTTTCATTTATTTGTATGTTCATCTATATGCGGGGCTGCATTGTCAGTTAGAAGACTACCGTCGATATAAAGGGCCTTGTTTCTACCAAAAAGAAATAGGCTCACGTTATATGCATGAAGATTCAAATAAACAGAAAATACATCCCATTTTCAAGTATACAGGGAAAAGATCATCGCCTTTCACCACAATGTCTATTATTCTCATTTTCATTATTTCCCCTCGTAAAACATGACTGTGTGCATCTTAAATATTTGAGTGTGAAAAGTAAGGTTCGTTCTGATTTTCTATCAGACACACCCCTATCTGATGGATGATCCTCAGTGGAAAAAAATATGATAATGGCAGTGGTGTATCCAGTATCGGGTAGCTAGCACACACCACCCCCTCCCTGTGAAGGCCAAGGTAAGAAACAAAAATCAATAAAACGTGAAGTTGATATTCATGCTGTGGGGCTGTCAATTTATAAAACCCCTTCCCATCAAAAACAAATCTTAATACGCATTAACTAGGCAACATACTGTAGCATGCTGACTATACAGATGATTGTGGAAATCCAGTATGTAATGATAATGTATCATAAGATAAAACCGAACATATTCTCTATTTAATGAAAAGCAAAAAAGCAACAACAAAAAAACCAACAAAAAATTCTTAAATTCTTTACCCGACGTTTATATCCAACACGTTTTTCGCATATGTTTGAACGACTCAAACTCGGTATATCTATATATCCATGACGTAGTGAGCTCTCGTATCAATCAATGATTCTTTAACGTCATCTTAAGGGATTAGACACAAGCCATTGCTAATCGATAGAAGGTGGCGTCGAATGGAGTCCCTGTTATCTTCATGTCGGAGACTTAATTACGATAAAAGCTGATTAAAAGCAAGTTCGATAAAAACGCTAAACACGCCAAATTGTTCGTCCATGAAACGAGACGTATTCTCTGTGTTTTTGTGCATATAGTAACAGATTAGTGCATTATTTTGGCCGTTAGATTATTTTCACAGTGTTTATGCATACTTTTATTTAACAAGTAGTGTTATCTACTAAAAGAACATTTACACTTATTTTCGTGTATAAAGAATAGGAAAATCGTCATATTTGTATTAGTTTTTCATATTATGTAACTAGCACTGGTCATGCTGATATAGTGATAGGGGATGGAGCATTGTCAGTAGTGAGCATGGTAGTATATATTTTAAATCAAAGTGAATAAATGAATGGAATAGGTTAAGGATATATGGAGGGGGCACCGGTATAATAAGGTCGGGTGTATATGAGAAAGAACAAGTCCATCAACAGGAGAATGATGGGTGTGTTCTTTTCACTGAGGTTTCATGCAAAATAATAATTCCTTGATATTATAGAAACATGTTTAGGATTGCAAACAATCTCAAACACGGGTCAATGGAGTTCTGTCATAATTTCGCTTCACGTTAGGGCGATTTGTATATATGTCTAGGAAGAAAAAAATTGCAAACGTAGCGGAAACTGACGAACGGTCATTAATTTGGTCAACCCTGGATGGATTGTTCTCAATCAAGTTCAATATTTGTTACACCTAATCCACGTCGTGTCTCCTCGTTTGCTTGATAATCTACAGGTCAAAGGAGGGGAGGAGAAAGAATGTATGCTTAGTGACCATTCCGAACACTTCGGAGTCAAATTATTGCACTTGCAAAACAATAATCGTTGCAAAACGGTGTAAATGAGTCCATTTCCTCCATCAAAGGCAGGCCAAAACACCCCCATAACACACACCCCCGGGCGGTTAATTACCGATATAACGGCCCATTTTGATAGAAAACGTTGACAGAGGAATCGTTGATTACTACCGTTAAAGTGTAATAGCTGGATTGTACCTTAACATAATTATCAAGTTGGTAAATCGAATTGTCTATGCATATATATTGTCGCACAGGAGAAGATTATCGTGATAGTTAGACGCTGATGTGGCGAGACAGATAGTTCTATACTAGGTCCTAATTAGTTGTGCTTACCGATGTCCTTAAAAGTTAATACTGATTATAAAAGAGACTGGCGCTTGGTAGCTCATCAAATCGACAAACGGTAGCAAATTTGATAAGTGAAATAGATCAATTAAAGGTAATTCGATATCAAGATGAGCCAATAGATATAAACGTCTTCAATTTGATACCGTTTGAAAATGTTATGAATGAATTATATTCAGCGCAGTTCGCCTCTTTTGTAATTTGACTTATAGATTTAAGATCTAGTAATGGTTATTCATACAGAAAGAATATTATTATTCAGTTTTAGTATGAAACCAGTGTTCCACGTGAATGAATTTTGTTTTCGATATAGACCTATTATCATTATGGTCATCATGAAATCTTAACCTGAATCATGGTAGAATGATTCCTATTCAATGTTTTACAGAATTATCAAATAACCAACCTCATAATTACCATTGAAACGGGAACTGAAAGCGGGCGCCTTATTTACGAGTCAACTCTTTGAATCGTCGCTTTATTTCAACAAACCTGACTTTGGGTGTTACTCTTTTGTCCTCGCGGTTACTGTTTCTGTTTACGGCCCCGCAAGATCTATTGATTTCAACATTTATCGGGACCCCCCCCCCCCCGGTGAAATTCAATCAGAGAGTTACTTCAACCGGGTCAATGACCACTAGAACATCGAGAGAGAAGCGTGAAATAACTTCGAGTTTCCTTTTCCCAATTCGGACACAATTTTATTTTGGTTGCAATGCGTGCCTGAAATAATCATTTATTCGCAAACAAAAACGGATTTCCTCGTCGTCTTCTCTACTATTTTCACAATAAAAGGAATTTCTTTCTTATTTGATTCAAATACATGTCACCTGTAGTTATGACTCTAAATGGACTGAATATCAAATAAAAAAGAGTCATGTTGAATATAAGACGCGACGGTATTTATCAGATTTCGACGTCTGATCGTTTTCCTCATCTTATTTTATTTTATAAATAAAAGCCTGAAGGAGTTATTAAATTCTACTTTGCAGCTCATAATACAATCATTCAGTAGATTTACATTTTAGCTGAGTAATATTCAGTTGGATCACTTGTTATTTTTTCAAACATTTTAGGAATATGGCGAAATGGGTTCACCGCCAAATGCCCGCCCTTCCCCCAAATCAAACTTGTGGCTTTGTCATTGTCCCCAAGGAAAATTACGAAAGGCACCCAATAACAACATACAGTACAACGGTCTCTCATTGAACTATTGGACATAAACAACTATTCTTTTGCTGTAAATCTGTCGAAATTTTATGCCGTTTAGATTTAAATATATATATATATATCTACCTATTTCATTTCGTACGAAAAAAAAAATTACAGCCTGAATTAAATATCCCAAAATTTGTTTCCTTGTTGCAGGTTTGATTGGCAATCCCTTGATTTTTCACAACGTCTACCAAAGGATAATTGGAGGACAGTCATCAAATAGAATGAAATTTAATAAAATCGAATTATTTTGTAAAAATTATATTAATTTGGTTACGTTTCTTGTTTATTGAAAATAATCAAGAAGTTAGTTTTGACTGTTTAGTTAGGCTGCTTGGGAGTCAAGGAGTTATTATTAGGCTAAAAACTCCATGCTCAAATCTATGGCCAGCGACAGTCTTATAAAGCATGGATGGTGATCTATTTTTGTGACTCCTAAGTTATCCTAAATTGCTTTAAACCTTTAAAACAAGTGCCAAAATTGATACTGGATGACAAAATGTATCCGGTTGGCTACGACGGGTATACTCGTTAAAGGTAGTTACATTGTTTTTTTGTTTTTTTGATGATGTGTGAACAGAATTTAAACAAATATATATTGAATTTGTATTTGTCTATCTGTTATGGCATTACATTTATTTAAGGATTGGGTTAGACGTTTATTCACATGCGGGGGGGGGGGGGGGGGGGGGGTGGCCCACCCAATTTTCCTTTGTAGGGTCTGTTCTATTGAAAGTTACCATACAGCCATTACCAAATGACTGGTACCTCAAGGAAAACATCCACTGTTCAAAGTGAAATCTTTTCACCCCTTGCTTAACCCTAAAATGTATGTTATATTATATTTTTTCTTTTAGGAAAAGAAGCGGTGATCGTGGAATTTTTACATTGAAGTAAATTAATTCTATCTTTATTCAACAATCGCATTATCTGCAACTGAACGGGGGGGGGGCGGTTGCATTGGCATAGACGATAGGTAACGGAAATAAGGACGACATAAAATCTTGAAATATAGGTTGAATTCTGGAGCTTGTGGTAGCTCTTGGCATGCCTGTAGCTCGGCAGAATGTTTACGTGTCGGGAGATAAACTGTGATCCAGAAATCGAAAGTACACGTCTCTCAAATCTCAATAATCTTGGTCAAACGAGTCGGCTCTTTCTGGCACAGAACTCCTTTTGGGTGAAGAAGAAAGAGAAAGAGAGAAGAGGTAAAAGGGGAACGTTTGACAATTTGAAGTGCAGGTACTACAAACGACAGACGTCGAAATGAAGTGGCCCAGAAATACGAGAGAGATCTAAGCACCCTAAAGGAGGCAAAAGAATGTTTGCGTAAAGCAACAAGAACGCTGCGACTTTCTGTAATGCTGTTCTGTAGGTTTTCTTCTCTTAACTGCCTGTTTCATAAGGAAAATTACAGACATTTGGCCTCGACTTGAACCTTTAAACATCTGTATGTATATATGTATATACATAGGCCTATGACGTAACAATACACAAGTTTTAATTGAAACCATCACCCCTCCCCTTTGTGATCAGAGTGTTGTTTTTAAGTCTATTTTATAGTATATCAGACAAAATCGAAACGCCCTCAGAATCAACTGAGGTTCAAAATAATTATCACTGTCTCTATTTTCTACAAGCAATCTCATACAATCGTCGTGGCATGCTGAGGGTTAATGTCAATGTATAACATCTCCGCCCCTCGGTTAGTTTGAACAATTGTCTCCCTCATGCGGCCTACTCCTGCCTGAACAGCGGTAGTCTTGTTACCGTACATGGACCCTTCCACTTGTTCAAAGATATACTGACCGGTAAGGTTGAACTTAAACGCAACATCGCTGATACCTGGAAACACAATGATCATAATTTACAATACGCCTATACATTACCGTTGAAATAGGACCAAATTATTTTTACTTCAGGTTGCGATTCAGTCTATCAATTTGAAAAGTAGACCTAGTTCGTTTAATTCACTGGAGATAATTACTTTAACCCTCGAGGAATACCTAACCTAAATTAAATGTGCGAAATAAATCATTTTGTATTAATTTTCATGATAAAAGTATATTTATATGTGTAATAGATTACTTGCAGAAAATGGGATTGTATTTTTAAAATAGATTCATTGAAGCAATGATTAATAAATTCGACCACAAAGTAACACCTTCTTGAGAGAAACAAGAGCATTGTAATATTTGAAGAAACTACTTCAATTAAGCGAATAAGAGATTTGTGCAAGTTTCCAAAATTTCTTTAACTTAACAATATAACATTCCTTTATACATGAATACATTCTTGTAAATGTATTATTTCCACGTGAGTTCCCATTGTTGCTCGCATTTTAGTATTCATATAAAGAATATAATGATACCTGGGTATATTATTTTATTACTTTATTGTAAAAGTTCATTTACATAACTACTATGAATGGACTAAAAATGTTGATCTAGATCATAATGATAATGATGATGAGGATAAAAAAAAAATCAATGAACAAATAAATGAATAAATGAATAAATAAATAAATGAATTAATACCTATATTCCGAAAACAAGAACAACGACTTTACTACTACTCCTTCAGTTTTCAGGCTGTTTCAAATATTTACTACCCGATTATTCTACTAAATACAACGAATTATTATTTAAAGACTATTGATTAATCAGTGATTTAAATACTCCTTCGAAGAGTAAGAACATTTGTGTTCGACGTGCCACGGTGTGATCATGATAACAAGTCTGAGTTATGTTGGTCTAGATGATGATAATAACGATGATGATTAATAAACGAATGAATAAATAACTAACTAACTAATTAAATAAATAAATGAAAAGACACATATACTTTTACAACAAGAACAGGAATGACTACTATTACTACAACTACTATCATTACCTGCTACATGTACCATTGCTACTACTACTACTACTACTACTACTTCTACTACTACTACTACTACTACTACTACCACAACCACCACCACCACTACTACTACTACTACTACTACTACTATGTATTATTGGCCTACTGCTATTAGCATACGTCATCAGTAAAAGATGAATGGGATTTTTGAAAAACAATTAAAAGACCACAAAAACATCATGATGTGTTTGATTATGAGCAGAGCACCAAAACTAAAGATAACTGCTGTACTTTCTTGATTTCATGCACCCAAATTTACAATATATTTACACCTAGCTTATACAAGTTTAATGCCAAACCAATAACCAATCATTAAACTAGAAATGGGAATTTATTTTGAAAAAGATAAAATTGGACACAGAAAAACGAGAATGAATAATGGAGGATGGGCTATCGCAAAATGTAAACAATAAGTTGAACGAACTTTTTCACCTGCCCCCAAAAGAATGCTGCGCGCATTATGTCGGCAAACACAAAGGATAGGTACATCCATGTTAAATCCAAAAGAAGAAAAGGCCCCGAAACGGCCCGAGAAAAGGCAAGACTTAAGCAGTTTGTCCTATTATTTCACTTAATTATCAGCATTCTTACAGTCTACAAAGAATTGCATCTTTCATGTCAATATTTAATTTCAATTTAGGCTGTGAGTAAAATATATCCACCTATTTTGTTTATTGAAAACATGGGATTAAAAACTGATTATCAAATTCAAAGTGATGTCCCTCGAGCTCAAAGTGGGCCTAGTTATCTCGCATGTGATTTGAGAGTTGCGTATGTGCGCGCGCGCGAATGTAATACAATCTTGACGAGAAAGCACGTGGTGCATCGCACACTTGTAAACATTGCATTTCATTCATGCTATGCATCGGCGTCAGCTCATTCACATGGGCTTCCAAGAAAAGGTGTCCGTATGCCAATCAGCTGATCGCAGGTGCGTGCCTACCTGAGCGGGAGATCCGAAACAAATAGGTGTAAATGACTCGCCAGACCCGACTGCACTATGACATTCATGCTCAACATACCCCTAATTCGAGACATCAGACAAACCCATCACATCATCGTTGTGTGTGATTGATATACCATCCCTGTAGGCGCTTGCAATTCAAAGCAAGCGATATTTTCTGGGCCATTTTTCGCATTTCATGTGCATTGCTTGTACGCGTCACATTGTTTACTAGCTTTTTCCCCTCGTGCTAGCGGAACAGCCCAGCGAGGCAGGCGCCCGAGTAGCGGCCTACTGGACCATTACGAATCGCACTATGCCCGCTGCCTGGATGTCGCCTTGCATAAAGCGGCTCAGAGTCATTTACGGGTAATTTGATAGTTATAAAGCGTAGGTTGGGTTTCCGACGATGATCTATCTTCGCCAATCACGAGAGAGAAGATAAGCGACACCGGAACCGCGGCTCCCCCTCTATCGCATAATGTGCTACGTTGAAATAAACGAACAAACTAACACGTCCTAAATCCTAAAACAGGAGTCATGAAGCATTTCTACCCTCGATATACTAAGTAATGTTTCATATCAAGAGAACAGTTGCCTCAGTATTGATTTCTTTAACCAAATGAACTGCTCAGAGGAAAATTTATTCCCAGTAATTAGGCGTGTGCCTTGTACGACGCAGAGGGAGGAAGTCCCATCGCTGGCAAAGCGCCGAGTTATTTGCTCAACAATCATTTCAGACTCGAGCCGCGCCAAAATGTCTAGACATCCACATGACCCAAGTCAACCAATCAGCGTAGAAGTAATCGTGTGGTCAGAGAGAGTAGTAAATTTCGTATGTTTTTCGCGTATACAGCGAGCATCTTTGCGAATCGTGAGCCTGTGATCGAAATCTCGCGCAGCTTCGTTATACTGCACAGTAAGCTCTATTGCGACGGGACGGGCTGGTGTATACTGTGTATTCTCTACCGGACTAGTTACGGAATAATAAGTATAGGCATCTGGAGAACCGTAAACTGTATTCAGTGGATTACACTAGAGAAATTTTGTGAGCTGTCTTCGTATGCACTGCCGTATTTTGTCTGAGTTTTGATTAATCGTCGACGAATTGTGTGGATTTTCATCGTTTTTTCAACGTTTGATGCTGGATTTTATACACATGCTGGAGTGGTGCGGTGACGGGCTTCGCTGCCTGCTTGATCGGCCTTGTATGCTGTCACTGCTATAGCCAAAGGAGCTGTTGTGTATTCTTTTGCCGTTTTGGCCAGTGCCACAACGAGCGACCTAAGGAGGAAAACCGCCGTTTCTCCGGCGCTGGAATGCTTATTCTCATCCGAGTCTGTGGGCTATGCATCGTGTGCATGCAGCGCATGTCGCATGTTCAGGTCCAGGCGGTCTGCGCTCGTGCGGCGACTTTTGCGGAGCCGTGTGGGCTGTACACACGGTAACGATAGTGG
The DNA here is from genome assembly GCF_000002235.5 of Strongylocentrotus purpuratus. NCBI lineage: Eukaryota > Metazoa > Echinodermata > Echinoidea > Camarodonta > Strongylocentrotidae > Strongylocentrotus > Strongylocentrotus purpuratus. The sequence goes on along the minus strand of NW_022145612.1, from coordinate 45,013,500 downwards.
GTCTTCGGCCGACCGGGAGAGTGAGGCCGAGACCGACCTCAAAGCAGCCGCCAACAGCTTCCTAAAACGCCTCAAGGAAAAACAACTCGAGCTTTTGCTCGAGGCATTGGAGAGTCGTGGAGGGACTCATACAAACTGTGTCCCCATCTCGAAAGGGGAACTTGGACGCAGGACCGTTGCTCCTCATGTTTTATGTTGCCAGCTATTTCGTTGGCCAGAACTCAAGCATGGAAGCGAACTCAAACGGCTCAAATTTTGCTGCGAAATTAGCCAACAAGGCGACGAGGAATCCTCAGGAACAGTGTGCTGCAATCCCTACCATATCAGCCGTCTATGCAGACCAGGTAAAAGATCTCAAATAATGTAAATCAATTGTAAATAAACACGAAATCATCAATACATCTCATTCTCATGCATTGTTATGTATCTCAACAAGGCCCGACGAATTAATTTAGCCTCCATGCACGCAGTGGGCATTGACCATGCAATGCATGCAGGCGGCCATGGCACGGCGCCTGTACTCCTGAATGCTGCCTGCGCAACTGGCTGGCCTCTATTGAATCTCGCATCCAATTTAGCGTGATGGCGCCGCTGTATTTATGTATTTATCAACCCGGGCCTTTCGCCTCAATTAACGCACTTACACTGCATCTATTCAGTCGCGCTTGCTAGGATGGCGGTGCTACTCATTCAATGACGATTTTTTTTATTTCTTATTCTCAACTTGTGCTTTGTTTTTCTTTCACATATTTACAGAGTCTCCACCACCACCCTATAGCAGAATTGCGTTCGAGAGGTCCAAAACGCAAGGTATGAATGGGTGAAACCTAATTTTTTTTTTTGCTGTCCCAAGGCCAAGTGGCAAATCCAAACAATTCGGATATGATACATGTGATGTTAAAATAGATACATTTGTGTTTTAAAGCAATACATCTCGTCTAAACTTCTATTTATTAGTCAAATTAGTCTTGGAAAAATATGATATTTGGTATGACTATGAGAGAATTGTTTATAAAGTAGTATAAAATGTAGGGAAATGATGTAATTAGTTAACTGGTTGTCCAATCTTCTGTTCATCTAAAAGACTTTGATTTCAGATTGGATGCCTTCAGGTTTTACATAAACATTCAGTCTTGCTCTTAGATTGCCATTGTATTTATATTTACACTAAACATGAAGATATTCCAACTTTTTGTCAAGTCTACATCAAACATCTACTTGTACATGTACATTACCAACATCAAAAATATGAAAATAACAAATCCTCCTAAAATTTGATAGCTCTGATGTTTGTCAAAATATATGCATCACTTATTTGCTGTCATAAATTTGTTATGTGCATGCCATTAAGTATCTATTACTCTCAATGGTTTACCATTTTAGATCAGAGCTATATTTCGTTGCAAATGAACATCTTACAGAGAGAGAGAGAAAGGGAGGGGCTCTTTTTGAGTATCAGATCGAGTATTGTAGTAAACTGGCATATTCTAACCTTTCAGTTTGAAATTAGACTTAATTTTGTTGGGGGAAAAATGCTCATACATTCATTTCCAGTATACTTTCATTAGGAGATGAAAAGTGTTCATTGTAGGTTTTAACTATTAAAGAAGAAGAAGAGAGAACATGGTCCCAGATGGTCCCAGATTTTTCAGATTCTATGATTGTGGCCATAACTGGTTTATTACTTTATTGCAATACATGATGTTTTTTGCTTTTGCCAAATGAGATTTAAACAAATAAAAAATTCATGAGTTTACTTGAAAAATGCTCATGTTCTTGACTATATCAATTCATATCTTTCTGAATTGTGTGACAAAGTTGTAGGCCTGCCTGTGTAGTCTACACATTTATCTTCAGGGTTTCTCAAAATTGTTTATAATGTAACGAACCATATTCAAAGTCTTTGAATCCCCCAGTTGTGTATTTTACTGAAGATGTACACTTTTCCTACTTTGGTTCTTCAATGTTGTGAAATTTGTGCTTTTCCTGCTGACATCTTGAAAAATAAAGCCTACATTTCAGGACACTTTTTAAAAATTCTGTTCAGTTGATATGCTGTACTCAACCTTTACAGAGACCTTTGTACATCATGCACAGCTAATAAAACATTTACATACAGGTATTATTGATGCTCTGTAATGAAATTTTTGAAAAACTAAATGCTGTTCTCCAAGTAAAAGGTGTGACCTGGTCCCTACCTAGTTGTTAATGTTGTATATTTTGTTTGAAACTTACTTTCTTGACGATAGAAACTGAAGAAGATGCCCCAGTCACATCGCCCGTTGAATTTGGGCAGAGCACAGAGACGGGCAACACACCTACTGAACGGAGACAGCCTTATGCCAACTCATCAGGTATGTAGTCATCCCTCCCTTTTGATAAGTCTAATTTTTCATCCATTATTCTGGAATTTCAGGTATACCATTCTCAGATCTGATTAAGAACCCTGTATAATGATCAAAGATTTGGCCTAAATTTGATTGTGTCTGCCTAGTCTGATGAGTGGTATATCATATCATATAATTAGAGATAAAATTTGCACCTTTTTTAAAAAGAAAATTGGAAACTAGCGTTACTAGCCCATTCCTTAAAAAAAAAATCTGTCATATGATGAGTAAAATCTGAAATTTGGATTGCCGCACCAAATGAAGAATCACTGTTGCAAATGCACAGTAGGGTCATCCTTTCCATTTTCAACATCAATTAAGATCTTTTTTAATGTAAGTTTAATCTAGCTTTTGGATGTTGATGTTATTATGGGATTCTACTAGCTGATTAGCAATTGTGTATTCCTTGTTGTTGCTTTGAGACGATACCACTTGATGTACTTGTGAATTTATGGCATGGAATTTCATCAGTCAGAAAGCTTGAAAGAGATATGAAGAATTCAAAACTACAGGTGTATAATGTAATTGTAAATGATATATAATATTTATTGCAAGTACCCTCATTATTATTGATGTAATCCATCTGCATGGCATATCATTCTGCCAGGTTTTTAATGTTTGTAGCCCTGTTACGTATGGCTCAGTGAGGGTCGTTGTAGTCATCATGGCAGCCCCTATACGCTTAAAACAGCATACCAACTCCCCATTCTAAAGTGTTCTGTGTCCCTGGCTCTCTGTTGCTCTATCTCCCTCATTCTTTGTGATCTTTCTGCCTCTGAAAGGAATGAATAGGGCCTCCTAGAGTAACAAAACAGAATCTGGTATTTGGGCTGCCATTGTTGGTTGTGGTCTTCTCAATGCCTCATTGTTTGATTTAGCTCTGATTGTTACATTGACACATATGTGCTTGATAGTATTTGAGTAAACTGATGATTTTTTTCCCCCTTTGCTCGTGCTAACAAAGATGTTGTATCATGATATGGCTTCTTTTAAACATAGTTGTACTAATACTCCTTAAAGCCTGCACTAAACCATGGTCCTGTGACTCCTGTCTAGGTATACATGTACATATTTTTCTTACAAATAGTTGCATTGAAGGTTTTGCCATATAAACATTAAAACTGATGAATTGTAGAGAAATCTTTTGTTTGGTAGGACAACATACAGATAAACAAATATTTTGCCTTTGAATGTTGTTTGTTTGTTTGATTTTTAGTCCATGATTGTTTCTTTTTACCATGCAATTTCTTATAGCTCAGTTGAAAATGAGTGGATCTACACAAAATGTTGTTTAAGTGGAAGTATTTTCCCCAAAGGAATATCTGCTTAAGCTCCTAAAACATATCAGAACATTAAGCTGCCCTGGAATGAAAAGATCTTAACAAAACTCATTAAAAACCCGCTCATCTATTCTTTTGGCTAGAATCATGATTGAAAAGTAACAAGTTGTCACCTCCTTAGCTTCCCCAGTCACGCCTCCTCCCAAATCGCATTTGAGCTTGCCTACGACTTTGCTGCCGTACATTATAAATGTGTGTGGTTTGGTTTGCACGATGACACATGCTCAGTGACAACGTATGTTCATGATTGGATTGAAGGGATAACATTGGCGCCTCCGCTCATCCCATTCATAGAGCCCCGGGATTTGATTACTGGTTATATTGCCCTCACACCTGCACCATGCCTCCACAATGCCTCCACACTGAACCTCACCAGTGTGTGGCACATGCAAAGAGGTCACTGAGCTAGCTCAGCTCACGCGCATGTTTAAACGAACGAATGAACCACCGTCCATGTAGGCAAGGCAGACTGTAAAGGTTGTGGCATGCATAATGTATCAGGTTTTGAAATGTGTATTGTGCTGTTGAAGGTGGCCATGCCACTGTTTTTTCTGCTGATAAGGTTGGAGATGTCTTGTAGAGAGAGCTATTTTGATTGTGTATTGGTTACCTTTCGAAATAGCAACAGTACTATGAGCCTGAACATAACTCATCGCTATGATATTTTAGGTCTTTTCACTTGATTTCCAAATTGTACATGAACAAATTATTTTAATGTTAGAATCTCTACTTTCACTGTAATTCTGAAAGGATAATGAAGGATAGAAGTTGAGTTACTGTTACCGGTTTGGAAAGCAAAAAAAAATTAATTTCACCAGGGATGTAAAAAAAAATCATGTAATCGATAGCCTGTCCTAATTATAAATATTGATTTGGAGAAAAAAAGGAAGTACAGCACAATAAACATACTGTAGCAATGTCAGTAACATGTTCAGAGTATATATCAGTAAGACAGTTTTCATGCATTTTCTTGAACAGATGTGTAGCAGTCTGAATGGAAATGGTTTGTTTTCATATCATGCTCTTGAATTATATGTAGCAAGGTTGGTTTCCATTTTGTAATGTGAAAGGATGCAGTTTGGGGGAACCTTGCTTGTCCTCTTAGTTGAAATGTTTACTATCCACAACCTGGTACACTACATTCCTGCAAGGACACTCATGATAAATGACCCTCTCTCTACCTCTATCCCAAAATGAACAGCTTATCTGCAACATAAAAGTAAAACATACAAAGGCGACCCCTTTATTACTGGGGGATTTAGGCTTGAATAGGCAAGTGGATAATGGGCGTTTGAATGGGGGTGGGGTGCATATAAAGGCGCTCTTTACCCAACAACATGAATTCTGTCTCCATTTTGGTATTTGAGGAGTCATTACATTCATGGCCTCAATGGTGAATAGTACACCCTTCTTTTCTTCTGATCCTCAACTTTGAAGAAAGGCAAAGAATAGGTTCCAGAAGACTAAAGATTGGCCAGGAATTAGGGGCAACTTTCTGGAGTAGCTGTGCATTTTGGATCTTTCTTTTCTCCCTTTATATATTTCCCCCTGCTTACAATACATTGTGAGTTTCTGCAATAGCATTGAAAAGGAGGCAGTGTGTGGCTCATTGAGCTTCGACAATGGCGCATCTTTTTTCCATAATGGCCTGATCTGACTGTGCTCCGCTGTGGAGCCTCTTTTGATGTCACGGAGGCTAGCCCTCTTTTGGAAGTCAAAACTCCCCTGGTGCCCAAACTAATGAGGCTGTTATTATGCGGAGGATAATGCATTGATTGAGGAGAGCTGGCGTCCAGCAGGGTCTAGTGGACAACAGATGAGACTCGCATCGTGGAGGGGAAATGGCAAGAGAGAGAGAGAGAGGGAGAGAGAGAGAGAGAGAGGGAAGGGAAGAAGGGATAATGACAAGGATAGATTATAGAAAGATGGGTAAAAAGTTAAAAACTCAAAAGACCTACATTTTGTACATGTACATGTAGATGCTTGAACAAAATGAACTTCGGATTTTCATATGCAAGAATTGCATTTACTGTTTTTCTCTGTCAAGGCTTGCGAGATACAGAGTTACAGACTACAGTTGTTGGATTCAAGGTAAAAGATACCCCTCACTGAAATGCAGTAAAATGATAATCATATTCGGAGAGAAAGTACCATGCGATGTACTACGTCTTGGTGTTGTCCTGGTTTCTCCCGAATGCTGATTAGATTATGCCTAACATGCAAATGCACACTCAGTTGGGTGAAGCTCGTTCACTTCAATTCATCTACTATAGATGCAGGGAGGAAAAACGGAGGTAGTAGAGCTGGCGTAGTATGCAATGTTTATGACCTGGCGACTGGCGAGGACAGAGAGAGAGAGAGAGAAAGGGAGAGAGGGAGAAGGAGAGAGAGAGAGAGAGCGAGCAGAAGATGGTGGAGATTGATTTCTGATGAATTTGCCGAGGGAAAGTGAAGGCATCTTCGTTGTAAGCTCTCTGAAGCCGATCTTGTAGTTGCAATGTCGTTTCTCATTACAGTGTACCGAGATCAATACGTTGCCCAGGTCATATTGTGCCAGTGCTACGGCTAGCGTAATAAGTGTATGTTTATTAATGAAGTCCTCCTACATCTATTTGTACACAGTGCATCAAGAAATATGAAGAATATAATTCAGTTATTCATCAGCTTGACAAAACTACATCAAACATGTAAGTCTAACAAAAGTCTAACAAGATGATGACATTAAAAAATTGGTGTAGATTGTACTCTAGAAGGAAGTGGGCTTACTTACAGAAGCTGCTTTTGTACAGATCTGGCCAGGTCTGCATGTATTTTGCCTGATATTTTGCGTTTGTGGCCTTTTAAATTTCCATGCACAAGGTTTTTCCATTCACCCAAAAATGTCAATTTTGAGTATGCATAAAATTGCAAAAAGATGTAAGTGGTAAAGCATGCTCGTGGATCAGTTTTGCGAGAGATGTGGGTAATTATAGCTTTGATGAGTTTTACATAATGTTGGTGCTCCTGCTAGGGGATTTAAGCCATCATTTTCAAAAATGGTTGACTTGTAAAACAATCACAAAATTTATCATTGTTCAGAGTGATCTGCTCAAACTTTTATTCTTTTACTTTCAGTAAATCATTAACTGAAGCTAAACCAATATTTTATAGGAAAGCCGTTTCCCTGGCATTTAACATGAAAGGAAAATATGGTAGGCCTACATATACATGTACAACTTGTATGTGCTGTTTACACATCAGTACTATGTACATGTAGATACAATGGTTCACGGTATCTGTGAACTGCACATGTGCATGTAGGCCTATACCCCAACATGCTGGTCAGCTACATGTAATCGCTGTTACGATCTAGCAGAAACACCCCCCCCCCCCCCATCTATCTGTACAGCAACTCTAGAGTGTGGCATTATACATCCGGACTTATACTTGACATGCTAACTCTTAATACTCCCTGCACTCTGAAGGCCCAACTCAGATCGACAAATATTTACAGAAGGGATATGCCCAAACTCAAGACATACTTGTGCTGAAGGCCCTGTACAGCGGGATAGGGCTGCCTGACAGTATCAAGGGGCATAAAATACATAACCCAAGATTGGGCTCTCTTTACAAATTTATTTTTCCCCATTTTTACCCCTTCCACCCTTCATCTTTGTAGATGTAGGCTTTGATTAATGAGGCAACGGCTAGCTGTAGTTTCTGCCCTTCTGAAAAATATAACTGGAGAAGTTGAATGAAAGTTTGTGCCAGCTTTTTTTGTACGCCAGTATGTCTTTATACTGCTGGCATGTGCTGAAAATTACACGAGCATGGAATTTGGAACCATTTATTTTGAGGCCAAAAGTAATGTTTGCTATTACTGTGACATTATTTGACTTAAATTTGTTCAAAGTTGAAATTATAACCTCTTTACTCATTCCAATTTCATAGAATTCTTACGGTACTCTGGGCAGCCTCAATTTGATTTCTCATGCTTTTTTTTTCTCCTTCAAACTAGGGACAGTGCTTCCAGTAGCTGTTATATGCACTTGTCCCGTACTTGAACTCTGGACCGTGATAATTGTTTGATTTGTGTGTTTTTTTGTCATCAAAAAGAACTGACTGAGAACAAGAGAGGAAAAGTGGCCCACAACTGAACTTGTAGTTCACACTTTAAAAATACAAGCACTTGCTTCATGAAGCTGTGTACGTGTATATTGTGTTCATTGCATTATGAACCAATGTACTGGCAATTACTATATTATTTGTCTCTAATTGAGCATATTGATTAATTATACTGCTAATGACAAAAGTGAAAAGGGGGAGAGAGAAAGCAAGGTGTTTTGGAAGGTGTTGAAGGCCTTGTTTGTACGGGGCTTTCAGTGGGTGGTTCCCAAGTTGTTTTGCAGTGTGGAGTTATTTTTAATTTCGGAAAGAGAGTGTGTATTCACGGAAACACATGTTAATGTATCCATATTGATCTCCAGTGCTCTGGATTGGTTTGCAAAGAGCATCTCATTGCTGTTATTGACGGTATGAACGCAAGCATACAAATGTATAAGCTGTGATATTACGTTTCTGCACGATACATAAATCTCAGTGTACAGTGCCTGTATTGGTTGTACATGAACATCTATAGAGAGAATGACAAGATGAATTCTGCCAATCGTAAGAGGCAGTAGGCAATATGAGTGTGTATGAGACCAGCTTGTCACATTCTTAGCTGAACAAATCTTCAACATCAATTACAAAAATATACTTGTGCACTCAAGATTTCTAGAAATTTGTTGGTGGTACATTTTCCACTGTCAGCATATTCTAGCATGAGAATCAATGGGAACATTTGGAAAGATACTTCATATGTTTACCATCCTGCAGTTTATATACAAGGAGACTCGGGTTTTGCAATGACACTTGCATGTAGGTTTCGCAATGACTAGTCTAGGGCAAGTACGGTATCAAAATGGCGGTTAATGCTATATGAGCCTGAATCATCCCATTTTTAACTATTGCATTAATCTTACTTCCTGTCCTGGCAATGTATATCTAGGCCAAAAAAAAAGAAGTTTCAACTTTCATGTAGACTCTGGCTAGAGTAGGGATGATCATGTCGTGCAATCTTCAGAATCTTCTCTTTGCAAAACATATTTGAATTGATTAATCTTTCAAGTTTAAATGCTGACATAAACAGGATGTGGATCTATATATATTTAAATGTCCATCTGTGAAACAACAACATTTACAGAACATACCCCTAATTTTGTTATTAACCTTCAGCGGGAGATAATGTATGTATGTTTGTTTGTTGCCCACATGTAGGCCGAATGACAATCTCACAAGTTTGCACCAAACTTTTGTCATTCCGAAGGGGTCAATGTTTTTTCATGTTTGCACATGTACATGTATGCCCGTGCAGCCCCTTGGCTTGGGTGATATAATGATTATGTCATCAGATGGGTGTCCCTCATACCTATCAGAGAACCCTGAGAACGCACTACTGTTTCGTTGATCATCTTCTTTTCCTGAGAATACCTGTACCTTTCCTGGAGTAAATACATCCGCACTTCTGGGGGACCACCTTCAGGACGACTTGGCATCATCGAATATGACAAGGGCTTATTTCATGATGGTAGTGGTAGTACAGAGCGAGCAGTATTCCAAGTATTTGACCCAGCAGTCAAGTACATGCTAGCCATCTCTGTGTGATCCCTCGTCTTGTAACGGGATGGAATAAATATTTAGAATTATAGAGATGAACTTTTCCCATGGACATACTTTTAAGTGCAGTAAATTTAATTTCAATATCCAGTATTTCTATCGTCCTTGGCTTTCATGGTCACTTTCCATCAATCACCGTTATATGGTGTTGGCAAGATCCATATTTCTCATTCTCCAGTTCTAAGAAAGTTATTATCAGGTAAAAACACTGGCAAGGAGCCACTGATGTGAAAAAGATTGTATGCCTGTTGATTTCCTTAGCTATCTCATTTGATTGATATACAATAATTATGCATCTATCATTTCACTTTGTTTTATCTTTAAGAAACGACAGGTTATATTTCTAACCTTGTTCCTCTCCTCCGTTTCACTGGCGCCCCTTTCCATGACATCTCCCGACCCTGCCTCCCTTCCAAGTTCCCACCGAGCTGAGCTCACCCAAATTGAAATCGTTGCATGCTGCATGCCATGCCTTCAAAACGAGCTCTCCACTTGCAAGAGCGTGCTTTGAATTAGACCAGTCTTCAAGGCTCCCCGTTGTTGATTTTATTTTCCCAGCCAAATTTAGCCTAATAAGAAATATCTACCCCTCCCCTCCGTTTTCATATAGCTTTGTAGACTGCTTGTACGTGTACATGGCTACATGCACAAGATGGAAGTAGTGTAACATGCGTAATGTTTGTGGAAGATTAGGTATGTGCGTACGCATTTAACATCTATTTGTCTAGTGAACATAGCTAATGTCTTTTTACAAGGATGCTGCTGCATACAGTAGAGATTGGATAAACACAAACTCGAGGAGAAGGCACTGCCCTGTGTATTATCCGGTGATGGCCTCTCATTCATATAGAACCCCCCCCCCCCTCTGTCCCCCTCCCCCTGCCCCTTCCCCCTGCCCCTTCCCTCATCAAAATAAAATAAGGGTACCCGTAAGGCTGTATGTAGACTGTCTAATGATTGTGAGGTCTTGATTAAACAACTTTATTATAAAAAAAATAGACTACATTTTGTCTGTAAAAATCTGAATCATGCAGGGCTTTGCATCTTAAATATTTTGTCAGTGTAATTGCTGAAATTCAATGTTGACAGTTTCCTAGTGTAGGTTAATCACATTTTGTGCTTTACCAACTTGTACAAAATATTTGTATGTGGACATGATAAAGAAATGAAATCTCTCTTTTCGCAACAAGGGAAAGATGAATCTTTAAAGAGGCCCTCACCAAGAGACTGAGTGTCTACCTCCCTAATAGGCTGGGTTAGCAGGCTGGCTGTGGTTTGCCTACAATTAACACGCCAATAGGTCTAGCTGGGAAGCAGTCAAATTGAATGTTTCCTTCCCTTACCGAATCTCTTTCTCCTCCAATCATTCACAGGCTGTTCTTGCAAGCATGCTTTACTTACGATAGTTTCTTGATTTTTGACATTTGTTTCGTAGTTTGCATTGGGCTTCCTAGATCTCTTCCTTAGTTTTTAAAGAGGTTTTTGACCAGTGTATGACTTGCACATTTTGCCGCTATCTTGATCATGAACGCTTGTAACTTTAGACCTTGTGCTTGTCATTAGCATGGGTTACATAATATAGACAAGATTGTGTTCAAGACTCAAGATTGTGTGTAGGCTTATATGTACACATTCACTCATGCAGGTTCTATTGCAATCAGGAAAATGCAACCCTCATCCTTTTCAATTCACATTTTCATGTTGTCACTAAAAGTAAAGAGTCCAGACGAACACAAAGTAAACTGTGCGCTACAGTGTATGCATAGTCTGCCCAAACACCCCCCCCCCCCCCTCCCTTTCACCCCTCTCTTGATCCCAAGAAGCCATTAGAAGGTAACCCATGGGTCAGAATAGGTTTCAGTCTAATCCTCTGCTTGCATAACCCTGTGTTTGTCCATCAAACACACAGTTTGTGTGGAGCCTATGGAGCCAGGGCAAGGGGGGAGAATGAGCTGCTAGAGAGGAAAAGAAGCAGAAAAACCAACTCTCAGAGCCTTCAGAGGGCAAATAGACGAAGCCTCTTTAGAGAGCTTGAAACTAGATCTCTTTGTGATTGAGAAGAACGGCATAAGAAATAAGTTCTGGAGTTGGTATTAGAATTCTGTGGGAATGGTATAAAGGGGATTGCTGGATGAAGAATGTACATGTTAGATGGGCAAGGGAAAGGAGAAATACTGCTTGTTCATTTTGATTGGCAAGATTCAATCATGATTCAGATTTAATTGACCAAACATTGAAGAGATATTAAGTTAAACCAACCATTATTAATGAGTCTTTTTCAAAATTTCTAACATGAACTTTTGAATTGTTATGACACACATTGCCAACTAGTTTTGGAAAGTACACGTACATGTATATATAAGTTTACATGTACGTGTACATGTAAACTTATATATACATGTACGTGTACATGTATATATAAGTTTACATCTTCGCTCTTCAAAGTGAAGTGTGAAAAGCATTTCACACTTCTGGCAATTTATAATTCAGGGTCTTACTCTTTTATAGCTTCCAAATTATATGTATTTTGTGTTTTGCTAAACCCTGCTTCCCATTCGGAGGCCAAACCATAATGAGATGGAAAGCATGCCTCAGTATCAAGGAAGGTCATTCCTTTGCAATCTCAGAAAAATCTGGGGTCATCAATTATGCCCTTTGACCCCAGTTGACCCCAGCCCACATACTCCAGTATACCCTGGGTATTAGGGTGGCAGGGTAACTCGAGCTAGAATCAGAAATGGATATTCTCTCTGGGGCATTCCAACTTGCTTCTCTTCATCTGACTGCAGTCCTATTCCCTTCTCTTTCTCTCTCTGTGTCTCTCGGTCTCTCTCTCCCTTTCTTCCTCTCCCTTTCTTCCTCTCCCTTTCTTCTTCTCCCTTTCATCCTCTCTTTCTTTCTCTCTTTCTTTCCCTCTTCTCTTCTCTTATTCCTGTATCATTCCCTCTCTCTCTTTCACCGTTCTCCCAAGCTCACCAACCTCTTACTCCCCTCCACAGAGTGGGCTATATAATGCATACACACATGTATTGCAGTTGTACATGTACAGAACAGGGGAGAAAAAAAATGCAGCCAATGGCTTGAGAAATGGCAGGCCCATAATGGAGAATAATAAACTGGCAGGATTCGTTGAAATTGATACAGAACTCATAGGGATTTGCAGAGGGAGTATTTGGAAATTGGAGGAGGGTTGTGAAAAGATGGATGGTTTAGCAAGCGGCTGAGCAGCGGAGGTTGGCTGCAGTTTTCCAATTTGGGTGTAGCCTAGGCCTAGGCTGTATGTTTATGCTTGAGTATATGACTGGGTGTACCATGTAGTGTACATGTAATGTACAAGTTGTATACCTTCATTTCAGTACAAGTGTACAACTCTTTGGATTTACTTCCATATTGTGCATGTGCATGTACATGTACCAGCTGTAACATTTGAAATTTGTGTCTGCATAGTGGTTTTGTCAGCAGGCCTACATGTATAATGTATGTTCTTTTACACATTTATAGGTAATTAGGTACATGTATATAAGGGCATCTTTTAAAGTGGTTCGTGATAAGGCCTTAGTTCGTGACGATAGCTTCTGTGCCCATGTCGGCGACAGTCAGTTTCGACTTGCAAATTATTCATGATCCTAACTACATGTAGTTTGTACTTTGAATTAATCCAATTTTATATACTAAGTGCTTATTTTGTGTTGTCTTGTAGGCCTACACGAACAGTAAAATGTGTCATATACAAAAGTTGATAGATAATTCTTATATTCTATCTCTCGTGAAGAATTCCACGCAATCTGCATTGGAGGAATTTTTCTTTGCTTGTAGCGACAATTTGAGCTTGGTATTTGTCTCTGACATGAATGTTTACTGTGTACATTGTAGTCTTGGATCAGTCAACATGGTTAAGTAGGTCAGTGATAAGAGCACTTATCAATGCCAGCCTGGCAGGCTCCAGGAGACCCAGAGCTAATAATGTATCCCCGCTAATGACAAAGTTGGCGATAAATCTTTTATAATCCTATCTTGGCTTATGCCGATGCAATGAAGGAGATATCACATGACTTGGGATTAATCACATGTTTTTTGTTGCTCATGCATTGTATATGGCTTCTTGTTTCAATTTTTCTCTTCTCAAGTTTGCTTTCAAAAGAATGTATCACTTTTTATCCCTGGTTTGTGTTGAAAAATCTCCATGGATGCCTCGTTGTATTTTTATGCTACTCATTCATAAAGGAATTTGTATTGTTTGCAACATTTGCGAGCTGAGTGAAAGGTAGAAATAATTGTAAACTTTCTGGTGCATGATACTTTCTAAGTTACTTTTCTCCTCTTTTGGCTTATAAATAGGCATCTCAAACCTGTTCCTTCTTTCAGTCCAATCCAAAGTGTAATTGGACACAAGAAGCGCACTCAGAGGCGAAGGTTGTCATGTTTATGACATCTTAAGCATGACATCAGTGTGCAAATGCTGTTATTCTTTTCCTGTCCAACTCCGAAATGATGAATGGGCTCAGGTGATGTTTATATGGACCCAAAGAAGTGCCTTGGCAGTTGGCTCAAAGTTCTTTATGACATACCTCATGCAATGGGGGAGTGGGATCGAGGAAAAAGAGAAGAGAGCGTATAAAAGAAGAAAGGAGAGAAGAGAATGAAAGGAATACTCCAATCCTTGCTAGGGCATTGCTCTCCCCTACTGCTCCCCCTCTCTCTCCCTCCCTCTCTCACTCTCTCTCTCTCCCTCTCCTTCAAATGGATGTGACAAAATAAATTCATGCATTTTTGTTGAGTTCGGAGACATTGTGTTGACCTTTAGCTGCGCTTGCAGCAATGGTTAAAGAACGAACCATTCAGCCTGGCCGATACGCCTTGGCGTCGCCGTAGCGCCATGGGCTTGTTTGTTACCGAGTCTCTTACAATAATTTTTTCCCTGGCGTGCTCTCTCTCTTTCATTCGCTATTTCTTGCTCTTTTTCCCTTTCATCAGAAGGCCCCTCGCATGCATGCATTCAGACTGCATATTACTAAGGTTTCTTTGCTTGGAGTCGGTCATGTGTTAAAAATTTGCTACAACGGCCCACTTTGAACTTCCGCTCTCCATTCAATTCTTTTGTCCCGTTCTTTTATTCTCATTTTTTTCTTTCATCCATTTCTTTCAATTTTTTCTTTCTTTTCTTTCCTTTTTTTTCTGTGGCTGCTGTGTTTTGTTCGCCTCTGATGGAGAAAAAAAATCCTGATAGAATTTGGGATAAAACATTGAATCATGCAAGAGTAACTTTGGCAGTGCACTGACTTCTTTGAGAAGTGTGCTCTGCAGGAATGCATGGATTTACTCTCTTCATACCATTCTTAGCTGACTAAGCCCCCCTCCCATCTCTCTCTCTCTCTCTCTCTTCCTCCCTCCCTCTCTCTCTCCCTCTCTCTCTCTCTCTTTCTCTCTCTCCCTCTTTATCAATTCATCTTCTTTTCTCTCTCTCTCTCTCTCTCTCTCTCTCTCTCTCTTTCTCATCTTTTCCCCTTTATTGATGATATGTCCATTTTCCATAGTAAAGGCAAATGTAAAAGACTATAAATACAAAATATTCCATGAAGATCTATCTTCCCTGGCTTTCCTCTCTTAATTGGCATTGGAAGTGAAAATTCACAATACACACAAGACATGATGAAAAATTATCTGGCAACACTAACGGATATATACAGTATCGGGTTGAAATGAATAAAAGATTGTATGGTGCTAGAGTGCACTTTGATAAGAGTTGAACGGTTACAATGGGACGGAGAATACAAGAGCAGAATTGAATGAAACAAATATTGAATGGGATGATACGGCTGAGGTATTCTGACGAATGCAGGAGAGCGACAAATGTAAGGCTGGAGGACGATAAAACCTGATCTTAGTTCCGCCACTCTGTGGTTATAAATCATTAAAGAATAAATTCATCCATTGAGAGTGAAGATTTCTAAGTGCAAATATGCTTCCATAGGCTACGTAATTGCGGCCCAAATTCCAAGGTAACACAGTGCAATTACCAAATGTACAATCACTATATGTACCTGTACAAGGGGTTGTATGCATAAATTCTACTTTATAAAATTGTATAGTATACAATTTCCTTTTTTAGAATAGTTTTGAGGAATTTCTTTATGCCTTCAATTATTATTTTTGGGATTGATAATGAACTCTTGCAACTTGTACATTTACATAAATGTAGGGTTGGCATAAAAATCACACATTGCAGCCTTTAGGCTTTACTAGGCCGTACAATGAAATGCATAATCAGTATGCTTTCAGCTAGGTAACAGGTTTTGTGAAAAGAAAAACTAAAAAGTCAGTGTTTTCATTTTCCAGCAAAATGCAGCTGAAAGTGTAATTAAATTTGAGAAGAAGGAAACCCATAAATATCATTACATTCACAGATATTATTATCTTTGTGGTTTTGATGAATATAAGATAAATGCTGGTTTGTTTTCCTAATACACCGTGCCTCTTCAAGAAAATACATGTCAGCTTTGTCCAAAGCATAGCTAGCTATACATGTAGCTCTCCTGTGTGTATATTTACATGTATAGTGTGTGCCTCGGCATCTACACATGTTTTCCTCATCCACCTCCCTCTATCCGTCTCTCTCTCTCTCTCTCTCTCTTTCTGTCCCTCTCCCAGTCCATCTCCATCTCTCTCTCTCTTCACCTCCCCTCTCTGGCTCCCTCCCTCTCCATAATTTTTAGCTATCCACCCTATCCATCCATTTTGCCTTTTCTCCGCCATGCGAGTGCACAAGATTGCATGTATAATATATTCCCCCCACGTCGAAATCTAATTCAGACCTGCATGTCGCAAATGATTGTGCACGGAGCTGCTATTTTATTTTGGCGAGCTGTGTGGGGCCAGGGCAGAAATGGCTGTCGCATTTTTCCCCTTTTTTTTTCTGTATGTTTTTGTAACAATCTTGGAGGAGACTTGGTGCTTTTTTCATTTGGAGATGCTCCAGGGCAGGTTTCTCTCATTGCCACAGCAGAGAGAGAGATAGATAGAGGGGGAGAGAGAAAGAGGGAGAGGGAAAGAGAGAAGGAAAGAAAGAGATGCATAGAGAGAGAGAAGGGCTAGTGCATGTAGATTGCAGGGATAGATTAGAAAGGAAGATGGATAGAAGGAGAGACGGATAGAAGGAGAGACGGATAGAAGGAGAGACTTTGGGGCCCTGGCACCCAAGTTCATTGGAGATAGTCTGGTATTGAAGATGGGAATATGAGGTCAAATATGGAAGTCTGAGAGGAGGAAATCAAATGTACATATGTTTTGACATTCCATAATGGGAAGAAAGAATATATAAGTTAAATGCAGTCTACATGTACACTGCATTCGCAGATGCAGATGTAATTTTGTTCGAAAAGATGGGAAGAAAAAATGCTTTTACCATTTTGGTTGAGATACTAGTAATACGTTTTGCAGATAACTGTGTCATCACTTTGTATTATAATTCATTTTGCATGAAGTTACTAGGTTATTTCATGTTTTCTGCATAGTGTATACAGTGGAATCCTACATGCGGGCCTGTATAAAGTATTCATGCATTGCTATACCAAAAGAAAATCATAATCAAATGTGTCTTCTTGCTGTATAACCTGATGGTAAAGTAAACACAAAAAATGCCCTGGGCTGCTAGCCATTTCCATGTTCATTTGGAATACCACAAACCACTTCAAACACTTGAATTCTGTGTTTATACAGTGTTCTTAAGAATCTGTAACCTTATACATTCCATGCATGACCTCTGACCTTCGAGCGCTACACTAAAACAAAGCCCCTCAAGTCATTTTGCCTACATTATTGTAAGTCCATTTACATTGCAACAATTTTTTTTTCTTTTCAAGAACCATCATTTTTGAGGGTGTGTTTATGGGTAGTTGCGACAAAGTCCAGAGAGTGAGAAAAAAAAGACCCAACAGATTTTGCTGTCGGCGTAAATGATCCTATTCTTGTTTACTGAAGATTTAGAGTTAGACATTTATGGGTGAGAATAACTTGGTCATTGAAAGTGATCACAAATTATCAGTCCTGTAAGATTTTTAATGGGAAACAAAATAATACATATACTATAGGAAAGCTAGCACCTATAACTTAAAATTTAGCTTTTGAAAGTCAGGCGAGTAGCATGCGAGTCTAAAGCAGAAAATTTAGACAGGAAACGGTGGCATGATATACACTGTATGCATATTAAAAGTGATGAAATATTTTTGATATTTTTTTCATGCATCGTCGTTGATGATGCTCAGTCCGTGAATAAACGTTCAACCAGGGTTGGCATCCAGCTGGTTTTCTCCTGTGATGAAGAAATGAAATGTATTTGACCTGATTACCCAACCGCTCCATAACACAGGTGCTGCTGCTGCAAGAATTAATACGCACAAATTAATGCACACCAGAGCTAGAGCAGCTCCCCCCCCCCCCCCCCCCCCCCCCCCAGGTGCATGAAGGTAAAAATGGAAAGCTACTGCTGCATACAGGCTAACGTGAAGAAGCCCCTATTATGCGCTGATCTCTCAACAATAGATCTTGTCGTAAAGTTTACGACTGTTTGACAAGAAGTATGCATGTTTAGAACCTAGGAGGCATGGGGAATTCTGTGTGTGCACGCATATTAAATGATTTGAGGGAAAAAACACAGAAATGGCAAGGATGAGCTGTGTTATTCGATGCAACAGAGTGAAATGTGTTTTGTTAGTGATTAGGAAGACAGAATGGAGAAAGGTTGGATTCATTATGTAAGCTTGATGAACATGTAAAATTCAGGACCACCTCGTTCTAGATATCTTCATCTCTGTGTTCATGTACATGGACACGTGCACACATGATGAATATTACATTGTAAAAGGAAAACCCTTAGCAAATTTTCCGTGATTGAATTAGATGTTGATGTTGTCATATATTATAATATCCCATCTACCTGTCTGCAAATTCTTACCTTTTATTTTTTAAAGAAATATATGTATTTTTGACAAAACTAAAAGTCTGAACAAAAAAATGTCATCATTTGAGAACGCAAATAACACAAGAAATAGGATTGTGTTTTGCCACCTAGTGCTGCACCCCTCTGAGATCAGTTTTTATGCCTCCGCTACAAAGTAGCCGGAGGCATTATGTTTTCTGGTTGTCCGTCCGTCCGTACGTCCGTACGTCCGTACGTCCGTACGTCCGTCCGTCCGTACGTCCCGTTCTCGTGATCGCGTTATCTCAAGAACCAATTGATGGATTCTCTCCAAACTTGGATCATGTATGTATCTTACAAAGCCAATGAACTGATTAGATTTTGGGGTCACGAGATCGAAGGTCAAAGGTCACAGGGCTCATTATGTATTCAAAAATAGCTTGTGATCGCAATATCTCAAGAACCGATCAATGGATTCCTGCCAAACTTGGGTCATGTATGTATCTAACAGAGCCAATGAACTGATTAGATTTTGGGGTCACGAGGTCAGAGGTCAAAGGTCACAGGGCTCATTATGTATACAAAAATAGCTTGTGATCGCATTATCTCAAGAACCGATCAATGGATTCCTGCCAAACTTAGGTCATGTATGTATCTAACAGAGCCAATGAACTGATTAGATTTTGGGGTCACGAGGTCGAAGGTCAAAGGTCATAGGGCTCATTATGTATACAAAAATAGCTTGTGATCGCGTTATCTCAAGAACCGGTCAATGGATTCCTGCCAAACTTGGGTCATGTTTGTATCTAACAGAGCCAATGAACTGATTAGATTTTGGGGTCACGAGGTCAAAGGTCACAGGGCTCATTATGTATGCACAAATAGCTTGTGATCGCATTATCATGAGAACCAATAGACATATTACTATCAAACACAAGACATGTATATATGTATCTTGCAGAGGCAATTAACTGATTAGATTTTAGGGTCATCAGGTCAAAGGTCATGGGGGCTCATTATGTATGACTATAAAATGTTTGTGAATGCATTATTATTAAAAACCGACAGATGGATTACAATCAAACTTGAATTTTAAAAATTGCTTCCGTTTTGGTTTGTAAAGTTGCTCTATGGCGGAGGCATCATTTTTGACTGCGCGCAGTCAAAATTCCATCTAGTTTTCTTTCTTTTCTTTTTGTGACAGCATCACAGAAGATGCCTTTAGGGTGAATCTTTTTCCTGCTCGACTTTGTGTCTCTGTGTACGAAATCTCAAGGATTACCCTTAAATGATGATGGATATGTACATTTATTCCTCCGATCGTTTGCCTTTGTGCTGAATTTTTTTCATTTAAAATTCATTGAAAGAAATTGCAGGATTAAAAGGGGGGGGGGAACTGTTATTAATAATGACTCTGTTATCATTGTTCTGGAATAGAATAACGATATCAAGTTGATAATTATCTGCTTGCGGTAATTGCTATCCCATTTATCTTTTGCTTCATTAAGAGAAGTTGTTAGATTTGAGTTTGTTTACAGAGCTCCCTGACAGGGCCAATGTCAAGTCGCTCTTGAAGATAAGCATTGAACTCACATGATAACCTGTTTCTGGCTCTCAACAAAGAATTCCCTCAAAAGGCACGTACATTTATTTGTGGTATTATTTAATGATGACATTTTTAACAAATTATTGCCATGGATCAGGAGTGGAGTCATGTACTACATGTAAAACTAAAAGCAATACCTTTTGTAATGTACCGGTAATGTTCTCATCGCTTATTTTTTTTTTAAAGTATCATATTGTATATATATATATATAGGGCCTAGATAAATCTGCAGTAGGTGAATGTTGAGAATGAGCGTGACTTCATGCTAGTAGCAACAGAAGCATCATTATCATGTACAATGTACATGTGTATGTTGTGGCAGTCTGTTAGTACATGGACGTAGTGCTTGGGATAGTAGTTGTGAGAGAATGGTTCATGTATTTGCTCTCTTCGAGGGGCTTATGACTTTGAGATCAGATTCGAAGAACAAACATTTGCACTGTCAATAAAATTACACTGTTGACATGATGTGTAGGAATGACATTTTTTTTGTAAAACCAAGTACATGTAATATTTGAGAAATGATAAACACACACCCCGCCCACCCACCTACCTACACACACACACTCACATGCAGAATTTAATGTAGACATACCGGTAGTAGGGTACCTGTAAATGTAGCACAGCTGGACTCTAGTCTCTATTATTACTTACATGCTCATGTCTTTTACAGTTGGTATGGAGAAATAAAGGGAATAATTTTAATATGTTACTCAGAGACTGTTTAATATTCATCATGATGCAAGCTGAATATATTATTTAAACAAAATATGTAGGCATATATATGTTCCTCAGTCCTCATTATTTGAATAACTTTTCCTGCATTAAGAAGAAAACATGGAAGAGAATTTTGAGATGAGATTTAAGAGGCAAAAATCTGGTACTACATGAACATGTATGAGATGAATAAAAGATGTGAAGAGGGTCTAGTAGAAATTAAATTAATTCATTTGTAATTACTAAAACATACATGAATATATATATTGTAGACTTTTGTAGTTGAAAGCTCCTCGTGTGATAGTTAGGAAGTCGGTGGTTATGATGATTGATAAGACCAAGTGCGGTAGACAGGTGGATGAGTATCGGATTACAGAAGAATTCAGCAGGTGAGCTCCAGGTGACATAATTGTTATTGTTGCCTGTTGTTTCATGAGCAATACGAATCTATGTCAATGGCCGTTTAACAATCCAGCTCGGATTACTGTCAAAAAGAAAAGGTCTTAATGAGAGAGTGAGGAAGGTTAGGGAGGGGTCGGAGTTGATTAGGAGAGAGATGATTGGAATAAAGGAGGGATTAGATAGGATAGACGGAAAGGAACATGAGCGCAAAACGGCAGAGAGAGGAAAGTGGAGGAAGATGTAAACCAAGGGACTTTTAAGATTGGAATCCTAGCAAGTCCTCCTAGTCCGATCTGAGAGCAGCATCATCTAATGCAAACAACAAACTTTAACCTCTGACCTTCTCCTTGGTCCGTCTCCTGCAGCCAGCCAAATTCAAGGCTGTGCGCAAACGAGGAGAAAATATCGTTTGTAAAAGTGCCTAGTTAAAATACCACATGTGCCGCCCGTAAACTGGTGTATGCCAATGAAACTCAGAACCATCATCTTTTTCCTATAATTAGAATTATGTTATTTTGTCATATTTTTGGTATAGACCTGCATTTGTGTGGACCATATACTGGTATGCATTTTCACTGCAAAAAGTATATTTAGAATGAAATGATCATGTCATCACCTAAAATAAATGAAAGGATATTTCCAGATGTTCTGGCCTCCCTACTCCGATCCCCTTTTGAAATAGAGGAAGCCCCAGTGGCAGCATGTGTAGCATTGTACAGTTCATTGATTAATACGACACGATGTCGAAGAGGCAACAGTGAGCATAATTTCATTTTTGCTTAGCCAGCCAGCCAGCCAAGGAGTCCCCCATCATACAAACTACAAGTATTTTCATTTCATCCGGGCGTCACACTGCCCTCGGGCCTTCTCTTTCTGGTTACTAGCGGGATTTGCTAGGATCTTTGGGTCGTGGGGTCGCGGGTTCAGCTGCTGCTCGTGCGATAACCGTGGAAAAGAAAATATGGTAGGCAAAGAAGAAGAAAAAAACAGATTCAATATTGTATCAAAGAAAAGGGTGGTTGCTGAATCTGTGTACCACCGACTTCCAAGATCAACTTGATAATTAAAAGCTTCAAGTTCAAAACATAAAATCATCCAGATAGAAAAAAAATAAATGTTATGAAGTGCTTTACAACTTAGGTTCACTATATACCTACACTTTGTAAGATGGAGGAAATTATTTTGCTATGAAACTTGATATCGCACGGTAAGGCCGAGGTAATTTTGTCGGATTATGGGCGCTGACAGGTTGTCCCATGTATCAAAAAATGAAGAAAAAAGTTCAGCCACAATAGAAAATCTTGAATGGATGCTGTAAAGCCTGCATTTATGTATATTGTAGGCTTTCTAGCTTGCAAGGTAAAAAAATAACATGTTTTAAAATATGTAGAGAAGCCTCATAAGATTGGTATTGATAAATATGTTACAAAAAATTGTCTTTAAAGACCACAAGCAGAAAGGAAATGATGGGTAAGAACAAGATGAATGAAAACAAATGTGTAAAGTAATGTTGAATCATTTGAATGTAGGAGTTTTTAAAATGTATTGTTGTTATTGGCTGTGCTGTGTTCTAAAATAATACAATATATGGAAATACTATGCTTGAGATGAGGGTAGTTACAGTGGACATGTAATTCAATGCATTCGGTTGGACTTCAATTGTTTGTGTGCTCTCTGTGTAGTAGTGAACTGGCCATGTCCTTGACACAATTCACACATCTATATTTTTTCTTTGTATTGGTTTCCCATCCCTACTGTTTTAAGTGCAATATATTAGGTGAAAATCGAAAATATACTATACATAACCCACTGCACTGTGGATTTAATTTGTCCAGGAATTTGATAAGAAGTATTGTTTTGGAATTGCTGGAGTTTTCAATGACTACATGTATGTGCATTTATATGCCTATGATGCACAGTGCAGCACAGTGATCAAGTCCCATGCATAGTCCTTCATGTACAGTATGAAGATTGCATTTTTTTTTACCACAGAATGCACCCGTGAACATGTTCATTGCAGCAGCATTGTAAACTGCATGAATGCTGCCTCACATTGCTTTTCGCATGTATGCACATGATAACGGAACTCGGAGCCCGTGTTGAAAGGATACCCCACGCTGTTCACAAGCTTTATATTTCTTCACATGGGCCTGGGATGGATGGGAAGCTAGGAGCTCTAGGCATAGATAAACATGCATAGCAATGGAATATAGCCTTTCACTCCTCGCCTTACCTCTCAGTCAGAACAACGCACCAATGTACACAAAGCCTAGATTCCTCCACCAACTCCAGTCATGCGAGCAGAGGCAAGAGCTCAAAACCAGTCAAAGATGGCAGAAAAAGAGCTTGTAGTATGCTACAGCTACACATAAATCATTGGGAGAGACTGGGTGTAACAAATGAAATGATATGATCATATAATGTTAAATGAATTTGTCTCTGACATGGTCAACGACTCTGTTTTGATAATTTTCTGCATGGCGTTAGAGTCTATAGAGGGCTTGCAAACTGTAGTACAGACCGTAGTCATACTTGCTGTGTACACAGGAAGGCCACCCGCAAATTGGGCTCTCTTCAATTGAACTTATTCTATGGAGAATAGAAATCAATGGATCTACCTAGGGTTAATCCAAATGCAATTGACTATATTGATTTGCTTCAGAATCGTCCTCTGTTGCTTTGTGCTATAGCAATTAGAACCTCACCGGATGGAATAATAGCAATACTGCAATGAACATGATGAACTTTACAATTACGCCAACTTGCTGTTTGTGTGATTTTGAGGAAAAAAAAGTATTGTCATGTGATTATTCTCTGACTAGGCTGAAAATGGCGGTAAAGCAAATAACTTATGCTCATGATTACCAATTACATTGGTAATGTTCAAAGAAATACATCTTTTGATAACCATAGGTATGCGATGTGAAAGAAAATTCTCAGTAAGTATCGTGCCATTATGATGTGTGCATCCATGTGGTTTTGATAAAGTCTCATTTATCACGACTTGGCACCATCAGGCTTACGCTGATTAGCTTTTTTCCCCCTTTCTTAGTTTTCTAATAATCACCATCAGTCATTCTTATTTCTACCCTCTCTCTCTCTGTCACTCTCTCTCTGTCTTTCTCTCTCTTTCTGTCGCCTTATCATTGTTTGTGAGCTTTTCCTGTACCAGTCAATGGCTAGCCCCCTTCAATCCCCTCCACCCATTGTTCGCCTGCCTCCTTTGGGCACCAAGTTGTCCACAGGTTGGTCATGCATGCATGCAGAGAAGACTCCACAGTTCTGGTCCCCCTAAATGGCCCTGTCTCCCTTGTGTTGTGTTACGCCTTCCCTTTTTTGGGGGTATAGATTCAAGCCCCATTGTGTCAGCCAGCGTCTTCCTGTCCCCCCATTCATCAGGTTTTGGCTCTTTCTTCTCGAGGAGCACCAGTGACGACCCTGCTTTGGAACTCTTCTGTTGGTCGACACTAATTGCTTCATGTACAGAGCCACAAGTTAGCGATATAGGCAGGAGTGTTGTTATTAAAGGAAAGTGAAATGGATATAAAAGAGACTGCATGTTCTTTTAGGCTCATTATCATTGATGAACATGTAGCTTCTGTAACTTTCATGCTTGTCATTCAACCACGCCTTGATTTAAAAATTGAAATAAATAAATGATGATAATAATAACAAAGGATTTGGCAGGTTAGAAGACAATCTATGCTTAGAATAGAACGGTTATCAGCGATTACAGTTCAAAATGTTTGGTATCTTATTTGGTCTTGTCCACCTTGCCCCCTAAAGGGATTATCCAGCTTTTTTGTGCTTATGGCTTATCGTTTCCAAGTGAATAAATAGTTGGACGTCACTGAGACTTACTAAGCGAGACAACCCAGATATTTCCATTTTCTCAACACAATGAGCACAATCAGCTACGGTAAACAGCATGGCATAGCTAAAGAGATAGTTAGCTGTGTACATCAATAGATGGAACACGCTGAGGGGGGGGGGGGGGGAAGAACAAACTTTGGCCTATGTTGATTAGCGTGAGGCTGTAGAGGGGCGGATGTGTTTTCCTTGGCAAGAATAGCACCAAAAAAAGGATTCTGAGAATCAAGTTGATAACATATACATGTCCATGTAGGCCTATAAGGGTTTATGTATTGTACTTGTAGTGTTACAAATCAAGTTGATCTGGAACAAGATATTTTATGCAGAGAATATAGGACAGATGCATGGAATAACAAAATTTGATGAAAAACAGGTGAAAGAAATATGCTAACTCTTCTTGCTGGTTAAGGAAAGAGCTAGGACAGAATATTGTTGTTTTTGAGAAAGAAAAAGATAATTGTCAATGAGTTGAATATGCTGATGACAAGATTCTTTTGCTATTTGTATTGATAAACATATGCATGTTTGCATAAGTGTATTTTCATGATGTAGATGTTGTAGGCCCACATGTACATTGTGCATGTAGTTCACAATCAAAGGCAAGATTTGTCAAATGATATATGGCCAGTATTGGCCACATAACGAAGGAAAATTCAGAGAGAGAGGTCGAAAGGATTGAAGTGGCAGCCATGTTAGCTGTCTGTCGTATGAGGGAGCCTGCAGCTAAAGAATAAGTGTAGAGAACCTTGCCTGGCCCTGCCGAATAGCCTTACTGGTGCCAACGCTTAGCAGAAGGACGCCAGTTTTAATGACTATCCAGAGACGCTTAGGACCTCTTTCTGTCTATCTCTGATTTTTAACCTTTGATTCTATGTTTCCTTTTTCCTTTCTCCAATATACGTCTGTCTCCTCTATTCCCTCTCTCTCTCTCTCTCTTTATCGTACAACACAGTGAAGTATATCTGTAAATTGATTTTTTATCTGTAGACATGTGGCCATTGGGTTTCTACTTTCTTGCCATGTATTGATCATGAAACTCCTATTTGTTTACACATTACATGTACATTTTGCAATATGCTAACTTACTAATATAATTTACATGCCTTTTAAACTAAAATGAATACAGCATTACTTAAAAATATGAAAAGCATTTATAAATGCAATTGCAGCTCATGTTTCAATCTGGGAATAGTTTCAAAGCTGGAAAGTACAGCCCCTTGTATTCTACCTTCATTGCAACTCAGTGGGAGTAATGCAAACCAAAACAAGGATATTTTAGGGAAACCGTTTGTAGAGACTCAGTGGGGTTGCTGGAGTAATTGGAGGAGAGATGATTGGCCTTGTGACCTTAAATGTCATGCTGGTAATATACCCACAACTTCAAACTCGACCGATACTGATTGTTTAAATACATATGTTATGGTTCTTGTAATGAATGTGTTTGGTTATGTGTGCACTTGTGCAGTCGTTTTCACTTTGCGTTGAACATTCCTACAAAGATGCCCTTTTTATCACTTTTGTATATTAAAAACTAAATTAATTTTACTTTGCATTCACAATTTCAAATGCATTTCTTATTTATGATAAATTTTGACATTGTGTATACAATTAAACATACATGTAGTCCCACATGATTATCTGTATGTCTTCTGCACATTGAGTCCCCTGTCCGTTCCACCACACCTTCCTTTCCGAGGCAAATGGCTGGCCACAACAGGTCCATCCATCTCTGCTGCAGTGGCATGCTGTGCCATGTTATTGACACTTGCATTTCCACCTGTTGCCGTTGAGATAGGTTCCCCGAACATTGAATGAAACACCTGATGGCTGGCGAAGTCAGCGACCGACCTTCTTCGCACCCCTGTTGCCTTTGCCTCCACTCTTGCTTCTCTTTGCGCCTAGAAAGTTCAATTTACGCCACATTCCTGCTGATTAGGGCTGGTGTCATTGACATTTGAAGGGATGTGTCTCGGTGATGCTCCACTCTGGTGTTTGTCACCTTTTTGTTTCATGCCCACATAGAAAGCTACACCCTGTATAAAATAGAGCAAGATTTGTCATGTACCGGTAGGTACACAACAAACATATACCCAATACTGTACTAGGCCCACGCCTATGGAGCCTACCTTAACTGTATTAAAGGTAAAGACCAGTTATGGTCATGCGATTGCATTGTGAAAGAAACGTTGTGGAATCGATCAGAAATGGTTGATTATCTAGCATCTAGCATCTGCAAGGTTCTGAAATCATCAAAATGATAAGAAATTTGGCCCATTCTTCGTAAAGTTACAAGCACTATACACAGAAAGATGTATATGAGACTACCCTATATCTCTCACAGACCATGAGAGAAACAAATTTACCAAATATATGAATTAGTAGGCGGTTTCCCGGCAAATTTTTTATCATCATGTATTAGTCAAAACATATTCTTTCACATGATTGATAATGAGAGCTTCCATTTCATTTTTTGAAATTGGGGCGTTTCCAATACTGGTCTTTACCTTTAACATATGAATCGACTTGCCGCAATACTACCGTGTTTGGTTAGCAATTTTCTAGAAATATTAAAACATACATTTATCCTCTATTTTCCTGACATGTACATTTACGTTGTAGGCCCGTATATACAGCATTCACGCACATGTTATATTCCTGATTGAAATTGATTCTATTTATTATCTCCCGATAACTTTAAGCTCACAAACAGTACCTGTACATACATTTATGTTAGCATTGATTACTAAATTCCCTTCCGTATTTTTGGTTCGTAACGTAATACCATGTACATGATACAGTAAAATGATACCCATTATTTCATTATTACACAATAAATTCATTATTACACAATAGATTCCATGTCATAAAGTGATACCTTGAAAAAAGTAAGCTGATATAATGAATGACAGATTATACTGACCAAAATGTGTTTATTACTTAACCTATAATTAAATTGTCACAGAATATTGTTACATGAAAAAAATTAAGATTGCACTTGTGCAGGTACCATAGACTGTCACTGGCCTTCATCAAATATTTCAGCGAATAAATATATAATAGAATAAATGCTTGAAAATACAGTAGCTTACATAACTTAGCTGCACCTTGGGTTGTGGTAATAATTTTACCGGTACCTCACAACTCATCCCAAGGTAATGGATACGGTATAATATGCATGCACTACGACTTACGACTGCAGGAACAGTGCTATTTTATTGCTGGATGGACTTGAGGCATAATGGAAGTTGCATGAGACAGTATTCGGATTGAACTCGGGTTTTGTCATGTATGTCATCAAATATGCATTATAAGTGTGCTACTGCTTGAGCGTCATGCTCACAGTCATGATGCTCCACGTTATTACAGCCAATTCGCCTGCTTCATCGGAGTGGAGCAAAAAAAAGCATAAAACAACACATCCGTTGATTGAACCAACGTAGATGTGGCTAAAGAACATGTGTGCATATTAATGTTCAAGCTACTTGTATAATCATATCATATTTCCTTAATGAAATAACACAGGTGGTCATACAATTCGAGAGGGAATGTTTCCTTCTTCAAATCACTCCAAGACTAGGTCAAGAGTGCCAGTAGAAACATTGTTTTGATGGCTTCGCAAGTGGAAACCAAGCTGGTTGGTTCAATGCAAATGTGCAGTACAGTGTACATCCCTAGTGCTTTACAACCCCCCCCCCCCCCTTTCCCTCCCATGCATTTTCTAAAAAATATGTACTTGAATTATGTGCAGCAAGAAATTCACCAGGGGCTGTACCCCAAATTTACTGTTCCATCAAAAAGGCTACAAATCATATCAAGAGTCTCTGTAGCACATCTCCCTCGATAGGGACTGTTACTTACAGCAGCAGGGCCTTGACTGACCTTCTTTCCAAGTCAATGCCCTGGAGACGAAGTAGAGGCCAGAGGTTCCCATTCCAAGATGTCTGCTTGGTTTGGTTTGGTTTCCCTTCTCTAGAGTCGGAGGATGCTATAGGACACTGGCGCTAGGATTCCAAAGATGCAGAATGGTACTACAGGATACCTTGTTCTGTACCCCTTTTGATTTAGTGCATTCCTAGTCGAGGTTGTGTGAGGATCATAATATAATCTTAAAACAAAATGTGTTTTATCTTGGTTTGTTTTGATCTAAAGATGAAAAAGATTATGTTTAGAACTTAATCAACATCACCATCAACATTTGAGTTACTTGACATTAATAGGGTTAGTGTACTATAGCGTTTTTCCAACAAAATTGCAATTTTGGGGTTTTACAGAAGACACTGTTGACTTGCACTTCTTGTTTCAGACATTATGGTTGTCCTAGAAGACAGGATATCAGGGGTATTTGTGGACAAGAGTTTTAGTTGCCCCCATTGAGGTCTATGGTGATGATATTCAGAAAGGATAGTCTAATCATAAGGGGTGCATCCTGGTTAGTCTGCATTCTTAATTTGGAGTGCTGGAGGGATAATTTGTCATTGGGTAACAAGGAAATGGGGGCAATAACCTCAAGAAAATGTTTGGCTGCACCACTGGTGTGCCTCATTAAATCATTTAGTGCCAATTACCCATACCATCAAGGGTAAATGGTAGAACCTCAAACTGCAGTATTAGGATAGTCTTCTTTCATCTCGTCTCGTGCAGGCTTTGTAACCCCTCGCTCTTTTCTCAATTTCAGCCCCATCTCTTCCCATCCATCGCTCATTTTGTCTGCCTCTACCCCTCTTTATGACCCGGGATGAATGGACCTCGCTTGCCTTTTTGAATTTATGCCCTTTTGAAATGCTTGTGAGCACAATGGGAAAGAGGGAGACTCGCCAGGGTTGAAAAGAGGGTCATTAATGGGCCAGGGGTTTTGAGCCCCCTATTATGTCCTAATGACCAACTAACAAAAGATGGTTCCTGTGTGTTTACAGAACATTGGCATTATAAGGGGGCCCTACAATCCAACGTTGGTTTTCCTTTCCATCTCTGTTTCCTTCATCCCCTCTCTCTGACTCTCCCAGTCCTATCTGCTTTGATATGCATTTCAGAATCCACATCAAGTTATAAACCCTCCATCAATATTTTGTTTGAAAAAGTAACTCCTTCAAACAAATATGCATGCAGGAGTAAGTAGTACACTGCCAAAAA
Source organism: Strongylocentrotus purpuratus (assembly GCF_000002235.5). Lineage (NCBI taxonomy): Eukaryota > Metazoa > Echinodermata > Echinoidea > Camarodonta > Strongylocentrotidae > Strongylocentrotus > Strongylocentrotus purpuratus. Next base: position 44,983,434 of record NW_022145612.1, on the reverse strand, counting down.
GCCACGGCACGGTGTATGTGTGTAATACATGTACACACGCACACATCGCTGCAGAAATGCGTTCTGTGTGTTTTTTTCTTCTCCTTTTTACCCTGTGCATACATGGGCATTGGCATGGTTCTTTGAACAAGCATAAAGAATTCACCTCTATTGCCATCATACATCGAATGAATCCTTGCCGCTTTTCTCTCCTTTCTGCTCCGCTGTTTTTGTGACTGTTTCCTTCTCTGGTGCATGTCAGTTGCCTATTGGGGGGAGGATATGTATATAAAAGGCAGCAGTTGGATTGGAGCCCAACCAGCCTTGGCCGGCAGACTCGCTGGCTCCAGCTCACGATCTCTGGTGGTAGTGGGTCAAACCAACCCAGAGGAGAGAGCTAGTAGTGCATACGGGCTCGACTTTATTACAGGCATGGGAGAATAGAGAAGAGTGGGAGAGAGAATGAGGGTGGGGAGGAAAGGAGGATTGATGAATAGAAGGATAGGTAGCATTTAAATTGTCTAAGCTGCCTTATTTGTGAGGATACGTTTATATTTGGAAGTGATGTTGTTTGTTCATAGTGCACATGGAGATTAATATTTGTATTTTATATTTTTGTGGAGGGGAGGGTGTATTGTTTTTCATGGCTATGGATAGGCCTATCTACGCCTCATTTAAATTCAGTTGATCAATAGCATTTTGATTGGTTTGGCTATAGGAGCTTGATACGCTAGATGATGTAAAATATTGTCTCAAGGTTAAAATTCTCAGCAGAAGTAAGTTCTCTTTCTTCATGCAACTCATGGAATGTGGAATCTGCATAGGAGCCCTTTTAGGAGGCCTGTACATTTTGTGTTAAAATATCATTAGTGTGTATTTGTAGTACTATTGAGGAGAGCAGACTATGTTATTATGTACGGCATAACAACTTTGATGAAAGATTGCTGGCTTCATTTTGAACATCTCCAATATCAGTATATCCCCTACATGGTGCCCCATACAAAAGATCTCCATGATCATACTGCCTTGCTGCAGCCATCCCTGAAATTACCATTTTCAAATCTAGTCATGAGACTCAACCTATACCGGTATGTACATAGATATATACTTCTACCTGTGAAATAAAAATTGTAAATACATGTACACCCTCTCCTGCACAGAGCAATACTATGAGGAATATGTATATTTCATGGAGGCCTGCATTTAAATTAGAACAGTCATACATGTACATGTATGTATGTTCCAAGCATTTTTCATGGAAGAATGTGGGATAATCTCAGTAAATGAATCACTTTTGAGTTTTGACTGTATTTGAAAAATCATTTGATAAGGATCCAGGAGCAAGTTGTATAATATTAGATGATATACATTTCACAGTAATCTACTGTCTTCACGTATTGCAGAAAAGGTACAATGGCCATTTTTTTCATTCATTCATTCATTATTGACTCTTTTTCTTGTCCTTTCTGACTATTACATTTGTAATGCAAGAGATTGTGTACACACATTTTGTTTCTTCTTTCTCTTCTCTCTCTCTCTCTCTCTCACTCTCTCTCTCTCACTCTCATATTCATTCATCATGGACTCTTCTTCTTGTCCTCCCTGACTTTTACGTTTGTAATGCAAGAGATTGTGTACACACATTTTGCTTCTTCTTTCTCTCTTCTCTCTCTCTCACTCTCTCTCTCACTCTCTCGTTCTATCGTCTACCATTCATGTATATGTATCTCGCTTTGATCAGTAGGCAGCTGCCTATTATTAATCATGTGGGGTTTGACCCAGACTGATGGTCGTCAGCGGGCCTGGGTCGGGCGGTATGACAACCAGCGCTTCTGATGTCACTAATTATGTCCCACCATCGCTAGTCTACGTCTCCATACTTCCTCTAGCCATCGCCACCGGTTCATGACTATTTGTTTTAAAGATGATAGCAAACAAAAGATACCCTATGCTTCTGTTTTGGTATTGTAAATTTGTATAAAGATGATGAATTTCTGAGATTTGTGTGCTGATACAGTTCGTTACTCGTTGATCGGAGACAGCCTTCATTTGATGAAAGATTCATTCATGGCGTGACCTTTTTTCTATTATTCTATCCTGTGGCTGATTCTTCACCTGACATGAACCTCCACATTTTGCAAATATTTGTTTTATTCATGGCTCTGTTTTAATATCTCGGCCTACACATGTATTGTCACAAATGATAAGAGTAATTACCTTTCATGAGGTTTACTCTTTCATACAATGTAGTTGCTTTAAAAATCAATCATTGGAGCAAGGGTGCATATTGATGTATGCTTATATATAGGTACCCCATGCAGGGGGGTCATTATGCTTCCAAGAAATTTTGCAGGGTGTCTCTGGAAAAAAGGGTAGAAAGATGGCTTCTATCCACATGATGATAGTGGTGCTGAAAATAGTACGTTTGAAATTGTTCAGCTCATATGTAGATTCTGTGTGAAGTCTGTTGCAATATATTTTTGTTAAAGAACTGGGAGGTATACACTATACAGCAGGTTGTGATGAAAAACAAGTTATGGGTATCCTGTTGATTGGGACCTGTGTACATTCAGTGCGATGCTTTCATCTATTTGGGCTACTGTAAACACATGTCACAAACTTGACTCTTATCTTCTCTAGACTCAAGAGGACCATGTCAGGTTCGCGTATTGAGAATCAGTCAAAATTTGAAATATGTCCAACAGTTGCGAACATTATAGGCACTTTGGGCGTAGTTTTTACGATGATAGGAATGGGAAATTTTGTTGAAAGAGAATATGAAGCCCCTTCAGGAGTTTGGGAGAAAAGTGAGAGTCACGATCGCTGTTTGACCTTCCAAAGATGAAAACACAAGTCACTCTGCCCTCAAGAATAACTGCTTGGAGTACTTGGGAGTGACACAAGAGCATAGAAAGATCTCTCCCCTTACCAGAGACAGAGAGAAAGAGAGGGCAAAAAAAAGTGGGGGGGGGGGGGGGTAGCATCTAACAGGACCCTCTAGTTGGGGGGAAATATATCAGGTTGATATCATAGCAAAGTGGAAGAGACAAGCAGGGTTGTGGTATTGTGATGTTGGCTCCTGAGAGAGCATTAGGAGTCCTTTGGTCTTGGTGATGTTAGCTAGTCGGCTTCTTGAGGGCTAGTAATGGGATTAGTCTTGTAAGTGAATTTATGATATGTTTCAATCTCGTATGACTTTGGAGGTAAAGGAGACGCTCCTTCCCAACTGCCCTTTGCTGGAATATATGGTTCCTTTTGAGCTCAGAAGCAGTTTCCCTGTCCACTGTTAGAAAGCTTCCTACTCCTAGTGAAAGACAAGTTAGTGTGGACATGTTTAAGTGAGGCAAAGCATATGCAGTAGGGTTCATCCAAACTGAAAGACTTCAGACTTACATGTACATGAATAAGCAACCAAAGCCTGTCTGTCTCTCCCACCCAGTATGCTTAAATATGTTTGAACTTAGTAACTTACATGACTATGAAACATGCAGTATGCACATTTTCTTTTCTGTATTAATTAAAAGACATTTTTAAGCAGCAATTATGTTTCTCATGCTTTCCCCTGTCATCAGTCATAGGCAAGCATGGCGACAACATGTTAATATCTAATGAACCATTTGTAGACCACCTGTTATGAAGTGGTCTAATTGTCCATTTTACTCTACAAGCTTTCAAAATGTTTGGCTGCCCACGACAGGGGCTCGCTCCCTGATTCAAAACATGTGTCTCATTTGTCATATTATTTTACCACCAGACAAGGGAAAGTTTGGAAAACGGAAACATAGAAAGATGAAATTACGAGAAATCTTGCGAGTCTGTCTTGAAGACTTTGATTGACACTTCTCTTTCCTCTAAAAATAGCCATCTCTGGGAGTTTTCTGTCAATGTTTGTTTCCTGATTGACCAACCAAACTTTCTTACAGTTTATGGTAAATTTCCTGCTGGCATTTTAACGATTAACTTACTTAACCCCCCCCCCCCCCCCCCCCCCCCGGCCAACCCCACAACCCCTAAAATGTGAACAGACAGAGCATGAAACATATATATATATATATATATATTTATTTTTTCATGTGTGAACCATATAACACTGTTATTAAGTCAAGTGATCTTAATGAGAATTAATTGTCATATGATTGTCACACAGTTACATCACTGTCATGACCATTTGTCGGTGTCTGTATTGATTAGTCGTAATTAACCATGTCTTCTTTATTTCTTCTTCTTCTTTACTCCAGGTGTGGACGCAACGAATGGCAACAGGAGGCACTGGTGTCACGTGGCGTATTGGGAACATAGAACGCGTGTTGGACCCATGTACTCAGTATTCACAGACTCTGTAAATATCTTCTATGACCTACCTCACGGGGACGGATTCTGCTTGGGCCTGCTGAAGCGGGAGGGCCGGCCAGAGTCCGTCGCAAAAATTCGCCAGAAGATCGACTACGGGCTATCGATGAGCCGGGAAGAGGACGGGGTGTGGATCTACAACAGGAGCAACTATGCCTTATTTGTGAACTCCCCCTCACCTCACTCCAGGACGTTCACAGTGCACAAACTCTCGCCGGGATTTTCAATCAAGATCTACGACCACGCCAAGTCCAAGTTGTTAGAACTCATGCACCGGGAGTCGGAACCGCCCGATGGCCCGGTGGATCCGAATTCGATACGAATCAGCTTCATCAAGGGGTGGGGACCACATTACTCTCGCCAGTTTATCACCTCATGTCCTTGTTGGATTGAACTGATCATGACGGCGCCCCCGCGGTGATGACCACCACGATGCTGATGATGCATTATATTACTTTTAGATCTAATATAATATTTTATATTATATATATTATATATTATAATACCTGTACATATGGACTCATTTTTACAATTGTAATTTATGGTGCCATGCATAAGTTCATTCAATTATTGTATACTCCCTTTCTCCCCTCTTCCCTATCTCCAACTTTGCTAACAAGACTTTGTTCTCTCTTCTCTCCTTGTTTTTAAAGTTTTCTTTCTTTCTTTCATTCATTCATTCATTCATCATTCATTCATTCATATACCTCTGTTCTTATTCAAATTGCCCATTCTAAAGACATGTTCGTAACACACGTACATGTGGTGTTGTTCATGTGTATAGGCAAACGTTACTGTTTTTTACCAGTTGAAAATATGACAAATGACGAAAGAGAGAAAAAATATGGTATTGAATTAATAAACTCATTAATATGCACCATGAAAGTAAACAAAAGGTATTCAGAGTTTTTCTTCCACAAGTTTGTTTTATGGTAATTGGTTGTATTGATTATGGTTTGTGTGATGAATAGGATTCTCAATAATAGAGATTCTCAGTTGAGATGGGTGAACCGAACTTTCCTCTAGTGAACTGACATTTGCTTGGTCTTTATGTTTTCCAAAATAAAAAGCCAAGTTCTAGAGTTAAATTGGAATCAAGGTGAAGTTTAGGGTTAGTGTTGGGTCAAGGGTTAGTGTTGGGTCAAGGGTTGAGCTTTAGAATTCGGTTAATGTTGGGAATTGACCACAGAGCATTTATGGAGGAGTGTGTCGTGCAATCAAATACTGATACACACCTAATCTCAATTTTTGTGAAATGTTCCAAGAAAAGTTAATGAGGAATAAATGGATAAAGATGATGATTTTGATGATGATGAAGATGATGATTTTGATGACGGTGATAACAGTGATGATGATGATGATAATGGTGGGGATGGCGAAGATGATGATGGTGAAGATGATGATGAATTTAATGACGGTGATAATAGTGATGAAGATGATAATGATGGTGGGGATGACGATAACAGTGATGATGATAGTGGTGGAAATCATCTACTGGTGATGCTGATAGGACAAAGAAATTGATGACATTCAATAAAGTGAAAAATGACAAGGTCTAGAAAGCAAATTTCCAAAATTTAAAGAACAGTCTGGGTTGTATACTTGTTTGGACTTCACTTTTTCATAATAATAATATAGTAGGCTCTATGTGTAATCTGGGCCCCATCTTGGATCAATCGCAAATCTTCCAATCACAAGTCCTCTAATCAATCACAAGTTTGCAGCCTCTGATCTATTATGTACATAGTTGCAATTGAAATCAATCGTAAATATGTTATGATTAATATCAACTGTTTATAAGATGGGGCCGTGGTTGAAGTTTGCCTGAGACCAAGTCATTTTTGCTATCCTCTATCAAGAAGAAGATGACAAGTCATGCCAACAGTTTGCCTCCGTGATAAAAGACAAAAAAAAAAGATGAAAGACAATAACAATTTCATATGAACATGTATGTAGTAGGCCTATAGTACTTAAATCTTCACAAATATACAGCTTTCTTTGTAGTAGTAAGCCTTTGACCAAATTTTGTTCAATGATATGATGGTATACAGCATACATCAGTAACATGAGAATGATTATGATGCAGCTTTCTTTTACTTTTATGATTAGAAAAACTTTTGTTTATCACTGTTAGCTTTGAAAAAAACAATTGATTTTTTAAAAATAGTTTTCAATAGGAAGGGAGTTCCTTCATTTGGACTAATGCAAGTTAAACCATTGGCACTATATGGCCAAACACTGATAGATTGCCATAAGAGTAGAATAAAGTTAAAAGCCTGACACAAATATCCAGTATTACACTAGATGAACACAACTTCACATTCATAAAATAATGATCAATCCTTAAGCAGGCCCTTATTTTCAAAGCTAACAACCCATTCTGACGCCTTACTGGGAAGTAGGGTGGGTGAGTTTGTGTGTGACTTCGTGTTTTTGTTTATGGGAGGATTGTCTGTACTGGCGGCGTTCCCCTACATTGCTTCTATTCTTACAGCCCAGTCTGGCCGGTGCCAGCTCAGCCCCAACTCTGCTGAGCTGAGCTGAGCCGAGCTGAGCGAGCGACGACCGACTCCATCCACTCAACACACTGTGAGAGGCCTCGCATTCGAATAGAGGACTGTGTACGCCACTATAATTTGCCTCGTTGTTTCCCGTTCCATACGCACTGCTCAGTGCGTATGGTTGACCCACCAACGCCATGATTGACCGCAGTCCGACTCCGATGGTTTACACGTAGTATTGGGAAGCATTACTAAAAGTAACTTTAGTAAATAAACCTCATTTAGAACAACTTACAATATGCAATCACTGGAATACAATCATCATTACAATATTATTTCAGATTAAATGTTTAGATCATATTGTTTGGAGGATCCCATGTCCTTATCCCTCCCCCAAAATATTAAGTCACACTCATGTACGATGGACCATTACATTTAATTTAACTAAACATGTTAATCATGCCTTGATTTCGGTAGGTTCTATTCCCTTATGGTCTTCCAAAATTCAACTCGCTATATTTCCCAACCGCAATACCTGAACACTCCGGGTCTAACACAAACACAAGGAAGGTTTACGGTGGCCAGCCGATTGTCATTTTTCGGACTGCCTGCAACTCTTTTTGTTCTTACCCCGTTTCGCTCTAAAATTGAACCCCTTTGAATATTTTGATTCACAATTGAGTTGGGTTCCTAAATATGTCCACTCCACCCCCTCTCCCCATGACCTCTCTTCCACATATCGCAAGGGAACAATGGAACGGAGGAAATGTAATTTAGGAGTTTGCTTATTTACAGCTCGGCCTATGAATGATGGCGAAGAGGAGGCAGTCGTTATTACGAGAGGCCTCTAAACGCTAATAATGAAAATGATGGGATTTGCGGAGAGGCTCTGAAATCGAGCTTGTATTATGTTGAGCTAGCTAGGCCGTGGAGTCGCCAAGTTAATGGATAACCTCAAAATCGTTGTGCATCTTTGCAAAACACGGGACATTATTCAGGATAATTGCTGATTCGGGGAGGTAAATATCACGAAGATTACGTAATAATGAATACCGGTAGGGGCTCGTGTACAAAACTGTAAGCATGTATTGTAGAGTGTGGTGTAGACAGCCAATCTAATGGCCCATTCGATGTGGATTGATGGTGCCTCGCTAGTCTACAGTACAGGCACAGGCTGTATTTCGACTCCCAAGTCGAAATTCCCGAAGCCTTGAGTTTAACCTACCTTCACCATGGTCATATGGAACAGCTACAGTTATGTTGAGTGTAGTCTACGGAGTTTTACAGTTCGGACCCTCAGTTACGAGTTACGACTGACAAGGTTTGTGCAGGCAAGTGCATAGCTTACTAGTCTACAAGAACAGACTCGGTGGTATAATCATTCAAAAAAATGTGCATGTACTTTTCTTTCCGATGTGGAAGGAAATTATTCCTATTTCCATCTCAATTTAGACTCCCCTCCGCCCCCCCCAAAAAAAAACAATTTTTAATTTTCACCTTTGAAAAACATCCAAATCACTAATTTACTCGTGAAAAAAGATGTCTCTAAACAATTTTTTAATGTTTATATTTCACTACTACCACTCTGTATAAATATTGTCTAAATTCAGATAAAAACGAGCAGAGAGGAAAGAGTTAGCATACAGAATATTGATAATAACAAAAGTATCCAACAGTACATGACATTTTGTCAGTACATTAGAAAATTAATGAATGAATGATCCAATCTGCAAAGAACACACAAATCAAACTTCTAAAAACGTGTATCACGATGTAACACATTACTGATAATTGCATTAAAGGGAAAGTCCACCCTGAAATTAAGTTAGTTTTAATAGGAGTAGAAAAATGAGAGAAACAAGTCAGTGAAAGTTTGAGCAAATTCCGATTAAAAATAAGGAAGTTAGGATTTTTGAAGTTGTGATCAATCAAACACAAATTGGCAACTCTATGACGTATCATGCGAGCTCAACTTCCATTTGCTCAGTACTAAAAAAATCTAAAATTTTCATTTTCCCTCAAGAAAAATTTCAACCATACATGCACCCTAAATATAATAATTGCAAATATGTTTCTATACTCCCCCTGCAAGGAACTAATATATATTCCGTCATCAATAACGAAGAAAACATGATTTTATGGAATATTATGCACAAAGCAAATGAAGGAGAGCTCGTATAATAAGTCACAGAGTTGCCAATTTGTATTTGATTGATCACAACTTCAATAATTCATAACTTTCTTATTTTCATTCAGAATTTGCTCAAACTTTCACTCACCTGATTTTCTTATTATTCTGCCTCTATCGAAACAAACTTATTTTGGGGGTGGACTTTCCCTTTAAGCAAGCATTCCGAAGCATAGTTTAGCTTCGTTTCATCCTAGTAGTTTGTCTGTTCTAAAGATTTGATGGAAAACTGAAGATAATTGTCGACGTCTGTTTGTATTAGCAGAGATTAGTGTCACTGTAAAGAGCAGTTATTTGACGAGATAAAGACTACACGACCAATCCAACCGTTCTCTATTTCCATTCAAGCATTTTACCCCCATTTTACCTCCCAAGATCAAACCAGACACAATAAAACTCAGCTGAACAGATATCACAAAATTACAATGCCGGGCACGAATTAGTAGAATCTGTGGTCCAGTGGATACGTCATCAGCCTATGGTTCGAGACCCGCCATGGCACTGATGCCCTTTGACAAGACATTCACCTACAGGGTTATAATGAAACTTTGTAGGAGCCTTGAGCATCCCCGTAGATGAATATGTGTGCAACATGAATATAGCTGCTATTATCATTACTATCAAAATGTTCTCTGGCACAATTTGTGTCTAAATTTCATTTCCACATCCATTTAAAAAACATCAATTTAAATGCGATCTCATCTTTTAAACATCCCCCCTCCCCACTTTTGTTCTCTCTTTCTCTCTCTCTCTCTCTCTCTCTCTTTCTTTCTCTATTTCCCTCTCCCCCTCTCATTTTATTTATAATATGCCAGTTAATTTCGCCACTGATAATGTGCACAAGTTAGTGTTCCCGGATGGGAGTTGGTAGGGGTGGGGAGTGTTTCGCCCCTCCCTATTCATATTCGCGCTGTCCTCCCTGCCTCAACCACTGCCTGCTGCACGCGGAGAGGAGAGCGAGGCAGAGAGAAAAGGTTAGAAAAAAGCTAGGTGATTGGAGGGGGGGGGGGGGGGTTATGTGCATGCTAGAGGCAGAGTCTCAAAATGGTCGAATTCGCAATTATTTTCAGGAAAACGGACCCGAGCAGAGGCTTGTTATTTTCACATGGCTAGGCACAGGTCAACGACACTTCCAGCAAGCAATGAATGGCGACGAGCGTGTTAGAATGGGTGAATAGCGATGAAAAAAATATCGTATCAAGAGGAATGATGACATGCAGTTGTTGCCTACTATACCTGCAAGGAAAGAGGATATGAAAAGGGTGTTCTTAAAGCTTTTTAACACTCCCTTCAACTACACAGAATTTCACAGAACTCTAAAAAGCTTTTAATCCTAAAAGCTAATAATATAATCGTCTTTATGTAAAATGTGTTACTCTAACCGATTCATGTAGCATTTCATTTTCATAAAGCGTCGTGACAGACCAATATTGGTACAGATATCATATGGGAGGATTTCAAAATTACGTTTATAAAATCTTTACATAATATTACATTCAATGAATTATTCAATATGTTTCACAGATTAGACCGTTTCAACGAAAAATGTTTTATCAAGAAATTACACTGCTGATTCTCAGATTCATGGAATATGGCTTAATTTGTCATATAAGTTTCAAGTATGTCCTAACTGAGATTAAAGTAGGTCAAGGGATGACCAGTATCCATGTATTATATTACATAAAATGTCATCACAACTAATTGATCACCTTAATCGCAACCATGACAATCCCGCCCTCATTACTACCACCAATGTCAGCTGGGTGCCTGCGCGGTGTATCCTTTGATCAAGATGACCAACATCATCCCTCATCCATCTTCATCTCTCTCTCTCTCTCTCTCTCTCTCTCTCCCTCTCTCTCTCTTTTTTTCTCTCTCTCTCGTTCTCTCTCTCAGTTTCCATCTCTCTGTCTAATGTCTGTTTCTCCCATCCACCCCTTCCTCTCCCCCTCTTTCTACCCCCTCTCCCTTGAATATAATTATACAATCTTGTATTCGCCCCTTCTCTCGTTCCTCTCTCTCTCTCTCTCTCTCTCTCTCTCTCTCTCTCTCTCTCTCTCTCTCTCTCTCTCTGTCTGTCTATATAATACCCCCCTTTCTCTCTTCCTTGTCTCTTTGATTCCAACTTCCTGTCACATCTTCTACCCTTTTCCCTTCCTATCTATTTTCCTCATTGACGCCTTTACGTCAATACCATCACCGGGTCAAACTAAAGCCTATATCGAAAAACATGACCTCAAATTCAGAGTCGTACATCATATTTCGTAGTCTTATTTTCTTAAAATACATAGATGCTTGAAACGATCTGATAAAACCCACTGATGAGTTGCATTATCTCGCTTTTAACCCATTAACAAGGTTTATGACAATACGCAAACTTTCTGACAGAAATCTTGTTCAAGAAGCCATTTACTTCATAATCGACAACTTGACAGGGACTATACAAAATAAGAAATAATGATAAAAAATAGAATCTTTATAATATTATTTGACACGTCTGATGTAATAACTGAGTAATATTGCTTTTCACTTCAAGTATACGTTTTACAACACAAAAACAGACAACAAAAAACTCTCAGCATCCATATAAAAGTGTACCTTGCTATTGACATTGTCGTCGATCATATTTTGAATTTTAATCTAGGATAATTTGGGAATTTACCATCACTGTACAACATGTCATGTGGAATTACGCAATTATCATATTGTATATTATAATGATATATTCTATTATTTCTCGATACGGTATTATTGTTCAGATGATTTCTAAATCCCTTGATTTCATCCATTTTCGACTAATTCTTCTAGCAGAAGTTATGACGACAAACTTTTCCGAGACACTGAGGGTTATAATGGGGGCATTCGTTCGATGTATATCTCCAGATTCTTGTGTCCGTTGCAAGCAGTTCAAAAGTGGTTTATTATTTTCTTTGAAGAATCAAAATAAATAGTGAAGAATCACGAAACAATGTCGGCATCATAATTCATGCTATAAGAATATGTCCGAACACTTAGAAGCATTAAAGAGATTTGACAATGATCTTTTATGGCATATTTTATGGCACATTGCTTTTTTATGGCATCGAATCTGATATGCGTAGACGGACAAACTTTCACAGAATTTTACTCACTTCCTTTGTTCGCTCGCACTAAAAATGGGGTCATGGCATATCGATATGACTTTGTGGTGAATTTACATGGTAAATAAATTGCCCCCAAATCATGCTTTTCATATAGCCCTACACCTAAGCAAATTGTCCTCCAAAATGTTCGGATTTTCGAATTATCATCAACAATGGGCGCGAATTATCCAGTGGATAGTTTTTTTTATAGATTTTTACCAATTACAATCCATAGATGATAATCCACTCCAATTATTTACCCAAAATGCACGTGATACTGGTGGCAAATGGTTTATAAAAACCGATTTAAAACTTCTTTTTTTGTTTAAATCGTGAAGCCTGATTTGTAATGCGCATTGAGTCAATATATCGTATCAAGGTTATTATCGACGGTGCGAACTTCCCTCCAATCATACGTGCGAATGATGTAGTCCATGTATACCTCGCGCGGTTTGTACATGAGTGGCTCTCAATGCTGGGTCGAGTCAACGAGTAGAATTACTGCGTGTTTGCTCTTTCAATGTTCCTTATTTCTATATTTACAAGCAAATATAAGTAGTTCATTATTTAGGATAATGGAATGGGTTAACATCATTAATCAGAATAATTGTATATAATACCATGGACCTACATGATACTACCGTTGAGTACGTATATATATGTTTTTGTCAACGATGCATATCAGTCTATAGCATTGCCTAAAACATGAAAAGAAGGTCGGGTGAAGAGAATTTCGATAAGACTTTAATTGATCTTAATTTTTTATGGGAAATCATGTGATATCGGGCGTAATTCTGCCTTGACATTATCTGATTATTCACGCTAGAACTAAATATTCGATGACTCTTTGTCACTTTGTTAAATGTCTCGTTAGTATGTTTTTGTCGCCATTCCCTTTGAGAGCAAATAGTGATCAACGATTAATCTACAAAAATTACAATGTTTCTGCTTACTCATTTCAGAAACATAATACGCCGCAATCGATCGGATAACTAATTTCATTACAGCCTAACTTTGAAACTCAACATTCCTTTCCATTTTCAAAATTTCCCTGTACAGACATGCATTCTTCTTTCTTTCATTATGAGACAATAAACCGTTATGCTTTACAAACGAATGCTGATCTCTAACTTTTGATTGTCTCGAATTCTCAATAACACTTTTTTGATACTTATACATTTCACTCATTGTCTCAAAGTAAAAAAAAATAGTGTTATACGAACAAGGAAAAGTATGCGTGATCTTTTTCAAGTAAATAATGGGAAGCTATTTAACAATTTAATCAACGAGAAAGAATATTTCGCACTCACTAATTACTTGGTCTAGCAGTAAAGCCTTGAATAAAAAAAAAACTAAAGCTAAAGAGGGAGGGGGCTCCCGATGAAGGAAAAATTCATGGAAGTGGAGAAAAGAGAGAGAAAAGGGGGAAGAAATGTGTTTTCAATGCATAGAATAAAAATCTGCTGGTGGTTAGAACTTCTAGGAAGTGGACTCAAAAGGTTTTTAGAGTCTAGTCAACAACGTGCCAAGGCAGCACGAACAAGGCAGCCCGAACCGCACAGTAGCAAGGCAGAGCCATGAAAGCGCAGTCATCAGGTCGGTACGGAGTGGTGCCGGAGTCGAAGCCAGTCTGGCGCCGGGCTGGCAGCGTCATCGGACGGATTGTCTGTTCCAACAGGGTCTGCTTATCAATATACACTGCTCTGGTGTGAGCCTTGATTTCCTGTTTTCTCATAGATTGGCTTCGGTTTTTGTTTCTTTTTCAACGATTCGATGACGGGAAAAAAAAGAGCTTTTTTCTTTCAACAAGCGCTTTCTCGAGATCTAAAAAAGGATATATTCATATGTTAATATGTAGAGTTTGTCTATACCAGTTAGAGGTGCGCTCTTCTGTATAAACAAACCCTCTTCTATACTCATTATCTAATAGGTGCTGATATTATATACAAAAATCGTTACAAGATCCTAGAGAAATGGATAAACAAATATCATTTACATATCATACAAAAACAAACCAAATGAGACAGGGTAGGGTGAGCATGAGAGACAGAAACATCGGGATAGGCTCGGAATGGGCTATTCATTACCATATTGCTTACATGTGCCATCAATTCTACAATGACTTATTGCAAAGGAAATAAAACAATTAAACTGTGAAAACAAAGCGAAATTCGGAACTGACGACTCACATAATAACAAACATGTTTTCATGTATCGTTCCTCTTTAGCTACTTATGCATTAATAATTTTATATTCGAAAAAGTAGTCAAATGATCATTTGGCAGATATTCAAATCTTACCATGCACTGCTAATCTACTAATCTTCTTTAAAAACTAGTCCAGCAATGACTAATAATGTATGTTTTAATTAAGATTCTAGTTCTGCTTCTTTGCAAGTGTCTTTCGATTTTAAAAAAGCACGCAATATGAAAACACGAACCACAATCGAAACCATGGACCTACTATGAAACTCAGGTCGACGTAGCCCTAAAAAAAGTACTGTCAGAAATAAATATTCAATAAATAGCTAAGATAAATCTGAATGTAACGGGGGGGGGGGAGGACATTGCTATGAAATATATTAGACATACAAAGACAAGGATACTAACTGGATAAGCGATTTAAAAAAAAAAAATTCATTTACAATTCTTGACATAGAAAGCATTTGATTAGAAATGCATCTTGCCAAATTTGTTTATCAAAATTCGAGCTATTTAGAGGAAAATCAATACAGTGTCATTTTCAGAGGTTATTGATTCACAATGTCTCTAGCTCTCGATAAAATGACAATGTTCAGACATACTTTAGTAATTACATGAGAACAACTGTTGATGATGATCATGATATACCTTAACAGATGTCGGGTAATTAGTAGGGCTAATTAGGGAAAACCCCTTCCGTCAAGTGAGTCAAGGTAGAACATTCTACTCGTATGATGACACGGCTGCTTCATTATAAAAGTATAGCCTTGGGAGAATAAAGACAAAGATGAGTTCATTACTTGGTGAATTAAAACCACGTCCAGTTCTAAAAATATTTTCTTTTCCATCCATCAATTTCCTTCGATATTTCGCTACATGTAACTTCCATGTTCGTTGAATTAATAATGATTTTTCTTTCAGCATTTCACCAAGCTTATATTTCTAGGGCAATTTTTGCCAGAATCTGAGATATCAAATAGTAATGAAAATGGGAAAGGAGAATGGGAAAACGACGGAGAAAAGGGGGACTGAGAATAATTGATCGGTATGACTTGCAAGCATTCCCCCTTTTCCTTTTATATGTTTACTTTATATTTGTATCATTCTTTTCTTCTTAGTTTATTCGTCTTTCACAATAGAGGAGGAGGAATAAGGAAAGGAAGACGAAGAGAGAAGAAAATGTAGAGACAGTGAGGGATGGAGAAAGAGAGAGGGTTGTGGGAAGGGAGAAAGGGAGGGGAAGAGTGAGTGAGAGAGAGAGAGAGAGAGAGAGAGAGAGAGAGAGAGAGAGAGAGAGAGAGAGAGAGAGAGAATAAGAGAAATAGAGAGCGAGAAGGAGAGAGAAACAGAGGAACAGAAAAAAAGTGGTGCTGGTTCATTTCGTCTCTCACGTTTTATATACACCCTGCTCATGTATCATTGTGCACACATGTGGCTTGAGTTTGTTGAGCTTGTGCAGGGTCCTTCTAAAGTTCTATTCTTGAAAACCATCCACGAGGATTTTCGTCGAAGGCGGGCGCTCAACTCTTTCCGGTGACGGGAAGGAAATCGACAAGACGACGACACCGTCTGGTCGTCACTTACTAGTCTCATATCAAGACCTAACTTAACACTCTATCGTCTACCAGTTTGAATTTTAGTTACTACTTTAGACTTCAGTTATTGAGTTCATTTCTTAACCCATATTGCAATGGTTGTACCAATTATTGTCTCATTATTGTTTCATTACCGAATGAAATAACATCATCACTGTCCAATTAAAATGACTATCCGTATTAGTATGTAATTCATCATATTATTCGTTCTTACTCACACTATGTTATTCTCTTAAAGATATTTGCTATCCAAAGGGTCTTACGAATACGAGAAGCATGTGAGAGAAAGAGAGAGAGAGGGGGGAGTGTGTGTGTGTGTGAAAGAGAGAGAGAGAGAGAGAGAGAGAGAGAGAGAGAGAGAAAGGGACAGGGCCGTTACAAGACTGGTGACTTGCGAGGCATCCTTTCTGCGATTACACATGAGGGGTTATCATATTTTAAGACTAGGAATGGCGTCTCAAAAGTTAGCCTTAAATCAATGACTCAATATCAGTCATTAAGAAGGGATCTCCCAGTCTCTCTCCTCGTCTCGCTGGCATGTCATGCATTGATTAATTCCAGAATTAGTTAATGGTCAGTCTGTCGCCGATTAGCTCGGTCCAGCCTCAGACGTTTGGTCATCATTGCTGAATGGTCATTTTCACACGATTTCTCCTCATCTATACCATAGACGTAATCAGTTTGTGATAGAAATCTGAATGTCTGTATACGAGATTGTGGGAAAGGGGTAGGCGTCGAGATATTTGAAAAGCCCACGTTCCTAGGGAAACGAGATAGTGAGGATAGCGACGAATGTTCTTCGAGGGTCAGCATTTTCTAGTCTCTTGATCCGACTATGAACACGCGTGCTTGTATTATAAGCGTTTTAATATTACTGCTGTTAGATAAGGGATTCATCATTTTAGTTTGATTTATCAATCAATTACATTCTTGACGTCCATTGCGTACTTGCAATGTGGTTTTACAACTTGTAAAATCTGGAAACAAATCAAGTATCTTTCACGTGCACTCGAATGGTTTACCCAGGGATGATCCCTCCCATCTTTCTGGTTTACCCTTTCACATCTTAAAAATAAACTTAACGAAATTATTTCATTCAATGAACTAACTTTGACCAGGGGCAATAATAGAAAATGGCCAAATTTGCATACTACTGTGTCCGGCGTCCGTCCGGCCACGCATCGAAAGATAGGTTGTCAATTAAAACCCGTCTGCCTACATGATAAATTAAGATCAAATTAGACAGGCCGGACAGTGGAAGGGACAGTCTAAGGGACTCCTTGGACCGACCTACTGAGACACGGAAGGCCGGACATACCGAATCATCCTTTAATTACCTCGCTCTCTGTTCGGAGGGGGGTAACCAACCGCTCTCAATTCAAGCTCGCCTTATGATCATTATTCAGCCTGACAGGCCAGAAACTCAATTATGTCAGAATCATTCAAGCTTGTCCTGGTTATTATAGAAAGTTAGGATGAAGCCATTAAAATAGGGATAGCCCCTACATGTCAGTAACTATTTGCCATCACGGGGCTTGCAGATAATATATCCGATGAGAAAAGGAAATGTGAAAATAAAAGTAAATGGCCAGTCGTACAACGGATGTACGTCAATGCACTTAGGACGTTTGAAAATACAAATCCGGCAAGTGGACTAGATACCCATTTAAATTAATTTTTCATATTTTCAAAAATTAGATTATTTTCAAAATCATCTAAAGGAGTATATCTTGTCGATACATTTGACTGCAAAATTGAAAGAATATTTCTGTATTATTACGTAATTTGACCATAGCTTAATGAGGGTCAAAGAGACTAGGCCTTCTCTCGTGTATTCATGCTAAAATCAGTCGATGTTATCCTCCTATTCACGTTAAGTTTTTATTATACAAGTACAAAATCGGTTCACTTTAGATTTTTAGCATAACCCCTCACCAATCCTTGTAAAATGTCATACACTAGTCCAGAGGTAAACTATATCCCTCACTTAGATGACGTAACCATGTTCGTGCGAGACAATCATCGGTATACCTTTCCCATTTAGACAAAAACACACTTGAAAATTGTGATCCATTTGGGGTATGTTTTGTTTTTACAGGTAAATTTGTTAATTTGTTTGTTTGTTACAGGTATATCTGTTAATGTGTTTGTTTATTACGGTCTATTTGATAATTTGTTTGTTTGTTAGTTTGTTTTTTATGAGGAGGTTAGTTTTTGTCCGTGTTGTTGCTTTTTTGTTTAGCGTTGCTTGTCAAACTTGTCCCCCGCCCCCTCCATATCCCCAAAATGACAATCCTGCATGGACCCACCCCTTCATCATCTCCTTGTCAAACACAGGAGTTAAGACTTTCTAATATCAATTTTAAAGTTCATGAATGTAGGTCGACGAGTTCACATTGGCAATGTATTTGCCTTAGTCATGTTGTATGATAGGCTTCCTCCCAGGCATAATCGTGACAATCAAAGTTATTTTCTTCTTTTTTTTCATCACGTGTTAAAGGTACTGAAACATGCCAAATGACAGGACAAAAAGGTAAGCAGTTTCAAAAGGTTATAAGCATAAAAACAACCAATATAGTCAAGAGACATCGCAAGAAATATTTATCCAGAAGCTTGTTTATATACACATATGACAAGTTTGACCGTTTCATTTTCTTTGAATTCGTTCGTCGATCAACGTTAACAAAAAAAGTATGATGCTTTGAACCCCCCCCCCCCACAACTAAACTTTAAAAGAAAATCCCATGAATAATAAGGGTGTTCTTTCAACTCGGTCTTTCAACATTTAAAAATGATAATTCAGAGCTTGACGTGCGGAGTAGGATTAGGGATGGTGTTAGATATGCTACTGCTGTTGCTGATAATGATGAAAATGATAATTATAATAATCATTATAATGATAATGATAATAATAATAATAATAATGTAGTAATGCTAATAATATAAACAAAAATAACAATGATAATGATAACAATAATAATGATAATAACGATTATGATAATAATAGTGATAATAATTATAATAATACTGATATATGTAGTAATAATAACAATATTAAAGGTAACACAAAGTTTTGGGAAATTTTGAAAATTGGGTGGATGGTGAATCTTAACAATTTTGATATATTTGTATGCCCCTTTGGATGTATTATAAGCACTAAAAAAGTTAACCTCTAAAACACTTCTGTTTTCGAGAAAAGTTGAATACAAAAATTTACCGGTGCTCCCGGTAAATTTTGATAAATTTCAAATAGCGCCTACGGCCATGAAAATCTCAGAATATGTAGTTGTGATATATAATTTCCAAACGGGAATAGCTAATCGGTCGATTTTTAGTAAAGAAACATTGTTTCATAGTTAAATTGATATCTTGACCTTGAGAGGAAGCTATACAACATAAAGAGTTTATTATTTATAATTTCATAACTTTAGACTCGATTTCAACCGGGACAACGATCAATGAATATTGTAGGAACGCATATGCTTCCAATATGTTAATTTGAACCAAATTCATGACCCCATACCAAAACTTTGTAATACCTTTAAGAAATATTGATAATAATAGTTTCATTTGAAAGTCGTTTTTCCCTGAGGATGCAAAGGGTAGGATTTACGGTTATAGTGAAAGGATATTAAAGAACAAAAATACATGAAACGAACAGACATAAAGTAAGATACGTACACGTACAGTAAAAATAAGAATGTTTATCATGAAAACAAAATAGTAGTGAACATATAAAATGGTCAAGTTCCCGGATGTCAGACTAGTTTGGTATGAAGACAGAAGCAACCAAATAACTCACCAGGTTGATCATTAAAGTGACTGTCGTATCGCCGCCATCAATGACATGCCATGAAGAGGGGAAACAAACTTCCCGTCATGTTTTGGCTCGCTACTTCCTTCTTTGATCATAGGACATGTAATCCTTCCGGAACAGTGGGAGGGGTAAGGGGGAGGGGTAGTGGAGGGGATGGGGGTAACAAGGGATCTAAAGGGGGACAGGTGAGGTAAGAGGTGAGAGAATGGGGGATTCGATTCATTCGAGATGTGCATGTGTTCTGTCTAATGATGATTCACCGGGAGTGGGTGTCTGTCACGTTCCAACTATACTTTAGATGCATCCCAAACTCTAATCCTTACATACACGATACGGACGCATCCACACGGTCTGTTCGTCTCTCCATTATTTGCAATATAAAAGAATTAATTTAGGAAGAAATGGACCAGGGATAGTAAGGACACTAAAACATCTAACTCCGACAAATACGATTTACTGGTCGTTTGTCTTACAAACGAAGCGGGCATCCCCTATCAGTGAAAATGTATTCATATTGAATCTGAAGAAGACAAAGAAACCTCCTAGCTCCCACAAATCCTAAGAAAATTTATAACAATATTCAATGAGAATCAATTGAATGACACAAGCATTCGAAGCTGCCATTCCTTTCTTCTGTTTCGATTTAAAGAGGGCAAACAAATTGCGAACCGTTCAAACGGTCTGAAATAAGTGCCTCTATGTTTACTTTTGGCCGGATTTAGCATCATAATGATATTTGAGCCCCAAACACCATTCGTAATCATCTTCGACATTCATGATGTGACCTTAAACCTGGATGTAAGAGGCTTGGCACTGTCAGGTGATTAGGTAATGAACATTATCTCCCCCCAAACCACAGGAATGGTTCAGAAAGTGCACAATTATTTGCACTTTTCAAATGCTCCTCAGCATGACATGATCATAAAAGTATGTTTGGTTCATCCGCCTTGAACCATTCTTAGTTTAGATAACGATCAAAGAATACCATGAGGCATCGATTCTTCTTCTTTTACCATATCTGTTGTAGTGGGGGTTATTTTACCTGACTGCTAAGAAAGCATAAATGCTTGTTAGTAAGCAACCAGAGGACCAACGGCGTTAGGTCCTCTCCGAGAGACCTGATAATGAGGATTAATGCAAAGGGAAAGGCGCATCATCTTGATTTCAAACCCGGGTCGCCGGATTACGAGACCACTGCTCTACCATCTGAGCTAACGCGCCGCCATACCAGAAGTTATTCCTATCACTTTCAATTGCTAAAAATCTTTCATCCGTGTATGGACGCCCTGATTGGACCGTCATGCAAAAGGAAGAAGTGCAATCTCTTTTTTGATTTGCTGCTATATCAGCAAGAACGGTATGCGAGCTTGGGCTAAAAAAGATTCTGAGCTCTTGAGTGAACTCCTAAACATCTTTTCAAGAGGGGCCACATCCACATTTTGTCAGGAGCAAGATTAAAATCCTCCTTCTTTCTCATCCCTTCACTCTCTTCCTCCTCTCCTCCTTGTTATTCTCATTATCTTTGATGATACGAAATAGGAGGACTACTTTCCACATTATTACATTACTTTAATTTTTTGCGAAGCATGGTTTATCAGCTTGATAGGACTGATTCATCTGCCGAAGACCACATCCAACTTGCCACAAGACATGAAGGTGCCAAGATTTCAGACTCGGGAAGAGGTAGAGAGATACAAGAGGTTGCTTGCACCTTACCCCGAACCTAGAACACTCATAACTTTGAACTTTTCACCAACTCCTCTTCATCGTTATTAATTTGGATCCCTCTTTTGACATCTCTCTCATACCTTATGACAAGGAAGGTCGTGGCTTTCTAGGTTATTGTGTCATATTTGTAGGTCTTAATCCTCGCCAAGATTCATATTTAGTTTGTCGAAATTAGGGTGACGAGAGTGTCGCAATTAGAACTTAACCTAGATTTTGTCTCGATCTAACAGGTTTCGTTTCTTGTAAGTGGTCTTGACGAAGACGCGACAGAGGGAGACACAGTTGGAATATTACTATCAATTTGATTTGATATAATTATACAATCATGATGTATACAAACAGGCATGGGCTTACGTATCCGGAGAACTGCCCCCGCCCCCAGGACTCCCACCACCGGACAATTTTCGGCCGGACAACTATAACAATTACCCTATTACTCAGGACACCTACCCCTCGTCAATTTTGGAATTCTGGTGACAAGGTTTCATTCTTGTTTGAAAATTAAGCCATTGAAGAACCTTATTTATGCTTCTTGGAATACTTTCTCTGCTAACTTGACTGCAAAATTAGTTAATTTGTCGGTGCATTTTGAAATGGTCCAGTGATGGCCTTCAGTTCATGTTGAATTTTCGCGTGTCGGAAAACGATAAAGCATAGGAATAAAAGGGTAAAATGATTAGTCATTTTTAAAACAGATTGATAAGTATTAATCAAATTTAGCATGTTTGGAGCAATTATAAGCTTAAAGAAGGATAGAAGCAAAGAGGAAAACAGAACGATTGAATATGAAAATCAAGGATTTCTCTTCTTTTTTTAAACAAATAACATTAATGAATAGAAATCTCCACCACCTCCTTCCAAAAATGAAATAACGTTTATAAAGCATACTTTAATAAATCTCCTGAAAATTAAACAGCATGAAATTTGGTGTCATACAATAAAATCTAAAAAAACATAACTTAAAATTCTCGTATGTCCGTCGATGTGAATCAGGTTACTGTTTATCACTGTAGATTGTTTGATCTATACGTAAAATGTGATAAACCTGTTCAAATTGTCGTCTCTACAGTTATTCGCCATGCTCATATAGTTGGGAAGCTTTTATTGGTCTGTATATCCAATTCTTAATTAAATCATTCAGTCAAAAAGAACATACAGTCGTTTCAATTGGTAATATTGCATGAAATTTCATATTTGCATGATACTGGCATTATGTAATGAGCAATATTTTTTTAGTGTAGTCTCCACGACAGTCATCCCGTCGGTCAAGTGTAGTACAAGGCCACTACCGACAGACGACCAGGCAGGCTAAGCGGGTTAAAAAGATGCGCAAAGTTGAGGCGCCAGAAATTTGACAAGTCTGATCCCCTCATTTTGAACCGTTCCAAAAGATGTATTTCGCTCTACCTCATGATAGTGAATCTTTGGCTCGATGGAGAGACAGTCATTTGATTGAATAATCGGCTGAACTTCGCTTTCACTCGGTTTTCTGTTCGTTAATTAGGCTGCAAACAGACAACATAGAAAAGTAACCCTTTTCAATTTCAATGCCTCCATCTTTTTTATTCTTCAAACATTTATTATAAGATATACACATACAAATCTGTGGGCTGAGACAATATTCGAAAAAGCAAAAAGAACCTAACTAAACTGGTATTTTTACTATTCAATAGATTCCTTTCCTGTATTTGAGATGTTCATAGAAAGAAAAAAAACCTTGCACAGTCCTGTTGAGTTGTAGAATCGCTTATTAATTTCTGTTTGAAAGTTATAAGGGGATAATTTACACGATTGAAAAGGACTGATTAAAAGGGAGCAGGATATGGTATTTTAATTAATCAGAATTTATTATTATCTATGTTCTGTGATCTACGAAACGATGGTTAAGCTCTCTATATTGTATTCAATATATACGCATTTGTGATACTTCACATATGGTTTTCTTGTTCTTTTTTTTAACATCAGGAAAATATGTTTCAGTTTATTTAATACTATTACAAGAAATAATGTAGACCGTATTCAATAAATTTGTGTAAAATAGGTCGATAAAGCTTTTAGCATGCAGTCTATAAGTGTTGGTATAAATCTTTAAAATAATTATTTTAAATGCTGCACATTTGTGCTTTTGACGTAAAACCACAAGGGATTTCTTATCCCAAAAAGACAGTTATCTACAATCTGTACATCTTAATGCTCATATAAAATGTTTCATGTTAAATGTTAAAGCATACATATATTTTTCACTTTGTGCATGTCTAATCTGGTCGTTCTATGTTACTTTTGATGAGTCAACAATGACACAGGTTTCTACCAAAACATTGATTTTTATCAGTTGCCACGGTAACTCAACATTTTGTTTGTCTCGTCTGATCCACCATGAAAGTTTCGTTTATGCCTACATAGCAATTTTCTTTATTTACTTGTTTTCTATATAAGCGACTATTCTTGCTGAAATGGTTAGATCCTTTTAACCTCTACCTATATCGGCTACTCACTGAGTCAGGTAAGTCTTTTTGTTTAAACATTGCAACAAAAAAGGATAGAATAGTTATTAATGTTGGCATCAGTGATCATTTTGTGATGAAGGTTATCATTTCATAAGAACCTAATTATGCCTTTTACCTGAAATGGTAGTATTTTGACACTTTTGAGCTGATTTAAAATTTGATTAATGATGGTTTATGTCTCAAATAAATTTACAGAAATCAATTTACAGATTTTCCATCTACATGTACGTATTTTAGTTTGGTAAATGCAAATGTCTTTTTCATCTATTTGTATTATCATTGCATAGCATACATTTATAAATACCTGGACTGATTTGTAGCAGCAATGATTTGATATAACATTGATTTAATATTACTATTATTGAAAATGATTTTGATATTTTGACATTATTTAATTAATTTACTTCCAAAGTGCCCTGGATAGCATTACTATGGCTTTGGTTCCAAAAGCAGTTATATGCATTTCAAGGAAAGAATCAACATATATCCGTGAGAAAACTCTCAAAATGTCAAAAAAACATCCTTTGATATTATAAGTAAAAAAAGAGAAACCTTTAAAATCTTCTAAATGAAGGCTGTACGATAATGTTCATAAATGGCATAAATGATCATGGTGATTATAGTGATAATAATCGAGTTATGGTTTCAGTTGTGTGACACTACAAAATCGCTAGAGAAATCATTTTGAAGACGCCTAGAAATTAGATTTTCCAAAAATACTTATTGGAAAGTGTATATTTGGATCCAGCTGGATTAGATTAGATCTTTTAAAGATACTGAATTAAAGAAGTTAACACATATGCTGATAACAATTGTTTAAAAGTAAACGTATACATAAATCATATATCTAGCTCGTTAAAAGTAAGGTAGGACGGAAAAATTAATGCACGATACATGAGTAGATGGAGGGAATAAGTCGTAATGGTTCAGTGGAAGAATAATGGTAGGTCTCTGGTTCGAAACCCCCAAAGTTGGTGTGCTAATGCACTTCGGTTATCACCAAGTATCAGAATACCTATATCCACTTTTTACCTATCTATTAGGATAAGCATTATTTCCCTGTAGCGGATAGATTATAAGTATTTAACAAAAACAAGGAAAACGTAACATGTAGATAAAACAGAAGTGGGAGTAAAACGGAAGACAAAATGGAACATGATGACGAAGAATCAGTTTAGTAGCAGTCTGCCGGTGAAGTATATCATCATGGGTCTCTCATGTCCATATCACGCCCGAACGCCTCGTCTTTTATTTACACTCACATCATCACTATTACAGCAAGACCATTATATCAAAAGGTATCAAAAATATCGACAATGTGGATGAAATAAACCACAACAACATCTCTTCCCCAAATCAAATTCCTGCGATTTTTAATTCAATTCTCTCCGTATTTCGTCGATAACATCAAAACGATAAAGCCCTGGGCGGCGACACGCTAGCGTAAAAAATCAGAGCCACACTAAATTATCGCCTTCTCATTTTTTGCACAAAATTTCCTGAGCGCCTTTCAGCCCCCTTTTCCTTATTGAATTTCAGTCGCGTTGTAATATAGCGCGATATAATATGATAAGATGCATTGACTATAGTCAACGGGCAAGCCCAGCTATTTTTCTCCTATCTTTATTATATTTTCACAGTCATTTTTTCCCTGCATGCCGGAGGGCAAATAGCGTGTGAAATTGAGCGTTCAAAAATGGTGCATGATTGTTATTTTGTTAGTGATATTACGCTCACACTAAGTAAACCTTGGGTAGATTTCTTGTCTCGGTGTCGCCATGGAGGAAATGGTCGCTTATTTCAGTTTCCCTGGCAGGTTCCACCCGTACAAGGCTCGAGGGCTCGAGTGAAGAGAGATTGATCCTTCTGACTCTTCGTCACAAACCAACAAACCATTAAGCAAAAAGAGCATCGCTTTGATACACCATCTTGCTTTTCTATAGAAGTGCGCCACGAGAAATATGAAAATATATGTATTTGTGGAAAATATGTATGCTCGCTTTCACTGTGATTCCATTCAAAACCAAATAATATATATGTATAT
The DNA here is from genome assembly GCF_000002235.5 of Strongylocentrotus purpuratus. Lineage (NCBI taxonomy): Eukaryota > Metazoa > Echinodermata > Echinoidea > Camarodonta > Strongylocentrotidae > Strongylocentrotus > Strongylocentrotus purpuratus. The sequence continues at coordinate 44,957,402 of NW_022145612.1, read as the reverse complement.
ATAAAACGCAAAGAGTGAAGAGGGATGGACTGGAAAAAAGGGAAAAGGATTGAGAGAGAAAAAGAGAGAGAGAGAGAGAGAGAGAGAAGGAAAGAGAGAGAGAGAGAGAGAGAGAGAGAGAAAGAGAGAGAGGGGGGGGGGGGGAGGGAAGAAGGAGGGAGATGAGAGAGAGAGAGGGAGCGAGCGAGTTGCGATAGGGAGGGGGGAGGGAGAGAAGAAGATGATGAAGAAGAAGAAGTAGTAGAAGAGGAAGAAGAAGAAGAAAAAGAAGAAGAAGGAGAAGAAGAAGAAGAAGAAGAAGAAGAAGTAGGAGAAGGAGGAGAAGAAGAAGAAGAAGAAGAAGAAGAGGTAGAAGAAGAAGAAGAAGAAGAAGAAGAAGAAGAAGAAGAAGAAGAAGAAGAAGAAGAAGAAGAAGAAGAAGTAGGAGAAGAAGAAGAAGAAGAAGAAGCAGAAGAAAAAGAAGTAGAAGCTGAACAAGAAGAAAAGAAAGAAGAAGTGAAAGAAAAGGAGGTTTAGGAGGGTAGGAAGAGAGACGTGGTAGGAGTCGAAAGCAAACGGAGATTAGTGAGAAGCTTATTTATCCCATTACCATTTTCTTGCTAATGATTTCAATAACAACATATGTTTTTTCCTAGCAACGGCAATTTAATCTGCTGCATTTACACAGCTTTTCATTTCTTTTTAAAATTGAATTATTCTACTTGGAAAAGCCAAAGTGTATTTCTTCTCTCAGATCATTCCGTATTCACCAATCAAAAGTAAACAGCAAAGTTAGCAACCACTTTCATTTACGTCACTATTTGGGCGACAGGTAAAATAGGGATTAGGAGCTGATGACGTCATTACATCCTGATGGGGATCTCTGCTATTCAAATCGGACATTACTATAAGACTAAACGGTGATTGGTCAAGACTAGGATTGGCCAACTTACTGTCTAGGTGAATTTTTTCTGAAACTTTTATGGGTTCCTTTCATCTTCCCGTCAAAATATGTAGTAGTACTTAAAATGAACTATGAATTATATATTATGGAAGAAGATTATTTGTTAGATGAAAACTATACTTTGAATAATAATTGTATACAGTAAACATCTTTTTTCTATTTTAACTTTTACTTTGGCACTTATTTTTAAATTTGTGCAGCCTAAGCAGTTGTAATGTAATACATTTTATGTCCTTTACCATTCTCCTTCATACAAGAATAAGAATACTTTATGATAAATTACATTTTTTTCCCTTTAAAGCAGAATTGATGTTGATATTGCCTAGTAATCATTATATAGCTATTCTTAAAATGGTCTATAAGCATATTGTGGAACAATAATTATTTTTATTCTATTTCGATAGAAATGCACGATATTAACTTCATACAACTTTAATCAGCCAATTAATCTATTCGATAAGAGTTATTTTTCACCATCCATCACAACTCTTTACAAAAACTGCAAAAATGACATCACTCCGTTTTTCAATCAGTGATGGCACGCTGTTTCCTGTTGTCTGATAAAAAAAATAATGCATTCCAATTGGAAAGAAAAACATTTGCCTTTCGAAGTTTCAGCGCAATATGCCGATATATCAAGCATCGCATAAATAAATAGCGAAAATAGAAGTCAAATTAAATTGGGACGCCGATCGCCAGCTCAAGAAATAATTGTCCTTAATTGTCTGGGCGCCGGGCTTGGACAAATTAGTGAGGCCGATTAAAACCAGGGTTTAAAATGGTACATTCATGCCGCATTCATGACCTCTATTATACGGTTATATTTAACGTTTAACATACTGAAAACCGGTGTAGCGATGGTGATGAAGAATAGAGCGGCAGAGGAGGGGTTAAAGAAGATAGGATACACGAGATCAAGGCGAGTTATGGAAGGATTAGACTACTTACCGTGTGCAGGGAAAATTCGTTTTCATGATATAAATATTCTTTGTAAAATTCAAGAATTGTCTTTCGTCAAGGGCGTTGTTTTGTGGTAGACTGAATTATGGTGATTATTTTTCATTGTAAGAGGTTTTATGGGCGTCCTTGTCAATTTCATTTATTTTTTATTTTTTTTTAGAATGATAGATAATGTTAATTGATGTTTACAGGGTTTGAAATTTTCGAGCAGTATCTGAATTTCATCGGTTCCATGGAACAAAATAAAAAAGAGCATCGTTAGATATCTTTTAAACCGGTTTCTTTGTTTGTCATCCATTCAAAGCGGGTTCGCCTTGGACCCTTTATAGCTATTTAATTGAATAATTTTCATTATGAAGAAAATCAAGAAAGAACATGTTTTGTGTCCTATTTAAAAACAAATTGCTGTTTTGAAAGTTGAAGATAATTTTACCCCTAGCAAATAAGTAAAGTCCTAATTAGATTAAAAAATAATAGTCTATTCATTCATAATTTATTAATAGTGATTGCCTTTTTACAGTCTAAGGAGCATGATGCTAAAGAAATCAAAATTCTTTTAATTTCAAAAAGAAATTATACGATATATATACGATATAACCTTTCTTTAAGAGTTTTCGTAACAGTGTTAAAACGCATCTTTAAGAGGTTTTAAGATTTGTCTAAGATTCACAATTGATTTGCGGAAATATATTGCTCGTACATGGCACAATACAATGTAAATTAAATAGACAAATGTTTTGAAATCCCTCTTTCATATTGCATGTACTTTATATTTGTACGTTCAATATTCAATAGCTCTCTTAGACATTGCTATTCAAGTGTAATTGTTAAAAACGATATAAAATACTATTAATATTTTAAGAAATTGGTTGGATTAAACATAACTCTTCGAGTGTATGTGTATGTGGATGTGTGTATGTGGGGGGGGGGGTGGAGGGCTGAGTTGGGGGCCGCATGTGCTTGAAATTCATACCATCACATAAAACCATTGAAAGAATAGATGAGAATGTATTCACTCGAAGGTGCGTGAATAATGAATGAATAAGCAAACATTTTTTTTGCTAGCACCTGTTGAAATTGTTTCTGAGCAAATTAGTCCTAATCGAATTTGATTTTTACAAAGTTCCGATGAGGCGATTCCTTGCAGGCGAGTCGTCTCGGGCGGATGGCAGCTAAGACTTGAGAGGAAATTGGGGGCAGTGCCCAGTCGATTGGACCCCGTTCACACCTAGTATTAATGCGGTATTAAACATATCAGATATCATGTTACCCTCTAGCAATGACTGGCAGGATTAAAAAGGAATCAACTGGTGGCAATTTGTCAATCAACCTTCACCCGTTTTTTGTTCTACATAATATATTCACATAATTATGCTATTTCGTTCAAGTCTGAATTTTGCAGGAATATTAAGAAAACCTACTGATTGATCATTTCATAATTAACTTTCATAAGCATGCGTTATAGATGAACATAATACTAATTACATTTTGTTAATGTGTGTGTTATGTGTTACGTGTGTTTTAGTAGAACAATACACGTAAGAATGTTATTTTAGTACAAGACCCAAGTAAAGACTAAATTAATTGATTTAATCAACTCGGGTAACGTTATCTAGATTCTGTGACTTCATTATGTGAATTAAAAATGATAATCTAAAAGTGGAAGAGAAAGAGAGAGAGGGGGAGAGAGAGAGAAAGGGTGTGTGTGTGTGTGTGTGAGAGAGAGAGAGAGAGAGAGAGAGAGAGAGAGAGAGAGAGAGAGAGAGAGAGAATGGATCGAAAATGACATATAAGTGGAACGAAAATTACATGTTTTATATTAACAAAAACTAGCAAGAGCGCTTGATGAGGGTGAGCAGTTTTCATTTCATCGATTTGACTTCGGCGGTGATCTTTGAAGTATGAAGAGGGTCCCCGGGCAGGCTCCTGGAGTCGGTTGGTCTCTGGTTCACCATTCCTCTGCCACCATCTCTTTCCTCACCAGTCACTTAAATTCACTCATTAAGATCGGAGCAATCAATTTTCAAGCCAAAAGACTTTCAGTATATATATCAGCCAAGGTAAATGACACAATTAATTGAACGTTGTCGTCTCACAAACTCACAGACTCACAGACTCTTGTATACTCGGATGTCCACTTTATGTGAATTTGAGGACGAATAATGGTTGGTTTCCTTTTTTTCTTTAAAGTATTTAAATAAATAAAACCCTTGACTATTTTTTGTATTTTCCTCCTTTAATTATCCTTTTCTTTGAATGCTCTTCTTTCTCATTGATTCTTGCTATTAAATTCTTCCTGCTCTGGTGCATGTTTCTTTTCTTTTTTCCCTATGTAATGTTGACCCTCTTTTCTAATAACACTTTTTATTCGCTGAACCTATGTCTTAATGATATAATTTCGCATAATTCACCGTTGTGTATTATAATCTTCATGTTTAATATATTTAGATATCAAATTATCTTAATTGCAGTTTTAGAGCCCTCGCGGTCTGCACAAGGGCTCATTTTGAAAAGGATGAAATAGGATAGAGGAGGAACAATGTACATATCTGTACAACAAAAAGAGAATTATTATCATCATACAAATTATCTTGAAATAATGTTGAGAGAGTGACAGAGAGAGAGAGAGAGAGAGGGGGAGAGAGGAAGAGAGAGAGAGAGAGAGGAAGAGAGAGAGAGAGAGAGAGAGAGAGGCAGATATAGAGATAGAGAGAGAGAGAGAGAGAGAGAGAGAGAGAGAGAGAGAGAGAGAGAGAGAGAGAGAGAGGAGCAAGGAAGAAGAAAAAACGTTAGGAGAAAGAAAGGAAAAAGAAGGAGAAAACATGGAGAAAGGGAGAATAGGGACGAGAGAAATAGAGATAGAACGGTACAATCAAGCCTGTAGGATGCGTACACAATCATGCAGGTGAGAGAGCCCGAGAAATCACAGTATAGGAAGAACGGGCATGTTGGCGGGAAAGATGGGGGAGGGGTTCATCGTTTTAACTCTCCCTTATTATTATCTCCATGTTCCTCTATTCTCCCTTGTGATCAGTGATGAGAGGAAAGGAAATCAAACATTAAAGTTTATTAAATTCTAAATAAAACTACACATGACTCTGGAGTCTGCCCACATTAACCCAGTCGGCCTGTATATCCCGTACTTTTCCATATCAACCCTCACCTACTTTCAACCGAAGGTTCAACACATACGGTGACGTTCCACACCCCTAATCCTGATGAAATGAATACCTATACATGAGCACCTGTATCAGAATAATCTTCGTTATAAATTCACAGACACCTGTTGCGCGGCAACATTTGAAAGTTACACGCCATGGAGACAAGCAGTCCCATCCCTCGCATCCTCGTACTGGCAGGGGGGTATGCCGAGGAGAAGAAAGCCTCAGGTTCCCCGGGCGCCACTACCATGACTACACCAATCCACGTCTAAAGGAAGTGGGGCATGAAATATTGCCAAGGACTAATATATTTTGATTTTGAATTTGAATAAGTTTAGTTTTTCTCTATCTATGTTGAGTTATTAGATAAAGAACACATTGTACTTTCAGATTAACATGACAATTAAAAGTGACCTTCTATAATTGTTGCATGTTCAAACAATAATTATTAATGATGATATAGTTTTTTTGGCGTACATTTTGCTCCAGCTATATTTTATTTTTCGAAAACCGTTACTGTGATATCTGGCAGTTTCAGAATATCTTATGATGATAAAGCAACAATCAGATAAACCGATTAACCAAATTCGGGAGTGGCACTTCTTCTCTTTACCAGTGTTGACTGGAGTCTGTGCTAAATCCTAATCATCAACCTGTATTTTAGTCTTATACGTTTTCATTAAGAACCTTACCATTTATTGTGGAACAAAATTACCTTCTTATTCAAAAGTAAAAGATAAGATAAGCCTTTTTAAGGGATTCACATTTGATTTCTAAAAGTCATGTATACTAGTAGAATTAAACTTGAATTGAATTGAATTTATTATCTTCTGCAAAACATACAAATCAAATTACATTTCAACGATACAACATGTACAAAATATAACAATTATTTGAACGTATACACAATATGATAATAATAGAAATGTTGACATTAAAACAAAATGTAATTAGTAAGCGCACCTGTAATGGATTGTCGATTAGTAGCTCGAATCTGCTGAGGTTTTATCAATACAAATCTCCAATATAAAGGTAGTTTATGTTCCTGTCTAACTCTAAGGACAAGTCTATCCCCTCGCCCACGCACACTCTCAGTGCAACAACTGTTGAAATGGAATAATAACGTCCCTCTGAAGAGGTAAAAAGAAAAAAAAAATGTTGAATTGGGGGAAGGGGCAAGTCGTTCGATATTAAACTTACTTGAGCATCACAACCTGTGCATGGAAATTAACCGTCTAGCCAAAGTGTGATCAGTCAGATAACAGAATCATGTAGCAAAGATGATATCAGTTTGGTTTTATAGGAGCAGCAAGGTTTCCACCGACAACTCTCCAACTTCCAGAGAGTATCGGGTGCCATCGAGGAGGAACAACCGGACCACCTAGGGCCAAGTCAACAAACACCGTGAACGCACCAAAAGAAAAAGTGTTCTTGGACTTGAACACACAATATTTTGTTAATATTGACTGTGCTCGAGTAGCAGATATGAAATGGTGTCTTTAGGAATGGATCCTGAGTTTGATCTGAAATACTCTCAACATGCTTCAATGCAATTTTGTTCACAATATAACTAATGAGATGAGTTCAACCATTTTTAGGGTTCTAAACATATGCAGTATCATAATAGCAGGTATAAAGCGACAATCACATATTGGAACCTCACATTGCGTTTAAATCATACCTGCGTGTGAACAACATACAGACAATTCAAAGTCCCTGTAAAAACTCAAATGTTATCTATTTTTAACGATCAAACTATTCAGAATACAGTTAACTTTTTAAGCATGATAATTAGTCACATAAATTAAATTAAAATTCAGTAGCAAATGATCCTTTCATGGTTATGTCTGTTTTATATAAACCGCTATAACCAGAAACTAAATAACATAATGTATCTAAAGTTTTTATGAACACGTAAAGGATCGAATGCAGGAAAACGTCTAGTATATATAATTTGATAATGCAACCACTATGATGATTTTTCGGCGAATTCGGCATGCAGGTAATTGCATTATATTCCCTTTAAAAATGTATCGGATAAAACAAGACACTGGATTTCAATTACTCAGGTAGGGTTGGTTTGTCTTGCCATCATCCCTGAGGATAAAGCAACCGATTTCCTGATCTTTGGAAATAAAGTCTTGAAGAAATCGTTGTTTAGGTGTTATCAAGCAAGGTGCCGCAACAGGAAGAGATGGCGGACCTTGCTAAGACCCAGATCTGGAGCATTTTTCTTTAGTTGATTTGTCTTGCCATTGTGTTCCCTAGGTGCCCTTCTTTCCTATACTTTACATGGGAAGAAAGAATCAACAGGCAATTCTACCTTTTCAAAAGTGATCGAGATCTTGCCTTTTTGAAGTCTGTATTCATTTTGATGACACCCACGCTTTAGCGCGTGGGTGTCATCTATATTCTTTTCCACGAGTCAATATTCTTGACCATCAGATATTTCATATTTTATCGCAATAAAAAAATACCTATTTCGCAATGACATGACGTTTCATCTTCAGCATCATCACCCGGCGACAATCATTCTTTTCTCTGCATTCCCTCTACATTTTGTTCGGTTCGTTTCATATCTAAAAATGTATTTAGTCAAGCTTTGATCGATTTTTTCTCACTTCTTCCCTAATGATTTTATAGAGTTTGACGAAATATGATAATTGATATATTATCTTTTTTCCCCCTATAACTGTTGTTATGTATATTTGCTTATTCATTATTAATCGTCAGAAAGTACTTCTTATTATTTCATGTTTGTTATGTTACCGAAAATTGTTATATTTATATGGAATGCAAAAGAAAATAAAGAAAATAAAATAAAATATTTTTAAAACATTTCTGTTTATTTTACTTTTTAAATAAAGATAAAATTGAAATTGATGAAGAGCTCACATAGAAAAAAAAGCTCGTAAGTCTGAAGGAAAATAATGTAATGTATGAACGCATTCAATGATATTCTCGCATAAATTCTCATGTTTTCTGCAACAGGAAACATACAACTATGAAACATTTATCCATGATGATTCAGCACAATTTATTATTGAATAAATCCGTAAAGCACTGCGTCATGAACTAGCTGGAAACATAAACATTATCGAATTATGAAATCGTCAGACCGTCCATTGTTAAGTTCCGAAAGTTCTTCCGCCCAAATTATGATTTTTTTTATTTTGTACTCTACGAATAAATGTGTGTCGCTAAATAGAATCATAGGAACTTTTTGTCCATATTTCCCTTGTGTAAGATAAATCCAGAAAAAAGTTGAATTGAATTTGACTATAATAATAGTCAGAAAGGTTTGACCATCTAAAGGGGGTATCTCACTGAGCGGCGAGTGCTTGCGAACGTAGCGAATTAGGGGTTTCGCCAGGTTCGTAAAAGGTTGAAAAAGGTTGCAAGAAAGTTCGCAAACAGTTTTCATTGTCGCAAGGAAATTTTGAGCATGTTCAACATTTCTTTGCGAATTTATTTGTCAGCAAACAGTTGCAAGCATTTGCAAAACAGTCGTAAGCGTTTGCAAAACAGTCGTAAGCCTTTGCAAACGACTGTAAGACGGTGTCGCTGAAGTTCTTTTTTATTCGCCAATGCTAGCGATCACGTTAATATATATATGGTTCCTATATGAGATCGACCCATCGAGTACTAGGAGTTTGCAAAAGGTCCCAAACATTCACAAATAGTGGCAAAGGATTGGAAAAGGATTGGAAAATAGTTGCTAATCTTCGCAAAAACTGTCGCTCACATTTGCTTACAGTCGCTAATAGTCGCCAACTGCATGCATTTCGAAAACAATTTCGCAAACATTCTGTCATAATTATGTTGCTAATTGTCGCTAAACATCGCTAAAAGTCGCTAAATGTCGCCTAGGCGAACCCGATTTTGGCCAACATTCGTCAGAAAAGTTGACGAATCCAAATTCGCAAAGTTCGCAAGCATTCGCCGCTCAGTGAGATGCTCACTTTAACGAACAGTGCGTCACTTTCAACATTACTATCGCTACCTGTACCTATTTGCCTCCTATGTCAAATACTAATATTTTATTCACCATTATACAAGTCAAGGAAAACCACCTCAAACCTTCCTGTAATATATTTCCGTCCTTACAATTAAGTCTAAATCTCTAACATTGAAACGATTTCTCAATTTCTAATTCAATTACTTTTTACGATGAACACTCTGTAATTGGTGGCTAGCCAATAATATCGGCGATATGTTCCGTGTCTCCTTGCCAGTCTGTGACGTCATTGAAATAACAAACCAATCATAACGTCCTTCTTGGAGGAAATGAAATGAATGGTACAGCTTTCATCATTATGTAAGATGGGGACACGAATAAATGCAAGCAATTCTTGGACGCATTGTTAAGTTGAAATTTAAGTTGAAATAGTCATGATAGTACAATTTTATAGATTAATTAATAATTCTCGTTGTCCTTGTTCTCGTCATTATTTCCATAGTGACAGGAATATAACATTGGTAGCCTTTATCCTTATCAAGGAACCCACACTTTGTCCCCTCTCATCGTTCTCTCTCTCTCTCTCTCTCTCTCTCTCTCTCTCTCTCCCTCTCTCTCCATCTGTGTCTTTGTCATGTGTCGGGCTATCTCTGTCTCTCTTTCTGTATATATATATATATATATATATATATATATATCACCCTGCTCCCCTCTCTATATGTCTCTCTATATCTGTCTGTCTCTCTCTGTCCCCCCCCCCCCTCTCTCTCTCTCTCACCATGCCCCTCTCTCGCTCTCCCTTCACTCTTCCAACCAAACACCTACATATAAAAATATAAACATTACAAAAATGAAAAAAATACATATTATCAACGTAAGCTAGAGATAATACCAGCAAGAAGCCCTTACTCCTCCTTAACCTGAGGAAGTAGGATGCTGTGTATATGAATTCATATTTTGAGAAGGAATCATGATGTTGAGACGCCAGGGAATACCCACGGAAATCAGATAATCGTCCTAGAAAGTCGCCATGTCCGCCAGCATTAATGGTCAGGAATCCAATCTCGCTATCAGATCACAAACTATTTCGGATCCACAGAAATGAGAAATGGGGGAAATGGTAAAGTGGGCTTGGCTACGATTTTGCCACGGCAGAAACTCGGCTACAATTTACAAGATAAATTTAGTTGCCTATAGTTACCAGCAATTCCGTAATTTGCTGGGTGTCTCCACTGTGAGACTGCTAGAAGACAAGTCGAAACAAATTTAATCTCTATTTCCTTGCTTCATTAACAAGTCCATAGATTGCAATGAAAATTGGCAATAGCTTCAAGGCGTGTTATGCCTCTCTCTCTCTCTCTCTCTCTCTCTCTCTCTCTCTCTCTCTCTCTCTCTCTCTCTCTCTCTCTCTCTTCTCTTCTCTCTCTCTCCTTTTCTCTTTTTCATTCTCGCTTTCACTTTCTCTCTTTAATATTCTCTCTTTCCTTTTTCTCTATATCATTCTGTTTCTCTGTTTCTCTGTTTGTTTCTGGTCTCTCTCTCTCTCTCTCTCTCTCTCTCTCTCTCTCCCTCTCTCTCTCTCTCTCTCTCTCCCCTCCCTCCCGCTCCCTCCCTCCTTTCCATACACACTCCATCCATACATCCATCCTGTCATCTTCCTGTTCCACTCCTTGTTGGTCTCCTTCCTTACCCACGGCAGCCCAGCTAAACCCTGCTAACCATATATACACTGAGCAGACCCAGGGAGTTCGCTCTCCGGGTCACTGCCACGGTATCTCGATGTCTCCAAGCGGCCGACCAGCATCGACGACACACGTTATTATTAACAACAGCCCATCCTTAAAGTCACATTACCATCGACAAAAGTATCCAGGCAGATAATCTGATCTCATCTGCGCAGAGAAGTGATATATTGAGACTTTTTCCGACAATGATACAATAATCCTTCGTTTAAAAAAAAGTTTTACACTCGAATATAGGATACACGAGACTAAACGAAACATTAATCCATGGAAAACTAGCCCCTTGGTCAACGTCTTACATAAGGAAATTCCTAACTTTAACACAGGACCCCAACCCCATACCAATCATTAACCCCTCGCCCTAAATGTAATGTTAATCCCATTTGTAACCCTCTAACGCCCAGTCTATTATCCTAGACAAACTAAAGTCCATAGTTGTTGTTACCGGTGCAAATGTCCAAACAACATTGTATCGATACATTGATTCTGAAAAGTTGGAGATGTTAATAATTCAAACCCGTATTATAATGTTTAACAAACAAAATTGCTGTGCATATCGTTTTATATCAAACATTAAACATCTTTGCAGCTTCTTGACTTTGATTCTGGATCGATCGAATCAACTGAAACAGGGGGGAAATGAAATAAATTAAAATAAATTGTGTAAACTGAATCCAAAAAGAAGCGATGCAAGGTGAAACATAAGTATGTGACGTCTGCCAATTAATATATTTGAAATATAACAATCTTACATAGGTATAGTTACTTTCCCAACTACCGATAAAAGAAACATAATTATAGCCGATTTGATATGAAGAGATAGAAGGGAGCTTCGTCTCCTAGTTGTGAAAGTAGCTCGGAGGACTGAATAGATATGATTGTGTCTTTAACGTCGGGAGGGATAAATATTCGTTTGAGTGAGTGATGTGTTGCCCTGAATATGCGTGCAGATACACTTTCTGGAACGTGGTGACAGAAGTTTGGAAAATAGTCATCCGTGACGCGATACCAAGTAAGAAAATATGGGTGCTATAGTATACATCGAATAACATTGCACCAGACTTTTTAGCATCTAAGCAGAATGAATACATCACAGAAAATGTGCAGCAATAATCACACAAATTTGAATGTTCAAGTAATGAATCAAGATGGAATATTATAATGTTATGACTGGAATAAATGTTATATAATATGAAGATGGTTTGTCAACATAATTTGAAATATTCTTTTCCTACCACTGTGCCCTTTGTTTAATTCCAACATACATGTGTAGTTTTAATTGGAATTTGATTCTATAGACAGGATTTTGTGTTAATGAATTCGATGCAAAGTTAGAATGTTCTACTTGTTTTGTTTTATCAAGACGTGAGAAAATAGAACTAATATTATTTTGTCATCTTATATATAGTTTTATCACTTATGTTATGTTTACATATTTTCACATTTTCTTTTTTCCCCTATCACATCAGCAATGTAAGAATGTCAAAAAAAAACTTGTAGTTTCCCTTGATATTATATGATTGTGTGTTTTGTAGAACAATTCGTCTGTTCTTAGAACGGTTTATTTCTACAATCTACCAAGACCAAGCAGTAGTTCTGTGATAAATTGAAGAATCGAAATAAACACAGAGAGAATTTTCAATGCAATCATGAACCTAAAAAGGCAGTACATTTGGGATAATATCGTGAGCAGATGAGGTGTGAAATCGAGGGGACTATTTAAAGTGCACAGTCATGGTGAGGATCAAAATGAAATCCGTAACAGCTTCTGTAAACTATGTCATCCTCAAAAAAAAAATGTGTTCATCTAAATTCGCTCCTTAATCGTTGCTTAAAATATCAGCGAGTGTCGCCTCATGTGAGGTCCCAGAGGACGGGGAACTCCCTCGCTGTTCCGCTCATTAAAGGCAGGAGTAATTACGGTTTGAATCATGACTTCATTTGAAGACTTTACAGTTTGTCACGTATAAAAGCAAACTAGATATACTTGCGAGCAGACAAGAAAGTCGATTATGTACCCTACCATTGTAAGTATACTTTTAAATACAAGTGAAGGTCATTTTCTCATATATTGAAGTGTGCATTGTCAATTCAGTATGGATCCGAATAAACAAAATTCTATACCTTTGCCTCGTTTGCAGAGCTCTTCTTTGTTGTCTTCCGAGATCACTTATCATTCTTTTGATTAATGATATAGTAATTTGTTCTAATCAGATAACTGGGGAATTTACTATAAACAATTTTCCAATAAAACACAAAAGTATCAGCCAGCGGACAAGTGCCTCTGCCTCTGGGCTGCACAACGCCTCGCGCCACCACTGATATCATAAGACACTGGGGACTGAGGTCTTTAACCAAGCGGTTCATGGCTCTTGACTTCTTCAGGGATTAAATGAGACAACCGGATCCCCCTGAAGCTTCCAGGACTTTGACTTGACTTAAGCCGTCCACACCATCACTGGGATGTATGATGGCTTCTGTTTCACTATGGCTTGCCACACCTTCCTGTCTTCTGTTAACCTTGTAGCTTTAGTCAGGGAGTCAACTTGTCTGTTTTTGCAGTCCGCCTTGATGCAGTCTGTCCATCTCTTAGCTGGTCTTCCCCTTGGGCGTTTGCCATGTATATTTCCATTGAGAAGGATGTGGGGGTATCTTTTTGAATTCATTCGGTTGATATGTCCAAAGTATCTCAGTCTTTTTGTGGCAACCCTGTCGATGATAGTTTCTTCCATATTCAGTTGTGTTCGTATGTGTGTGTTCCTTAGCCTGTCAAATCTGGTCACACCCATGATTCTCCTGAGGCATGCCATCTCAAAAGTGTGAAGTCTATTTTCATCTACCTTCTTTAATGTCCATGTTTCTGCACCATATAACAGAATAGACAACACCAGGACTTTGTACAGATCTACCTTTGTTGAGCAGCGTATATCTTGTGATGCCCAGATTTTCTTGAGTGCTTGGAATGCTCCTATTGCCTTTCCAATGCGGTGCTTTACCTCTTCCGAGCAGGATCCTGTCTGGCTTATTGTTCCTCCCAGGTACGTGAACTTATCTACTTGTTTTAGCTGTTCTCCTCCAACGTTTATATTCAATAGTTGAGGCTGTTTGCTTATGGCTTGTACTTCTGTTTTGGTAATGTTTATTTTCAGTCCAAAGTTTGAGCTGCTCTGATGTACTAGGTCAACTATTGTTTGGAGGTCTCTGTCATTGTCAGCTATAAGGACTATGTCATCCGCAAATCTTAGGTTGTTGATTAGCTGTCCCTGTACTCTTACGCCGATCTTGGTGTCATGTATAGCGTAAAGCATCACAGCTTCGAGTAAGATGTTAAAAAGTTGTGGGGACAGGGCACATCCTTGGCGTACCCCAACTGTGGTTTTAAACCAGTCGGTCAATTCACCATTCACTCTGACTGCACTGCTTGATTGTTGGTAGAGTGCTTGAAGTAGGTGTATGTATTTTGATGAATATCCAAAGAAGTTCATTGCTTTCCACAGCCCTTCCTGCCAGACTGAGTCAAATGCCTTTTCGTAATCGATGAAGCAGCATAGGAGACTTTGATTTCTTTCAAGGCGCTTTTCCATTATCTGTCTGAGGGTGAACAGTTGATCCATAGTGGAACGTCCTGGTCGGAATCCAGCTTGTGCTTCGGACAGCACTTCTTCTGTTTTCTTCATGATCCTTCGCTGGAGGATGATACTGAATACTTTCCCTGCATGGCTTAGCAGGCTAATACCCCTGTAGTTTCCACAGTTGAGTTTGTCTTTTTTCTTGTAGATTGGTGTTATTATGGCTTTTCCCCAGTCAGCCGGAAAACTTTCTTCCCGCCATATTATGTTGCACAATTTGTGAAGTATGGTGATTCCTGTTGGCCCAGTAGCTTCCAGGACATGCTCCACTAATCCACTAGAGATTAACTAATCAGGAGCGGCGAGACAGCGTGGAGATAAACCACTTCTTGGAGTACAGCGCTGTAAGATCGTGGATGAGATCTCGATGGTTCGGGAAATTGAGAGTCAATTTTGATTTGTTAAGTGGGCATGGATGTTGCTTCAAGGCAAGGCACGAGGGAGGGAGTTGTGGATGCTATTTTCACCCAAGCCCCTTATCGTTGAGTTAAATATTAATTTTTGCAGTCTCTCTATGATATTTTTAAAGAACCCTTTAGACGAAAGAGGCGGGAACTCTTCTACCCCTTCCCCCTTCTCTGTAGTTTCTGTTGCTTTCTTCATGGCTTGTATACCTCTATACATACCTTAATTCCCTCTCTTTACCCGTCCATATCTCTCTCTCTCTCTCTCTTTCTATTTCTCCCCTCTCAGTCTCTTAAACACACACATACACATACATATATGTCCTCTCTCTCTCTCTCTCTCTCTCTCTCTCTCTCTCTCACCCACGTCCCCCCCCCCCCCTTACTCAATTTCTCTTTCACCCCACCCAATCTCTATATCAGTGTAACACACTATCCCATTCGCATTCACAAGCAATTCATGAAAAATTGAAAGATGTTTTTTTTTATTGTTTATCACTGGATATAAGCACTGGATAATAAATAAAAATAAATGATTAAAATATGGTTAATATTACCCCAGAGAATTTATCAAGTGGCACAGACAAATATTTTCGGAAACTGAGAAATTTAACCCAAATTTTAAATACACAGTCATTATTGATGATGATGAACAAAATGTATGAAAGAAGGGGGTGATAGTGATGTACAAAATGTGATGGTATACGTTTTACTGTTTCGCGTGCATGGAGTTCATAGCATGGAAGCGTTATTTGCAGACGATATGAGAGATACAGTTTTTAGTCAAATGTTGCTATGTTCCCGCCCAAACGATTAACCAAGCAGACTACTTCACACACCGACTTCCGCGATTATCATTATTGATATCCTGCCCGATCGATCACACTGATCACGATCTCCCACGCCCTGCAATAACGTCGCCCTTTTCGACCCTCTAACATCAAGATATATATGTATAGGTCTGTATCTAACAAGACTTCTCCCTTAAAAAGATTCTCTCAAATCACGATCACAGACACCGGGGTAATCGATTGGGCGACAGGACGAGGATGCCGAGCTACTGCGCCCAACGATTTCCCGCCAAAAAAATGGAGTCCACATCAGGCGAGTCTCTGATATCATAATCTGCTAATCGAAAAGGAGACGGAGTATTACAGGGCGACTCTAAGCGTCAACTGTAAGGACAGTGTCTATATTGGGACACCATGTGGTCTGTTAAAGCAACCCCTTGATGTTTAGAAAACTACAAAATACAAGATCAATAAAACCAATGAACACATGTTTTAGATAAATTTAATGAATGCATTAATATATGTTAAGGCCTACTAACATTTGCCTCGACTTTTTGTCACCACCCCTTAACGCGAGCACATCCACCATTTTCTTTCTGTTAAAGATCGGGGAAAGTGTTGCAACAATGTAGTTCATTGAATAAACTAACCCAGAGTGTTTATTTGAAAATAACATATCGCTTATTGTTCATTTTGCTCATTTCTTACAACGATGTACCAATAGTTTTTATGGATTCATTGTCAAAGCCCCAAAACGTTACACCGTAGAAGGTACCATTAACTAGAGATCTCTAATAACTGCTAGTCATTTAAAATGTGTTGTCGACAGCGTGTACCAAACGCAGTCAACAGTGTCTATACACCACGTGCTCACGAATGCAGACGACATCATTGCAACCACACATGACAATTCTATTTAAGAGGATGCATCATTAATGACCCAGGTACACTAGCAGACCTTGTCACATTGTCATTATTTTGATTTAATGTAAATGTTGTTCGGACTGTTATCGGGGTGTTGCCGGTCTGCATGGTCGGTGTGACTTGGGTATATTGTGTTCATATCGAGAGCAACGCCTTTCACTCACGCTTGATCCTGTGGGATTAACAGACATTGAACCCTGTCTGGATCTGAGATTTAAGGTTTGTAATTCGATTAAAGACTGATCTCAATTCAGGATGAAAACAACGACTTATTATAAGAAAGGCGTCGCTTCCAGTCTCACCGAAAACAGAAGGTTGGCTGTGTTAGGAAAGTATATCACGATCTGATACAAACCAATTTGTCCTCTCGAGCTTCACGACTTTGAGAACCATGTGCACGAATGATATCTTTCATTGATGATGTTTTTCATATTGTTATATGAAAGACACCATAATAAATTACGTCATCATCGCTGCTTGTTTCGTTAATCTTTGCGATTAAACAGGGTTTATCCGTCGTTTCCTGACACTAAGCGGAAAGG
This sequence comes from Strongylocentrotus purpuratus, assembly GCF_000002235.5. Classification (NCBI taxonomy): domain Eukaryota; kingdom Metazoa; phylum Echinodermata; class Echinoidea; order Camarodonta; family Strongylocentrotidae; genus Strongylocentrotus; species Strongylocentrotus purpuratus. Next base: position 44,940,348 of record NW_022145612.1, on the reverse strand, counting down.
GTATAAGAAGGAAGTTAGGGGGGATGACGGGGGCGCAACAGCTTCTCAGTAGATCTTCTTGTATAATCTTGCGGTTTGCATGGTCGTACACACCTGTTTTCAAAGAAAGTTAAGGTTAGACATGGCTTGTATTCATCATCCTCCATTGTTCCCTGCTACCGATTGGCAAATTACGCTTCACAAAAAGTGATAATTTGAAGTTTTGACAACAAAACTCGCCCTGTACAAGCTGGAAATGGAAGATTATTGTTTAAACTCTTTTAATATGACTTGAGACACAGATAAAACATCTACCTACATCTAATGAAAAGATTTTAAATACATTCTGCGGTGCTTCTTCGTAGATAATTTTGTTTTAAAGTTTGTTTATTTCAAAACACCCTCTCCATTCCTTGTAGCATTAGCCCGATGGTGCCACAACCTGATATGGCTGACAAGTTTATTATAAGTTCATTTTCATATCATTTAGGGTGTGGATATTTAGAACGTTTAAATGATTGAATTCAGAAATTGTGGCCTTAAACAGGGTGTAGACCAGGACTTATTGTTGGAAGGCTTTTGCTCTCAGGGATGTCAGGCCATTAGGGCGTAGGGTCATAGGGTTGTCGTATTGATCAACGTGATCATGCACCTCTGAAAACTCGGTCACTTTGGAACGCCAAGCCAATGTGTTTTTGAGGGACGTTGGGCCATCGGACCATCATGACCATCGAATCATTGGATCGGTGGATCGTTTCGCATCCTTCATGATTGCACAACTTCAACCAGTATCGTTCCAACTGTCTGTGTAAGATGACAGGTATAAGGTTACTCAGGTTTATTTTCCAGCGTCAGGCATTAACTGCTGAGTCATTCTATAACAGCGACCCACCTGACCAGACCGGGGAGAGCAGCTGCCTAACAACCATCGAGACAAACCGGCGAGGCGGACCTGTAAATTAGTCCTGTAATCATCATACACCCAATCTAGGTCAAACTCAAAGTCAGGAGATAGACTCCAAGCAAACTCGGTTAGTCTGCCACCTGGTCTGCTTGGGTCTCAGAGGATATGATTTAAATTCTAGGGGACCGACCAGAACTTGGTGTAAGGAATTACTCAGCTTCTCTGTGGTATTCATGTAATCATAATGTTTGTATTATCCCGTTATGATTGTTTTAATAGGTGAAAATAAGTAATAATTGAATGCTAGTCTGTCTTCTCTGAATCCACTAAGAGTTGGTGAGTCAGCTGTGAGTATGAGTCAGCAGTGGGTCCATTTCCCTGTTCCGATGACATAAATTCCGCTGTTTGTTACTTAGCACCAGGTATCAGGATATTCATATGTCCGTAAATAATTGTTTAATTTGAACATGCATTGGCTACATTGTCTGTTAAGTTGACTTGTTAATCTGACTTGATAATTGCAATTCAAATTGAAGTAACATAAGTGACAATTTCTTTAATCAATTTAGACAGCTAATTAGCTCGGTTTATATTAGGACCTGACAGATTCAATGTTATCACTAGACTTGAAGTAATTTCAAAGCAGGGTCCCTAGTCTTTGTATCAATGATTAGAGATTGTATGTTCAAAATAAAATGTCGAATAAATTAAAGCACACGTTCTTTTAAAACTATATGATTTTGTTTTCTTAAACAACTTTATGATCTGGAGGCAAGAATCTAACCTCATCGATGATGAATGTGAGCGCATCGGTGGTTCAGTGGTAGAATTCTCGCCTGCCACGCGGGTGACCCGGGTTCGATTCCCGGCCGATGCAATTTCCTTTTGTTTTTAAATGTACATACAAAGTAATTAATTGACAAAACACATCGAAATAATTTACTGGATATCCTGCGGTAAACATAATGAACACAGTTAAAGTATTGTCGAAGTAAAAATATATTTCTGCTTTTGTAGCACTATATCTCATTTGCAGCCCAACAAAGGTTAAATTCCAACGGCATTTGAAAGATTTAGGACTAATTTAGGACTTCCCTCGAAAAGAAAGGGCTTGAAAATGTCTGGAAGTGGGAAAATAACGACCATTTTTTAAATGTATTATCTTGATGTTTTTTGTTTTTGTTATTTGGTACATTTAAAAACAAAGGGTACTTGCATCGGCCGGGAATCGAACCCGGGTCACCCGCGTGGCAGGCGAGAATTCTACCACTGAACCACCGATGCGCTCACGAACAAACCTGATGAAGTTAGATTTTTTTGTCCAGATCATAATGTTGTTTAAAGGTATTATGTCTCGTTTGCAGGCCAAAAAAACGAAAAGGTTAAATTCCAACTGCATTTGAAAGATAATACTAATTTAGAAGTTCCCTCAAAACGAAAGGGCTTGAAAATGTCTTTAAGTGGGAAAATAACGACCATTTTTTAAATGTATTATCTTGATGTGTTTTGTTAATTAATTCTTTGTGTGTACGTTTAAAAACAAAAGGAAATTGCATCGGCCGGGAATCGAACCCGGGTCACCCGCGTGGCAGGCGAGAATTCTACCACTGAACCACCGATGCGCTCACGATCAATATTGATGAGGTTAGATTCTTGGCTCCAGATCATAATGTTGTTTAAAAGTACTATGTCTCATTTCCATGCCAACAAATAAAAGGGTTTAATTCCAACGGCATTTGAAAGACAATAATATCTTAGGATTTTTCCCTCAAAACGAAAGGCTTGAACGTGGCTTTTAGTGAGATTTAACGACCATTAGTTGTCAAATCGATTTTAGTGATTGCAATCACTTAAGTAATAGTCTGATCTTCAGTGTTTGACTGTGAAGTCTAGAAAGTAAATGAGTTTCCTTGCCTAATTCAAATATTAGGACACTGCTAAGATAGGATAGGACATACGTGACATATTCATAATTCCTGAAAAGTTCTACAGAATTTGATGTTGGCTTCAAATGGAACATAGTAAGCCTACTTTTAATAATGAAACACAAAGCCCCTTACTGAACAGGTTTTGACGGGAGTTGAGGTAGTTGGGGACCAATTTTTCCAGTCTGTTATTGTGGTATGGACCAATATGACATTACTTCATTATATCCTTGTCGACAAATCTTTAGAACTTCTTGAGTAGGTGGGTCGGTCTGTAAATACATATATATATATATTTTTAATATTTATTTGTTTGTTGTTGTTGTTGTTGTTGTTGTTTTTTTTTTGGGGGGGGTGGCCAATTTATTAAATAATTTTCCGTGACACCCCTCCCTAAGTCTACTGCCCACTAGACCGAAAATGTCTGTATTTTGGGTCTGCTAGCCACTTTCCGGAGGGTTCATCAAACCAACGGTCCTCTAGAACGACAGCCGACAACAAATTATTCACTTTGTCGGTCTCTTAGACTGTCGGCCAACTGCATGGGAACCCTCCTCGATCCTTCCACCTTCCTCCTGGTTGGTCCTGTTGTTCCACTAAACGTGCTCCGGGGGGGGGGGGCATTTGCTCCGCGGTCATCATCTTTCACAAACCGAATTCATAACTTTAACTCTGTACCAAATTCATAAATTCAACTCTGAACCAAACACTAATATGAAGTTCCACTCCCAACCTAAACTACAATCCGATCGCAATCTTAACTCTAACCCTATCTAATAAAACCTTACTGGGGAACAGGCGATGTCTACTCCAACACCGCGTTTGGAGCAAGGGAGAAGAGTCTTCTTCGAATGCTGTCATCGTTGAACGAGGCAAGGGGAAATCCCCAACGAGTCTCAGAGTTAGGCAGCAGTGACGCCTCTAAGCCCACTCGGTGACAATACAACGGATATTGGGTAAAGCTTTGCTGAAAGATGCAGAAACAGAGCCCATGGATGGAGCCTTCATACAATATCTCCGAAATGAGCACAAGACATGAATTTCGAAATAATGTACTTCGTGGTACTGTTTGAGGATTGCTTATAGATAAAATTGAGTTCTGTGGGGGTGTTTCACAAAGATTCTAAGTCGAACTTAACTCTAAGTTGGACTTAAATATTATGTAGAGCCATTTGTAGCCTTATGATGAAATACATTCAAAAGCAAAATTCAAGTATTTCAGACTTTTCATAAATTCTATATCAAGAAAATGAAATCTCCCAAGATAATAGAAAATATGAATGATTTGAATCAACATTTTAAGCCTTTTAAACTATTTTTTACAAAATATTTACAATGATGCTAATGGTTCTCCATAATTTTTTAAGTCCAACTTAGAGATATGTTGAACTTAGGATCTTTGTGAAACACCCCCTGATCATGCAATTGCATTGTGAAGAAACGGAGTGGAATCCTCGCTACCCCTCTCCATCTCGTCCTGTCTATTGCAAGTTCCAAATCGATTTCTCTACCGTCTAAGTTCGTCCTCCTTAAAGGTAAAGACCAGTTATGGTCATGCGATTACATTGTGAAAGAAACGTTGTGGAATCGATCAGAAAAGGTTGATCATCTAGCATATAAGTATTGGTGTGTACTGCAAGGTTCTGGAATCATCAAAATGATAAGAAATATGGCCCAGTCTTCGTAAAGTTACAAGCACTGCACACAGAAAGATGTATATGGGACTATACGCACACGTGCGCGACACCGTGCGTTTATCTCTCACAGACCATGTAAATAAACTAATTTACCAAATATATCAATTAGTAAGCGATTTCCCGGCAAATTTTAAATCATCATGTATTAGTCAAAACATATTCTTTCACATGATTGGTAATAAGAGCTTCCATTTCATTTTTTGAAATTGGGGCGTTTCCAATACTGGTCTTTACCTTTAAACAATCTATCCACTTCTACCTGGGTCTTCTTTTTAAACCATATTGTCACATAAATTTCAGGAAAACAGGTAAAATAACGATCATTCCAACTAGTTTCATTATCTGGATGTTTTTTTTCCAGAACTTTATTTTCTTTATTTGTACATTAAAACAAAAAGTACTTGCATCGGCCGGGAATCGAACCCGGGTCACCCGCGTGGCAGGCGAGAATTCTACCACTGAACCACCGATGCACTCACATTCAAGTACAAAAGCAGTTTGTTTTTAATTCTAGATTATAATGTTGTTAAATACCCCTAGATGCTGTACGAAGTTCAAAAGATTTGACTTCGTGTCTTTTTAGTTGCACATGATGGGAGCGGCGAGAACAGAACAGGTGTTGACAAATGGGCAAAAATGGTTTTAGGTGGCGCGCGAAGAGGTCTAAATTGTGTCAATATTTGTATCCTTTATTTTTCAAATACATTATATATGTTGATTGAATCTTTGTGCAGCACAAACCGTTCGGTAAAAGGGTTTGAAAATGGTAGAATATTACTTAGTTAATTTCAATCACTTAAGTCGATTACACAACTAATGGTCGTTATTTTCCCAATAAAAGCCATTTTCAAGCCCTTTCGTTTTGTTGGAACTTCTAAATTACTTTCAAATGCCGTTGGAATTTAACCTTTTCATCTTTTTGGCCTGCAAATGGGACATAGTGCTATAAAAGTAGAAATATGTTTTCACTTCGACAATACTTTGACTGTGTATATTATGTTTACCACAGGATATCCAGTAAATTGTTTTAATATCTTGATGTGTTATGTCATTTTTTTTGTATGTTTAAAAACAAAAGGATATTGCATCGGCCGGGAATCGAACCCGGGTCACCCGCGTGGCAGGCGAGAATTCTACCACTGAACCACCGATGCGCTTACGATCAATATTGATGAGGTTAGATTCTTGCCTCCAGATTATAATGTTGTTTAATACCACTGGATTCTGTACGAATTTAAAACAAAAATTGACAAATAGGCAAAACAAATTATTTTGTTCATGTGTTTTTAAATTTCAATTACCTTCTAAAGTTGCTTAATCCTTCATGGTTTTATATTGGTACCGTCTTGACAAACTTGCTTTATTAAAAATCATTTTGCCTTGATGACGATTGCGTATATTGGGTTACACAGGATACTGCTATCAAGTGAAGTAAAAAAGAATTTTAAAATTATCTCCACATCTAGTATGTGAAACGATATCCAAATTCCAGTAAAAGAGTTTCATCACAATGATGTGTTATGCCTATTAATTTCTTTGTTTGTACAATCAAAAACAAAAAGAAATTGCATCGGCCGGGAATCGAACCCGGGTCACCCGCGTGACAGGCGAAAATTCTACCACTGAATCACCGATGCCCTCACATTCAAGTTTAAAAGCAGTTTGTTTTTATTTTTAGATCATATTGTTGCTAAACGATGTTAAAAAGATTTGACTTCGTGTCTTTTTAGTTGCACATGATGGGAGCGGCGACAACAGAACAGGTGTTGACAAATGGGCAAACATGTTTTAGCGCGCGAAGAGGTCTTAATTGTGTCAATAGTGTTATCCTTTATTTTTCAAATACATTATATATGTATTGTTATCGTTTATTTATCATAATTACAAATAGTTTCGTGCAATCACAACTACAAATAGCATCTCGCAAAATTAATTGATACTGTAAGTCCTGACAAACTTGCTCAAAAAACATTGTCGCCAACTTATAACAGACCCAACCCTTACCCCCCCCCAAAAAAAAATTAAAAAAATAAATAAATAAATAAATAAATAAATAAATAAATAAAAATAAAAAAAAATAAATAAATAAAAAATAAAGTTTTGCCCACATAAGGGCTGTGTCTCAAATAATAAACCAAAATCTGTCTTCACACTAGTATGCCTTGGCTGCATATAATATTGATAAGTCTACAATGGAATACTCATTTTTTTTAAAATTATTATTTTGCCCATCTCATGCACGACACTATTTCTAATTAACTTTTTATTTGCCCTAAGCCCAATGGCTTCAGAAAATTAACCAACACGATTGTGTCTAAGATTGACTACACAAAAAATGCTGTAAACTTTAAATATGTCTTTACATCGAGTTAGGCCTTGATTATGTCTTCCTCTTCCATCGTGTTTTGTCAATTAATTTCTTTATTTGGACATTTAAACAAAAAGTACTTGCATCGGCCGGTAATCGAACCCGGGTCACCCGCGTGGCAGGCGAGAATTCTACTACTGAACCACCGATGCGTTCACGTTCAAATAGAAAAGCAGTATGTTCTTTTTTCCCCCAGATCATAATGTCGATTAAAGATATAGTTGAGTTCTGGTCATGCGATTGCATTGTGAAAGAAACGGTGTGGAATCGATCAGAAAAAATTGATCATGTAGCATATTAGTATTGGTGAGTATACTGCAACACTCTCACGCACTATACACATAAAGATGTATGTGGGACTAAAATTGTAACTTCCTTATTAGTTTTCCAATTTTACACAATTTATTTTGCTCTGTTTCTCTTGTTTTTCTGCATCTATATTAAAAGCAAATTCTTTTTGGATTGGACTTAGCCTTTAAACAAAAAGTGCTTGCATCGGCAGGGAATCGAACCCGGGTCACCCGCGTGGCAGGCGAGAATTCTACCACTGAACCACCGATGCGCTCACGTTTAGAATGGAAGATGATATTTTGTGGTTTTCAGATCATCATGTTGTTTAAAAGCACAAACTATCTCAAGACGCCTTGATGGTGAGAATGTTTTGACATATGAAATAAATTCCTCACCTAGACTAGTTTGTTTTACACCAAGTGCAATGTAGCGGTTTCAAAATATGGCACTTTGTCCACGATTGCACCACCCCTTTCTCTCGGTTCCGCCCCTCCCAATATCGTTTACATCTCTTCCCCTCTCTCCCCCTCTATCCTCCCTCTTTCGATCTCCTCCCCTCTCTCCTCCCCTTCCTCCACCCTCTCTTTCCCATTTCTCCCCTCCCCCTCTCTCTCTATATCTCTCTCTTTCTCTATCTTTTCGCTTTCACTTTGTTTCTACTGTTACTAATTAAATCTGGATATACAAAGGATGAGAAGTCCACTCATATCATTTGATCAGGATATTTTTAGAATAGAAGTGATCAAGTTTTCATGTAACACCTATGAATGCTACGACCAAAACTTCAAAAAGGATGATAAGATTATAGTAAAATATATAAAAGAATGTATTGCTTTTAATTGGACTATAATATATATCCATATATTGCCCATAGGAAGAGATTATTTTCATGAACTGTATTAGATTCCCTTTAGCAAACAACGAGACAGTCCTCCCAGTAGTACCTTTTAAAGCTAGGCTTTTTGTAGAAATAACCAGAAGGGTGATCTTCTTACTGTCACTGTCTTTGTATAGTAAATACAAGATTCTTCTAAAAGAGACCTAGAAAGTCTTATGAGACTAAGGTAATATTTTTTTTTTAAAGATGTGTTTACTGAGATAGAAAATCACTACATGACCTAAATGTCGCTTTCTCTCCCATAGCAACGACTTTCGTTTTATTTTCTTTAAAGAAAAGTCAGGCCCAAACACGGTCAAACATAAGTAAAATAAAATTGAGCTACCCGGATACATCTAGTTAAAACGTCAAATTTATTTGCAATTTCATCTTCCATTTTCGGAAACTATAAATCAAAGCTCTCTCTTTCTCTCTCTCTCTCTCTCTCTCTCTCTCTTTCTCTCTTTCTCTTTCTCATTTCAAACAGAGAAAAAACGATTGTTCATGGTTCTTAAGATATTATTACATGAGTCGTAGAAAAAAAGGAAGCAAATTGTTATCTTATTTAAAGTTGCTTTTGTTTTAGAGATTGATACACCCGAGACAAGATGGTGCGCGTCGAGAACAAGAAGCGACCTTTACCCATTGATCGCAATATCCCTTTCATCATCATCATCATCATCATCATCTCCGCAGCCTGCGAAGAGGCGGGTGAAAGGGGACTTGTAAGGGTTTGACTGGTCTTCTTTAAATGTCGGTCTGGCGTCTCAAGGGGAACGGCGGAAACGACTTATCATGATCAGAAGGACAGATCATTCAGAGGAATGACAGAGGACAAATTAATTTATCATGTTTATTCAAATAGGAAATGTAGCAAGACACCCATTTTCCAACCCCCAATTACCAAAAAGCAGAATCATCGATCCTTGTTGGAGACGAATCAATTTGTCTATTCTAGATCAGAGTGATACTGGACTGGATGGCCATGGTGGAATTAGGGAAACTTCTTTCACGGCTGCTTGCTTGCATCATGCCGTTTATTTTAGAGATGAAATATTATCTGATTATAGATGCCATGAACAACGTTTTCTATCAAAACCAAAATAGTTTGCAAATACTTGAAAGGTAGAGTGCGTCAGAAAACACGTTCTGAAACCATGCCTGCCATTTTGAGAATTTAGTTTAGAGACTGAATTAAAGTCCACTCATCCTCTAGGATATAAAATGAGATCCTGACATTAGAAACATTTTGTTATAAATATATATATATATAATCTGATCAAAATCACTGACAATTCATGTAACACCCTTGAGGCATTTTTGTGTATACATATTGAATACAAAATTAAAATAGAGAAAGCTTTGGGGGAAAAGATCTTTTTTTGAAACTGGGTTTCGTATCCAAATTAAAGGTGTGCGGGATGCCATCAATTACCAAAACGGTTTCACTTTTTATGCAAGAGATAAGAATGATATAATTATAACCTCCTCTCCCCCAAAACCCTCTACCGCTACTACATTTTCATTTCACGAAGGAGTGCTCGGATGGAGAGCGGCCATTTTGTAGGTCGTGTCACTCACGTAGGCTGTCGTGTGAGTCTGTTGTCACCTGCACAGTATCGGTATTGAAAAGGTAAATAAACAAATACATAATAAAAGCTAACCTTTCTCTATATCAATTGTGTCTTTTTTGATTCACTTATTTCAAATCTTGTCTTGTCGGAAGAGCTGTCGCCGCCACAGACAGTACAAGCCCCTTCGAGCCTAAAACCCCGGTCCACATCACTCGAAAATTTCAGCTCGCCCCAGGGACGTCTCAAAACTTTTTATCTCGATTTTCCTGAGCTCTACCCTCCATAAAATCGTGTCATTCGATGTAAGAGGCACCTGTTAAGCAAACATGATTGTTAAGAGCATGAGTTACCCCCATTTTACGGATATCATATTCAAGATAATTTCGTTGATAGCTAATTATGATAGGAAACAGTCTAATAATGTGACGTCGTGGGTTCGGAGGTATATAGTTCAGGCTGATGACCTTTTTTCTTATGTGACAAATTGCGTAAACTATCTCACCATGCCCCTTTATCATTTTCTTCCGTCGTTTTTTGTCTCCCTGTATCCTACTTCATGTTTCCTGTTAATGATATTCTTCTTCTCCTTCTTCTTCATCGTCATCCTTTCCTCCTCCTCTTCCTACTTCGTCATCATCATCATCATCATCATCATCATCATCATCATCATCATCTTTATCATCATCATCATCATCATCATCTGTATCTTCCTCCTGTCATATAACTTAATATAATACATTGGAAATGGCAAATATACCCGATCTGAACTTGATATGAACTGACTGTGGACGGGGTACAAACGAGACGAAGTGGACGTATTGAGGACGGTATATGAACGATCTAGGATCGTATTATAGACATTATTTACACATTCTACCCCGACCACAACCCATTTAACGATTTTCTAGAACGGTTCCAGAACGTAGTGGGAACTAGTTTGGTGTGATGGGGCTTATACATAATACTGCTAATTGATGCTCGACCATGTCACGTTGTAACACCTTCCTAATAGTAGGATCAAACTACGGCAATTCCGTTCATAGTACGACAATCAGTCTGTTCGTAGTACGTCCATCTCGTTTTAAGTACGTTGTCACCCTGTCTAATTGCAGGACGGGAAAATTGTTGAACATGCTCAAAGTTCTAGAGCAACCTCCCGTCCAGCCCGTCCGAGTCCGTCCATGACGTTCTTAAAAAGATCGTAAACAGTCGCTACTACGTTCAATTCCGTTCGCACACAGTTTGGGCCCGTTCGGCAACATCTTCAAGAACGTAGTGAGAACTATAGTTCGGTGTGATGGGGGCTTAAGTCGCAGAGCTGTGTGAGCGGGGTATAAGTAAGAACATTTTGAACAATACAAAATCGAATGATTGCTTTTTGAGGATGGCGACTTCTGTACCATTTCCTTATGTTTGTTGACGCTCAAGGCTTTTGCCCTTTAAAGTGTCTAACAAAAATTGACGACAAATCATATAAGAACAAATTGAATGCCCCTAAGAAATAGAGGAAAAGTACAAAAATGACGCAAAAAGAGGGATTAATAATGTCTGGCTTGAGAAAAAAAGAAATACGAGACACAGACAATAGAAAACATGCATATTTTTGTTTTCCTTTTGTATTTCTTTAACCCCCGTACACCAGACCGCAAAGATTCTTAAAAATTATGTCTGATATTCTCTTTGAAAAGAAAAATATAACCTTCCTTGAACCTCAAAATGAAGCAATATTACATCGTAATTGTTGACGTACGTCAGAGAGTTTTTTAAGATATACTTTGTCAAGCGATACGTTTTCACTGTCAACCTGAATCTATGTAATTTAATTTGTATATAGAGGATAACAGGTACTTGATTGGAATGCCGTTTGAAGCTATCATCTCCGCACAGTGGATAACAATGGTGATGATGGTGATGATGAAGATGATGATGCCGGTGGCAATTACCTCAAGAGTCAATGTAATCGTTAAGCATATCATGCATTATTACGCCAAAATGTATAACACAATTCATTATTATTACATGAAATGTATTATGTCGGATCGGAGAATGTTGCTCTTGTTTTTTCTCCATGAAAGCCTGCCACTATCACGATGAAAACCTCGTCAACTCAGACATTGACTGGCGCCGTAAGCGCAACGCGCGGAAACATATGCCACATGAGTAGAGAAAGAAGAAGAAGAGAGAAAAAGAAAAAAAAAACGACTTGTAATCATGAAGATCAATAATAAATGATACAAATACACAGAGCTTTCGTAAATGGAATATACTGTCTGACGTTGACATACTCAGTGATCCACCCATAAAACGAAGTATACTCTACTCGGCACCACTTTGATTATATGGCATTCTCCAATCAACTATCGACTGTTTGTTGTGTTTTTGTTATTATCATTATGAGAGTGCAAGCTAAGAATGAAAAGATTTGCTGAATGGAGTTTCAATAACATAGCATCATGGACTTGGATAGTTCAAACCCTTATGATCTTTTCTTCCAATTTTGGTACCGAGAGCTACCCTCATGATTAAACATGAAGAAATATATTGTTTTTATGATGATTTCCTTTTACCAGCGCGGCTTTTGTTTACTAATGCCGACCGTTTAAAAACAAAAGTTCTCGTCTATTTCTAAAAACGCAAGCATCAAAATTGCCATCATAAATGGAGTCTGATCATAAAAATAAAAATGTTTGTTTCATCGCTTATTGTCCTGTTCATTATTTTGGGAGAATCTAGAAATGGCTACTGTTATTGCTGAAGAGCCAACATGTCGCCGATAAAAGCAAAATTACAAAACTTGGACATGTGATCTGTACTCGAGCAACATTCAATTGAATGCGAGACAGACACGCCATTATTCTTATTGTCTGTGCCCAATCTACACCACTCGTCAACAAAGCTATAAAAAAGGGGGTCTTTCTTTGTTTCGACATTGGTCTATGGAGACAGCATTATTACTTTCGAAGAAAAGTTGAAGTGCAATAGCTTTAGAACCAGACATTACATGCGATGATTCAATGTGAAATCACCAATGATTCATGATGAAGATCCGCAGGTCTACTATCAAACACTTTTTAGAGAATATTTGTGTCTACAAAATTTGTAGGCACAAGAAATTGTTTTACTTAGACGCATTTCTTTGGTGAGATTTGCGATGTAGCATGGAAGAAGACAGAAAGTAATCTTGGTATTCAGATTGTTAACTTTGTTCCGGTCGCAGGAACGTTTGTTCCAATCAACTACAAAACGATAAATAACGAAATCCTATGAGGTTAAACAAAAAAACGACAATCAAAAGAAAGAAGCCTTGAAATTTAGCTTAATATTCCCCAAATCCTTATGCTTGTCCTGTGGTTCCACAAAACTATGTTTCGTAAAACACGAGGATTTTAGGGGGAGGGTTAGGAGGGGGGCTGTCACTCATTGCAAATTACATGATTTTGATTTAGCGAATGTATAATTTTTTATCTAAAATGTGACTCAGTTTGAAATATACACTTTTCTAAACTGGATCTTATAAAATGATCTTATTAATCAAAACGCGGAATTACGTTATTACATTATTTTCTTTTACCAGTTTAGATGGCTGCCCCCATTATTAATTCTTAGATATGGGTTGATGGGCCCCTTCCGGTGGTTTTTCTCCTTATTATTTAATGAACAAGTAGACCTGACCACTGTAGACAAGTCATATGATAAACTTAACATGACGTCGTAGACATTCGTCTAGAATTCCGACCACAGCCTTCATGCCAAAACTTATTTCTTAAATGTTATAATGGTACGTTATAATTGATATCCTTAGTATATATTGTTAACGCGCAATATGATACGTTTCATAATGTACTCTATCATGATTGTGTTCGCAATGTAGCTATCGGCAATGCTTATCTTTGCTTTCATTTGTCACCGTTTCGTTATGAGTTGCCCTACTTTTCAAAGCTTTTGGAAATAAATATATAAAATACATTTGTGACTTAATGCAATGTTGTTTAGTGAAAGTCAGTTTATAACACAAATCTCTTTACATGTGCCTAGCAAAAGCCAGAGGATGGCGACCATGCGTTTAAATATTACTCATCTGTCTTTCTCCCATCATTTTAAAGGTACTATGTCCCTTTTGCAGCCAACCTCAAATGCTGTAGAACTTTACAGGAATTATGAATATGTCATGTATGTCCTATCTGTGAAATTTAAACGTTAGCAGTGTCCTCATATTCAAATTATGCAAGGAAACCCGTTTACTTGGTAGACTTCACTGTCAGACACCATTGAGTGACTGACTGGCTTTTTTCTTCTTTGGTAATAACATACATGAAAAGAGTTGTAAAGGGTACATGAGCATTTGTCTACATCAATAACCCACTTCTTGTGATGGCCAAGATTAAACTGATTGAATCTTTGCGCAGCATAAAACGTATGACCATTCGGTACAATTGTCTGAAAAGCAAGACTATTACTTTTGGGCTCTATAGCCCTAAAGTCGATTTGACAACTAATAGTTGTTATTTTCCCACTTGAAGACATTTTCAAGCCCCACCTTTATTAGGGAAGTTCTAAATTAGTATTATCTTTCAAATGCAGTTGGAATTTAACTTTTTCATTTTTTTGGCCTGCAAATGGGACATAGTACCTTTAATATAAATGAAAAAAAACAAGGAGCTCATGGAACGCATCGAGAAACATTTTGTCAGTAATTTTGCTACATTATTTTGTTTCTCATCTAGTATTATTTATTATACCAAATACATTTTAAACCGTCATGAACATTTCGATTAATTTAATTAAATATATCCTACTTAAATTTCATTCAATGTTCTAAACCATGTTTCGAGCCGGACCGTCTCTAAAGATACGAAATATCATAACGTGTGCATAGCAGGAAGAAATCCTGATTGTTAACATGGTTAGAAAATATTTGAATGAACACGAGGCCGTTCGCACTGCTAGATATTTCGTCTTTCTGAACCATATTTAAGGATACAACGTCTCTCAATTAAAGGCATAATTTGAGATCAAGTTACAAGAAGTCTGATTCAAAACGAGACTTAAATGCCTCTTTAAAATATGGAAAGGGATATTTAGATAAATATTAAAAAACCCCGGAATGGTTATGCGTTTGGAAAGAAACAATCATATTAAACATTCATCTTTAATAGTACAGTTTCACCTTAGAATGATATTTGCCAAGAACAATTCATGTGTTGGCAGATTTACGGGCCCAACATTTGATACGGGTGGAATGACGATTTATAGGACATCCTTAAGAAAAAGAAAATCTGCAAGTTGGCATTTAAACTTCCTTTCCACTTTAATGTAGGTCTACAATTGATATTTCAAAGTTACACATTCTAAAATTGAGTTACTTAAATCGCATGAGACGGGCGGGATTCATCATGATTTAATACTACGTGAGTGATATTAATTGATAAATGAATTTGCACTCGCATGGGGGAAAGGATATCGTACTATGTTGAGATAGGGGAAGGCACTAGCGTCTATCAAAATGTTATTATTACCGATGCAAAGTGGTCCTTGCACATGCATGCCGTTGTGCATGAACTTGTAATTGCTCAATTTATGGTTGTTCAACAAGCGAACATCGTTTTATATCGGGATGTAACCTTGAGTACATGAGTATTGATCGCGAGGCAGTGCGGATGAAGAGAAGGCGAAAACCTGCCATCAATATTAACAACTGTTACAGAAAGCTTCCCCTGTAAAATAAACGAACCCGTACAATTCAATAGATGAATGCAAAATAAATAGAAGGCAAGCGTGGCAAAATATTTCATGCATTAATAAAATCATAATGCTAATGACACAGCTCCATGCCTGGCGTGAATAGAGCGGGAATTTCTTTGATGTTGGTTGGATTTTTTTCTTCTCCTTTGTAGCAATAATTGTTACGAGTCATCAGAGCGTCCGATGTCGATACATGGAAAGAGAGATATGAGAGAAGACTGAGCGACAAGGAGAGAAGGGAGAGAAAGAGAGAGAGAGAGAGATATAGAAAGACAGAGAGAGACAGAGAGAGAAAGAGAGAGAGAGAGAGAGAGAGAGAGAGAGAGAGAGAGAGTAAGAATGGAAAAGAAAGAGAGAGAGAAGAGGGGAGGGAGAGACATACAGAACGAGCAAGAGAAAAAAGAACGCAACCCTGGCGATAAGAGAGAGAGAGGGGGGGGAGAGAGACAGAGAGACAGACAGACACAGAGAGAGAGAGAGAGAGAGAGAGAGAGAGAGAGAGAGAGAACGAGGAATAGAAAAAAAGAACGCAACCCTAGGGATAGAGACTGAGACAGAAAGAGGGAGAGACAGACACACACATACATCGAACTGGAGAAAGTAGGGACAGACAAGGGAGAGAGAGATAGAGGGGGAGGGGGACGAGAGGAGCTTTGACAGGAAAATAGAAAAGGAAAGAAAACAGAACAACCGGTAAATATAAAACAATGAGAAATGCCCATGTTTCCCAGTAAAAATCAAATACATTAGTCAATCTAGATTACGGGTAGATTCAAATTCTATTTTAGATGGTAAAACCATTACATCATCAACCGCAATAATGCCAATGTGCGTATTTTAGAAGCGAATAGACGCACACAATTTTAACGGAAGGGATTTAAGGCTGTCATCTCTAACCTGGATATCGACTATCTGAAAATGTTTAGCGAGCGAACGAGGCGAGGGAGAGAAGAAAAAAGGATCTGGTGGCGTATAGCGTCCCAGTGTAAATTTCCCCAATAAAGTATATTGATCGTAGATCAACTCGCCGCTCGATGCCATAATACTGGTGATTTCAAATTTTTCGGGGGCTGCAGCCCTCCTAACAATAGACGTACGCGAAGGGGCCTCGCGAGGCGGTCTCTTTTAATTCATATTTCCTATAATTTTTGCAAGAGACGTCAGCTCCCGTACAAAATCATGTCATTACGCATAATGTCGTCCCTTATTCCACCTCCAATGCATGTTCATGCAAACTGAATTCTGCATTTTCTGAACGAGCTAAGAAAATACTGTTTTATCATTATTATAATGGGATACGGTATCGGCAATCTGTACTTTTACGACATGAACACCTTTGTCAATAACTGTATATAAATCATAAAATAACGGTTATCTTATATTTATACAAATTCTATCCATTTATGACATTATGTTTTCATTTTTTTATATTCTCTAAAAATAATAGCACTCATCAAAATAAATTTTTTTATGGAAACCGAGGAAGAGGACGTTTGAGGACTAAAGTTCATGACGGGCTTGGCACTATTATGGTTGAAATCATAAAGTGAGCTCGATATCGGCTTGATTTCAGGCGCTCAACTGGTCGCCAACGTCAGGCTCTGGCAGAGCATGGACATGGGCAGAGCACCTGTACAGAGATTTTGTCAGAGAGTCATGCCTCACAAAACAACATTGCATTAACCTCGCATTCTCCCATTCATGATCTTACTGAAACCGTGGAATGTTTCTTTTCAGAAACCTGTTCCAAGAATAAAAATTCATAATTTTCCCAGCGAAAAAATCTTTCACCAGGTGACTGTGATTATCAGTGACTTCTGTTCGTAAAACAATATTCTAGTTTAGATAAAAGAAGATCTGGAACTGTCGTTAGTATAACTCTGTAGTTGCGCAATACAAAGACCCAAAAGATGGTTTTTCCCAAATAGAATATTTGAGACCATATGTATTCGACGTGTCTATTTCATTATGTGGAGTGTTATCAAGGAATGCCAGAACATTATGATAACAATACATCCACATCGCTCCATTTTCTCAACTAACTTGACATAGTACATCAGAAGTTGAAGGACATTTCATCGTCTCTCACGGCGAGCGTGCTTCATTAAAATACTACGAAAACAGAGAGCGGTAAGAAAAACACAATGGAGAGCTAGGGAAAGGCGTTTCTGGAACAAAGAGGTCGAGTGGCGTCCAATATTTTGCATGCGCAATATCTGTTTTGTTTTTTAATTTCAGTTACACGGATCTTTCAATTCGTGGATTCCTTCTCTCTTGTATTTATCTACCACATCTCTTTCTATACACAAAGGCGAGAAAGCTGTATGCAGTTATGTATTTGCGGATAGGCCTATATGTATATTATATCGTTCTTTTTCTATTCTCTAGTCTGTACCCTATCATCCCTGTGTGTGTCTCTCTCTCTCAATCTATTTAACCATCCATCTATCTGTCTATCTATCTATCTATTTATCTATCCATCCATCCATCTATCTATCTATCTATCTATCTCTTCATTGTTATCTTCATATTTATTGCAGTTCTACTAATCTATTTGGATGTTTCCAGTTTTTTAAAACAACTTGATGGTTAATGCGAGCTCTCTCTCTCTCTCTCTCTCTCTCTCTCTCTCTCTCTCTATATATATAATAATTCAAATCATGAGTACACACAACGTTTCCACGAAGGCTCTTAGCTCTGACACATTTATAAGATCTGTCCTTAGTCTGATCCTGTACCATTTCTCTAATTCTTTAATACAATATCATAATGAATCTGACGCCTTTTCGTTCTCCCCCTACAACACGATCCGGAACACGATTCCCAGACTGATTTTATCATTACAATTATGGATAAATATAAATCGATTTACTTGTAGTTGTTGCTTCAATCATATCTTAATACTCTGTTTTAATCCCTCTCGTCTCTTCAAAAGAACTATTTGAAGGATTTAACGCAGATGTCTGCTTCCAAAACTACAAGAGCTTAAATTTGTGTCAGAAATTGTATGTTTCCGAAACATGCACACGCATCCCACAAAACCTCATCTCGACCCAATCGACTTCAGTAGTGAGCCCTCATCGTCAGGATTAATGTAAAGCTGAAAAGGCAAGATGGAGAAAATAAAATATCATTGAAAAAAAAAAAAATCCTTGCTTCTCCGGAATGTATGCAGCTCGAGAACCACTGTTTCCTCTTTTCTAGCTGGAGAAACTATATCGTAAAGATAAAATGATTACAACTGTAACATAAATTCTTGTAAAAGGTATTAACGAAGGCGAATTACAAATGCATATTTTCCACTTTAAGCAATTTTAACAGTAAAACACAAGCCACATGATGGAATCGTTTCCCCCCTCTCTCTCTCTCTCTCTCTCTCTCTCTCTCTCTCTCTCTCTCTCTCTCTCTCTCTTTGGTACGACCTTTCTCACGCTCTCATGTAAGAGGCAAGTCAATGGGAACCAATTCTCGAAATCACACATGTCATGAAAGCAATTATATTTGTTTCATTCTGTACTCCACCTCTTCCCCCATTCTCCTTTCCACCCATCCCATAATGTATCATTGAGTATGATAGAGCCGTTTATTGACCCATGTCTGGTCGGTTTGTCTGCTACCAAACAGCAGTCGTCTGCCTAATGTTATTGTTCTTGCCTTTCACCCCTTAATTGTTTATTTTGTCATAATTGTTCAGACTGTGTATATATGGAAAAGAAAAGCGTTTCCGTCGATTTTTTTTTCCCTCTTCATTCTCAGTCGGCGCTTTTGTGACCAGCGTGTCGGTTACACTGAAAAGGGGCCAACAGACAATAGGATGGAGTGTTAATTGTATTCCCTTAGCTTCCCATTTACACGATACGTTTAAAAATAGATGAATGTTTGTCTTCATCGAGAATGATGTAGTTTAATAATTTATGCATTTTCATCATAACCATTTTCCTCAATTGAAATAATGTGATTCATATTACCCGAGTATATCAGTATGCATGAAAACGTTCGTCCCCTCTCTCTCTCTCTCTCTCACACACACATACACACATTCTCTCTCTCTCTCTTTCTCACTCTATCTTCCCTCCCTTCCCCCTCTCTCCCCATCCCTATCCCCTTTCTCTCTCACTCACGATTTCTCTCCCCCTCTCTCACTCTCTCTCCTCCCTCCCCTCTTTCTCCCCATCCCTACCCTCTCTCTCTCTCTCCTTCTCTCTCTCTCTCTCCTCTTTCTCTCTTGTCCCTCTCTCTCCTCTTTCTCTTCTCTCTTCTTTCATGTTGTCGGTCAGTAGAATCGTGGGGATGTTAGCCCCTAGAAATAGTAACAGAGCAGTAGTATTAGTAGTCGCTCTATACAGAGCGAATTTCTTTCTTTATTTTTTAAAATTTCTTTTCACATAATATAAACAATGAATGACAGTAATAAACGTAATTACATATCATAGTTGAGTATTGTTTTTTAATCTTTGTAATGCAAAATTATTTTGTTACAGAAATTAAAAAACGAACCTACTTGAAAGCATGCAATGCTTGTTAGATGTAGGTTCGCACCATTATAATCAAACTTTATATACTTATAACTTAATTTGAACAAAATTATGGAATTAAAACAAACATGACAGACAATTTTTAAAAAATTAACGAGACAAAAGACAGGATGATGTAAAGAAAAGAAGAATGAGAGAGTGACAAATAGAAAAAGGAGGGAAACAGCAGAAAGATAAGAAAAAGACAGAGAGAGGGGGTAAAGTGAGGGAGAGAGAGAGAGAGAGAGAGACGGAGAGAGAGAGAGAGAGACAGACAGACAGAGACACAGACAGAGGCAGAGAGAGACAGAGAGACAGAAAGAGAGACAGAGACAGAGAGAGAGACAGAGAGACAGAGAAAGAGAGAGAAAGAGAGAGACAGAGAAAGAAAGAGGAAGAGAGAAGAAATGGTGGCCATAGAGGAATCATTTTTGTTTAATTCATCCCCTCATCTTTTTAAAGAAAGAAAAGAACTAATTTATTTACCAATATAGGCTACACAACTTTGTAATATCACCATAAACATGATAAACTATACTTTGTGATTAAAATGTCGGCTGCCATATGGGATTCTAGGAAATATATGGGCCAATCCAGGATCGATTCAGTTTAGGGATAGATTGAACAAAAATGTGAAAACCTCATGATTGTCGCAAAGTACTTTTACTTTCCATATCCCTCATTCATCAAAGGTACAGTTGAGTTCTGGTCAAGCTAAAATATACCGTCTGAAAAAATTGGAAAAAGATTTTAATACATAAGAATTGATGTGTTTTGAGAGGTTCAAAATCATCAAGACAAGAATAAGAAATAAAGATGAAGAAGAAAGTCAAGAAACTGACTTAATCTTGTTGAATGTGACGTGTAGGCCTATACATCACACATAAAATATGGGCATATGGGACTAATGAAACACGTGGCATGAACGTTTGATTTATTTCAGCTATTTTTGCCATATTTCAAATAATATGAGCGCACTTGAGGAGCAATTCCTTGTCAAGAGACATATTTATTTTTCATGAGTCTTCCAAACCTGGCATGAAACTGCGCTCACAGTTTAACCTTTATATTCTTTTCGACCCAGTTTTATCCAAAGAAACGTTGCCGATTTGTTTGTCTACAGTAATGAGGACTACGTCTCAGATAATAAACCAAAAATATCCCTTGGCTGCATTATAATATTGATAAAATTTAATACTCAATTACTTTCTATTTACCATAGCGCTACGACTTCAGAAAATTACCCACACGGTTGTGTCTAAGATGGACTACAATGCTGTAATGTCTTGTTTTTTGTTTGTATATTAAAGCAAAATGATCTTGCATCGGCCGGGAATCGAACCCGGGTCACCCGCGTGGCAGGCAAGAATTCTACCACTGAACCACCGATGCGCTCACGATCAAATTTTCAAGCATCATGTTCTTCTTTCCAGATAATAATGTTGTTCAATACGAAGTTCAAGAAGTAAAAAAAGATTTGACTTCGTGTCTGTTGACAAATATAGGCCTAGACAAAAATGTTACAGGTGGCGCTCGAAGAGATCTTAATTATGTCGATAGTTTTATCCTTTATTTTTCAACTATATTTTGTTTTATAAGTATACCTTTCTGTGTTTGTACATTAAAACAAAAAATAACCTGCATCGGCCGGGAATCGAACCCGGGTCACCCGCGTGGCAGGCGAGAATTCTACCACTGAACCACCGATGCGCTCACATTAAAAATAGAAGACGGTATGTTTTTTTTTTTCTTCAGAACTTACGCTGTCGCCCATACTGATTGATCAATTTATGTTATCTCTTTTCTTAAAATGATTGTGACAATATGCATGGTTTATTCTTGATAGATAAAGTTTATATCTTTTCAGGAATTTATTGATCAATCTGAAGGTCATAAATTTTGATCAATAAAGTTCTGAGAAGACCGAACTTTATCTATCAAACAATGACCATCACCATCATCATCACCATCATCATCCCGCGGGTCCCCTCTATGGGGGGGGGGGGGGCGGATCTCCTCGATACCGCTCTCTATCTCATCATGTCTGTAGCCAGCTCAAAATCAATTTCTCTACCGTCTTCCTTCATAATCTATTCACTTATACCTGGGCCTTCCTTTCAAAACATAGTGTCACATAAATATCATGAAAACAGGTTAAATATAACCCATTCCAACTGTATGGGCAAAGGCGTAATAGTTTCATTATTTGGTTGTGTTTTTTTTCAGGGCTTTAGTTTCTTTGTTTGCACATTTAAACAAAAAGTACTTGCATCGGCCGGGAATCGAACCCGGGTCACCCGCGTGGCAGGCGAGAATTCTACCACTGAACCACCGATGCGCTCACATTCAAATTTGAAAGCATCATGTTCTTCTTTCCAGATAATAATGTTGTTTAATAACCCTGGATGCCCTACGAAGTTTAAACGATTTCTTTTTAGCTGCACATGGTAGAAGCGGCGAGAACAGAACAGCCTGAGCAGGTGTTGACAAATGGGCAAAATATTATAGGTGGCGCGCGAAGAGGTCTTAAGCCTCGGTCACAAATCCCATTACGAACTGCTACGAACGCCGTACGAACGATTTTCAGACAATGGAAATTCGGGAAGACAATGGCAAAACAGGGAGATACGTACGAAATTATCGTTCGTACGAATCTTTGTGACCGTAGCATTAATTGTGTCAATATTTGTTTCCTTCATTGTTCAAATAGGCGTATTATGTATTATGTTTGTTTCTTTATTTATCATAATTACGAACCCTTACCCCAAGATAATATTGCATACAGTCATGAGGTCTGCGTCTGAGATGGGTTACAGGATTACCAAGTTAAAACTATAAAAGTAAACATTTGTTTTAGCTTCGACTATATGCTTTGACTGTGTATATTTGTTTGTACATGTAAAAACAAAAGGAAATTGCATCGGCCGGGAATCGAACCCGGGTCACCCGCGTGGCAGGCGAGAATTCTACCACTGAACCACCGATGCGCTCACGTTCATAACAGAAGACTGTATCTTCCTCTTTTCAGATTATAATGTTGACCCCTTGGATGTTGCCTAAGAAGTTCAAAAGATTTAACATCATGTTTTTTGGTTGTTCGTGGTGACGGGAAAAGAACAGCATATGTTGACAATTGGGCAAATATGTTATACAGTGTAGGTGGTGCTTAAAAAGCTGTCTAATAACAAATTGTGCCCATATTTCTATCTTTAATCTTTTAAATATTTGTAATGGCTTCTTTATAAATAATATTATCGGAAAGTATCGTGCAAAATTACTTGAACTTGTAAGGTTTTATTACGGCACCGCCCTGACAAACTTGCTAAAATTTTAGAACTTACAACTTATAAAAGAACTAAGCCCTTAACAAAATTGTGCATACAAGAGATCAGCATCTCAGATGGGTTACAGGTTATTGTAAAGTTGGTCTTCACATCGAGCATGCCTTGGCTGAATATGATATGTCTTCCAACTTATACTGTCGCCCATAATGATGAAATCAATTTAATTTACATCTTTTCATAATATAATTGTGACAATATGGTTTATTCTTGATAGATAAAGTTTATATCATCTCGGTGACTGTATTGATCAATCTGAAGGCCATAAAGATTGATCACTAAAGTTCTTAGTTTTCAGATAAAATATAAATCATTCCAACTGTATGGGAAAAGGCGTATATCCCGTAAAAAGTTTCACTGTCTGGATGTGTTTTTTAAGAAGTATACTTTCTTTGTTTGTACATTAAAACAAAAAGTACTTGCATCGGCCGGGAATCGAACCCGGGTCACCCGCGTGGCAGGCGAGAATTCTACCACTGAACCACCGATGCGCTCATGTTCTATAATGTTGAGGTTAGAACGATTTCGTCCATATCAAAACTTGTCCAATATTGTTTAATACTACCACTGGATTTTGTACGAAGTTCAAGAAGTTATTAATATTTGACTTCGTGTCTATTGACAAATAGGCAAAATGTTACAGGTGGCGCAGGGATCTTAATAATGAAGATATTTTTATCCTTTATTTTTCAACTTTATTTTGTTCATGTTTAAAAAAAAAAAATCTCAATTAAAATACTATAGTATCTTGAAAAGCTGCTAAATCCTACTCGGTTTTATATTGGCACCGTCTTGACAAACTTGCTTTATCAAAAATCGTTATGTCGTGAATTTAGAAAAGTCCTAACCCTTTCCAAAATGTTGCCTACATGACGACTGCGTCTCTGATGAGTTACAGGATACTGCTATCAAGTGGAAGTAAAAAATAATTTTAAAATTGTCATCACATCGAGTATGTGACTGCATATGACACGATATCCAATGTACATGCATATCCAGTAAAGAGTTTCATCACATTGATGTGTTATGCCAATTAATCTCTTTGTTTGTACATTCAAAAAACAAAAAGAACTTGCATCGGCCGGGAATCGAACCCGGGTCACCCGCGTGGCAGGCGAGAATTCTACCACTGAACCACCGATGCGCTCACATTCAATATGGAAGACGCTATGTTCTTTTTGCTTTCAGATCATTATCTTGTTTAAAGATAAAGTTGAGTTTTAGTTATGCGATTGCATTGTGAAAGAAACGGTGTGGAATCGATCAGAAAAAGCTGATAAACTTATGTAGCATAAAATTATAAATATTGGTGTGCTGGATTTGGAGTCATCAAAATAATAACAAATTTGACCCAGTATTGGTAATGATCATGATCTTTATTGATCATAATTACAAATAGTATCTCGCAAAATTATTTAATACTGTAAGGTCTTATAACGACACCGTCCTGACAAAATTACTTTAAAAAACATTGTGGCCAACTTATAACACACCTAACCCTTATCCCATTTTTTTGTATGTCTACATTAGGACTGCGTCTGAGATAATAGACCGAAAAACTGCCTTCACACTACTGTGCCTTTGCTGCAATATGATATTGATAACTCTACATTTTTGAAATTATTATTTTGCACATCTCTTCCCTTTCTTTTTATTTGCCAAGAGCCCTATGGCTTAAGAAAATTTAAGATGGACTACATACTAATGCTGTAAAACTATAAAATATGTGGTCACATCGAGTAGGCCTTGATATTGCATAAGTAAACTTTCTTTGTCTGTATATTGAAATAAAAAAATGAAATAAAAAGTACTTGCATCGGCCGGGAATCGAACCCGGGTCACCCGCGTGGCAGGCGAGAATTCTACCACTGAACCACCGATGCGCTCATGTTCATAATTAGAAAGCAACTTATTTTTTTTCCCCAGATCATAATATTGTTTAATACCCCTGGATGGTGTACGAAGTTCAACGAATTTGACTTCGTGTCTTTTGAGTTGTGCGTGGTGGAAGCGACGGGAACACAACAGGTGTGACAAATGTACAGGTGGCGCGAGAAGAGCTCTTAATTGTGTCAATAATTATGTCTATCCTTTATTTTTCAAATAGGCCCATATAATATGTATCATAATGGTTTCTTTATTAATCATAATTACAAATAGTATCTCGCAAAATTCCTATATACGGTGCCGTCCTGACAAACTTGCTGTAAAACAAAATTGTCGCCCAATTTTAAAACAACTAACCCTTACCCGAATATAATTGCATATAATGAGGTATGCGTCTTATACCCCATTCACAGTGGTTTTGAAATTTGTAGCGGCGTTGTAGCGGAGCGGCGACACCGCCATAACACCGCTACAAATGCATTCACAGTAGAAAAGTTATCCCGCTGCAGCAGCGGGATAAATATCATGTACCCATTCACGCTGCAGCGGGTGATTTTTATTACCTCCGTAACAAACACGTGTATGCATGGCTCATGACCCGCGAGTGACCCCGATATGACCGGAAATACTTGCTTGAAATTGCGCGGTAAACATGTCAAGTTGCTTTTTGTATCCTCGATCATATTACTTTTTAAAAAACTAGCATTTTTATTGCTTCCAGTCAGAATATTTTAATTTTTTGAAGTGTGAAATATTTTTATTTGGATAATTATAATACCTACATAATAATAAAATCAATTTGAATCCACTGGTTACTTTATTTCTATTTCACTTTATGTTCCCCATTGCTGTAGAAAAGAGGTCAGTGATAGGTAAGTAAACAAATCACACGTGTTTGTCGCGGTGTTATAGCGGAGAGCCTTCACACTGAGTAAACACCGCGACAGCAGCGGGACTGTCCCGCTGCTGTAGCTAGGCGTCCCTAGCGATAGTTTGTGTCGGCGTTATCGCTAGGCGGTGTTATCCCGCGATAGTTTATAACGGGTCCGAGCCTTCACACTGAAGACAACACCGCTACAGCAGCGGGACAGTCCCGCTGCTGTCGCGGTGTTTGAGGCCACTGTGAATGGGGTATAAGATGGCCGGGTTATGCCGGGTAATAATCGGGAGCGCCAGGAGGGTCAACTCTGACTGACATGAGCGCTATACAAGAACCCACTATTATTATTATTACAAGATAATCAAGTTGATGCTATAAAAGTAAAAATTTGTCTTCACATCGACTATGCTTTGACTGCGAATATCATGTTTACCGAAGGATATCCAGTAAATTGTTTCAATATCTTGATGCGTTTTGTCAATTAATTTCTTTGTTGTACCTTTAGAAACAAAAGGAAATTGCATCGGCCGGGAATCGAACCCGGGTCACCCGCGTGGCAGGCGAGAATTCTACCACTGAACCACCGATGCGCTCACGTTCATAATGGAAGACGGTATGTTCTTCTTTTCAGATCATAATGCTGTTTAATACCCCTGGATGCTGTACGAAGTTCAAAAGATTTGACATCATGATGTTTAGTTGTTCGTGGTGGAAGCGACGTGAACAGAACAGATGTTGACAAAATGGGCAAAAAATGTTATAGGCAGTACTTGAAGAGCTCTGTAATAACTGTGTCCATATTTCTATCTTTTATTTTTGAAATATATTTGTAATGACTTCTTTATAAACTATATTTCCAAAAATAATCGTGCAAAATTGCTTAAACCTGTAAGGTTTTTTATAACGGCATCGTCCTGACAAACTTGCTAAAAATGTTAGAATAGAGGATTGGGTCTCCTTGTTACAGCGTTCCTTCTCGTCCTGTCTGTAGCCAGTTCCAAATATATTACTATTTTAACTTATTAATTTTGTACATGTCTGTAGGGGACCCACATGGAAATAAGCTCTCGAGCTTTCGTGAGTTATCCTGTTCAAACTGACTTATTTTTGATCGGTTATTATTGTATATTGTTGTATTATTGGTAGCTTGTCGAATAAAAATCAACCAATCAATCTAATCAATTTCTCTACCGTCTTCATTAATAACATCCATCCACTTATACATAGGTCTTTCTTTCAAGCCATAATTATTGTCACATAAATCTCATAAAAACTGGTAAAATAAAAATCATTCCAACTATATGGGCAAAGGAATATTTCCAGTAAAGAGTTTCATTATCTGGACGTGTTTTGTCAGAAGTTTATTTTCTTTGTGTGTACATTAAAACAAAAACTAGTTGCATCGACCGGGAATCGAACCTGGGTTACCCGCGTGGCAGGCGAGAATTCTACCACCGATGCGCTCGCGTTCATTAATGATGAGGTAATATCCCTTTTTCCAGATCATAATGTTGTTTGATATCACTGGATCATGCACCAAGTTCATATTGATTGGACCTCGTAAAAATGTTACAGGTGGCGCTCGAAGAGATCTTAATTATGTCGATATTTCTATCCTTTAGTTTTCAAATTTATTTTGTTCATGTTGTAAAAATCTCAATGACAAATTCTGTAGTAACTTGCAAAGTTGCTTGATAATAACCATACGGTTTTATATTAGCACCGTCTACACAAACTTTCTTTATTAAACATCATAATGTCGTGAACTTAGAAAAGACTTTCAAAAATGTTGCCTACATGACGACTGTGCCTCCGAAGGGTTGCAAGATACTGCTCAAGTAAACATGAAAGTAAAACAAATTTAAGTGTCTTCACATCGAGTGTGTCTTCACTGCATATTATACGATATCCAAGTTTATGTATATCATCCAGTAAAGATTTTCTTCACCTTCATGTGCTTTGCCAATTGTATGTACAATGAAAAACAAAAGAAATTGCATCGGCCGGGAATTGAACCCGGGTCCCCCGCGTGGCAGGCGAGAATTCTACCACTGAACCACCGATGCTTTCACGCTCCATTGATCGGATGTTAGCACTGTATTCCGGCTTTGTTTCTAGATCATAATAACGTTTAATACCAATGGGTTCGGTACGAAGTTCAAACGATTTGACATTCTGACTTTTAAGCGCACGTGGCATCTATATCAGATTACAAGTGAAAGATGAACAGAACAAATGTTGACAAATGGACCCAAAAATGATATAGGGGGCGCTCGACCACAATTTACACAAGTCTTGATTGCTTAAATTTTACTCAAACTATCTTACGCTCTATTATGTTTTTCTCTGTGTGACAATGATAGGCAGCGGCGTTATATTTTGGAAGTTTACGCATTTTAGCTCCTTCTGCCTACGCCCCTATGATGTTGAGATGTTTAGATAATAATATAGCGTTTAGGTGTAGAAATATCTTAATTGTGACAATATTTGTATCCTTCATTTTTCAAACAGATTTTTGTTTTCGTGGTTTAATATTATTCTTCATTGATCGTATTTATATTGTAAAAAGTTACTTAATCGTGTAAGGTTTAACTACGACATCGTCTTGATAAACTTGCTAAAATACACCATTCCACGAACTAAGAAAAGACCTATCTTCACCAAAGCCATGGGTGACAGACAAGAGTTTGGTGGCAGATCTATGCGTGTCAAATGACAAGATGCTACTTATTTGGTGACACAAGGTGGCGCTATACTGAAACCGATGTAGTGAGACCTACCTTGGCGGGCAAAATATTCATTGTTGCTTTATTTCCATTCATATATTATGCAAGACTTGTCCTGCGTCAGTCCACATCCCTCTTTATTGTAACCCATACCTCAAATCGTGTTATTTGTACCCCCAAAATCAGTTTCGTTGATACGTAACGAGAGTGAACAGGCGTGAATTGCATGAAACATTCAGATTCACAGTAATGTATTTCATCAAAATAAATGAAACTCGTAATTACAGTATCAATTAATGAAACTCGTGAACGCGTGAATTGCATGAAACATTCAGATTCACAGTAATGTATTTCATCAAAATAAATGAAACTCGTAATTACAGTATCAATTAATGAAACTCGTATTTATAGTATTCATTTAGTGGTAATCAATTGTTTTCTGATGTAATATATATGAATATATACAGTATTCTTCCTTTGTCACTTCCTGTCGTTATCTCAGAATTTTCATGAACTCTTCAATCATATGGGTGAATACTATTAAATGTATGAAAAGATTATTCTCAAAGCATCCAATATTTTTAAGTGATTATTATTGATACAAAATGTTTTTTTTGTTCATTACGTTTGCCTTGGTATCGTGCGATTGAGGATTTCCAAAATCATCTTCGTTAATCTTTAGAAAGCTTTGCAAATCATTTCTATGAAAAGGCGTCTCTTTTCAATCTTCTTAGTAAGCCAAGTGTCCAATTCCACATGTATATGTTCTTATTTATTGTGTGTCTTCGCTTTTTTTCTATTTCTCTATCCCCTATAACCTTAATAAAACCTTTTTTCCTCTTCACATCTCTTCTTTGTATTCTCCCTTTCTCTTTCTCTCTTCTCATCTCTTCTTTGTATTCTCCATTTCTCTTTCTCTCTTCTCATCTCTTCTTTGTATTCTCCCTTTCTCTTTCTCTCTTCTCATCTCTTCTTTGTATTCTCCCTTTCTCTTTCTCTCTTCACATCGCTTCTTTGTATTCTCCCTTTCTCTTTCCCTCTTCTCATCTCTTTTTTGTATTCTCCCTTTCTCTTTCCCTCTTCTCATCTCTTTTTTGTATTCTCCCTTTCTCTTTCTCTCTTCTCATCTCTTCTTTGTATTCTCCCTTTCTCTTTCTCTCTTCACATCGCTTCTTTGTATTCTTCCTTTCTCTTTCCCTCTTCTCATCTCTATTTTGTATTCTCCCTTTCTCTTTCCCTCTTCTCATCTCTTTTTTGTATTCTCCCTTTCTCTTTCTCTCTTCTCATCTCTTCTTTGTATTCTCCCTTTCTCTTTCTCTTTCTCTCTTCTCATCTCTTTTTTGTATTCTCCCTTTCTCTTTCTCTCTTCTCTTTCTCTCTTCTCATCTCTTCTTTTTATTCTCCCTTTCTCTTTCTCTCTTCACATCGCTTCTTTGTATTCTCCCTTTCTCTTTCTCTCTTCTCATCTCTTCTTTGTATTCTCCCTTTCTCTTTCTCTCTTCTCATCTCTTCTTTGTATTCTCCCTTTCTCTTTCTCTCTTCTCATCTCTTCTTTGTATTCTCCCTTTCTCTTTCTCTCTTCTCATCTCTTTTTTGTATTCTCCCTTTCTCTTTCTCTCTTCTCATCTCTTCTTTGTATTCTCCCTTTCTCTCTCTCTCTCTCTCTCTCTCCCTTTCTCTTTCTCTCTTCACATCTCTTATTTATATTCTCCCTTTCTCTTTCTCTCTTCTCATCTCTGCTTTGTATTCTCCCTTTCTCTTTTCTCTTCTCATCTTTTCTTTGTATTCTCCCTTTCTCTTTCTCTCTTCTCATCTCTTCTTTGTATTCTCCCTTTCTCTTTCTCTCTTCACATCTCTTCTTTGTATTCTCCCTTTCTCTTTCCCTCTTCTCATCTCTTTTTTGTATTCTCCCTTTCTCTTTCTCTCTTCTCATCTCTTCTTTGTATTCTCCCTTTCTCTTTCTCTCTTCTCATCTCTTCTTTGTATTCTCCCTTTCTCTTTCTCTCTTCTCATCTCTTCTTTGTATTCTCCTTTTCTCTTTCTCTCTTCACATCTCTTCTTTGTATTCTCCCTTTCTCTTTCTCTCTTCACATCTCTTCTTTGTATTCTCCCTTTCTCTTTCTCTCTTCACATCTCTTCTTTGTATTCTCCCCTTCTCTTACTCTCTTCTCATCTCTTCTTTGTATTCTCCCTTTCTCTTTTCCTCTTCTCATCTCTTCTTTGTATTCTCCCTTTCTCTTTCTCTCTTCTCATCTCTTCTTTGTATTCTCCCTTTCTCTTTCTCTCTTCTTATCTCTTCTTTGTATTCTCCCTTTCTCTTTCTCTCTTCTCATCTCTTCTTTGTATTCTCCCTTTCTCTCTTTCTCTTCTCATCTTTTCTTTGTATTCTCCCTTTCTCTTTCTCTCTTCTCATCTCTTCTTTGTATTCTCCCTTTCTCTTTCTCTCTTCACATCTCTTCTTTGTATTCTCCCTTTCTCTTTCTCTCTTCTCATCTCTTCTTTGTATTCTCCCTTTCTCTTTCTCTCTTCACATCTCTTCTTTGTATTCTCCCTTTCTCTTTCTCTCTTCTCATCTCTTCTTTGTATTCTCCCTTTCTCTTTCTCTCTTCACATCTCTTCTTTGTATTCTCCCTTTCTCTTTCTCTCTTCTCATCTCTTCTTTGTATTCTCCCTTTCTCTTTCTCTCTTCTCATCTCTCCTTTGTATTCTCCCTTTCTCTTTCTCTCTTCTCATCTCTTCTTTGTATTCTCCCTTTCTCTTTCTCTCTTCACATCTCTTCTTTGTATTCTCCCTTTCTCTTTCTCTCTTCTCATCTCTTCTTTGTATTCTCCCTTTCTCTTTCTCTCTTCTCATCTCTTCTTTGTATTCTCCCTTTCTCTTTCTCTCTTCACATCTCTTCTTTGTATTCTCCCTTTCTCTTTCTCTCTTCTCATCTCTTCTTTGTATTCTCCCTTTCTCTTTCTCTCTTCTTATCTCTTCTTTGTATTCTCCCTTTCTCTTTCTCTCTTCTCATCTCTTCTTTGTATTCTCCCTTTCTCTTTCTCTCTTCTCATCTCTTATTTGTATTCTCCCTTTCTCTTTCTCTCTTCTCATCTCTTCTTTGTATTCTCCCTTTCTCTTTCTCTCTTCTCATCTCTTCTTTGTATTCTCCCTTTCTCTTTCTCTCTTCACATCTCTTCTTTGTATTCTCCCTTTCTCTTTCTCTCTTCTCATCTCTTCTTTGTATTCTCCCTTTCTCTTTCTCTCTGCTCATCTCTTCTTTGTATTCTCCCTTTCTCTTTTCCTCTTTCTTTCCCATCTCTCTGGTATTGGTGTCATTAATACACCTCTCTTTGCTAATCTTTCTCCTTCAATCTCACACGCAACCAACTCTCCCCCCCCCCCCCTCTCTCTCTCTCTCTCTCTCCCTCTCCCCCCCCCCCCCCCCCCCCCCTCTCTCTCTCTCTCTCTCTCTCTCTCTCTCTCTCTCTCAGCGCATACTTGATCTATATTGGGGAATATGCAAAAGTTAAAACATGAAAATTTCATAAAATGGCTCCATTCTATATCGTCTGACAGTATGAACACAAGTAATTTATAATGAAATTAAATATCTAAAATACGCTTGGGATGTTAATGCACTTTTTTGCTGATGAGAACGGTTTTTTATTGGGATGAAATTCGAGTCTTCGATTCAAGGCTAGTGGTGTCACTCTGAACTGAATTTCCAATTTCCTAATACTTTTTCTTCCTCATTTTAAAGTGTGGATAAATTCGCGCTGATCACTCCGAGTCGTGAATAAATAATTTCTGACACAAAAGCCCACTACAAATTAAACTGGACCATTAATCATTCATATTAAAGAGCAAGTGTATAAATAGTTTTCACATTAACCCGTCGAATAGTGACAGAAGATTTATTTCATTTCGATTTAAGTAAGGTGAGCGGAAATTGCTATGTTTTGTTTGCACTTTAGGTTATCAATATGTCGGTCGTTTGTCGTCAGAAAGCAATAGATGGCAATTTATTTAGTGAATGAATTTATTATTGAGATGAGAGGAAGATGAGTAATCATGGAAATTGGCATTCGGACAGAATTAAGTAATTAGCTTTGACCCATAACCCACATTACTTTTGCATACATTTCCATCTAACATAATACGAGGAGGCGCGATAGCTCAGTCGGTAGAGCAGTGGTCTTGTAATCCTGTGACCCGGGTTCGAAACCAAGGCGATGTGCTAGTGCCCTTTGGTAAGGCATTAATCCTCATTACCAGGTCCCTCGAAGAGGACCTAAAGCCGTCGGTCGTCTGGTTGCTTACTTACAAACATTCATTCTTTCTTAGCAGTCAGGTAAAATAACCACCACCATTTTCATTTCATTCCATTCCATCTTGTATTCTGCTGTATAAGGTTCAATAATAGTTCTTAGTCTGGTTGGTTCTTCTACCTGTGTGAAGCCATGAAGGAATATTCAACGAACCTATGATGGAGAGTGGGGTGACTACATCCTTGAACATGGTTGTTAGCCCAGCCCCGTCTTGCTATAAGTGCTCTATTGTTCGTACCAAAGCTGGAGAAAGATCTTCCAAAGTGCTCGATATTGGCTTATATAAAATGATAATTATGTAAAGAGCCGTTTTCCGACCTGGATCTGTAAAGTGCTTAATTTACTCTGCTGGAAATGCGCCTTATTGCAAGACATAATGATGCATAATGCCAGCAAATACCCAACAGTTTACCTTCTTCAACAACCATACGTCCTGTTAATCCAAACTAGTTAATGATAAACCTAACACTATTCCTTTATTCCAATCATAACCCAACGATATGATGTCCTTGTAGAGGAACGGATCTAAAAGTTTAAAACGTACTAGTGCCTAGATGATCCATTAATAATAATGGTAATAATATTCCGCTTTTATATATCGCTTAATACCTCTACGATATCTCTAAGCGCTTTACTGTTTCTCTTGATGATATCAAAAAAAATGTATTATGTAAAGGTAAAGGTGTAATGGTATAGGTACAGGGTAGACGCCTTGATTTTAAACACAATTATTTATTTTAACCGTTACTGCAAAGACATTACGGTCGGCATTTTCGCATGTTTTGTAAATGTATTAGTCTCCTTGCCATCAACAGAACCAATTTTGTTCTCCTCATCATGAAAATGCATGATCTTGATAAAGGCCCGGTCACACAGCCCTCCGGCGGGCGTATCGCGGCCGAATCACGGCCAAAAATTTCTGCCCGTGAAGCAGACGCTGTTGGACGCTTTGAGGTCGCGATAAAGACGCGATACAGCCGTACTTTACCCGTCGTTACACGCGGTAAGAAATTCACACGCGGTTGGCCGCGCGAAAAAGTTTTGGGCTGCCCAAAAATTTAGACCGCGGGTAATCGCGGGCGGTACACGTGGTACACACGCGGTAAAGACGCGGTACAGACGCGGAACGAACGTGCTAGGACGTGCTACGGCCGCGGTTAAGACGTGGTTACACGCGGAATTGGACGCGAAATTTTAGCGGGTAATCGCGGGTGGAGCACGGTCATAGCACGTTTGTTCCGCGTCTGTACCGCGTTGTTATCACGTGCATTAGCGTGTGTACCGCGTGTAAGCGTGGTAGGCCGCGGTACCGCCGCGCTTCACCCGCGATAAGGACGCGGAACAGTCGCCGGCGTCTGTTCCGCGGGCATACCACGGGTAAACCGCGGGTAAGCCAATTTTGCACATTTTTCCACCACGGGCAACCGCGGGCAAAAAAAAATCGCGAAATTTTACCCGCGATACAGACGCGAAAGGCTGTGTGACCGGGCCTTAAGAGTTGCATTGTTATAGCGCAGGGTACTGACCTATCTGTGAAAAGCCGCACGTTTATTGTAATCTCCGTGCATTCATGATTTTAAACAATGAAGTTTCCAAGTTAGCACTTTTCATCAATATTACTTCACAATTAATTGGACTCGTTTAATCATTAGCGGCTATAGAGGGTTTTTTGAGGGGTGGGGGGGGGGGGGGGCTCGGGTTACATGTCGATAATAAATGCAAGAACTCAACGCCCCTACAACCCCTCCCCAACCACACACACACATAAACAAAAACTGCTCCTTCTGAAGTTCAATCCAACGAGCATCCACATATTTCAGGTAAAAATATGCTTTTCAAAAAAAAGTAATGCAATAAGTTTACTGAATATTTTTAAACTAATCTAGGCGCTCGGAGCTATCATACTTCACAATAGATCTACATAAAAAGCACCAAAGACTGAAATAGAATTTGCATAGGCAATGCATATTATGAAATGCAGCCTTGTGTACACTGTGGAACAGTTTCATTTTTTTTAAAAACTATGTACCAATTACCATGCAATCCCATGTACTTTATTTTATTGTGTTGGAAATGGAAATAAACGAAATGAAATGAAATGCCGAGATGAAAAGGCAAAAAACGATTATATTAACCATTGAAACTCGCAACAGTGAAGTTAAGGATATTGTATAAGTATTTTGTATGATATTTTGTTAAAGAGATTATTTAGAGCAAAATATTCTTGTTGTGAGAACTCTTACAATATTATGAGGACGCAGTGCATTTTGAAATGCAATTTGCAGGGATATAATGGATGCTTACATGTATAGATCTTGTTCACTGTTATAATCATCAACTTTTGTCATGTTCATTATTTTGTACATTAACCAGTTGACTACTGACTTTGTTCACTATCATAAGCTTAATACAGAGGCTACTCTGTTCCAGTAAGCAATGGGTTTATTTACATCTCTCCCTCTCTCTCTCTCTCTCTCTCTCTCTCTCTCTATCTATCTCTCTCTTTATTGCCGTAATGTTTCGCAAGAGCAGTCCCCATCCTACCATTGTAAGGCAGGCTACGACTATGAGTGCGATTTTATTCACTTTCATCATCCTGATGCACCGACACTCTCCATTTAATGATTCATTCTTGAAGAGGGAATATGATACAATGGCAAAGAAATTGAATGCGAATACGAAGTTGGATGAATAATGGATAAAGCAAGCGTTGAAATCATCTCATTATCGTAATGAACCCGGCTGACATGGTGACTATAATAGCTTGTCATACCATATGACGGTGAGAGCGCGCGAGTTTATGATATGTTATTCTGGCGCGAAGAGCCCATTGGCAAAGCGTTGCCTAGCAACTACTATCACTTTCACAGCCAGCAACGTATACGTAGATCTATTGTCTACTAAATAATTCGATGGGATGCACTTTCGCTTTTATTTATAACTTTGTTTAACTACAATATCAAAGAGATAGACTTGCATTAAGCACGTTTTATAATGATGAAAAATTGTCTACAAATTGCAGTGCTTAAATCTTTAACAGGGCGATCGATTATTTTATTTTCCTTCTGTTAAAGGTAATACAAAGTTTTGGTATGGGGTCGTGAATTTGGTTCAAAAGAACTTATTGGAAGCATTTGCGATCCTACAATATTCACTGATCGTTGTCGCGGTCGAAATCGACTCTAAAGTTATGAAATCATAAATAATAATAATAAACACATTATGTTGGATAGCTCCTTCTTAAGGTCAAGATATCAATTAAGCTATAAAACAATGTGTCTTGACTAAAATCGACCGATTAGCTATTCCCGGTCGGAAATTATATACCACAACTACATATTTGAGATTTCCATGGTCGCAGCTACCATCGTACGGCCGTAGGAGCTATTTGAAATTTAATAAAATTTACCGGGAGCACCGGTAAATCTTTATATTCAATTTTTCTCGAAAGCAGAAGTGTTGTAGGGGCTAAAATTTCTAGTGCTTTTAATACATCCACAGGGGCATCCAAATATATGAAGACTGTACAGATTCACTATCCACCCATTTTTCACAATTTTCCAAAACTTTGTAATACCTTTAACGAGTTTTATGTAGTATTTTCCTTAAAAAAAAAGGACAAAAAGAAATCAAAGATTTCCTATTTTCATTGATAACTTAATATACCTGAGTCGATTTCCTCACAAACAGCACGTAGACTTACATAATATAAAAACTTTATATTTCTATTATTTCTTAAGTTTCGGAGTCATATAATCTTAATGGGACCCACTATGCAGATTGCAGATTCATATGAAAAGTCCACCAGTTATGAATTTTCGTATCAGCTACAGTTATCAAAGATTTCGAACAATGACTTACATTATAAAACACCCAAAAATAGTTTATCGACCGAAAATAGATTAGAATAAAAATTGATTTAAATATGTAAAACTGAGTCTATTGTATTTTTCATTATTTTGTTCACATTGTCGATACCCCTTCCTCCCCCCCCCCCCTGGCATATGAGTCTGTCTATCTCAATTTCCGTTCTTTTTTTCCCTTTCTTTTCATATTTTTCTTCAATCGTTCCCTTTAATGAGCCTTTCTTTACTTCGTCACTAATAAAGCAACTAGTGACTTTTGTATCAGCTTGCTCTGCCTACCTCCCTATTATCATGATTCCAGAAAATTAGATGTGCCGAAATCCATTATTTATTTCAGTCGGAAGAAATATCCGCAAGATGTCCTTAAAATGATGAAATAAATAAAAGGAATAAAGAACCAGGGAAAAAAAGAACATACTAGTGATACATGAATCCGGTCAGAAGCATGAGTGTCAAAATGACGCACGCACTCGACTCAGCAATTAATGCGTTGTGGACAAACGACCTGCTCGTGGCGCGCAGATCGAGAACGACAGTCTGCAGAAGCGCGGGGGAAAAAAAACGCCAAAAATCTTACAGGTAGCTATAGTTGAGCAGACGACCGGGTAGAGAGCAGTGGACAGTGTGGATGTGACTCTCCTACTCTCGTAGCTTCATTTTCGGTGTTTCTACTGGTCGGACAGTGGCGACTGAGCTATAAATTATATCAGCTTGGATTGCAGACTGATCCGAAATACAGTCAGAAAATCAACCGATAAAGCTGAAAAACCGGTTGGTGAATCTGTTGATCCCTCACATCGAATTACGGTGCTGGCTTGTGTCATTTTCACTTGAAAAACGTCACAGATTTCATGTTTGCTGGCGAGGCTGTATTTGTTTCTACCTGTGAGGACGAGTTGTTAAACACTACTACATCCTAGATTGCCTTTACTTGAATCCCAACATGACACCTAGATCTTTACCAATGATGTTGCTGATGTGGCTGATGTTCACTGTATACGCAAGTGATGTACAAGCGAGTAAGTAAACAATTAGTACCTTTTTTATTATTTTTTACGAATACCTGATATTTTTTCAGGAAGATGATCATTTAACATTTCATTGATTTGGCATTGATTAATGGATTACCTATATATATATATATATATATATATATATATATATCCAGTTTACAACTGAATTATTTACACCCCTTGCAATTTTTTTGTTTGCTTTGTAACTCAAGAGTAAAAAGTGGACTCGTTGAATCTAGGGCCTTTACTGAGTCCTTGTAGATGTCACATTCTCCACAACAAAACAAAAACATTGATCGGGACAATTTTTCACATTCTCAAAAAATTACAAAAATTGGAAAGGATATGAATAATTTAGTTGTTAACTGTACGCAGAGTTAGACATGATAGAATATCGAGAGATACATAATGAGATTGGATGAAATATTCAATTCATTTGTATAGCTCATAAAATGCTTGTATTGAAGTGATGCACATAATGACAGTAAAGCAATATCGATATTCCAATGGTCATGAAAGAAAAAATGAGCTTCAATGGAATTAATGATGGAAAACCAGCGTCGCATCCGGACTCTATAGAAATATAAATGGCATCTTTTTTTCATGGTTTATATCATGATCGAGCAGGGATGCTGACAGTGAATGGAAGCATTTAAAGCTTTCCATTACCCTTTTCCCCACATCAATCCTCCATAGAATTCTCTTCCAGTCTTCAATTATTCAAGACTTTTACGCAGAGACAAGTTTTGACTACTACTAGGCGTTGGCGTTTTACAACCCACTTTCACTTTTTTCATTCACAAGTTCAGCAGAAGGTTCATTCATGGAAGCCAGTTCGAAGTCTGGCCTTTTTTCTCTCCCTTTCAGTCGTACTATATACGAGCTGGCAGACAATAATCAGCGTGGCTGTGGGCCCACGCATTGAATTTGTATTGCGGGAAAGCAGTATTTAGTTTTCGAGCATATAGCTGTGTTCAGTTCCGATCGAAAAAGGATAAAGAACAGAAATTAAATTTGAAAAGACTTATATGATTGTATTCATTACATTTGATCAGCGAATTGATTTTACTACTTTCTTCTTCAAACTATAGATAATCTAATTCACGATAGATTATAGATTTAGTAAAAGAATGCTTAATTTTATGATTTTCACGTAGATATATTGCTTAATTATTAATTGACATGTTTAATTAAAAAATGATATCACACTTCTGAGTATCATGCGATTTATAGCTTTACATTTTAACCCGTTAACAGGGAAATTTAGAAACTATTGACAGACAACATTTCATGCACATAAATTACTCAACTGACATCATCATGACATAGATTGCATGGCAGATACACTCTTAACACTCAGGATTATCTTTAAATACAACAGAATCTATAAAAAGTAGGCCTACTAAAGAGTTTTATCGAAAAAGAAATAATGTCTTATTACTTTTTATTAAAAAAACTGTATTGTACCGTGTTGTAATCACAGTAAAACGTTACGAAAAAAGAAACACACTTACAATTAAATAATCAGAAGAATGACATATCAGTATAGTGAATTACATTGCTCAGAACAACAGTACAAACTCTTCTTCTGAAGTGTTTGGATATAATTTCAAAAAATGAAATTAATTTTGAAACCACCTACTCGCCCCTGTAATCATGAAACCGTCTGCTGTCTTCAATGAAATAATCAAAGTAAATTCCTAACACATTTTGTTGTTTAATCGGTCCCCCCTCAAAAAAAACAGAGGAAAGAAAAAGAAATGTCTTGAGATAAATTTAGATTAAACAATTAAATGTTTATGATGTCCTAAATCAATGATCATTTTTTACTTTAATGCGTTCACATCTTCAGGAGATGGCAAATCATTTTATTTATCATAAATTTCATACTTTCCTATTGTAACAGAAGGCTGCAGGGAACATCAAATCTCAAGTTAAACAGACACAAAGATTTTAAGATTTGCAATAATATACTTCTAACACGGAAACAAAATCCCACGAGCATCAAAAAAATCCCCTCTATCTAAATGTACAAAAGGAAATCTAATTGTCCCTGATTTTTTTCTTCTTCTGCTTTTATGAAGTTCCTGACTATTTTTGAGAAACGTAAGATGCCATTTTGCCAAATTAGGGCACAAAGAGGTCTAATGTTTTAGTATTCATAAACATTGGAATAATTAAGTTGCGTTAGTAACTCATTAATTTCAATAACTTATGAGTATGGGGTTATATTATATATCTCTTTTGTTCCGTTAATCTGCGCACGTAATTTGCGAGACATCTGCGAATGTCAGCTTGTGGATTTGATATCCATATTTTGTAATGCGATTTTAGTCTTTGATAGCACGTAGTGGGTAGCGTTTGTAATTTGCGTACATTTCCGGTTTGATTGACGGTTCCCCCTTCATCTTGGGACCACCGAGCTAGGCTTCAATCAACCTTAAGTTGATTTGAGCGATAGGGAAAATCACGTGAAAGGATGGGCAAAGACGTGTAGATAATGTCAATCGGTCGTTAGGTGTACAGGCTACAGGCTACAAGTTTGATCTCCTAATTGTTGTCCGAGGAGAGGAATCCAATTACCATGGTATTCCGATCGGAGAGCTTCATGTTAATGGCGATGGTAGTGAGCTGGGAGACGGTAACACGCGATGCAAGCGAGAGCAGGTGAAAAGGCAGGAATACCCGCTATTCAAATCAATCCTGTTTCCGGTGTGTCCCACCTTTCACATGAGTTCGTGTCTGATGTATCTCTGCCCCGAAGAGGTTTGTGATTTTAGCGGTAGCACGTCTCTTTGGAAACAAAGAAACGTCCTAGTTTTACCACGAGTGCAGTGGCGTATCTAGGATTTCACAATGGGGGGGGGGGGGGGGGGGGGGCATACGATCACAGGTCTGACTGGTTAGATGGAATATAAATGATCAAGGCCAACTATTCGAGGCAGTTTTGAGATGTTTTTTTATTCTTGTAAGCTGTTTGGCTAAACACAAATCCAAATCAGAATTATTTTTTTTTGTCATAGTGCTCAATTTCTTGTTTTACCAAAGCTTTTTCTCAGTATTTAAAAGTATTTTTAGTACAGATTGTCAGATTTCATGATGATATGGATAATGTTTAGAAAAATATCTTCATAGAAGAGATGATACTTGGATGTGGAAAGGCTTTTCAGAGCAAGTTACCATGTCTATTTAGAATATGATGACTTATATCGATCGGTTTTTCAAACTGTTTGAAATCTCATCATTCCCATCCAAATACTCATTCTTTCTTCGAAAAATAATGATCAATACTGATAAAACTCATGAATAATTATGTGACGATGGATTGGATGAAGTCGATTCCCCCGAGACGCTCCAGGCCTGTTTCTCTTTCCTGGAAGAAAGAATCAAAACCCCTTTTCACGCAAAATGTCATTGCCATGGCAACACGTGACGAGAGGGAATAAACATATCACGTGACCAAGGGGACTAGCTATTGAGATATTGAGATGGTTAATGACACACGGCATCATCGCGTGTTTTTCTTTTATTACGCCACAAAAAAATAGAGGAGACGGTAATGGGAACGGTGTGGCTTGAAACCTCTCCGATGTCCGCAGGTGTGATCGACGCAGTCTGCAGTAGCAAGCATTTTACCTGAATTGTTGTTTAACCAAGTGTATCTGATGTTCAGATGTAAAATAGACCGGAAACGGTTTTGTGCACTGTTGTGATTATTTTGTTTTTTATTCAAAGAAGTAGAGAGACCAAAGGTAGAGACCAAAGAAAGAGACAGGGGTTGAGAGAGAGAGAGAGAGAGAGAGAGAGAGAGAAAGAGAGA
This sequence comes from Strongylocentrotus purpuratus, assembly GCF_000002235.5. NCBI lineage: Eukaryota > Metazoa > Echinodermata > Echinoidea > Camarodonta > Strongylocentrotidae > Strongylocentrotus > Strongylocentrotus purpuratus. The sequence goes on along the minus strand of NW_022145612.1, from coordinate 44,898,634 downwards.
GGGAATGAGAGAGAGAGAGAGAGAAAGAGAGAGAGAGAAAGAGAGAAAGAGAAGGGCGGGGAGAGAAAGATAGACAGAGAGAGAGACAGAGAGAGAGAGAGAGAGAGGATGGGGGGGGGGGGGGGGAGAGATAAAGGCAGACATAGTGACGAATACATGAGGTGACTGAATAAAAAATAAAGACGATGAAATATTTTTATTTTTGAAATAATCATTTACCTGACCATGAACAAATTATTACACAGTCTGATAGGGTCACTTTTATCCATTAGGTTTGATTGGAGTAACAATCTGATGAATTATGACAATCATTTGCATGATGATTATATAATTAGCTAATTGGTGAGGCGGGATTGATTAGGCTGAACGAGACAGGGGAGAGAGCAGGCATGCTTTTGACATCATCATTGTATCGATTGTATAACCATAAATAATGTACCATTTGAAAACCAATTATATGTATTTTGTTCTCCCTTTATGGGTTGACCGAGATTTACCCGAGATTTAAGTTGCAAGACAGAGTCATTTGGTGGAATGTGGTCATTACTGTAGGTTAAATGGATAGTTGAGTTTTGTTGCAGAGGGCGCTACACAAAAAAGGGAGATAATGAAAAACTGAGTGTCAAATTTGAAAGAACATACGATTTAAATGACGAAATCATCTTCGTTTGATCAAAATCTGTTCAAAGACGGCTTAAAAATTAATATCCATAATATAACGACTTCTAATATGTGTGGTGCCCCACAAAATAATATTTGATAATTTGAACCAGCCGTTGAAAAAACGAGATAGCGCCTTTTACGTTGTATTTCAGCCAATGCCGATGTTGGATTTTTATTTTTGGTTATAATACGCACAACCAGTCGGCCCGTGTATTTCTTGAAATGCTGTGAGCGTCGAAATCGGCAGCCTAGCATAGCCGGGTAATGTTGGAGCGCCTTGAGGACCTTGCAAGGTCGATACGTGCGCTTTATAAGAATCCAATATTATTATTATTATTATTATTATTATTATTATCATTAATCAATTAATTAATTAATTAACGATCACCGTATTTTTTTTAATGTGGAGCTGAATCGGTATGGTCGTATTGGCTAAATTTCACACATTTTCGGGTCTAGAATTACCTTTATAGCAATTTTAGGTTCTAAAAGAGTACTAAAAATGTCATAAATAAGAATAAGAGCAATAACCATTCACTTTGAAGGCATTTGCGGTCTAAGCAAGAACGAATTATCTCTTTGACTACCGAGTTACATAATATGCTCTCCTTCTTTTTGTTTTACAGTTATGCAAAAACAATGAATCTGTCTTATATAACTTTACTTATCATAACAAATTTATGTTGTTACAAATTCCATTAAGATGTACATTTCAATGTTCTTTAAGAGTTATACAACGTTATTGTTTCATTTAATCACGATTTTGTAGTCATTAGTATTTAATATCAAGTCTGACTTGACTTTACCACTTCAACTTCGAGTGTCCACTTTAATGGTCTACAAGCCTCTGAAAGAGAGGGAAGCGCGGAATAATATTTTTTAAATGTTTTGAATTACATGTATTTATATACTTCAAGGACTTGTTATTGATTAAAATATAATTTTAGATTGTTGAATAATATCTCTCAGCATAACAAAAATGTGCAAGATAGTCGATATAAATATCATCTTATATAAACAGACATTTATTTGATCCATTATCGTAATAAAGGAGAAGAAAAAAGTCATTTTATACATCGACACTGTACCTACCGAGTTCTTTGAAAATCGCCAAGTGCGATTGTCTATGACCATTAATGGTATATATTTCTTAATGACAAGTTATATCTGCCAATTAGGATGAAAACATCTCCTATAATAACAAGTTTATTTTTATCTGACGATTATTTTACGAAAAATAACGACCAGAAATGTCGTTCTTGAAAAGCCTTAGCTTTTTCCTTCATCTGCCATCCATCCTGTCTCCCCACAGCATTATGATCATCTCATTATGGTTATTACCAGTAATCGTCTTTTATGGGATGTTTTCTTATGCAAGCTCCATTGGTTTCCATGGTAATTGCCCCTGTCAATCAAGTCGGGTAAAACACGGGTGATGAAGTCCTTGCGGGTACATGGGGAGTGTCACTGCCCAGGGAAATGGGTAGGTTTGTATGAGAAATGGAACAACGACAATAACGATTCGGATGTAATGCTATCCAGTGCTATCCAGTGCTAAAATTATGACTAGAAATACACTATCATTTAGCAAGATCAATGCCTCATATAAAATACATTTTAGTAGACATCTAGCTTTGGACTGAACCTTTAGATTCATAGTTAATTTCTTGTAACGTGGTTTGCAGTTTCATTCGAAATCGTTTTTATTTACTTCAAATTCAATATGATCAATGTTCTTTCTCCAAATGAAGACGATAGTTATTACTTTTTAAGAACCAAAGTAGTTCACGTCAAAATTAATATCGTGGTCCCACTGTTTACAGATCGTATGATAATAAATTACAAAGCCATTTTATTTTCCATATAACCATCCATAAAGGTAAGAAGGTGTAGTGTATTATATTGCAACTGTAAAATATTACAAGATATGCTGTATTCGTACCCTATTCAGATTGAAAAACTTGATTGCGATAGTCATTTCGTCTGTTAACCCAGTTTTCGCTTCACAAAACGATAACCTTGTATGTCTACTTTATGTTACAATTAGTTACTCCCTTTGTTAGAAAGAAATGAAGATAAATGTAATTTAGATTTTCGATGAATGTAATTAGGGACGAAATGAACGTAGTTTTGTTTTATTATGAACGTAATTAGGAAAGAAATAAACTAGAGACAAAAAGTCCCATTCTTCGATCATCATTCTGACCTCGTAACCAGTATATGATGAAACAAATCTTGCTTCGAGACGTCTAAGATAAATCATCTTTTGATTTTTCTCTTACATTTATAGGAAGCTGTTGAGGTCTATTTAGGTATTTTTATGTTTGACCTCATGTGTTTGATCTCACTCTTATTTTTATTATTATATATGCATGATTTATTGAATAAAGAACGGATGTATAAGTTGTGTGTTTATTATAAGTTTGGGTAAATAATTTTTTTAGTCAGAATATGGTGCGCTTAGAGACACCAGTATTAAGCGCTTAATAAATATTGTGTATTATTATTATTATTATTGTTGCCAACACAGTTTCACCGTCAATTATATATTGCTTAAAATATGTCAGATGTGGATTGAGAAACCTTGATTGAGACCGGGCGATGAAACAAAAACTGTCAATTTTCTTTCTGCCTTATGCTTGCAGAACAAAGTACATAGTGATATTCAAGTTTTTTTATTTTGTTATATTGAAGAAATTTTTATTGGTGACAGATCGAATGTAGAATTGTGATCTGGTAGTTATATAACCATTATTTTTTAATTAAATTGAATTAATTTCTTCTGCAACATACAAATCTAAGTACATTTTAGCGATACAACATATACAATATGACGTGTACACAATATAATAATAGGCCCTAATAGAAATGTTGATATTGAAACAAAATGCAACTGAAAACACACTACCAAGAATTGTTCAGAAATAAGTGCATACATTTGCTTCGTGTGATAATACCTTGAATCTAAGTCTGAATAATACCAATTTAAATCCTTCTTTCTTTCTTCTTATAATCATTACTATTTCATGGTAATGTAAGATTTCCAGCTTTATTACACCCATTTACTAATAAAGCCGATTCTGGAGGGCAAAACGAACCACAGTGCAAATTTATTTTAATGTATTTAAAGTCATTTGGAAGTAAGTTAAAATGTATTGTATAATTTACGTGGAAATCTGATACAGCTACCAGATTGCGCTGCGGCGATTTAAACTTTACAAAGCTCTTATCCTTACAATGACTAATCATGTTTGATTGATTCGGCTCTGTGAGGGGGAGGGGTCATTTGCGCGTTTAAAAGCCTAGCTTTAAGCTAATTTCTCCAAAATGCCATCAAATACAACACTCGTATTTCCAACCAACAAAAAAAAAGGTGGGTAGTGCATTACCATACATCACGGCGCTCTTTATGTCCATTAATTTCACCGCCTCATCGCTTAAGAAAACACGTTCGTGTTCCAAAAACCGTCATCTCTAGAGCGTATTACATTGACCTAAATGGCATGTGATAATTACACACAGTAGATGCTCCCCCTAGCCGCGCCATTTTCCGATATCATTTTTGAAGCCTCATCTCGATGAAGGACGTTTAATTGATGGTTACACACAAAAAGTTTAAGCTTGATTATGTTCTTTTTTTATATTTGTGTCAATGACTTTCTGAGTTGTGCTTAACATGAAATGTGGATTCGTATCCCCGGACGTGGTACAACCATGGACCATTATTCAAAGGGGAATGCTTCGTCGAATGTACATTCTTAATAGGTCCATGGTACAACATGGCTCTAACGAGAGCAGAAAAAGCCCACTCCATCTAGCTCTGGTCTTGATTTCATATCAGGAGCAGCAGATAATTTTTGTAAAACTTGTTAGAAATAAAATCTTAGGATGAGGATAATCTTTCAAAAGATTGCAGGGACAATCTCTTGAAAGAGAAAGAGAGAGAAAGAGAGAAAGAGAAGGAGAGAGAGAAAGAGGAAGATGGAGAACAGCGAGAGAATGAGTATAGAGAAGGAGAGAGAGAAAGATGGAGAGACACAGAGAGAGAGACAGAGACAGATAGAGACAGAAACAGAGACAAAGAGACAGACGGAGAGAGAAAGAGATAGATAAAGCGTCCATCCCTACGCCACTTAAGTTTACTTTCTGTCAATGAACCTGGATGTAAAGCAATATCATCCGGTAGTCCTTTACTTACGCCAACGCAATGGAAACCAAGACATATCTGCTATTCGCCTCTACTGATTCAATCCAGATCAGTGGTAGATCCAGACTTTTTTTTGTGTGAAGGGCACACCCCCACCCCCCCCCACCCTCCCACACGCACATGTAAAAGCACATCGATCAGTATATACATTCGTTGTATTTATTCATTTAATCTCAAAATGTTTTTCAAAATTCTGTTTCATGACTGTTTCAGATTAGCATAACGAACAAAGAATTACACGTACCGGTAAGTGATATAATACATTGGAACCTCGTCACAACAAGGCAATTTCGCCGGCCTAAATTCTTGTACCTTATTGTCATTCAGCATCGACACAATGAGACACCCGACACTGCACGTCAACCTCAATTGTCCAAAGTGCTCGCACTGACGTGGATCTCCTGCATCAAGGCTGTGTTCAAATTTAAAATGTGTCTGGTGATAATTGGTCTGGAAAATTATACAAAGGTATTTTTCAATTACTATTATTGCGTTTCATTTCTATCCGTTACCTAAGTTCTGAAATTGGAGAAACAAAAACATACCCGGTAAAAATATTTGACTTTATTTATGGAAGTTTGTTTGTACGGCAGGAAAAAACAATTAGTATATCCCGATACTCGAATTTGATACGAATTTTTTGACCCAGAACAAAAATGATGGAATATCCCCCGGCATATTCTGATCTCAATGTAATCAGACAGAAAAACCCGGTCAGCCTGACACGAGTATCTCTGACGTTCATCTTCCCATTATCCCAACCAAATTATGCCTTGTTCTTGGGAAAACACGAGACACTGATTAGCAGGTAGATTCAACGTCACGTCATCAATTTGCCTCGGGCCTTTATCATCATTAAATTTGGTTCTCTTTTCGCTTTCAATTTGTCAAATTGGGCCTAAAAAGAGTGAGGATGGGAGCAGTTTTGCGCTTGTTTTTTTTGTTTTTGTTTAATATCTCACGCTGAATATGAGGACAAATTGAATAGAATGGAAGTGATGTCACTTTTTATATAGATGAAATCGGGCTCTTCTCCCTCGCATTTCATTTTAGTTTACACCGTCTGCGTTATTTCGCAGGAAAACAACATATTACTCACACAGAAGAGAGAGAGAGAGAGAGAGAGAGAGAGAGATTTAATAGTGCATTTACCTCCAAACAGACGGGTTAACAAAATGACATTAAAATCTGGTATTTCACTTGATGTCATTTTGGATGAATGTTTTTGAGATGGTCGGATTTCAGACTGCCTGAACTAAAAACAATGTTTTTATGACCTTTCTTGCGTTGTCTATATCATTGGTAATATCGACACTGTTTCTAATGTGCATTTTCAGTGATAACAGTAGGCGAAACTAGAAGATGGATCTATACAGTATACAGACAGTGGCAGGAAGAAGGGGAAAAAGCGCGTTTGAATGCATGTAATTCGAACGTGAGCATCATTCTGTTTATCAACAAAATATACCGTAGAAATGAAACGTGCGCATCAGTTTGCCTACACAGGGGCATTTCGAATGGGGGTGTAACAGCCCCTCCACATACACCTCTAGGCCTAGATAAATATGTGGCAGATACAGACGCCTACATGCAGCCTCATTCTGATATGACACGTTTCATTTTTTTTTTCTTCTTCAATAATTGACAAAAGTGCAATACGCTCCACATTTCTGTATCTTGTAAAACACACCTAAGTGAAAAATGCGTAGGATCATTGTTCCGCAGAGAAACAGCTGTATATTTTTTTGTTGGGGGGGGGGGGGTGGTTTATCGCGGCATATCTGAATAAGCCACACGTTCTAACTCTAACAATTAGTACCTTATCCTCTTTCTTTTCAAATATCACACAAACGAGTTAATATAATGAACTTAGAGTATGTCAAAGGATAACAACCACGCTTCAAACATGATGTAGAGATTTCTTTTATTAATGTTTCGAGCTCCGCATAAGTCACTCCCTGTCGAATATCTTTCAATAATTCAAGCGGTTTGACTGAATTAGCGTGATGTCAAGCATAATCAACGCCATTGACACACACGCTCCGTGATGAGATTGTAACGTAGTCTCTAGGGATAACAAAATAACGAGTGTAAGGTGTAAGATGGCTTGCATATTTTATAACTCGGGCGTGTTGGTGACTTAAACATCAACAATGCACTCCTTATGCCATGTGATCTGCAACAGAACGCAACAACAAGATATTAGAGCGCTTTTGAATGTCTGTCTGTCATACATGACAACTGGTGCTTCAGTATCACGGGCAGTACCATTATGCCTGCTTTTAGAAGTGCGGCTGCTATTTTAAGCGCGATCTGACATTTAGGGAACGAATTCATGCCAGAGTGCTCATTTACTTCACCTGGGTTACGAATGGCAAATACAGATTACTGCCTTAATTGTCTCCATCTCTTCCAATCGACCTGGTATATGTATAATAATACGTTATCGTTGGATACGTATCTAAATAATTTATTGCAATTCAGTAGAATAAGGCCGGGAATTGTTAGTCCAGGTAGAAAATTTGATTTACTTTCAGTGTATCATTTGGAAACGCGCTGAATTAGAATCTTGTAATACTGGTTGAATAGTAAGCTTTGTTAATATTTTTAAGAGTGTTGTGGTATTAGCGGTATGTGAACAAAATAATCCCAGCACCACTGTCATTCAGCAATATTATTGCTGAAAGTAACTACATTTTCTATAAAAATTGCTTAGCCCTTAAACTTAAAAACGAAAAGTAACGGATTGATTCTGTGTAATCAATCTGATTAAATTCTTTCAAAGCCAATAAAATCATTCCTTACAGAAATCATACAGTGGGACCAAGTATTGAGGAGGCCTTAACATCACTGAGGGCACTGTCTGGTATTGCAATAGATTGACTGAAAATTATTAAGGCCCCTTCGTGGTTTTAGGGCGATGTGTAGACAGGATATCATCGTCTTCTTTTAAAGGGACTTGGTAACATTGTGCAGATGAGAGAAAATGGTGCTAAGTTAGTGACTTCATTGCAAGATGTAAAATTAAAGATAATCCGAAAATTTGAGTGAAAACAAACCATTGTTAATGATAATAATTGGGAGAAACTGAGACTGACCGATTCCTCCCAACTACATTATTATAATTTAATTAAATTTTAGGTGAATGTAAATCGTCACAAAGCAATGAATTGGCTCTATATAGCATTTCAAACATATAGGTGTTGAAAGATTTTTAAAAGCCTGTTTTATTTCTTATTTTCATGGAGAAAATGGTTGGGAAAATTCAAAAAATTGGTTGGTAAAATGTATTGATAGAGTGAGTCGCACAGTGACGCCTCAAGAGAAACCATAAATATCTTTGTGGTTCGAAGATTTTATTCAGGATTTTTTTGCATGTTAGAGGGTTAGTTTAGTAGAATGACTATAATAAGTAACATTTCATACAAAAATTACGCACTTTTTCATCAATCTTCATTAATGTTACCGAGTCACTTTAATGTGTGCGCATCGGTGGTTCAGTGGTAGAATTCTCGCCTGCCACGCGGGTGACCCGGGTTCGATTCCCGGCCGATGCAAGTGCTTTTTGTTTTAATGTTCTTTCTTTCTTTCCTTCTTCTTTACACTTTTTCACGATGTGATGGGGGCATGTGCCCCCCTCCCAACCCTGGGGCTATGCCACTCCATTTTGTGTATGTCCATCCAAGACCGTAATGACCTCTTTACACCGGAAACCGTGAAACATTATCTCTCATCATATTTCAACATTTTGATACTTAGCACAAATGATTTAAGAGAAATTCAAGAGGTTGGTCATTTCCTTTTCCGCAAATTAATGGTCCGGAACACGGTTGGTTTGGTTTTATAATAACCGGATTCATGAGCAAGGCAGTACTCGATGAGGTATCGCGTTACGGAAGTATCTCATATCGCATTGATGTCGGAAATGAAGAATTAAACCCACGGGAGAGTATCATGTTTACTTTACATAAGTCGAGATACTTTAATTCGGTTTACACATGGTTTGTTCTATGAAAGAGATTGCTCCCTAGGTATCACCATTGAAATATTCTTGTTGGACTTAAATATCTATATATATCATAGGCGTGTTCATGTATGTAAACTTTTATCTGCACTCCTTTAACTTACATATTACTGGGTGTATCGTGTACTGGGATTTAATTTCAGGTCTTAAACGATTTCTACATCAATTAATTGATTAATAAATTCATACATTCATAAGTTGTCATATTCAGTTTCATGAAAAAGTATAGTTTAGAAGCAAATATCCATGTTGGTGGATAATAGGATAACTGAATTCTATTCGTATGACTGGAAATATTCAGAGACTACGAATAGAAGAAATGCATAGTTATACATGTACCTCTGATAACTTTGTAAGGAAAACTTTCGTTGGTCGATTATGGTTGATATTGTGTATATTCTATATCTACATAACTGAGGGTAATGGCAAGCACAGGTGAACAAAAAAGAAATTATTTCATATCTTCCTTAGATTTGCCTATATATAGGTACTTTCAATCTCATTATATGTGGGGTATACCTTGGGCAGGCCCAAAATCACAACATATAACGATGTATATGGGAATATAACCTTATAATAGTCTCCTCAGAATGAACATGAACTGCAAATTTTATCGACCAAATGGACCTTTTTAATGCAGTGGCACTGGCATGCCGTCAAAGTGTCGTCTACCAGAGGACATCGATCGATTAGTAACATATTCGGAGGCTGAGATTTCATACCCATGTCGGAACTCACGATGTGTGCAAAAGTGTTACAAAATGGACACAATACCTTTAAATGTATACTATGTCCCATTTGAAGGTCAAAAATTAAGAGGTTAAATTCCAATGGCATTTGAAGACAATACTTATTAAGAACTTCCCTCAAAACGAAAATAACGACCGTTAATTGTCGAATCGACATAAGGGATTGCAATCACCTAACTGATGGTCTGATTTGTGGACCCTTGTACCGAATGGTCATACGTTTTGGCCTGCACAAGATTCATTCAGTTTTATTTTGGCCATTATAAGTAGTGGGTTATTGATGTAGACAATAATGCTCATGTACCTGGTTTCCTTGCATAATTTGAATAGTAGGATACTACTAATGTTTAAATTTCACAGATAGGACATACATGACATATTCATAATTCCTGCAACGTTCTACAGAATGTGAGTTGGCTGCAAAAGGGACATAGTATCTTTAAGGCATTCGAATAAATACGTTCACAGTTTCTGTGTTACACCAATGAACCTGTCACATTCCAAATTACATCTATCTCATGCAGTTTCATTCCAGCAAACCGCTTTAATCAATCTCGACCTAGCTCTGATTTCGAGGTTTCTATCTAAGCATCACTCAAGCTTGTTGAAAAAGATCACAAAGATTTCATTCTCTCCCGTCCTTCGGTCGAACACGGGCTCTTTTATTCGACGAGTTAATTTCATTTCACAGGCACGCATTCTAAAGAGCTATTTTCCCTGGCACGAGAGGCGTGTGCATTCGTGAATTATGAATAGATGTTGCTGTATCATGCATCTAGAATGTTCAAAAGAACGGTAACATTTCTTTAAAGGAAATACAAAACATTGAATGCATTGTAAGTAAGGGCGAAGATCTAAACGACTCAATATTAATTGAGACATTTTTCTGCTCTTATATGAGTAAAATACCTTTTTAGGTCATTTTTTATGCATCACATTCCCAAATCTAGAACTTTTGAAATTGCTTTTCTTTAGATTAAGTGAACAAATTCTGATTAAGATTATTTAGAGTTTTGGTAAGGCAAGCAAATAAATGCCTCTATATCGTGCTACTTCAGCGAGTAGTCAGTTATCACAAAGGAAATGAATTTTCTTTAAGCTTTGTAAAATAGGTCAATGTGGGCTTTTAGTGATTAAAGCAAGTTATGGCTCATGTGATATTTCTTTTTAATAATAAAAATGATTTACTTTGAAATCATTTCTATTATCAAGATAATTTCGAATTTCGGTTTAAAGAAATCCTTCTTATAATTAATCTTCAATTATTGATCAACTTTTTTTTTAAAATCAGACTTGTGTACAGGCTGCTGCTGAAGAGACAAAAGTAAAATAAAATAAACGGCGTATGCCTAGTAATTAGGGATTTCATGTTTTGATCAGGCTCATGCATAATTTTGATTTCCTTATTTTTTAATGCAATTTTCTTTTTATTTGCTCTTTCGTTTGATTTTGTTTGTTCTTTGTTCTTGTCGTTTTTATTCTGTTTGTTTGGCTTGGATTGTATGCTGTTAGTGGTTTAACGTTTCGTCATTTTCAGATCTGGAGAACTTTAACCGGGTGTGACTGATAGAAATCGACGCTGTGTGTATCACTCTCCGTTGACGTTGTAAAGAATAAAACCATTGCCCAGGGACTAATGTACCGAGGCACCGCGTTATCTCTTATAAGTATGTCTATGGAAGCACCTGGGCTCGGCTTAACAGCGTGACGTCATCAAGTCGATGCATTAGCTTGGTATCATTGACAACTTGACAAGAGGCGGTGTCATAGCATTATTGGTTGTGTGAATTAACCAACCCTAGTATGCTACGGTGATTAATGTACCAATGCATGCACGATTTTAAGGATAGAATCCTGGTTAAAATGCCAAGTTGGATGGTCTTTTTCTTTAGGTTTTCAATCTTTACTTCTATCAGTTAATTTGGTCTGATAGGCAGCCCTATTACACCATAGGCCTGTTACTTGTTATGCCTGTGAAACCCCATTCACATCCTAATTATTCTCTCTCTCTCTCTCTCTCTCTCTCTCTCCCCAATGTTTTATATATATATATATATATATATATATATATATATATATATATAATATATATATATATATAAATATATATAATACATATCTGCCTCCTCGTCTTCCATGTCCTCAAATATTCCCCTCTCACTCTTTTCCTTTTCCCCATCTTCCTCATTATGTATTCTAACTCAATCACAATCTCCCTCCCCTTCTTCCTCGTCCTCATTTTCTATTCTCTCTATTTCTCTCTCTCTCTCTCTCTCTCTCTCTGCATCCCGCATTTGCATCTTATTTGATGCAAGTGTGATGATGTAGGCGTTCTCTGTCTACAGATGCATAATATAGATTTGGATGATAAAACTTGATTACATGCAGCAGATATCAAATCACACGTTTAAAGTTGACTTTCAAGCCAGAAAAAAAAACTCAGGTGCGCTCTGTAATTTAATCTTGGAAGACAAATATCAAAGTTTAATCACCTTGGAAGCAAATTGCATCCCTACTCCAGTTCCCTTTGACCAAATCTTTTACACTAACTGTGGGCGTAGGTGGATATTCAAGAAGCGGTATAACCACGACTGGTCCGAGAGCGTCGCCTTGGGGTACATGGTTCTTAGGAATTGTCAAGGTTGATTTATCTGCAAATTGCCGTGGGACGTCTCGCCTCGACCTAGAGTACGGTCTCATCTCGTCATCTAATCGTTATAAGCGTTTGCATGGCAACGTGGTAACCAGCCTGCGTCATCCATAAAGCATGGCCATTCCTTTTAAAATCTAACCAAAATATGTCATAACGTTTCATTGAGTATAGGCTATTCGAAAATAAGGCTGTCTGTAGTTATGATACAACAATTAATGTCATCAAATCCTTTTACCCACATGAAATTGAGTAAGATGATGGTCTGATTATGATTTTCTTCAGACATATAGTTATAGAGCTGAAGAAAGAAATAGTAAACACTTTGTGTCCCCTTATTCATAGCTGCTATCCATCGAATTATTCTTTTATTAGTAATACTACTGACGAACACAAAGAAGTTGAGGTTTAATATTGCCGCAGTATCCCAAACAAAAGAATTAATTCTATATTATACTGATCATTACCTGATGTCTCCATAAAAAATAAGGGAATCCCCCGAAAAATTATACTTGAAACACGATCTTCATGTCAAGAAGACGCATAAGATGTCTCAAGAGAGAAAGAGGAGGTAGATAATAGATGAAATAGAAGATAAAGGGGAAAAGAGGTGGGAATCGAGAGAAAAAAGAGAGAGAGCTATAAGAGCTTGCTTGATAATCACATTCAAAGGAAACAAAATTGAAAAGTGAGAAAAAAAGAAGTTCGAGGGTGAGTTTGAGTAATTAGAAACAATTTGAATCGGATTTTTGTTACACAAGTTCTTTATGTCAGACAATTATCTTTCCAATACGCAACCCCTACCCCACTTTACAGACATAACATTCCCAGCAAAATTGACGGCTACCCCTACATCATGCACGCACTGATGATGGGGGAAGGTGAATGATGTTTGACGTCGAGAGAGAGAGAGAGAGAGAGAGAGAGAGAAGAGGGGGACAGTCATGGTTCTAGGGGGAAGCTAAGAAAAAGCTATGTAATAATCTAAATTGTAAACAAGTCATGAAACAAGACCTCTGCATATAAGAAAATAAAACACCGCTAGGCGATGGTGGAGGTTAAAAATTACGTTGAGTAATAAAGAAACTGAAGAGGGCAAGGAACTGGAACACAGAGGAAGTACGCAGAAGTTGGATTGCCAGTGGGGAAGATACGTACGACCCCGTTTCACCCTAACGGGTTGATAATACAACATCGTGCTGAATACAATGAAGTGTCTCGTTATTAAGTGGCATGGGGGAAGACAGGAACGGGTTGCCTCATGATACGAAAGACAATCCTCCAGCCCTTAAGTTACGGATCCCCATTCAATAATCATCTAATGTGTTCTTCCGCCTAGTGATAAAAGGTCATCGGCTACCTGAGGTTTACCTCCTTTGTTATTGTCTCTAGTCAGGAAATGAGCAGACATCATCCTAAGAGATAGAAAGGATCTGTTTTTATTATTATTACAAGGTGAATCTGGCGGCAAGACATACTCGCGTTTTAAGTCTTGGGTTGGCAGCTGCTCCTGGGGAAAATAATTGGTGAACTTGGGGAGCACATCCCATTGATTAACTGACGTAAGCTTTGTTGACTGCCGAGTATATTCTTGTTTTCCGTTGTGCATCCACGCATCCTTCCCCTTCGTTTTTCAAAGGTGATTTTGAATGTTCGAAATATGTTGTTTGGATTGCCTCTATTTGGGTCAAAGTAAATGATAATTTTCTTTCCTAAAGTGCAGTTGCTTGACTGCAAGGAGGATTTTCAGCTATCAATATTATGAAGTAGTGAACAACAGTAGACAGTTTCTCTAGGCTTCGAATGAAATATCAGTAATTTGGGGGAAGGTGTCGGGACCGAATTTGACAAATTTACAAACAAATATACTCCACTGTGACGGCATGGGTAATAGAAGTTCTATAGAGTAAGCTAAAGTAAGAGAAATTAATTATTATGAAATTTGGTCTTCAAATTGAATCATTTTTATGACATCAATTATGAGTTTTCTAATCGAAACTTTGATGGGTATCACCCCCCCCCCCCCCCGTCCCTTCTGGAGATGCTCCTGCTTGAAGATGATGTATAGCTTGTCACGTGACCAGAAGAAGAGTAAAAAGAAGCCATTGTTAAGAAGAGAGGTTACTGACCGAATGCGATTTGGCTTGACATACCATATATCATCACCCTCGAGAGTAATAATGGAGAGAGTTTCATGATGTCCTCCTGTAGATGTCACAAGTCCGCAGGTAATTTGTGTAGTGGTCGCCGGCCAAGCTCGTCACAATGGACCACTCAACAATATCCTTCTGATGAACCATGAAGAGATGTGTCCCCACTCTCGCCTTCTGACCAAAGTGACGGATATTCCGTCTCAAGCGCGTATAGCCCTTCTCACAACATGACAGTGGGGTATATATTCGCGCAATGGTCATCTGAGGGTAAAACCGCCATCAACGAGTTTTGAAGAGGGATGACGGCCGCAATGGGAACGTCTTTGTAGGAGCTTCAAAGTATTATATTGCTTTTGGGGTAAAACCTTGCTGATGTCATTTACCGAGAAGTAATGTCAACCAAACATTGCCTATGGGCTTGTCTTTTGTCCAACGAGTGAATATAATCTTGGGACATCCATTACTTGTGTATCACGTGTCGATTCTTCCGTTATAAATAAGTTATGTGTTTCAACAAATGCATATTTCATTTCGGGGAGAAAATCGTGTAAACCGTATTTTGATGAGTAGTTTAAAAATAACACCCCAGAAAACACATTGTTACCGCAAAAGGAAACAATGATGAACAAACACCTGAACAGTTCAAAGTTACACATGTAGCTATGAATAATTTATTTCCTCCCGAACAAGATTCGCTTGTTTGCTCTTGCAATATCGCAGAAGCAAAATGCCAAGATAACAACTAAAATAGCTACCACATTGCCTGGTATTTTCGTCTCTTGTTTATTCAATGTTCCATTTTTGTGACTAAACTTTCGGAAAACATATTTGTTTGCGTTTATGAAGCTATATCATGCTAGTAAAAAAAGAAGACTTATTTGCTTTGTATAGGCGATCACTACGAACCTTAAGAGCTGTATGAACTTTTGTGAACTTTTGTGAAATTTAACAATCTCTCTCTCTCTCTCTCTCTCTCTGATGGTTTTCAGGAACAGTACCAAAACGTGACCGAGACAGCGCACATACGCTGACCGATCTGGAACAGGAATCACCGACGTCAGGACTCGATGTCCCCGGATCAAGTGCAAAGGAAACACCGCAAGATAGCGCCGACGATGTCCACATCGAACGTCCGCTCGATTACGACGACGATGACAACACCGGGAAGGAGAGTGAGTCGTCGTACTATAACACGGACGACGTCCAACTCAACGACGACGAGGCGAATGATGGCGTGTATGAAAGCGTGGTATACAATGATGAGGCCGTGGATGATGTCGATGGCGAGTCATTTCTTCCACAGGACTCTGGAAACGATGGTAAGTGACAGACAAAATTCTTTTACCATGAAGGTCTTTATAGCGTCAATTTTCATCAAATTAGAAACAAATTTAAAACTTGTCATGCGATCATGGTGATTGTGAGTTTTATTTTACAACCTCCATTCTGATGTTTGTCTTTCTAACTCAAGATTTAAAAGGTATTAGGAAAATAAAGTAAAATAAAGTAATGTGAAAAAAAAGATGAAGATTCAAAATTAATGGTGATGTGTCACCTATCTACATGTACAAATAATGATGAGGGAGCAACATAATAATTTATATTTTGCCTTAAATCTAAGTTTTTGTTTATGTCATGCTATCTGCATGTGCTAGATCGAGGGAGGATAAACGAGCCTAGTTTTATAACAACGAGCACCATTACATTCATGCCGATGCATTTTTATATAATTTCAGGTTATAACGAGAATGAAGATGATCTAGAAGATATTTCTATTCTGGAAGGGAAAGATAACGGTGACGACGATGATGACAACGACGATGATGACAACGACGATGATGACGAGGATGATGATGGCGAAGAAGATGGCGTCAATGGTGAGAACGTCGATGGAGAGGCATCTAAAGAAGATGACGACGACGACTCAACAGAAGATGATGAAACGAAGCCCGGCCTCAACGATGATCAAATAGCTCGATTAACAGCTGAGGTGATAAAATAATAAAATAATGGCTCAATAATAGTTTCCTCCATCATCAATCTCCTAAAAAACCATTGCAATCATCCCCATCACGTGTCTCATGATAATCGTCAAAAAATCGTTTTGTCTTTCGCTCTGGGGTACATTCACATTTTGTAAATCCCTTGATATTGAAAACTGTCTCAGGAATAAAATATTGGTTAAGGAGAGGGAAAAAAATCACTGAACTTCTTCAATTTTTTAAACACACTCCCGGGATGCCATACATATTCATAGTTCATCCATTTTCAACTACCGATAAACTTTGTGTTGCCGACATAATCAGAATCATACGTCAGCCTTCCCAATTCACTAGTCTGTCATCCAGTATAGCTACGGTTAGTTTTATTTTAAATAATGTTCTAGTAGCCACTCATCAACTCACTTTAGAAGCCTAGGGAGGAATGCATAGTAAATCAAGGGGTTCGGTCTCAGTACATAAATCTGCAATTCGACTTATTCATGGTAATCGAAAACATCATGAAAGCAATGATAGGCAACCAACACGTTTCAGTTATTGCAATGTCAGTATGTTAACAAATTCATTCAGACACTTGCAGACAAATTCAAGTTGAATCAATAATGTTGCGGCAACCAATGTTCTTGAGTTACCTCTTGCCTTGGCGCTATTGAGCTATTATTTTAACTTTTTTTTTAAAGAGTCATATTAGCAAGTCTATCCCCCTAACAAAAAGTAGTTCATTTGGAGCATCGCCGTAATCTTATTAAAGATATTCTTTCAATATTGATGTATACGACAGGGTAAAATTTGGAATGATGGATGTAATGATTCGTATAATGGTTTTAATATTGATTGTCTTCTTCTTTCTATAATCTGATGCCTCCTGGTAAACACAGAATATAAACATTCTTCATCGATGTGAGGCACCTACTCATCACTCATCTTTTCAGTTCTCTATATTCATGTTTATCAGGATAATGATATTGATTTTGTGCTTCTATTCTCTCCACAGACATACATGAAAATCAAGATACAGTGTCTCGCTCGCGTCGTCAAGTTTCCGTTTTCTATGCCCAAGTGTGCCACGAATGTGAGTAAAACTATGATAGAAAACTTTCTTATGTTTGTGAAGAAACTCTATTTTGAACTATAATTATATTCCCAAATATTTGTGACAAAATACGATAAATTTAGGTATTTCTTTCAGATTTGCCCCAACAATATCTACCTTTGTACTTCTCGTCTCTTCTCTTTAAAAAACACAACATGTGCCTTTGGTATGAAAGTCATGCATGCGTAGTAAAAACGAGCTCCTTCCTTTACGGCATAGCTAATAGACAAATATAATTGTCTACTGTCTCCCCTGGAGTATATCACCATGCTTTGACATATATACCCATTATATGTACATATCATTTCGTTACTATGGTTACTTTGTAAATTGTGAAGAAGGAAAGGACTTAAAAAAACGAATGCCACGTTGAATAAAAAACAAAAATATAAATAGAAGAATACATTAGCAATGCAGAAAAGCACTCACCAAAGTAAGCCAGAGGAATGAATAGAAATCCGAATCCTGTTTTTTTTTTAAAGAACAGGTTTGCATCGAAAGAAGATAACTTAGAGCGAAGATTTACGGTACAAGCATCTGGATAGTCCTAAGGCCGAATCATTTCTTCATTATTATCTTTCGAGTTTGTAGTACCTATCATCTCTTTTGAAAACATATCTTGAGTACTTATCTGACAAATCCCCTTAAAGAAGAGAGAGAGAGGATGTTACATGGGTTATATAATTTTTGTTTTTAATCTCTCTTTCTTTTCCCTTTGCCTCCAGTTATTTCCTGGTAAGAAATCTCAGACGGTCATGGCTGGGCTGAGGAATGACCTTCAGCGGGCAGAAAGCACCTTCATCAACAAAGAAGCAGAGCTTATGAATGAAGAAGAAGTCAAGACCGAGATGGAATTGATTGAAGAGGTCCTCGATGAAGATCTAGATCAAGCGAGTGAGAAATTCGACGATGACGACGACGAGGACGACGACGATGATGATGATGATGGTGACAGTCTAGGTTAGTGAATAGTTCAGCATCATCTTAGATGGATAGCTAGAACCTCAACCAAATTACCCCACCCCCCCCCCCGAGCTTCAGTTCAACATTAAATCCTACATGATCTACAGCAGCTCTTGACTCAGCTCTCTTAAATTCCATAATGTCGCAAATTGATACATTACCTTTAATTGTAACTTAAGTCATACCGATTGCCCAATTCATTTGCATGTTGTCTTGCAATTAGTATTCATAAGGCATGTAATAGTCTGTGAATGTTTAGCATTTACCAGAAATCATTTTCCTACTTGAGGCCTGAAAAAACTTAACCAAGTAGCTTCCTCGAGATCTCGCCAGAGAAAGAGAGAGAGAGAGTGAGTATCAAAGTATCAAAGTGACGAATGTACATTCAGAATGTATTAATGAATTAATATCAAAATGACGAACGCCGGTAATGTCGGCACATTTGACCTTCTGGCGGCAAGTGGGAACTTTAATTTTTTCTGTTTAATTTGTTAGCACATTTACTTTGACTATTCAAAATTGAATATTGCATACATAACCTGATTAACACAGAGAAATTGCATGCCTGATTATTGTCGAGGTATAAATGTTAAATACTATTTCTCCGCTCTTCATTCTTCTTTTTCCCTCGCGGTGTACAAAGAAACTAAACGCTTATGAATATCAAATTCGAGAGAATATTAAACGAAGCAATATACTGGTTGGATCACGAGTAAATGGCGTCAATGCAAAATGAGCAAATGTGATTGATGGGGTCTACGTCGGACCAAGTAGTTAGTTGTTAGGGTTCGTTGTCATGGTGCTTGGCTGTGAATGTTGACTGATATAATCTAATGATAATGTGTTGCCTGTGCAAAGACAAGGCATGCACGCGGCTGGAAAATGGGCTTGATGACTTCGTGTTTAGAATTTAGTTGGCTCTTGTATAATACCCTCCCTCCTCACTCTCACCTTTGCCTATCATTTAAGTTCCCAGGCTTTAGTTACAGCAGTCAAGATTCTTAAGTGGACAATTCACGCGGTCGAAATTGCCTTTTATAATAGCCCTATAATATCATTTCGATATGCTATGGTCAGATTGGAAGAAACAGTATTCAGCACTACCGGTATGACTATCTGCTATAATATAAGAAGTTCGGGACCATGGTGAAATTTCTTTCACAGGGAGTGGGAGGGGGACATTGTAGTTCTTAGGGCACATGCTGTACTAGATGGATGAAATACAAGATAACAAGGATACCGAGTGAAGGGAAGGAGTGGAAGGGGTGACATCATATTAACTTTACGTTGCTCCCATCACTCTCTTTCTCTCTGCCCCCCTTCACCATACGATAGGGAAGAACACCCGCCCCAATGCTCCCATAGCTTCGCCACTAATTAATATATGCATACCCTGTAGTGTACCTTTCGACTTCCAATCCTGAAATGAAACGACGCACCTATTGTACTTGTTCGTCATCAGTAGATATGAAGTTACTGGAAATGCGTAATGCACAGCGCACACTATACGACTCTCCTGCGGTCCGATTTTCGTAGAAATTGTAATTATATTAGATATTAAAAACTAAGCAAACATAATATTTCTGATTTAGGTTCTTAAACAATGATATAAAATACCAATAACCAAAATTGTAGTGCATTTAAGCCCTCTCGTCAGAATAAAAGCCGATGAAATCGTAGATGATCGTATTACCGGTATGACGTCACTCTATTTCTGAGCTGATTTAGGTTTTCCTCCCCCAATGAAGCTTGAAATTACTTGAAAATTAGATTTTATCAATCGTGTGACTATTAAGGTCCTCGATCATTAAGATTTTACAAGTTTTAATGCTCGCATAAAATTCTACTGCAAATTCTTCAAAAATCAGACCGTAGTCAGATCAGATATATTTTTCCAATGGTGTATCCAGACTTTAAGAAAAATGGGAGGGAGGCAGCGTTTGAGACTTTGAATATTTTACTCCGGATTTTTAAAATATATTTAAACATACTCTGCCATCTGAGGCACCCTCTGATGTGATAAGTTGAAGTTTGAAATAGGTCTTATCTTCGCAAACGTGGTTTTAGTAAATGTTTTAAACAAGTTATGGTCTATGATCAATAGGCAGTGTTAACATTATTTTGTTTCCTATTCAATACTCATTATCACTTGTTTTGTATCTGTGATCATCAATCATGTTCATTAGAAATTAATGGAAATTAATAAATTCCTTCGTGGTTAGTGAGTCAGGCAAAATAGAATAGGTATTTAAAGCTCATTGTTCTCAATTTACCCATAAAAAAACGACAACTACAACATCAACAACAACGACAACAACAAAAGTGGAGGACACATTGTTATAAATTTATCCAAGAATTTTGATCGAAGCTTTACTACCACAAATCGTCCTATGAATGGTTTTGACCAGAGTAATCCGTTAAAATCTCATTTTCACCTTGCAACAGCTGTATAGTAGGTGGGTTTGGGGTATTGAAAGTGTAGTGCACTTCTATTTCTGACAGGGGGTGACATCGATGTTAGATGAAAAGCCGATGCTTTATTGACGGTGCCAAGATGGTCGGATATTGACATCATTAACACCACTCAACCCTCCCCCGACATATCAGGGCTGGTATATTTATAGACTTTAATAACACATCTACGTGCCTGTCTGCCTGCAGTGAACATGGAAGGAGATAAAGTATGCAGGGATGAAGAAAAGAAAAATTGCATCATGCAGTACGAAGACTGTTAGGTTTTGCCAAACATTTAAAAACATTGGTGACCTAACCAAAAACCAATATAATCATTAAGACTTTGGAGAATAATCGTCAAGGTTTTTGCAAACACGAGACTGCACACTTTTCTTCCATGATCTATTTCCTTAAATTAGGGGCGAACCTCTGATTTTTTTAGGGGGGGACTGGAAAATTATGATAAATACGCAACAACAACAAATATTATTTTTCAGATGTCTTTTTGGTCGAAAATGTTAATGGGACATTTTGCTTTGTTTACTACGGGTATGCCGCATGGCTTTTCAAGGGGCATTGGCCGGTTGTAACCCCCAAATCCGCCACTGCCATAAATTCTTATTTCGAATGGGTCTGGCAAAGGGGTAGACTAATGGTCGACCGCCTGTGTTGAAGAGCTGCATGCTTCTTCTAGCTCGTCAGTGGATATAATTGAATGCAAAGCGCTTCACAAAGCAACGACCCACTTGAGTACGATACTCGAGAAATATAACCTGGACAATTTCTTTTTGTTATATTCAGTTTTGTAATCATCTCAAAGTACTGTGATCTAAAGTGAATTATTGGGATCTTTGTCAGGGCCTAAGACGGATAGAATATATCATTTCAGTTTATAAACAATAATGCATCACTGATATGTAACTTGATGCTTTTAACTACTTTGGAATATAATGCGTATCACAGTAATACATCAAAATCTACTTTATATTGATTATAGATGGAATACAATCTCTAAAAAGTATACATTTTGAAAGGAATTTATTTATTATACAAAATTCCTTTCAGATTAGAATGATTGCCGTTCTTTGCCATTAATAAATCCATAGGTCTACATATAAGATGGGAGGATAAAATAATTACGGATGGCTTGGTGGAGGGGGGGGGGAGCACCCTCGCACTGTTTTTCCCTTTTGAAACCAAACTGGCATACCTCAAGTACACAATTCACAACATTTGCCCTAATAATTCAGTATTGCAGGCTTTATTGGATAACTTGTGTGGCATATAATTATTGTGCCACAAGGTCCGCATTTTGTAATCCCCCCCCCCCTCCTCCTCCACCTCACAAACTCATGAATCCACCTCTGGTCTCCGCGACTTTGAAATGAGCACAAACTGAGGATTTTTTTTTTGACGGGACAGTATCATTACAGCCCTGAGACCCTGGAGGCTTAATAGGGATTGGTCGGGGTTTCGTCATCATACGTAAGCTACAGTGTAGCTAGCACGGCGTGGTGTGTGGATGTACTCGGCGTCCTCATCCTGTATCTGACCCAGCAAACATCCCAAGCATTCGGTCACAACATCTCACCCCATCTCATGCTCTCTAGCTGTCTGTCTCCTCCAGCTGTGAAACTCTCTCTCTCTCTCTTTCTCTCTCACTCACATTCTCATTCTATAATATTGGGCTCATAAGTTCTGTTCCTTTCTTTGTCTATCCTATTCTTGCCCCCTCTCCACACACTCTCTCCCTCCCCCACAATCTCATCCCCTTCCTCTCTCCCCCTCTCTCCCATCTCTCTCTCTCTCTCTCTCTCTCTCTCTCTCTCTCTCTCTCTCTCCCTATGTTAGGTGCTTGTACTGTATGTACCTTTCCCTTTTCATCTCTGTCTTTTAAGAATCTCTTTATCTTTATCTGTATTCAACCTTCAATTAAAACCTGTTTTTTTAGATATCATATCATATCATATCATTTGATAGACTTATGTACTTATCTTTTAATATTGGACCAACATCCAACTATCACTATTATCTATTTATACAAATAATGCTGCATAACCCACTGACAGCCTCTTAAAGGTACTATGTCCCATTTGCAGGTCAAAAAATGAAATAGTTAAATTCCGACTGCATTTGAAAAATAATACTAATTTAGAACTTCCCTAAAAAATGTGGGGCTTGAAAATGTCTTCAAGTGGGAAAATAACGACTATTAGTTGTCAAATCGACTTTAGGGCTATAGAGCCCAAAAGTAATAGTCTTGATTTTCAGACAATTGTACCGAATGGTCATACGTTTTATGCTGCGCAAAGATTCAATCAGTTTAATCTTGGCCATCACAAGAAGTGGGTTATTGATGTAGACAAATGCTCATGTACCCTTTACAACTCTTTTCATGTATGTTATTACCAAAGAAGAAATAAGCCAGTCAGTCACTCAATAGTGTCTGACAGTGAGGTCTAGCAAGTAAACGGGTTTCCTTGCATAATTTGAATATGAGGACACAGCTAACGTTTAAATTTCACAGATAGGACATACATGACATATTCATAATTCCTGCAAAGTTCTACAGCATTTGAGGCTGGCTGCAAAAGGGACATAGTACCTTTAAAGGTTTATTAGACTGTAAGTAACCCTGTCCCTCTCTGTCTGCTCTCCGTTTTATCGTTTGTCTTCCATCTCTGTCTTGTCAGGGCCCAGTATTCTCGGGAAATACCAACGGTAATATTCATCACATGAGCAGTCGATGGCTTCTTCTCCCATGACAATGGCATATCCAGGAGTTATCCATCAATAGGGGGTTGGAGGGGGGGGGGGGGGGGCTTCAAGAGCATGACATGCTTTACACATCTCAGCAATGTGCACATGATCTCTTGGAGTGGGAGGGCATCCCCAATACCGAATGCTTGCCTGCTGCACCAGCAGCGCCTGTTGTTGGTTTATTTTAATGTCATTAACGTGCTCGACTCCACGCCTATGTCTGCCTGTATGTATGCGTGTCCCTGGCTTCAAATTTAAACGTGTTCACACAAGCATTCGGGCTATAATCTGCAGCAGGACTGTGATAATTACAACAAGAGCACGAGCCTCTCCGAGAGTGTGTTACAGTGAAGACTGACCGATTGCTCTGGTAGGAGAAAGAAACAAATTATCATCCTCTTTTTGCATTCCCGGATGCCTTGGGGGGACTACTACACCCTGGTGGTATAGAAAGAGAAGAAGACGGGTGGAAGTACATTCATCTCTTCTTGGAATGCGAGAGAGCGTTGGAGAGGAGAGTGGTACCAATGCGCTCAGCCCCATACCGATTCCATATTCAGGTATCACCGCTCCACCGAAGCTAACTCATACGGTCTTGTACTGGAATATTATTTCTCTCCTAGAAACTTTGACTCCACCTTAACTGTGATATCATCGAAACGTCATCGTTTGCAAGTTATTGGAATATAGGATTACCAAGGAAAACGTCCAGATGTTGAAAAATTTTCTAGATTATTAGAAGAAAGGAGAAGCTGGACACAAATCTGGATACTTTTCAACAAGGACATTCTTGTTACTGAATTTGAAATTGCTATCGCGAAAAACAAATTTTAAGCAGCAAATATAATCGTCAAGAGACAACGTTTAACAGTTTGCGATTCAATTATTTGTCTTTAAACGACGTCAATTATTTGTCATTAGTGGTGTAAATTACCAATCAACTTATCAACGACAAATTTTAGTCAAAATTGTTGCTTTATTAGGCAATTATCACCGTCCGCTGAACAGATTTCTCGATTTAAATCGATATTCGCCTCTCGTCTTTTGCGAAAACGTCGTTCCTCAACTGATGAACTGATATTGTAATACAATACAAGATTTTCTGCATTTCGGTTAGGGTGTGACGTCATAGTTCAAGATGGCGGAGAAGGATTCAAAGAACCAGGCACCAAAGTCAGTGGGAATTCCAAACTGGATGTTGTTGCTTTTTATAGGTGCTTCTCTCCTCGTCTTTTCAGGTATACCTCTTTATTCTTGCCTGCACGATGGAGCCTATACAATGTTTGCTGTGCAGTTTGATTTTCAGTCCTCCAGTTCTTTTCGTCTCTAATTTCAGTTCATTCAAAAGTTAACCCAATTCATTTCCCAAATTGAGTGCGAAACATTACCCCCGAGGCAAGACTGTTGGTTCTGAATACAGTGCATAAACAAAGTTGCATAACACATTTTCCTCTAATACTTTGATTCGTATTTTATTTGCTTCTTTAAGAAAATATATCCAAGTAGAGCATTTTAAGTATTAAGAAAATAGTTTGTGTTGTTTGTCTTGTATGAAGCAATTTAATGGATTTAATGTGGGTAATCGTTGATGTAAGGTAGGCTATACTCATATCATAGTATCGGGAATCAACATTAATAAGGGCCAACATGTATTTAAAAAAAACACTGTTATGAAAGGCTGTTCATCATATTTGTTTTGAGAAAGAATATAAAGGAAAACAATTCACACTTTAAAACTGGCTCCTTTTACGCTTATACATTCATCATACTCTACTCTGAGATCCAATATTAATGTTGTCCAAGTGGCAAAACTATTTTTGTGGGCTGCTGACTACTATGTCTGTATCAAAGAACAAGAGAAAACTTATACAATTACTATTCCTTTCCCCTATTCTATCGTCGTAAATAAAATAAAAATATATTGTTTGTATATGGATCGCTTTAATAATAATATACATATCAGTTTTCTAATTTACAGTCAAGAATGTAAAAAAATGACCCATCTACCACACCCAACGCTATCCCCACGGACATACACACACTCTTGCGCTCGCACACACCCACACACACAATCGAGGGTAATCAAACTAAACTTCGTACATCACTCCCTGTCTATCGCTTCCGTGAAATGGCCTCTGCAATATTTCTACCTTGGTGTGGTGTTGTCTGCCAATTTGCAATAGGACAATCCACAATGATCGTTAACAGATGTTATGTTGATGTCATTTAGGATAGGGGAGACGAAAGGTATCGTAACAGATGCACCATTGTATAGTTATATGCTGCGGGATTATACCAACAAAAATCAGGTTTGAGAAACCATTAAAGGCTCGTTTTCACCTACAATTTAGACGATAAAAATGATATAATTGCAGAGCTTCCTTCGTTTATGAATATTTCAGGATATAATTTTTCGGTTATCACCTACACCCTCGCTCAGGCCCCCATATCGAAAGACGTACCTGATTCATGTACTCATACTTGCTAACATCTAATGTAACTCTCATGGAGTCTAATATTATCCAAGTGTCTGAGATGAATACATCCTTCCAGACTTTCCAGCACTAAACGTTTATGCTGTATTGCCCTGAGGATGTAAATTGTTATAATTACTAAGAATTTCTCAATCAACTATTCACACATGACTATCAGAATGGTTATTGGCTGATGTTTTTTTTTAACTGGAGATGCAATTACTACTTTATTCATATTTTACCCGAACCTACTATCTACATACTATATCAGCAATCAACTAGTTAATATTCTGGATTATCATGAAATTGTTACCTATAATGGGAGGATTGGGAGCCACATATCAGATTATGTGGAAATAAAAAATACTTCAAAATATAGGCAACGTTGCAACGAGTATAATTTCATGAAATTCACAAATAATGTATTAAAACATAGACACATCACATGGAAGAAATTTGATAGTAATATTGAAATACATCTATCGTGTAGTTTACTAATTTGATATATTGCTGAAGACGGGTACTTTATAGCATTTATTTATACCAGTGATATAAATGACTCTTTCCGAAGATAATATGATGACGTTATGAATTATACATTGTATAATCCTCATCGCAATCCTTTCGCCATTTTACGTATTTCCAAGTCACATTTACCTTTAAGCATACGTTACATACCACACTCTCATGAACCCGCATGGAGCATACTTGCATGGATAATGCCAGTCAACATGTTTCTTACATTACCCAGCTCGGCTTTTTATGTGGGGGGGGGGGAGGGGGCAGCTCAAACAACAGCATCAGATATGTGAATAAGAATGGAAGGCTCACATTTAACGACAGATTGTTAAATAATATGCAGTCCGTGCATTCCCCAAAAGTTCCTGGATATCAATTTAAGTAATCCCAGCTACCCTAATCCTTTTCAAACTTGGCCAGTCATATTTGTAACGTCTTTTAATCCATTTTTTCTTTTGAATTTTTTTTTCTTCTAAATTACTTTATAAACAAATAAATCATTTTCTAGCGCTATCATGCAAAATGAAGCTGTTTCACTAAAGGATTGCATCTATAAAGATCCAGATGATCTGTGAAGAATCCATGAAAATCTGCCTACACTTATTTCATTAATCTATAGTTGTTATTAAGGTATAGTTACAAAGATTGATGAATTTCCACTAAAGCGGGTTTGACCAGAGTAGACTATTGGTGCTAGTAGAATAGTGACAATTTGAGTCAGCTTCTCTGGTCAAGTTGAGCACGAACACTCGACGTAACGTGACCAACCATCATCGATGAAGCAGACCTCTGACATTTTCTTCTTTACAAATTTCCTCATTGATTGCCGCCATTGATGATGAATCTCCATAGCTGTCCTCCATGCCACCCGGATAATGTTTGCGCATCAGATTTGATGTCGATGACACTGAAATTGTTTCCAAGGAGCATCCATCGAACCCGCATTCGCTTCCATCTTCTCCGATTTCCAGCATCTCCACTTTCCATCTCTTTTCTCTGTCTCGTTAAAAATCACAAGCTCCTTTTGTTAACCACTCTCCTGCTCTTTCTGCATTTTGAAACCAGTATTTTTTTTGCTCCCAAGCTCAATACCCAATTCGCTAATCAGTATAATGTTTGAAGTGTCATATTTGAGGTTGAAAAGGGAACGCCGTAGTCGTGTGACATTCGAAACCATTTCAAAGCCCCGTCTTAAGCTTTCATCGATCTCTATCTGTATCTCTTTCATTCTCGTTATGACCTGTCTCCTTCCTTCTCCTCTCTCTCTCTCTCTCTACCTCTCTTTGTCTCTCCCTATTTCTCTTTCCTCCCCCTCTCTGTCTCCCCCTCTCTCTCTCCATCTATTTATGTATTACACGTATCTTCTTTTTTCCCCTCTCATTCTCACCTGCCTTGTATTGCAGTTATTCCTTATATCAGTTCCTTTGCTCATTACATACTGATGACTTTCATTTCTCTAATGCCTAACCAGTATGAGCAATGATTTCCGTTGTTTTGTTTTTCCATCACTCTTTTCTTGATTCCCTAACTCCCTCCCTATTTATTCATTTGCTTATTCTACTCATTTTACCCACTTCATGCCAATGGAATATACTAATACGACAACAAGTGCATCACTTGAACTACTTTTACTCGTATAATGCCATACTTCTAATAAACCAATCTACCTATGCTGATAGTCATAATGCAACCATCAATACCGTATTCCCATGAATTATTGTGCCCGGGGCAAACAATGGAATTGTGTCCCTCTGTCCAAAAATAGAAATTAATTCCCTTGTGTAATGTGATTTTCTATGCTCGTATACAGAGATTGGTAGTCAATTTTGATAAATACATGGGATGGAGCAAAGAAGATGTTTGTTTTTTAACCCCTCATGAAATGCCGTTTCTAATGCATAATAATCTTTAGATAAATTTAAAATGGAGCACATTAACCTGTTTAGTAAAGTTAAAGTTTCTCATACATTTTGAAAATGTTACTCGGTACAATTCTCCCTAAATTTCGAGTGCAAACGTGATGAAAAGCCCTGAAGAAATATCAGAGGATCGTAGCCTGGTAGCAATGCAAGTGAAATATTATTTTGGAAGCGCAGATTTAAACAATATCAAGATTAAGCTTACAGGGAGCAAACTCAGTTTCTGGAGTCTGATTTTCAATGTTGATTGTATGTTCCGGGCGCAAAATTACGAGATCCATAGAAATATGATTGTGCGAGAGAGCATTTTGAAGCCATATTACTTTGCTTTGGATAGGGGCGAAATCCATATAAAAGCCCTATTTTCCCCTCCCTTTTCTCTGCCATCTGTTTATCTTTTTTCTTTAAGTTTTTAATTTCGCCCCCTCCAAGTGACGCCCGAGGCACGCTCCCCCTCTAACCCCCCCCCCCCCCCCCTCCCCTAGATACGCCACTGGCTACTGTCCTCTATTCAAAATCACAATACCAGTCAGTATCTACGTCATGTTGTTAGCATCAAACCCAACACCTGAATAAAAGGTCATAGGAGTGAATTATAACCGAATTGTGTCACGGGAGCCTGCTTGCACTACGATCGACCAACTGGGTTAGTGTTTAAATTAATCACGTGAAAAAGGGCAATTTGGCGCCGATCGGCGTAACTGTAAATCGTATGCGGCACCTCAAAGCGAGAGAACGTTTCTGACTTTTTGAAACCATGGAGGAAAATGTTTAAGGGACAAAAATAGATGCGCTGTGTCATTCAGATCAGAGTGCTAGATTTCACTTTCCTCTTTGTGTAAAAAAAATAATCTGTTTAGTCAAAGAAATTTGGCTTCTGTAGGATGTATACAAACTTACTATCTAAGGACGAATTGATCTATAGAAAGTCAATTCTGTAAATGGAACGAAAACTTAGCTCTTGGTAATCTATTTCGGATGAGATAACCACACCCCTCATCCTCCTCCTTTATCTCCCTCTCTCTTTCTCTATCTCTCCCCCTCTCTCTCTCTCTCTTTCTCTCTCCCTCTCTATTTCCCTATGTCTGGTCATGTAGTGAAGAAATAAGCATTACTTCTGTCGTATCTATAAATTGAATCAACCTTTCCTGTAAAACAATATTCCATTTCGAAAGTACCCGTCGTGATAACTTCAAACGGTTTTCCTTTTCCTTGTCGCATTATCTTTGTCGAGATTTTCTTTCTTGAGTAAAGTAGTGATTTCTGAGAAATACAGATAAGAAGTAAAACTGTACAGTAATTGAATGCGTGGAACGATCTATTCTTATGATGTTAAATTCCATTGTTTATATTAAACTATCCTTTCCTGAAGTGTATCCGCTAGATACACATTAAAGTTATGACTTAGATTATCCATCAAACTTAGATGGGCCTTCAAAGTTTCAGACTCATTTTTTGCGGCGTAGGCTTAGGCTTTACGCCGTTACTAAAGGAAAATCGACTCGATGGGATTAGTTAGAATTATTCTCCTGTTTCAAGAAAAGAAAAAGAAAACGATTTCTCGTATACAGTTTGCAAACAAAATGATGAGGTTTTATTTTTCAGAGTGACTCAACAATTCATTAATCCGATTAAAGGACGCCTCTTATCATTTTGAGCTTTGTTTTTCTCCAGATTTATAGTTCTGTTCAGTTCTGTATACGCATTGTCGATGTAATGGGTTTGGTGTCTTGTTATGAATCACTTCTAACGTTTTGAATTGGTGACATTAATGCACGATTTGGGATGGCAGTTTTTTGCCAGCGCATCTTTCAACGAATTAATGCTCTATTTCGTTTTCAAAATTAAGACAAAAGCCTAAAAACCAAACATCTGTCATTGATGTTTGTAAGAGGCAAAATCCTTGAACATAACTGGCTAAAAATGAGTACACAACATTGCATGTAACTTTCCATTTGAAACAAATTACAGTCATTCTTTGAATGCGGTTCGCTGGACCGATTCTAAATGTGTGGCTCGTTGATTCAATTAATGCAAATTGTTTAATTTTTATACCAGATTCCTCGCATCTGTTAATATCATTGGCTTTGTCTTAATTGGTGGTGGATTCAACATTGATTAATGGATTGCTCGTGAATGTCACGTAGGCTCTTTGCCGCTCATGTCTTCGCTGCATGTGTGTTTATTGGGTTGGATAAATATTTAAAATACACGGCGACAAAGATCCTTAGATACAAGATGTGGAGTCATTCTAAAGCTTATTTATCTAATACAATCTAACCAATCGCTTGGTACTACGTCCAATCACAGGGAGTAAGGGATATATATTTCTATATAAAACTGCCAGGCCTATGAAGGAAAGACAACGCCATTACGAAATAAAATATAATTTACGATTTACTTCGTGGGAAGAAATCATTATCCTCATTGACTGAAAAATATCAGAAAGAAATGCAATGGGAGGTAGCAGAAACATGGTTAAACGGACAATGAGGGCAGGACGTCCATGGTGAATACTGATTCGCCTACTCCCCCCCCCCCCCCGCACCCCCGCACCCCCCCCCCCCCCTTCCAAAAAAAATTTATTATTTTGTACGGTACAGTGATGGTTTCAGAATTCTCGTGCATGAGGGGCACGAGATCGAAAATCTCTAAAAGACAAGCAAGTCGGCCGACATTTGGGTGCCTTTATGGTCCAACTTTGTTTCCTGGGCAGCGGGAGGGGGGGGGGGGGGAGGGGGGAGGGGCACACGAAACCATTCGTGTATTCAAAGTATACCAAATTTAGTGTAGCTGGAGCACGTACACCACATGGTGTCCACCCCCTCCTTCTCGACCCGCCACTGCAGTAATTGCGGTGACACGAGATGAGAAGATATGAATACCGATTACGCAAATGTCGTCTGCGGCCAAAGAGATATGGCTGCGGCTTATGCAAGGATACGACAACGAGATGGGTGATGGGCAATGCACTTGATGAGGTGTGGGGAAGGTGATCAATGATGTGGAAGATAAATGAGGGCCTCGATCTCTGTCACGTGCTTGATCGAGATATCATTTGTTGAGATACTAGGTAACTGGCGAGATTTCAGTGTTCTCTTGCATAAAAACATACAATCGACAGTCTGTGGAAGATATTGGATTCTCTTGCAGGGCGGAGGGGGGGGGGGGGCGGTGTCACAATATTACGAACAATCTCTGACACGCATCAAAGGAAGAAACAAAATAAAACAAAACAAAAACATAATCCAACAACAACAGCAGCAACAAAAACAAATTCAAAGGCCTATTACAGTCTAAACTTGTGACAACGGCACTTGGAAAGGGGCACCCCCCATGTCCCCGTAGATCCGACACTGGCTATAATGCTAATAATAATTGGTACTACTACTAGTTTGCTTCTAAAGAAAGATAATTTCTTCTGGAAGCCTATACCAATACTGCTATTCTATCTAATCCGAACTAATTCTTCGATATAATCAACAAGGGTAATTCAATTTATTCCTTGTAATGCTATTATGTCTATGCATTTTGCTCTCCCTTTCATCTTATATCAGTGTTTTTCTTCCTTGAGACTGACGTGACACAAACCCTTCATTTTCTCTCACGCCACCCTTGTATTGATGATAATTGGTATGGTTTCTTAATCATAACAGCGTACTAAATTAATTTCAACAATTTATTAACTTGTATTATGGAGTACAAAGCGTCAACATTAAATGGATTAATAAAATTAATTATATAAATTGTATAAATGGGCTTTGAAATAAAATGAAACATTTTGGTTTAATGTATTGGTGATTTTATTACAGAGCATAGACCGGTGCTGTAGAATGAGCCCCCTCCCTACGATGGGGTACTGCAACAATGGGGGGGGGGGGGGTCTTGTTTGAAAAGTGAAAAGCAA
Organism: Strongylocentrotus purpuratus; assembly: GCF_000002235.5. Classification (NCBI taxonomy): domain Eukaryota; kingdom Metazoa; phylum Echinodermata; class Echinoidea; order Camarodonta; family Strongylocentrotidae; genus Strongylocentrotus; species Strongylocentrotus purpuratus. The sequence goes on along the minus strand of NW_022145612.1, from coordinate 44,866,099 downwards.
AATGGACTACTGATTAGAGGGGAAGGTGCAGGATGTGATCCGATGTCTTCTCTCCTCCCTATTTTTCTAAAAAATATATATTTGTCACCATTCAAGGGGGAGGGGTGGGAAGGGGCTCCCTTGTTCTCCATGTACCTAAGCCTCTGGTGAAGAAGCTGTCAAATTGCCACTTCATATTAAGATCAGTTGACTACCCAGTGAGTCAGACCTGTATAACATTTCTATGAATATATACTAGGTGTGCCGAATAATGGTTTGAAGATCACGATCATATAACTGTTACTATAGCATTAAAGCTTGATTTAAACAAAAATAACAGACAGTAAGGTTGCGAATCCTACTGCTTTAATTGGGTTAGTTTGCACTTTTCTTTTACATGTTAAAAATTAGATTAATGGTCTTAAGTACGAGCGTTTCCCTCAGAGAACGAAATAAAATCATATATGATATTCATCAAATGATTCAATTTTTAAATATTGCTATATGAAACGCCCCAAGTAATTCATTATTGTTTAGTTAGGTAATAGCAAATTATCCCCTGAAATATACCAATTTATATTTACAAAAAACGGATTTTCAATAACTCCTCTATTTCATTCATGCAGCTAACTTTTCCAAATGGAGTGGGATAGAGCTGAATGATATTCGAGGTAAATCGAAATGTTGAACTGATTTTTCGAGTGCCTGTTTTGCATTTTGATAGATATAGTCAGTTTGTGACCCACTTTTGCTTTACCATTTCCTGGCATTTTTTAATACAGTGCATTTTGAAGGTAGCTCACGTAATTTCTCTATATTCCAGCACTATTATATAAAACTGATTGATTGTCACAATATATCCTTTTTCAAAATATTATCCATGGTATCTTAGTGTGGACTTTCCCCATAGGAATCGGAAACTGTTAGATCTAGCACACGAGAGAGATGAATACCCTATTGGTATTTTCGGCGAAATTTAATTTACAATTCGACAGTCGTAGATAGAATCAACATACTGTAGAAACAATAACATTCGTCTTAGATCAATAAAATAGCGGAGCACGATTTCTGCTAGTGGTGCTGATAATAGACCAGTGAAAGTGTAGTTTCAGTCAATCAGAATATCCATTTGAATTTAATACTAGTACCTCGGAATGAAGGACATAGTGTTAGGCGTGCAATCATGTTCTCACTGGCAGAAATATCTCATTTTCTGTTCAATCCGATTCCTGATTTATATCTTTATTCAATACTCTTAGAAGTTGCTTTTTTAAAGAATCAGTACCACAAAACGAACTTAACAATTGTAATCGGTATACTGTCTGTCAACGGATGCTACATTTAAAACGATCGATATAGTGTGCAATGTGCTTATTTTAAGGTATTTACCATGAGTGTGTTTGGTAAAAGAAACTCGTATCTCTTTTTTTCACCCGTATAATCCAATGCCCATTTTTTATAATTCCTTCACGTCTCGACTAAGGCATAATATACATGATAATTATGATTGACAATTTGATTATCAAGCTGAACACCAAATATAGATTATACAAAGAAAACATCGCAGGAGCACGTTATTCATGAATCTGTAACCGGAAAATTATAACAAGTATGAGACCTGAATTAAACGCTAAGTGGTCACCTAACCGATGTGGAATATTTATGTTTTCCACGAAATAGAGTTACAATACGATATCGGTCTGACATTTCATGAATATATTCATTTGAATTACTCCCTGACAGTCGAGAGAGCTGGGATGAATAACAATTACACTTCAACTTATTTGAGACAACAAAACATTTATACTATCAGGGGTAAATTCAGCGAATGATGAAGGTTTGTCTTCATTATAAATGTCAACCTTTCAACAAAGCTATTGGGCAAATAGTTCGTTCGGAGAATAAAATGAATTTGTTAAACGTGGCTTCAATGTTCAAATCAATGCGAAATACAGAACACACTCTAACATTACAGTGGATGTAGATAACTAAATGATATCGCTGTAAGATCTTCGTGTGATAATTGCAATTAATCTTGACCCGCTTACATTGTTGTGTTGCGAATGAGTTTGATTGCGATTTATTGCTATAGATTTGTAAATTATAAGAACTGCGATAACAAACAAAAAGAAAATCACTTCTGTATTTCCCAGTCACCTAGATTTCGTTCACCTATAGAAGTTATTCTCCCCTCACGTACAGTCCCCAGGGTTTATATTGTTGATCAATTCCAGTATCTTTCAACTTATCATCTTACTTTCTTCCCATCTCCATTGCATGTTAGTTCAGTTCAGGACAATCACTCAAGACAATGGGCATGACGTTTGCATGAATTCTTTACTTTTCCCTTTCCATCGCCTGCATTTTTCCGAGAATGATATCCTCTGCATGAAGCACTTTTTCATACCATCTAAAGATAACATCCTAAAGATTGCCGTTTGTTTTTATGGTGACAAAAATGAGACCGTTTTTAATTATATGGGAATAAGTAATAGACGGACATTGCAATAATTCATTTTAAAGAAAAATAGATAGAAGAAGAAGAGATAGAAAGGGGTGGAAAGAGGGGGAGCAGAAGGAGAAGAAGAAAAAGAAAAAAGGAAAGAGGAGAGGAGGAAGAAGAAAAAGAAGAAAAGAGGTGACATTGGGGGAATGCGAGAGAGAGAGAGACAGAGAGACAGAGAGAGAGACAGAGAGAGAGATAGAGAGAAAAGGAAGGGCCGATTTCAGCACATACAGTCTCGAAAGACCCCCCACCAATACTTCCAGATTTTTAATATTTATTCAAATATGTTATGAACTTTGAGTGAAGCTTTAAAAACGAACACACATCACCATCATTTTTTCACACTCCTTATCAGACATGATTACCAATGTCCACATCGCATCGTAATCCACATCATGCCATTTAGGAACATACTTAGGAAAGTAATGTGCACAATATCATGCAATTGGTGTATTACTAATGTATACATGTATTCCATTCTTGTTGAAGATACAACGTTTTATAATGACGTAATTTAAAACTAATTTCGTCTTGACTGATCATTCTTTTATCAATCTTTGTATTTTACAGATGTCGTCCTTGGCAAGGCTGGCAAAACCAAGGCAGTCAAGAAGGTGAGATGCTTATTTTTTTTAATTAGGCATGTCTGATTTCAAAATTACTGAAAAATTCAGGGATTGACTTTAAAAAAAATATATCATAGATTGCCTATGGTGTTCCTTGTATTCTAATAAGTAACCTGTAAGCATTGGTTTAACAAAATTACTGGTTTTGATCTATAAGTTGTCTACAAAAAACACCAAACAAATAGATAAAACTGCTCAGAATATATTATTATTTATAACATTACAGATGAGAGAATACTATAAAAACATGTCTATTTTTACCTATATACGCAGACGGTATAGAATCAATTCTAATCATTTCTAAGCATGGTATTTTCTCTATTCTAATATGTAAAGTGCAGCAGAGGTTCAACAGACTGAATGGCTTCAATTTATGAATTGTTTACAATTAAAGAACTAAATCAATAAAACTGCTAAAAATGCATAATCTTTTATAACATTACATAAGAAAGAATATCATTACGCATGATTTTAGAACTTATGTACATGACATTAAAAACAAACTTAAAAACGATGTGCTTTATTTTTTTTCTATTTATCCTCTTTCGAGGGACTTTATTTGTTCATATCATAAAATAACAGCTATTTACAACAGTGTTTAAATACAAAATTCATGCAGTTGTAACATATCATACATAGTACAGAACATGAAACTAATGTGACATAATCACTAACTAAAATAATGAAAACATTTTTGTAACTTTTGTAACTTCGTTTGTATCGAATTTCTTTTGATTACATTTCATATTGAGATAGGTGCGAATGTCCTTCTTTAATTCTTTTATCAAATAATACAGCATGTATCCTGTGCTTTTTACTTCCAAAACATTCTCTAATATAGTTTCTATAGATAATAAACTGAGCGAAGTTTAAAATAAGATTGACAAGATTGCTTTATACAATCCTCACTTTTTGTTTGTTCTCGTATACGCTGACATTAGAACCAATGCTAACAATTATTTCTTTGCTTTCTCCATTTTCTCAGGATGCAATCGATGAAGACCCACTTGTTCAGGATCTCAACGATCTCGCTTCCCTTAAAAGCAAATCAACGAAAAAAGGCGTTAAAGATGAAGCAGCAAAGAAGCTTCAAAAAGCATCGTCCAAGTACAAGGCGCCCGTCGACGACGACGATGACGACGACAGCGTAGTCACGAAGAGCAAGAAAAAGACAAAGTCGAAAGCGGCATTGAAGAAACAGAAGGCGGAGGAAGAGGAAAAGAAGAAGCAGATCGAAGAGGATAGCGATTCTGATGACGACAGCGATGATACTGATAGTGATTCAGATTCTGATGGCGACGGTAAAAAGGATACAGATTCTGATTCTGATTCTGATTCTGATTCCGATTCCGATGATTCTTCCGACGATGAAGACGGCGATGATGACCAAGAGACGCTCATTAATAAGCTTTTTAACATGGTAGGATTTACACATAGGCCTATAATAATATCTCTGATTGCAATGGATCATACATTTAAATAACAATTTATGCAAGCTTAAAATGAAAAATGTCATTTTATTCAGAGAAGAGAATGAATTTCTAAATGGATCCCTTTCAGGAAATAGGCGGCTTTTGTTTCACTGCATTACCCGTAGCGGGGGGTAGATTAGGACAAAAAGGAAAAGTATTTTCAATTACAGGTTGATTTAAGGGATATTGTATATTGATTGGAAAATTATCTTGCTCTTATGTTCCATGTACATGTATATTCACCGAAATGTAGGTTTCATTTTATTCAAAGAAACCTACGTCAATTCACATTAACTATGTAAATCTTTAAAGTGCTGTGTTTAAAGGGAACTTGTAATATTTAAAAAAATATTTTTTCTTACCTGTTCTCGTTCAAGTCATGTGCGATTATCCACGTTTATAAGTTTAATTTTTCTCTTTGATTTGCTTGACACAGGTTCAGTCTATTATACCCAAACCTTCCAAGTTCAAATCTAGGACCTACTACACGAAAGACCAAAATCATGATGATGACGACGATGAAGACAGTGACACCGACAGTGACAGTGATAGCGATAGCGATGACGAGCCTCCGAGCAAAGTAAAAAGTGATCTGAAACAATCGAAAAAGCCCAAATTGAAAACAGAAAAATCTTCTGGCAAGAAAGTAGTTGAAGATGACACCGACTCTGATAGCGATTCGGATAGCGATAGCGATGATAGCGACGACGACGACGATGATGATTCGGACTCCGGCAGCGATTCGGACAGTGATACCGACAGTGATACCGAGAGTGATACAGACTCTGATGATACGGATGATGATAGTGATTCTGATAGCGATGATGATAAGGTTAAAGCGAAATCGAAGGTCAGTAAAATGAAGAAGAAATCGTCCTCCAAGACAGCAGAGTCCGAGAGCGATAGTGATAGCGATGATACATCCGATGACGACGACGATGACAGTGACACAGACAGTGATGATACATCTGATGAGGAGGATGACGATGATTCCGACGATGACACTGATACCGACAGTGACACCGACAGTGATACCGAGAGCGACACAGACACTGACGACACAGATGAAGATAGCGATTCTGATAGCGACGATGACAAAGATACTGATGATAGTGATAGCGACAGCGATTCTGATGACGATGACGACACGGTGGAAAGCATAGTCAACGAACTCATGTCACAACTTAAAAAGTACAAGCAAAAATCCGGTAAGGCCGTTAACTTTTAATGCGAGTGCATTGTTTATGAAGATTTATCATTCTCTTGTTTAAAGTTTATCGGCACACATACATTTTCATGTAGTTAATATGATGCTCATTCCGTTTGGAAGAATTCTTTTGACATTTTATATTTGAGATGTTATACTTTTAAAGGATGAATATTGTAAGAGGCATTTGGAAGCATAGAATGATATCTCCGTGAAAACGATGCCTAATAGTCTTTTTCTCTAAAAGAAACTTCCATACGTTTTAAACGGTACATTTAGTTATTTAACCATTCAAGCAATTATATCTTTTAAACAATTCGTTTTGATTCCCTCCACACTTTCATCGACGTGTTTCTTAGATTTCCTGTTTTAGCACAGTCCATGTTCAACTTCTTAAAAATATTCGATATCCCTTTAATGACTCTTTTCCTTTTCCCACCAGGCAAATCTTCAAGTAAAAAGACCAAGCAATCGGGATCCACACAACGAGGAGATACAGATGACGTTACGCAAGAACTAGCAAGGATCGCCAAGCAACTCAAGAAATTAAAACGCAAATGAGGAAGGCGTAAAACTGTTAGATATTTCAGCGTTTCGCTTTAGTTACCTACTCCGTCAAAAGTTAAACAATTGTCCAGTTTTATAAAGTTTTCCTTAAGAGAGAAAGGCGGTCAGAGTAAGAGGAGCACAACGGGGTAGGGGTCGTGTCTCTAACAGAATTTGCCACATGCCCACCTCCCCGCCTCACCCCCTCCCCACCCCTTCTCTCCTGCCCCCGTTTATATCTTGGAATATTTTTCTTCTCTTTTGGGCTGTTCATAGTTTGTAAGACATTGTCAAGGATTCCGGGCACATACCTGCCTTGGAAAATAAACCTGGATCGGTCCCAAAGATGTAAAATTCCTTAAAATCAGATTAAAAAGTAGAACATAACAAAACATGGATGAAAATGGCCCATGCAAATGTATGTGGATCTATAAGCAAAAATGAAGACCAAAGTTGGTCGAGTGGTCAGCTATCTGGCTTCGCTTACAAACCGACTGTGACGGACTACAGTTCGAACCCGAGTAGTGTCTTTCAGATGGCAAGGTCTGTCTATAAACGTACATATCGATAATGAGTTTTTACTGATGAACTTCGATAAAGACCATTTGCACACACAGAAAAATGACAATCTGATGATCGCATCAGTATGACGGAGTAGGTAATTCGTATAGCATTTCATGGAATTAGACTTGCCAAGTTTTGTATCTTTGATCATGACCGTCTTATGCAATTTTGCATTTACACCGTAGCATTGTTAAAGATGCAAAATAGGCCAACTTGATAAAAGTATAAATGCTCGAACTTTCCACATTTAGACATACATTTTCCTTCTGATCCATTAATCATTATTTCAGTTTGAAGTGCCGAGTGATGAAACAGAAAATTACACATATAGTACATATAGTTTATATGTTACACTATTGTATTTTTAATAATATATGAATCTGCTCGCCAAGTAAAATTGATTGGATATGTTATACCATATAGTGTGTTCTCTAGCAAGACTCATATCATATTCAACTGATTTGAAGGACTTACGAAGTCATTGAAACAATTGTGAAATGTTGTAAATATTACTACAATCTATTTTCACGTTGTTTTTGTATATTTGTATCTTTGTAATTAGTAATGATATAACTTTCTTTTGTCCACCACTATTTTAAAGTAGTATACATTTTGATTCAGCTATTTGCTTCGGATTCAACGGTATTTCCCGTTCGAAAATTCCATCTTGATCGAGTTGTTGCTTTTCTGAATTTCCTCTAAAAAGGAACGAAATTTCAACTTGAAAGTAGATATTTTAGAAATAGAGTAGTTTGCATTTATTTGTTGATGGGCAGGTTATCGGAATTTGATTGAATGACGCTAAATGAATTGTATAATAATGTACTGTGCCTACTCCAAATCAATATCAATTATCAAATAATTGTTTATGATGCACCCATTGTTACAAGAGATTCGGTTTAATCTCCTTCAAGACTTGAAATACAATTTTATAAAACCTTAAAATTTAGTTTTCCCATTATCTACACACATTTATTGTCATTTGTCATAACTGATGGAAGTTTCACGTATAAGGCGGAAGAAGAGTAGAGATCAATTCAGTCTTTTACAAATTATTATCGTCTGGAAAAATACCGAAAGCTTTACAGTCTTCTCGCCATCTCACGGGTCATTAGTCTGAACATCTTAAGGACAACATATTTGTAGAGCTTAAGTTAATACCTGTGAATTTCAACTAGTAGCATCATCTATTGCATCTAAATAAAATAGTTTATAAGAAAATGAAGAGAGATTGACAATAGCGAATCTAGAAGTGAGGAAAGAACGTTATTTTTTATGTGAGTTTGAAGAGCATGGTTTTTACAATGGATTTTTGTAGTGAAGGTTTTGATACATTTGTACATGAAATAGATGAGGTTTTGAAAACTTTGATATCCATTTTTCAGTCATTAAGAGGCTGTGTCATGAATATTTATTTATTAAATTATCTTGGCGGGTTGTATCCTACTGCTTAATTTCCATCTCCTTTGCATCTGTTTTCCCCTAAATCCTTTCTCTAAATTGAAAGATAACGAAGAGGTTTAATTATTTGCATTATAAATCGTAATAAGTCACAAATTCCTCATTTGGATTCGCTAAGGATAAAATGAAAGATTAATCCATCGAAATTGGAATTTAAACATGTAAAAAGAAAACATTGCTTTGTATCTTATTTCAATTAAGTGGCAGTGCAATATATTCATTATTATTCTCTATCAATTATCAAATTTGTTTGATGTGTTTGAAAAAAAATATAAGAAATTAAATGACTGGAATTGTACAATTGAACGAGTTGACGTGTAGTTTGTCTTAAAGTTGACAAGGGCAATATAACTTTGAATAACTTGCTCGTTATGAAAGCAAAATCGTAAAACAGATTGCTAAGTTTATGAATGTTTGAAATTAGAGATCCTGAAAACATGAAAATCTTATTAGGACATTAGGACATTGGTAATAATTAAAATTAGGACATTGGTAATACGATTACTCGAGTGTTATTAAGCTGTACAAGACATCAAAACTTTTCATTCGAGGCTGTCCTTATCTTTCAAGGCTGTATTATATTGTGCTGTTATATTATGTCCTCTTACATAAACAAATAGGAGAGTTGCCAGTCATTACATCACAATGACATTACCATTTAATACCTGAGATTCAAATATATGAACGTATCTTAAAGTTTCAAACATTCATAACTTTTTTCAGTTGTCCGACTTCGTTTAAATTTTCACCAGTTTCCATATTTTCCTGCTTCTATTCGAAGCAGCTTGCTACCAGGGATGATGTGCCCTAAAAATAAACGAGTCCATATTCTATCAAAATTTAAACCAGATTGTGGGTTTTGCCTTTTGTTGAAAGCGGGACTGCACTACTTGTAGCTACTTGCGCCCTCTATATAGCACACAATGCCTAAGCGGTACCCGTTGGTCCCCCATGACCCTCTATTTCTTATGTTATTTGAGAGCTGAGTTGATGAGATAGCCACCTGTCAGTGACCTCGCTGGGTGCTCTAATCCCTCCTGGCCAAACTAGTGCAGACGGGCTTAAGAACTGAAGATCGTCAAGGATCTAAATTATCCTTGTTAAACTTATCAGACCCAGTGTCGGGTTTACTTCCATGGTGTGTTTGAGTTGGCCAATTCTATGTCTATACATTAGGGGTAATATCATCATTCGACAGCACAGTCAAAGTGAACAATTGAGATTGTTACTGAAAATTCAAGATTGAAGGTAACCATGCATTTTCGTTCCATGAATCTGAAGTGAAAAGTGTACATTCATTGTGATTAAGCGATTCTAGGACAATTACCCCCTGGGCAATCACCCCCAACCAATTACCAGCAGGACAATTACCCCATGACAATTAACCCCCCCCCCCCCCTGAAAACTACACCCTTAGAGAATCACCCCACCCCCCCCCCCCCCCCCCCCACCCGGAAAAAATATGCTTTTATTAAAACCAAATTATTACTTCCCCTTTAATGAACGGGGGGGGGGGGGGATAATTTGTAGGGGTTATGGTCCTTAGGGGGTAATGTTCCCGGCGGTAATAGTCCTGGGGGGGGGGGATTTTTCCGGGTACGTGATTAAGCCTGTGATTTGCCCTAAAACAGACCGGAGACCTACTTTTAGCACCACCCCATTGATTTTATAGCACAACAAATACATATACAATCCAACAATTCTCATTTGCTCAATATTGTCAAAGAGTCCTCTAAACTTACTATACAGTAGTGCTTGAAATAAAGTAGACACATTACCACCAAGTCACACCAAGGTCTATGGGAAAATGCATGCGGTCACGTGTGACACAGGTTGAGACTGTCAACTTTATTCCAAGCAATACTGTACCTCACATACATGACCGACAAAGAAAGCGGACAAAATATACAGTTCCTCAGGTAGACAAAGGAACATCCCTTCACTGCTATTATGTACAAATGTGTAGAACAGGTGAATATGCATGTGACACCTGTTCTAAACATTTTTACATAATAGCAGTGAAGGGATGTTCCTTTGTCTACCTGAGGAACTGTATATTTTGTCCGCTTTCTTTGTCGGTCATGTTCATAGTGTAAATACAAAATTGTATGCAAGACTCTTAAATTATTCACATAAATGCACCACACAGTACTAGAATCAAGTTTTTCACTCAAGATTTATTGAAAACAGATAACAAACCAATCGTTCCAATTAAGTACATCTCACATTCCCTGACAAGGAATTTCATGATGTTAAATACTAAGACTGATAGCTTTCCTTTCACATTACAAGTGAAAGTTTCCATTTGAGAATTTTGCATAGCTTTGAATATTCTAATTCATATCTATACATTGAAGCTATGGTATTTGATCTATGATGAAAATACCCTGCTGTTCAAAAGTGCACACAGTCCTGGGCCCCAATTTCACAAAACTTGTCATAAGTGACAAATGACAATTTTTGTTATAAGCTAGTGAAATCCTTGCTCCTGATTGGTTATCAGCAGATTTGTCACTGATTTTTGTCATTTGTCATCGAAAAAAGGCTTTGTGAAACGGATCCCTGGTCTATAATGATGAGTAACAATTTTCATTCCTATAATTTTAAATACAAAAGGTACATACTGGTATCCTGTACCGTAGCAAGTGTCTCTGTGCACCAAGATTTCTTTTTTATTGTTTTTATCATTTGTTGAACTTGTTATGCTTTTATACATAATTTCAAAACTTTTTCTAGACCTCACTTACATTCTTCGGCCATTTCGTTTGGCTTTGACCAGTCAAAATGTAAGTCATAAAGACAGTAGAACATGGAGGTAGTCTACTTTCAACAGAAAGCTATAATATGTGCAAATTCATTGCATGATATTAGCAGTCTATATCAACAGAAAAAAAAGCACCATGCAAATATCTTCAAATTGATTTCAAATACTTTGGATACGATTGTCAAAATTACATTCCAACCTCTAAATGCGTTCGTAGTGATGATTCACAAAGTTCGTAGCAAAAGGGCTTAGAAAATCAATATGTCCAGTCAGTGTATATCCAAATAATATTTTGGCAAAAAAACCCACCTGCAACTGGGCAAGTATAATGCTATGTGGTAAAGAAGTGACCAATTTACTGTTTTTGAGCTAAATATATATTGCACACCGACAAAATCTACACTGCTAAATTCACTGCAGATCATTTAACTAACTGTTTGCTATACACTTCAATCTAGCTTCAACAAGTATCAAGAAAATACCACAAGAAGTTATGTCATCTAACCTTCACCGATAATTACAAAGTTGTACAAAAAAACAATTTCTTGCACAACTGTGAATACATGATCTCACAAAGTAAAATGAGGTACAAGAATAATAAATCAGGTTTAGAAAAAGTACACTCATCTCTGATATAAATTTCAATAGAAAGGTTTACTTTTCTACTAACATATTCAAATATACGGATATATCTTTCCTGGGGACCTAGTGACGAGCTATTCCATTAAACCGTTATTAATGAATGAACTACATCACTGAAAATCCATTCTGCATACAATATATGTTGCTATGTCAGAAAGCCTTGGGCAAGCTTTCAGGTTGTCAAGAACAACCTTTGTTTAAAAAGTATGCATAGAATTTGAATATGTTAGTAAACCGGTTTATCGGATTCGTACATTCCCAAAACACGAGAACAGTGATTGAGTTAATACCCATGTCACACAAACAAGACGGAGACCAGCTTGACAACAGACCCAAAAAGAAATGACATTACCCTAAATGAAAAAGAATCGGTCGGTCTGGAATCCGTTTAACTGTTTGACAGATACCATATACCTTCTAGGGACAGTGCACAGAACACATCATTGTCACAACACCATACCATGTAGAGGGGATGGCAGTCTTTTCCTCCAACTATTCAAACTGTCCCACTCAGAAAAACCAGGGGAGTGTTTCACAAATACTAAGATCAACTTTAAGTTGAACTTAACTATGGCAGGCCTTTCATGCCACTAGTTCCTCTAACTATTCCTGGCATTGGTTTCTCAAGGGACATACAAATCGTGGTCACGAATCTACAGAATGTACCTGATTTGTTAGCTCATGATTGAAGGAAAAAAATAATATCTAAAGATCATAGTTGAGAGACCAATGATGAGAGCAACCAGTGGCATGAATGGCCTGCCATATTTAAGTCAAACTTAAAGTCAGTCTTAGTCTTTGTGAAACACCCCCCAGAACCGTCAAAGAAAGAAAGGCTCAGCTCCAATGAAAAAAATACATCTTACAATGACTTTTAAATATCTTATATGCCTTGGGCAAGCAAAATATATTTCAGTATAGTTTGTATGTATACACTTAATCAAATGTATAATCTCCACTGCCTTCCATAACACAGACTTATTGGGTTAAGTCTAGAAAAGAAGTTTACTTTTTACTACATCATAATCCTGATCTTACCTGAATCTACATTCAGTTACCCTTACTTGCCATTTTTTAACACAATGAATGTTTTATTTTGCCACAGCCTTGTTTTATTTTTTTAAGTGGTTTACAGGTTGATGAGCTATCATTTAATGTTTTGTTACTGATCATAATAACAGTAGAAGACATAACATAACAATACATGAATGATGAATCATAACATATCAACGATCTGAAACCCGCCTGAAAATTTGGCTTGGCACAAAAAACATGAATAAATAAATGGACTAGACTTGAGGTTTATGATAACTAGCTGTTAGTAGAGACATAGGAGTGGAAGGCCAGACCAAAGGAACTGGTGATGAACCAGGTCACACAAACCCACCAAATCAAGAAGGAAAAGATGCCTTTGAAGAAGACGGGAGAGAAGACGTGTTTAAGGACTGATAAAGCGAACGCGAGCTGGGCTTTGGCTTCACGCACAGGGTTCACGAACGCTGCTACGTCGTCTGCGATCGTTGACGATGATGAGGATGATGAGGATGATGAGGGTGATGGTGAAGGGTGTGGCACTGCTGTTGCACTTGCATTTGTAGCGTTTGATTGGAAGTGGTCAAAGACTCCATACGAGTACCCAGCTGAAGGAGAAAGAAATCATTCAATTCTTAAAGGAATGAGGCATTACAGTGAACACCACTTGGAAATTTTATTCATTTTAGACTTGGCACCATCCATGGACTACACTTACATTTTAAATCTTACAATACAGGCCCTATGGTGTCTTGGACTTATTATAACCGTCAATTCTCAGTATCACATATAAAATTCGAAATCTATTACTCCCCAACAACTGGATTCAATAAATTCTTCCTATTTTTAGTTTTTCACACAACAAATGGGAGAGTTATCCGCGACAACGTCACAATCCACTGACCAAACTGCTAATTTGAGATTTGTAAAACTGTGTTGATCTCATATTTCAAACATTCATAACTTTCTTATTATTGGTCCGATTTATTTCAAACTTTTGCCATTCGTTTATCTTCTGTTTCTGCATTCATACAAATGAACTTATTACAAGCATTGGATTGACCTTTAAGTGAAAAGAGTATGACCAATCCCCCCCCCCCCTCTCTCTCTCTCTCTGTAAGATGATCGACTAATGCAGGTTTACAAACCTTATCTAAATTCACAAAAATCATTATTTATAATGTAGTGGTTAGAAATGGCTATATCATTAATTGAGGTGTAGGCTAACCCCCAAAAGACATACTGAGCAAAAGATAAGCTCTAAGATTCTTACCTGATGTTTTTAATAGGCAACTGAAGCAGAAGAGAAGAATAACTGGTGCGATGTACTGGAGTGCCACAACACACAGATAATAGAAGACTCGGATTACCTATAAAAATTGAATAATAAAGATTGATTTCACTGAGTTAAGATTACAAAGAAGCACACAAGCAAAATATATCAACACTTTTGCAATAAGAATATTTAAAGCATTGCTATGAAATACCATTGCTTGTATACCTGAATACTGAAATACAAAGAGGTTATACTTGGAAACTATAGTCAAATCCAAAATGAAATATAAATCAAATCATAGCACAATGGAATTTTTAAAACTATAAATAAATAAAATATTATTCCATTCTACCATCAACTTGTTTATTTGTATCTTCCAAGCAATTTCAAGTCGTCTCTCATTCCAAAAGCAAAAATATATCTATTTTTTACATTTCTGTTTCCCTAAACACTCGCGTCTTCCTCTTTTTTCTTTTATCTAACTCTTCTCGCATGTACATATTTTCTAGCTCTGATTCAAGACGATTGCCAGCCCTACAATCAACCGCATACAGACATCTCTCCCAACCTCTTCCTCTCCCTCTCACCTTTTTCTGCAGATCAAGACTGTTGATCCTTCCAGCCTCTTTCCTCATTTGTTCTATTCTCTCGTGAGCCATATTGAGATACGCTTGTAGGTACTGCGTCATCAGAGCTAGGCGGATCAGGGCAAACAGGGGGATGAAGCTGATCCGAACAATGTCAAACGTGTCATCACTCATTCTGAATGAGAGGGAGAGAGGGAGAAACAGAAAGAGAGAGAGAGAGAGAGAGAGAGAGAGAGAAAGAGAGAGAGAGAAAGAGAAAAAGAGAGAGAGAGAGAAAGAGAAAAAGAAATAGAGAGAGAGAGAAAAAGAAAAAGACAAAGACAAAAACAAAAAGAGAGAGAGAGAGAGAGAGAGAGAGAAAGAGATGCACAATAGCTATTATAAGCCAGATACATATTCAGGTAGTATAAATATCAGTTAATTATAGAGCAAGAAGAACTACTTATTAGTACTGATATGTAAGTAATATGTTTTTCATTGATTCGTTTTCTAACTGAATTTTACAGACTTAGTGGAATAATATTGCAGATGAAAAGGTGTAATGCGACAAAATTTTGGGGACAGCAGAAAGTCATACACAACAAATGCTTGTTTGAGTCGAATTGGGAGGGAAAAGGCATCATATTTCAGTTTTAACAAAAATAACAACTAAACAGGGGGCAATGAAATACACAAGGATTATAGTAGATCATAAAAAAACGCAGCCTGATCAATGAGACACACCATACAGAGACCTAAACAATTCAGTCAAAATGAGAAAATAAATTGAGTTCGTTGTTTTACTTACAATGCATCCCCAGTCATATTGACTTTCTTGCCGAGTGTAGGACTCCTAACATAATCTCTTGCTATTGGCTTCACCCACAGTAGGGCAATAAGTAGAGGGAACAGGAAACTGGTATGCAGAAGAATCCTGAAATACAAAGGATGGACACAAAATAAAGATCGATTATGATTCTCCTTATAATCTTCTATATACAGAATAAGAGTATTTGCACACCTGGGCATCGTTTCATAAGTAGACTAAAAGTTCATCGACATCCCATTGAAATGCATGTTAATAGCAATACATGCATGGGGTGTCAACAAATTTACACTAATACTTATATACATACACATTCTTTTCATTAAACATAAAACACTTTTCAAATCTCCTTTCATTCATTATCGCAGGTGATTTTCAAGCTTATGCATGGAATCATGAGCTTGGTGTCTCAGAATTCTGACAATGTAATGCTTGCAAATCAATGAGAGATACAAATGACTGATGACCAAACCAACATTTATTCACACTCTATCGTACTCTTTTTACACTTGTTTTGCTTAACCCTGTACTTTGGTTAGCTCCATACTATCCTTTACCCCAGACAAACTTTATTGGCTTTTCACACATGCTTTTTTAGTCCTGTACTAAGCACCTATCCCGGAATAAGAAAATTCATGGTGTTCTCACTGCAATTTGTTAGCCCCATACTAGCTGTATAGCATGAATATTCATAAATTTGCTCCATTGCGCAGTACCAGACTATTTGTTGTTTCTGTTCTTATTCAATTGCTTGGCACCGCAATTGCGCGTTAACCCTACTTATTTGCAGGGCCAGCTAACCCTGTACTATAGGTGGGGCTAGCCCACTTTGGTAAATTTGTGTCTGAACAGAAAGTGGAATAAGCTAAACCCGGACTATAGGTGGGGCTAAGACCCCCCTTTAACCAAACACTATGAAAATGACAGACAAAGAAAGCGGACAAAATATACAGTTCGTCAGGTAGACAAAGGAACATCCCTTCACTGCCATTATGTAAAAAGGTGAATATGCATGTGACACCTGTTCTACACATTTTTACATAATAGCAGTGAAGGGATCTTCTTTTGTCTACCTGAGGAGCTGTATATTTTGTCCGCTTGCTTTGTCAGTCATGTTCATAGTGAAACCTATAGTCAGGGGTTAGGCAAAATTTTGCCAGTGTGAAAACAGTATAAAATAGAACAGAATACTCACTGCATATGTGGTAGGTGAGCATTATACTTGAGAGCATCAATATGCATCTTCGCCAGTCGTAGACCAGGGAATGTCATGAACGCTCCGAGCAGGGCTGCTACGAAGGCCAGGAGGAACTCAAAGGTGGTACGTGACATGGGACCCTGGGATTCAAGCTCACTGTAGGCTAGGTGCTCATGGGCTCCTTGAAGGAAATCATCATAGGCTAGAGAGGAGAGGAGATTCAACATCAGGTAATGTTCTCAAGTTAACAATGCTTTAAGTTAATCTTAAAGTACTGTATGGCAAAGTAATAATCAAATAAAGCTTACACTGCATGCTATAATCTATAAATGATTAAAAACAATCAGCAACTGTTCTCAAGTTAACAACTTTAATGGCTTAAAGGCATCGTTTAACAATGTTTCTAGTTTTACAAATCTAAGATGCATGGCCGGGGTAATCTGTAAAGCGCTTAGAGTCATCGTAGATGGTTTACGTGCTATGCGCTATATAAAAGCGGAATATCATTATTATTCAGGCAAAAAATTAAGTTTTTCATTTCGGGGGCTCCATTTCAAATTTGTCGGAAATTTTCGGGGGCTACTTTTTCAACTTTCGGGGACTCTTTTTTTCCATTTCGGGGGCTCTTTTTTCTGGGGCTACTTTTTCATTAATTCATAAAAGGATAAGCCTACAGTTTGTTGAGATTTGTTGAGTAGGCTAAGGTTTCGGGCCTCCTGCTTCATAATTGCCTATTAAAAAAGAAACCCCTTTTTCTAGTTCAATAACTAAGTTTTCATGCATTGATTTGATGCAAGAAGTGTAACATAATAGACCCTAGATTGTGATTATTTCTGGCCATGAATTTCGATAATCTTTTTTCAAAGTAAAATTTTCACAAGAAAATCAGACAGTTGTTTAAAAACGTAGACATTAGTAATACTTTTACTAATTCTAAGCTCAAGTTTCGTACATTTATTCACAAAACTATATTGAAATCGCGGCAATAATGATGCAAACCAACAGATAACAATTTCAAAGTGTCAAATCTCTTTGACTCGAGTTTGGCTAGCTCAGCTCAGCTCAACTCACACACACCGCACAGCGGCAATGCACTGTATTGTATGCGTGTCAGTCACAGTGATTTTGTCTGATTTTCTTTACTTTGAAGAAATGATTATCAAAATTACATAACATGGCAAGAATAATCACAAAATAGGCTTTAATTTCATACCTCTATTTATGGAAACTTTATAAAATTGCGGCTATCGTGAATTCGTGACGGAAATTGATTGCAGTTTCGCGATGTGTAGGTCTAGATTTAGCTAATATGATCTACCACAACAAAATCGACCATCAAAAACTCGAGCCCTACGCTCCGTCTTGATCTCGCAACTGGGAAAATGTACGTGTTTTGGCATACTTCTGTGCGACATGGTAAGCCAGGTAACTGTATGGAGTATTGTTCGAGTTTTTTTACGATTAATTTTTGTGTATACAATTTTACACAGAGATTCAGCGCGCGGACCAAGAAATGCACTCAATGAATACGAAGCTAGAAGAGAGCGCACGGCCGCTCGTAATCGTTTCGGGGGCGATTTGAGATCATTTCACTTTTTGATGTCGCCCCCGAAATCGGATTTTGAGCCTATTTCGGGGGCTGTTTATTGTGTTTTCGGGGCGAATCCGCCCTCCGCCCCCGTGTATTTTTTGGCTGTTATTATTACATGCATGGGACAGAACGCCTGGACTTGACCGATACTTACCATCGTCCACTCCAAACTCCAGGTAGTTTTCATCAATCACAATGACCGCCATGGCTACTATCAGGAATAAGAAACCAAAGGTAACACACAGGACCATCTCCCCGGCATCATCGGACTTGAAGTAGAGAGAAGTCAGCGAGAACAGCACATGTCTGATGGGCATTCGTCAAGGACAAGTAATGTACATTCAATTATTAATGTCTCATTTAAAATACATGGTAGGTATATTCAGTAGAAATACTGCTTTACAAGTACGCCCTTTAGACTTTTGCTTACAAATTTGAAACGGCGTATTGGACTTCAATATTTTTTCAGGATGTGAAAAGTTTTATATCTAATAATGAAAGCTAGTCCTGGTATTAATCTTGCCTCCCTTCAGAAATAATTAGAAGGATATGAATATGAGGTCACCTTTAAGTATTACAAAATAATAATAAACCAACTATAGCCATAGATGTACTTAAATTTTAATCTCAATTGAATTCATGACTCACAAAGTTAGTCGTGAATCTCTGTGAAAAGCAACTTTAATTCCAATGTTCTTCTTGCTTCAAAATGTATGCTAGAACCAAAGTGCTTACATGTATATGACAATCCTTGATTTTTTTAGTTCCACTGATTCTGTCACAATAATAACCAGTTTCTACAGATGTTCAAAAGGATACAACGTGAAGAGAAGACCCATGACCATCCAAATGAGACTCAGATTAAGATCGCCCTTGGTGTCGACCAGAGCATAATATGCTTCAGTCACCGTGTACACCACCGTCGCCATGACAGTGAAATCTAGAAGCCATTTGAACTCTCCGTAGTAGCGGATGGTGAGTAGGTGGGACGGCTGGAGGGTCTCACTGCCGAGGTCTATGTCAATGTTCTTGGGCACGGTGAAAGTCTGGTCGCCCAAGGCAGCACCGTTCCTCTTGTTGAAGTTTTCGGGTCTGTTGTTTTTAAAAGGATGAATTATATTTAAAGCTAATCTGCCATACTTTACAGGAGGGATTAGACTGCTCTGCAAGGTCACTGGACAGGTGGTTATCTCATCAACTCAGCTCTCAGTTAATATAAGAAAAAGAGAATCATGGGGGACCAATGGTCACCGATTATGCATTGTTTGTTATATAGAGGGCGCAAGTAGCTACCAGTAGTGCAGTGGGCCTTTAACATATCTTGTTTCATTTACTGCTTAGATGTGATCACAAAATATTTTTTGGGTTTCTATAAAGAAATTATCATATTGAGGCATTCTTTCAATATGTATTTTTTTAAATGCATAGAGTGAAATCATGCAAATCTGACATGTGTGGGCTGTCATCTGCAAACAACTTAACTTTTTTTTTTTCCCAGTCAGAACATGATCAAACCTGGGGGTGTTTCACAAAGATCCTAAGTAGAACTTAACTCTAAGTTGGACTTAAAAATTAGGAAGAGCCATCTGTAGCCTTAAAATGAAATATATTCAAAAGCAGAAATTCAAGTTTTGGACTTTTCATAAATTCCACATCAAAAACATGAAATCTCCTTGAAAATAGAAAATATGAATTATTTGAATCAACATTTTATGCCTTTTAACTATCTTACAAAATATTTTCAAAGATGCTAACAGCTTTCCATAATTGTTACAATGTACATGTAAGTGCAACGTAGGATCTTTGTGAAACAACCCCCAGATGATCAGAATATTTGATCAAACCTGTACTGTATCACATTGGAGAGGTAGGATATCTATGGATACATCAAACATTCGTACATTGGAATAAGCATTTTTATCACAAAATGGCTAGAGGATGATCTATCCAAATTTCTTGGAATACCTGTTTCTCTTATGTCTTCCTCTACTCTGGATAATCCCTGCAGCTTTCTTCAGGTCATCGTCGGATGGATAATTGAAGTACTTCAGATTTCTGTGTAGAAAGATCATATGAACTTAAAGTGACTTGGTAACATTGTTGAAGGTTGATGAAAAAAATTGCTTAACTTTTGTATAAAATGTTACTTACTATATTCCTTCTACTGTACTAACCCTCTAACATGCAAAAAAATCCTGAAAAAATTCTCCAACCACGAAGATATCTATGGTTTTCTTTGAAGGCG
This sequence comes from Strongylocentrotus purpuratus, assembly GCF_000002235.5. Taxonomy (NCBI): domain Eukaryota; kingdom Metazoa; phylum Echinodermata; class Echinoidea; order Camarodonta; family Strongylocentrotidae; genus Strongylocentrotus; species Strongylocentrotus purpuratus. The sequence goes on along the minus strand of NW_022145612.1, from coordinate 44,845,598 downwards.
TCGATGTACGACACCCTCTAACAGTGATTAACAGTAAATTCTCCCAACCATTCTTGAATTTTCCCAACCGTTTTTCCATGTAAAAAAAGACATAAAACAGGCTATAAAAAAAATCTGTCAACACTTAAATGTCTGAAATGGAATGTAGAGCCATTTTATTGCTTTGTGACGATTTCCATTCGCCTAAAATGTAATTAATTGTAATAATATAGTTGGGAGAATCAAGGAATCAATCAGATCAGTGCTCCAAATTTGTACCATTGTACCATTAATAATGGTCCGTTTTCACTCAAATTTTCAGATTCTCTTTAATTGTACATCTAGCATTGAAGTCACTACCTTAGCACCACTATCTCTCATCTGAACAATGTTACCCAGTCCCTTTAAAGCTTATCTGCCGTAGTTTACAGGAGGGATTAAACCGCTCTACAAGGTCACTGGACAGGTGGTTATCTCATCAACTCAGCTCTCACTCAACATAAAAAAAAGAGGATCATGGGGGACCAATGGTCACCGATTAGGCATTGTTTGTTATATAGAGGGCGCAAGTAGCTACCAGTAGTGCAGTGGGCCTTTAAGGCCTTTAAAAAAAGGTGTTGTATTGCCCTTTAGGTGTCAAAACATGGGTTGGTCGGTCGGAAATCTTTTCTTTTAAAAATTTTGTTGTTGTTGTTTACTCCCTCTTTCAGTTTTGAATGCTTGAAAAAAATTCTTCTAAAAAACTGTCAAAAAAAACAACAACCTTTTTTAAAAAGCTGACCGTAGATTTCAAGATATTTGGGTCGGTCGCAAAGGGCAATACAACATCTTTTTTTTTAAAGGCCTAACAGTCAAATTAAGGGAGGTCAAGATAACAAATTCTTGCAAAGCTTGCCAATAAGAACCAATCACTGGGTTAGTACTTGAATCTAAAATAAGATTACATTGAATTGAATTGAATTGAATTGATTTATTTGGATCTTTAATCAACATCATGAATTCTTTTCAATGCTTATACTGTTTGATTGACAATCAGATATTCTATATTAGTCATACAAATCTGTAACTGCTGCACTTGAGAGTTTTAATAGATAATGGCTCTCCATCAACATATCCCTCCCCCTCCCACAACTGCTCATTGTAACTTCATGGATATCTAAATGCAGGTTACACTGCAGTCACCACTTATTAGGTGCACTGAATTTATCACTCAATTTATTCTAATAATGGTATGGACTGTGGGATGAGATCCAAAAGCACCTAGAATCCAGTGGAAAAGGCACTATACAGATGATTATATATCCCTCTCTTTAGAAATCTAGCCATCTGATTAGTCGAAATTGCAGTCGGGATTTTGGATATTCCCTTAAAGAGACAAGCAAATGGCCAATAGTTCATGAGTGATATCCATTGCCCCGGGTAACAGGCCACATAAATCAATTGTGCACACATCCCCATTAGTTTATGTGTTAAAATTTTCTTTGTGCGAGCGCGGACACCATACGGTGCTTTTTGTCTGCGATTCCTAAATCATTTTTAAAAGCGAAGATAAACAGACAGTTTCTCAAAGCAGTCGATATCTCTATATTATCATGCAAATTATCCTATTTTCTTGAAAGAGGGGGGGGGGGGGGGGGGGGGGAGCTTAGCTAAGTACTTACCCTCTAGCAAGGAGCCATTGAGCAAAGGAGTGATAGGGTACAATGACCTTCTGCATGATACTGGACATGACCAGGGTAAACACCAGCTGAGGACCTAGCAGAGGCTGAAAAAATAAACAAAGCAAAACAAAACAAACAAACAAAATTATACACATGAATACAATTTTCCTGATTTTCCTCAAGAACTGCATGATTACCGGTAGTATCCAATTCAATATTGAACTTAAATACAGTCAAACCTGCTTTAGTGACCACCTGTCTACAAAGCCCACCTGTCTACAGAGGCCACATTTGTTGTTCCCTTGAAAAAGGTTTCTCTTTGAATCATGTACCAAAGGAACCTGTCTACAAAGACCACCTGTCTACAAATGCTATTTTTTGTGTTTCCCTTGCACGGTCGTTATAAACAGGTTTGACTGTATATTTTTATAGTAGTACTAGTACCTGTCCCTTCTCACAACTGCAGTAACAGGAGGTAGAAGTCTGACAGGCATGAGCGTTACCAAGAAACAATTATTATTTTGTACACATGAGCTCTCCAATTTAAACTCTGCCCCCCACCCCCTCTCCAATTTAGATATACACAGCTGGACCCCTTTTTAAATATTTCAACTTAGCTTTGAATGATCTGGAGGGCCTTTTTACAAAGCCTTTTTTCAATGACGAATGACAAAAATCAGTGACAAATCTGCTGATAACCAATCAGAAGCAAGGATTTCAGTAGCTTATAACAAAAAATGTCATTTGTTACTGATGACAAGTTTTGTGAAATGCCCCCCAGAATATCAATCTGAATATTATTAATGCAACATCATTGCATAAAGATTGCATAGATAAAGCTTTATCTGTAATAATGGAAATAGAACAAGGGTATCAGCTTGTGTCTCAAGACACATACATGGAGACTCATTAAAATGACAGGGCGTTGTTGCGTGGGCCTGTAATCCAGCTAATAATGGAAGTTACAAACTGATTCAGCCAAGGACGAAGGCTTGAAACTGAGTCACATCTTTTGGATGGTGATGTTAAAAGTCAGTACCCAGACATAAATAATCATCTGATTGATACACGACTGTAAAAACCCAATTACACACACAATGAATTGATGAATGCACTCTACAAGTAGTAAATAAAATGTCAAGTGTACAGTTCACATTCTTACCATGGTGGGATTTTGTTAGATCACGACAATGAAGAAGTTGGTGGATCTCTGCAACAAGAAAATGAAAGAATATCAGATATTAATCGTTTTTAACCAACTATCATTGGTCTGTTATCCTTCATTGTAATTGCAAGTGTAACATGTGTGCATCATACTTTCATACTAAAATTTCGCCATTTGAAATACGTAATGACAATTTATATAAGAAAGAACTATCTATACTTTCTTATGACTGATTTATGAATCAGACAATTAGATCTAAATAAAGAAAAACAGGAAACAGCAGTTACAGTTTGAAAATACCCTCCCCTCCACGCTTTGCATATCGTGCTATGCAGCTGTTGAGCAAAAATTATAACTCGGCGTGTACCAATTTTTGTCAGAATGGAAAAAAATTTGGACTTTTGGATGAATATATTGCCTAGATTTTGGGGGCCTGTATCTTTGGATGGAAATGCCTTGATTGAAATTTGAAATGTGTTTTTCTTAGTAGTGGATTTTTTTCAATTATCCAACCATAATGGTGAAAAACAATCCAAAAGGGAACATTGAAAACCGTTCAAACACCTTGGCTTAGCTTAGTAGTAGTCTAGAAGCAAGATTGCCAGCAAAACACCAGCAAAACACTGAGCCTGAAAATTTCACTTTTCACAAAAGTCAAATAGTCAAGAGTCGTTGCAGCCGGCGTTGCGCAAAACTCAAAAGCTTTCGTCCCTGATATCGACAGTTGTTCCGCTGAGATTACATCTTGCCTATGTGCAAGAGGTATTTATCCGATACGGTATCGGTATCGCTCTCCCAGTATTCGGTCAACGAATTGACATCCAGTGCTTTGTTGCGCAATTGTGTGAAAATAGTGCGCAAATACGCTTTGCTCCTTGTCAACGGAGATACCACTCACAAATCGTGTGACCGAATTCTAGGCAGAAAATTGCTACCCTACTTTAGTGACGATTGATGACACCTAAATAGCAGTAAAATACAATTTTTTTTGCGCTAGATTTTGAAAAAACGCTAGGTCTATACCTTATACGTGTGTTATACCCTCGCCTGCACGCTCGCGCGCTGATTCATGATGCAAATGTCACGCATTGCAGTTTACCTTTACCTTTACCGCAAATACTGGAAGAATGCTGAGACAGCAGTCGAGCTTCCAGGTCTATCTTCTTGGTCTATCTTCTTTTACTCATACTCTTTAATAATAATTCTCATTATATGCAAGGGAGGCAGAGGGGCAAGAGGTTGCATCTTGAACTTGGCATCTCTCAGTCTCAGTCTCTGACTCTGGTATTGACTATTATTGTATTCAAATGCTGCCTAGACTATATAATTAACACGTAGTGGATTGCTAGCATTAGTGTTGACTCTCTATGATTTGCTGGAGTGGAAATTGACCGCAAAAGGGGTTATTTGCATTTGTGGTAACGGTCATACACGCGTCACCCTCTGCGGGGGAGTGACCCCACCGGGCACCTCCGACAAACAGCCAAGCAAGCCAAGCAGCCGGCGAACCCGGCGAAGAGTCACTCAGACTCAGACTTTGTAATATCCTTATTTCATGCATCATACACCTTGTTCTACCTATCTACGAATTACAATTTTCAAGTAAAATTATTATTCTAAGGAAATGAAAGATAACGTACCTCATGCATCAGCATGGGAAGCCGGAAGAGGCCTGAAAATGTAGGATATCTCGAATGATTGAAACTTGCCACAACAAATGACCGGAAATAACGTTCAATTATTTCGTAATTTATGCTGTAGCGCGAGCGCGCCCTCTATTATGTCTTAGCGGAACAAAGCGTAATTTTTTTTGTTTTGTAGTATTTTTTATTGTCGTCATTCATTACATAAACATTTGATTTGATTTGATTTGAATTTATTTCCATAATTCACGAATAAATTTGAACAAGTAGGGTCTAACAAACAATACATTAAAAAACTAAATACAATTAAAGGAATAAATTGAAGACTAAACTACAATAAAATATTACATAATCAACAATTTGTTTGTAATTAACATAACGTGAAATATTGGGGAACCAAAAAGAAGCAATGCTTGCAAAAATATTTGGTTCCCAGGGGAACCAAATACATGTACATGTACATCATACAAAATACAAATTATTTCAAAATACTTTACATAACATATATACACGATATACACAACTCAATTAGTTTGAATGAAAAAAAAAGTCTTTTCTTTATAATAACCCTCTTTCCCAAATTAAAACACAAACGGATATTATTTAAATTATATTAAATTATATAACAATTTTTTTTTTTTTAATTAAAACCCCCCCCCCCCCAAATAAAGCAAACAAAACGTGAGCAGTCCATGGCAGTCGAGAGCGGTCTAAATATGAAATGAGCGGACCCCTCCGGTCCTCATCCATTAAAGTTGGAGCTGAAGTGGGTGAAATCGAAATGCGATTGAACAAGGTGGGGTAATAAATGGGGAAGGGAACTACCGGGGGAAGGGGGAGTTCCGGGGGGGGGGGTCACTCATTTACACAAGTGCTACTCACCCGTGTCCATCAACCTCTGAAACTGGACCCTGATGGCGCATCGCACCTTTTTCGAAGAAATGGGTGTTAGAAAAAGAACCTATACGTCCCAACAGTGGCGTAATGAGCAAAAACGTTTGGGGGGGGGGGCTGACAAAAAAAAAATCCGAATCACCCTACTCTAACATGCAGGCCCCGCTGAACGTTTCTCAAACTGGGGTCTAGGTGCAAAGCCCCGGCGGGGTTCAAGGGGCGGAGCCCCCGAAGCTCAAGGGGTATGGGCATCAGTGGCGGATCCAGGAATTTCTTACCGGGGGGGGGGGGGGCACAAAATGGCATGGGGTGAAATATATGTAAAACGATGAAGCGACAGAACGAGGCTTTAACGGCGAGGGACCGGAACGACCAAGCAGGGGGTGGGTCTAGGAGGGGGTTCTGGCCCCCTCCCAGAGTAAGAAGCATTTGCAATTTTAGAACCAAATAAGACGCATTTTCAGGCACTTCCTGGAGTAATATGACGTAAAATATTGCTTTCTCCTACCCCTTCCAAGAGTAGGTATCTTTTGTGATTTGAGAACCACATTTGGCGCATTCACCGGCACTTCATGGAAAAAAGAGGCCTTCTGATTGGTTAGAAGTTAGAGAAAAGTGATCTGTCACGTCGTGAGACGTTGTATAAATTATGCTTTGATGCCGCACAATGCACAAAGACGGTGGTCCGGTCCGGAAGCTTTGACACTTCATTAAATTATTAGAGAAAGAAAACGATCCGTTGTACTGTTCTCGACTCTTAAAGCTTGTTTCGCCCCTCCCGCGCAAAGCGCGGAAGCTATATGACGTTTCATTTAATTATTAGAGAAAGAAGACGATTCATTGTACCGGTCCCGACTCTTAATCCTTGTCTGAATTCAGTTTCCCCCCCCCCCCCTCCCGCGCTAAGCGCGGAAGCTTTGACGTTCCAACACATTATTACTCTTAATCCTTGTTTGATTTCACTTTCGCCCACCATGCGCGAAGCGCGGAAGCTGTCACATTTCATTAAATTTATAGAGAAAGAAGACGATTCATTGAACCGTTGAACCGTTCTCGACTCTTAATCCTTGTCTGAATTCCGTCCCCCCCCCCCTTTCGCGCAAAGCGCGGAAGCTTTGACGTTTCAATAAATTATTACTATTAATCCTTGTCTGAATTCATTTTTGCCCATCCCGCGCGAAACGAGGAAGCTTTCAAGTTTCATTGAATTATTAGAGAAAGAAGACGATTCGTTGTATCGTGTTCTTGTCTGAATTCAGTTTCTCCCCTTCCACGCGAAGCGCGGAAGCTTTGTCGTTTCATTTAATTATTACTCTTAATCCTTGTCTGAAATCATTTTCGCGTTTCATTATAATTAGAGAAAGATTAAGACGATTCGTCGTACTTTCTCGACTCTTAATCCTATAGTCTGAAATTAGTTTCCCCCCCCCCCCTCCCGCGCAAAGCGCTGAAGCTTTGCCGTTACATTAAATTATTAGAGAAAGAAGATGATTCGTTGTACCGTTCTCTACTCTTAATCTTGTCTGAATTTAATTTTCCCCCACTGGGCCACTTAACGGTATATGTGCAGTGTTACATGATGTAAGTATGGAACGCTCTTTCGCAAATCTGTGCATGCTCAGCCCGAGTGGTGGGTAGCATGTTATCTCCCGGCAGTGCTTTGCACAGTAACTTCTGGAAAGGAATTAGTAAAACTGTTAGTGGTCACTATAAGGCCCTTAGTGACTATAAATAAACATCTTCCTGGCTATTTGGAAATGGGTCAGTTTGCAAGAAATAATAAGCATTTTGTTGAAAATCATGTGATATCACGAACATTTATACATTACTTGTGAAAATAAGTCATGGTTCAATTTTATTTGGGGGGGGGGGGGGCTGGCGCCCCCAAGCCCCCCCCCCCCCCACCAGTACGCCAGTGCGTCCCAATATGCAGCGTAAGGTGCATTATTTTTTTGAGTGCTTGAAATGCAAAAGTCTCTAAAGCTCATTCGTTCCACCTTGCAAATGTTGTTTCAGGATATCGTAATGTTTGCGCCCCTGATTAGGATATGGCTGATGAATTTAACAATAATTTAATATAAACAAAAATATTAACAGCATAATCCCAGTGCTTTGCTAGCTTGTATTTAAGTTTCACACGCCTTTTATTAAATATTGCACCCCAATATATACTTGAGTAGACATTTTGTAAAGGTTCAACAATTGAAAGAAATCGTCTGCTCGAGCGATATAATCCCAGGAAACTGCGTGTACTCTGCTTCATTGCTGTTGGCTGTCGACCACGAAGAGCTGTATAGCTTTTAAAATATATATATATATATATATATATATTTTAAAAGAAAGAAAAACAATTAAAGAAAAAGAAGAAACAAGAATAAAAGGAAAACGAAAGAAAAATCTTAAAGATATTATATGTTCTTTTTGCAGCCAACATCAAATTCTGTAGAACTTTGCAGGAATTATGAATATGTTATGTATGTCATATCTGTGAAATTTAAACTTGAGCAGTGTCCTAATATTCAAATTAGGCAAGGAAACCCGTTCACTTGCTAGACTTCACTGTCAGACACTATTGAGTGACTGACTGGCTTTTTTCATCTTTGGTAATACCACACATAAAATGAGCTGTAAAGGGTACATGAGCATTTTTTTTACATCATACCCACTTCTTGTAATGTTGGCCAAAATTAAACTGATTTAATCTTTGCGCAGCATAAAACGTACGACCATTCGGGACAATGGTCTGAAAAATCAGACTATTACTTACTGGCTCTATAGCTCCTCAGTTGATTTAACAACTAATAGTCGTTATTTTCCCACTTAAAGACATTTTCAAGCCCTCTTTTTTTTAGGGAAGTTCTAAATTAGTATATATCGTCTTTCAAATGCCGTTCATTTTAACCTTTTCATTTTTTGGGGCCGGCAAATGGGACCTAGTACTTTAAAGGAGCAAGATAACATTGATACAATGTCTTCAATTCGTTCTTTTATCTACCGCTTGTTTTTAATACCATGTTCGTTGTTTGTTTCCTTTTTCTCTTCTCTCTCCTTCTCTTTCTCTTATTTGTTTCTCTAATCTTAAAGTGACTCGGTAACATCGTTGAAGCTTGATGAAAAAACTACGTAATTTTTGTATGAAATTTTACTTATGTTATTCCTTCTGCTGTACTAACCCTCTAACATGCAACAAATCCTGAACAAATTCTTGAACCACATAAATATTGATGGTTTTCTTCGAGGCAATAGTGTGACACCCTCATACAGTAAATTCTCACAACCAATTTTGAATTTTTCAAACCGTTTTTCCATGAAAATAAGACATAAAACAGGCCTTTAAAAAATCCTTTGCTAAAAAGGCAGGGCTATTTGAGTTCTTAGTACGGCCGGGGGGCAATATGCCCCCCCTTAAGATCTCGGCCGTGAAACGGCCGATCTCCGTGTAAATTTGCACGCGTGTCAAGTGCAGTGTATAGAATACTATGATAATTTCAATTTTTTTGAAAAATTTGCTTATTTGCATATTTATGGTAATTTATGCAAATAAGGTCATAAATCACATTTTTACCCATAAATCATATATTATTCATATTTAAGCATTCCTTTTCACTACATATATTCATTAGACCATGAGGAATAATAATACGGCAACAAATTTGGAAGAGCCAGCTTATTCCTTATGTTATCTCTTGTTTTGATAATTCTTATGTATTTCATTGGCTTTAACTTTTGTTGTTTTATTTCATTTCTAACTACAATTCAACTATTTTGACTCCCAAAACAACCACCTAAACTTTAAACAAGACCCAATAACCAATGTTTGATCTTTTTTTAGAAAAATGATATTTCCATATGTGTTGTACACAAATCACGAAAATGAGCGATTTTCGGGCTGACATGCAAAGGCAAAAGATCACGTGACCTTGTAACTGTAGGTCCGATTTTCAAAAAAATTATTTTAAACGATGCGCAGGACTCGAAAGAAAAGAGTCTGCGAGCGGCGGGGCGCCATCCATATGCGTTTTCGAACAATCAGAAAAACCGTGGAGGGGGGGGGGCATAATGGCCCGGCCTTAGTAGGTTAAAGGTAAAGACCAGTTATGGTCATGCGATTGCATTGTGAAAGAAACGTTGTGGAATCGATCAGAAAAGGTTGATCATCTAGCATCTAGCATCTGCAAGGTTCTGGAATCATCAAAATGATAAGAAATTTGGCCCATTCTTCATAAAGTTACAAGCACTATACACAGAAAGATGTATATGGGACTACCCTATATCTCTCACAGACCATGAGAGAAACAAATTTACCAAATATATGAATTAGTAGGCGGTTTCCCGGCAAATTTTGTATCATCATGTATTAGTCAAAACATATTCTTTCACATGATTGGTAATGAGAGCTTCCATATCATTTTTTGAAATTGGGGCGTTTCCAATACTGGTCTTTACCTTTAACTGTTTGGAATGGTATATAAAGCAAATGCATTGCTTTGTGATGATTTTCATTCACCTAAAATGACATGAAATTGTAATAATATAGTTGAGATAATTAAGGAATTGATCAGATCAGTTTTTCCCAATTTGTATCATTAATAATAGTCTGTTTTTTCACTCAAACTCTCTGATTATCTATTATTGTACATTTACCATTGAAGTCACTACCTTAGCACCATTTTCTCTCATCTGAGCAATGTTATTAAAAAAAAGGTAGAAAATGCAATAAATTTTCAATAATTTATTGCATTTTAACCCGGTTCCCAACATAAAAATCTTCTGTGTGCCCATGCCTTGAGCCATAATGCATGGCCGTCCAGAGGATTTTTTTATGTTGGGGACCGGGGTAAAATGCAATAAATTATTGAAAATTTATTGCATTTTCTGTGTTTTTTTTATTTATGGAAACTGCCCCCTACCCTAGCCCCCGCTGCGTACAGTCATGGTTCAGTGACAAAACAATGGCCTCGTAACTGTGAGGCCCCAGGATCAAAACCGTGCCGATGTGCTAAATTAGTGCCCTTTTGTGGGGCATTAATCCTCATTACTGTCATTTATGACTTGAGGGCAAAGGTCCCATAGTTCAGGCGCGGATCCAGGATTTCTTAGGGGGGGGGGGGCCCACTTTTTTTTTTGGTCCGAAAAAAAATCGTAACGACTCAGCCAGCCGCTAAATAAGCGGGGGGGGGGGGGGGGGGAAGGACACTTATTTTTGGTTTTGGTCTCGAAATTTGAAAATTTGACATTTTGTTCCGTTGGGGGGGGGGGTGAGGTCACCTTTTTTAGGTCAGCCATTGGCATATTTTTAATTTTTTTTTAAATTAAACAAAAAAAAATCACAGAAAAGGGGCTTGCTCCAAAATACACACATAAAAAACCGAAGAGGGGGAGGGTCAACCCCCTAACCCCCTCCCCCCCTTTCGTACGTGCCTACTCGTCTGAAAATAGTTTTTCCCCTCCCGCGCGAAGCGCGGTAGCTTTTACGTTTCATTAAATCATTAGAAAAAGAAGACGATTCGTTGAAAATAGTTTTTCCCCTCCCGCGCGAAGCGTGGTAGCTTTTACGTTTCATTAAATCATTAGAAAAAGAAGACGATTCGTTGTACAGTTTTTTTTACTCTTAATCCTCGTCTTAATTCATCCCCCTCTCCCGCGAAAAGCTCGGAAGCTTTTACGTTTCATTAAATCATAAGAGAAAGAAGACGATTCGTTGTACCGTTCTCGACTCTTAATCCTCATCTGAATTCAGTTTCCCCTCCTCCCTCCCGCGCGAAGCGCGGAAGCTTGTACGTTTCATTAAATCATTAGAGAAAGAAGACGATTCGTTGTACCGTTCTCGAAAATAATCCTCGTCTGAATACAGCTTTTACGTTTCATTAAATCATTAGCGAAATAAGACGATTCGTTGTACCGTTCTCGACTCTTAATCCTTGTCTAAATCAATCCCCCCCCCCCCCCTTCCGCGCGAAGCGCGGAAGCTTTGACGTTTCATTAATTCATTAGAGAAAGAAGACGATTCGTTGTACCGTTCTCGACTCTTAATCCTTGTCTGAATTTCAAATATGTTCTTTGTCTATTCCCTATTCTTCCTACGTCCTCTTCCTTTACACTCCTCTCTTTTTTGGCCGGCGTTTATTGGGGGACCACCCCACCGCCCCCCTGGCTAAGCGCCTGCTGGATCAAAAACAAACTCATGAAATGAGGAAAATTATCTCATTTCAGCATTATTTGTTAACCACCGTTATGGAATTATAAATAAACCACGTTTGAATTCGATTTCTCCAACCCCCCCTCCCCTATCAGTATGCCAGTGCCCCCCCCCCTCCGATCTACACCTTGTTGGCGGGAAAATTGCAACTGATATCCCTTACCTTTCTTCATTCTCTTTTTTTTCCTTTCCCTTTCTCTCCTCTTTCACTTTCCCTTCCCTATCTCTCTTTTAGGTTTGCTGGGGGGGGGGAGGGGCACGGTCATTTTGTTCCCTTTTGTTCCCTTTTAGCTCTCCTCTTTTCCTTTTCCTTCCTTCTCTCTTTTTTTAGCGGGGACGGGGGGGGGGGAGGCTCGGGTCTTCCCCCCCCCCCCTCGATCCACAACTTGTTGGCGGGAAAATTGCAACTGATATCCCCTTCTTTTCTTTTCTTCTTCCTATGTTGTCCTTCCCTTTATCTCCTCTTTATCTTTTTTCTTTCCCTTTCCTTCCTTCTCTTTTATTTTTTTATTGGGGGGGGGGAGGGGGGAGGCAAGTCCTTCCCCCCGATCTCCTTCTTCCCTCTTTTCTTTTCTTCTTCCTCTTCTTTTTTTCCCTTTCTCTCCTCTTTCCCTTCTTTTCCTTCTCTCTCTCTCTCTCTCCTTTTTTTTGCGGGGGGGTGGGGGGGGGGCAAGGCACGCTCGGCCCCCCCCCCCTGGATCCGCGCCTGCCATAGTTAATAAGCATAGTAGCATACACATGCTTTAGCAGTCACGCAAAACACACATTGGAAAATTATTATTCAATAAAACCTGAGAATGTATACTATTATATAGATCTATTATTTTTAAATAATTTTTAAAATAATTCCATAAATTGGGGTAAAACTAAAATATTCCACCTTTATGAGCGACAGTGTATTATCTTGTTACTCATTTTCAGTTATCATGATTAGATTGTGCTTTAAACCCCACCAGTATTGTTTTTCCTCTTCATAAAATGTAATTTGTCAAACTATGCGACGTCACAAATCTGTATTATTTGCTGTCTCGCTTTGCTCTCTTGCATAAGAATATTCAGACTATCACATTCAACTGCAAAGTTAGAGGCTTAAACAGTATGTTGGACCATGTAAAGAGAACAATAAATATTGAAATCATCCCTGACAATGTAGGCCTAATCACGATGTAGGGGTATTTAATGTATACAAATTATTGTATATTCTCGCTTTAAAGGTAATACAAAGTGTTGGGAAATTTTAAAAATTGGTTGGATAGTGGTTCTTTACACTTTTATTATATTTGGATGCCTCTGTGGATGTAATATAAGCACAAGAAAATTTAGTCCCTAAAACCAGGCGCGGATCCAGGGGGGGGGGGGCCGAGCGTGCCTTGGCCCCCCCCCCCGCAAAAAAAAAAAAAAGAGAGAGAGAGAAGAAAGGAAAAGAAGGGAAAGGAAAGAGGAGAGAAAGGGAAAGAGAGAAGAGGAAGAAGAAAAGAAAAGGGGGAAGAAAAAGATCGGGGGGGGGGGGCCGAAAGGGCCTTGCCTCCCAGGCTGTTGCCCCCCCCCCCTCCCCCATCACAAAAATAAGAGAGAACGAAGGAAAGGGAAAGAAAAAAGAAAAAGGGGAGATACTGGCGAACTGATAGGGGGTAGGGGGCTTGTGGGAAATCAAATTTAAACGTGGTTTATTTCTAATTCCACAACGGTAGATTACAAATAATGCTGAAATGACATAATTTTCAGAGATTTTTCCTCACTTTTTAGTAAATTATACGTTTTTATGTGACAAATTCCTAAATTCACAGCCAGGCAAGAAATGTGATTCTTGAGATTCCTACATGTAAGGGCCCGAGGAATGGCGGGGATCGAGAGCCTCGAGCCCCCCCCCCCCCACTTTTTTTGAAAAGGTATATTAAAGAAAAATAAAAAAGAAAGAGAGCAAGAAAGAAAAAAGAGTTAACTGCCAGTGTCAAAAAATAATGAGGCATCAAAATATGCTCATCTGACCTTGATTAAATGCCTAAATCCCTCAAGCTTCCGGGGGCTCTGCTGGCCCCTGGATTCCAACTAGGGCCCTAAGGCGGACCCTTAGATGCTCATCTGACGGTAATTTAATGTCTAAAACTCCTGAGCCTCCGGGGGCTCCACCGCCTCGACCCCACCAGGGGCCCTAATGCGGGCCCCTGAATGCTTATCTTACCGTAATTTATAGCCCCTGAGCTTCTGGGGTCGGACAAGTTATCAAAATATGTTTATCTGACCGCAGGCGCGTAGCCAGGGGGGGGGGTGCTGTGGGGGCGGTCCCCGAAAATCGCCGTCAAAATAAAAAAGAGAGGAGAGAAAAGAAAGAGGGCGTAGGAATAAAAAGGAGCAGACAAAGAACATCTTTGAAATTCAGACAAGGATTAAGAGTAGAGAACGGTAAAACGCATCGTCTTCTTTCTCTAATGATTTAATAAAACGTCAAAGCTTCCGCGCTTCGCGCAGGAGGGGGAGGGGGGGGGACTGAATTCAGACAAGGATTAAGAGTCGAGAACGGTACAGCGAATCGTCTTCTTTCCCTCACAATCTTATGAAACGTCCAAAATTCCGCGCTTTGCGCGGTAGGGGAAAAACTGAATTCAGACGAGGATTATTATCGAGAACAGTATAACGGAACATCTTCTTTCTCTAATGATTTTAATAAAACCTAAAAGCTTCCGCGCTTCGCGCGGGAGGGGGGGGGGGGAAACTAAATTCAGACGAGAAATATTTTTCGAGAACGGTACAACGAATCGTCTTCTTTCTCTAATGATTTAAATGAAACTTAAAGCTTCCGCGCTTCGCGCGGGAGGGGGGACGAATTCAGACAAGGATGAAGAGTCGAGAACGGTACAGCGAATCGTCTTGTTTCTCTAATGATTTAATGAAACGTTAAAGCTTCGCGCACGAGGAGGGGGGGGGAACTGAATTCAGACAAGGATTAAGAGTCGAGAACGGTACAGCGAATCATCTTCTTTCTCTCATAATCTTATGAAACGTCAAAAATTCCGCGCTTCGCGCGGTAGGGGAAAAACTGGATTCAGACTAGGATTCAGAGTCGAGAAAGGTAATACGAATCGTCTTGTTTCTCTAATGATTTAATGAAATGTAAAAGTTTCCGCGCTTTGCGCGGGAGTTGGGGGGGGGGAACTAAATTCAGACGAGGATTATTTTCGAGAACGGTACAACAAATCGTCTTCTTTCTCTAATGCTTTTAATGAAGCTTAAAAGCTTCGCGCGGGAGGGGGGGGGGGCCTGAATTCAGACGAGGATTTAGAGTCGAGAACTGTACGACGAATCGTTTTTTTTCTCTAATGGTTTAATGAATCGCAAAAGCTTCCGCGCTTTGCGCGGGAGTTGGGGGGGGGGGGGGGGGTGGAACCTGAATTCAGACGAGGATTTAGAGTCGAGAACTGTACGACGAATCGTCTTTTTTCTTTAATGGTTTAATGAATCGTAAAAGCTGCCGCGCTTTGCGCGGGCTGGGAAAAACTGAATTTAGACGAGGATTATTTTCGAAAACGGTATAACGAAACGTCTTCTTTCTCTAATAATTCAATGAAACGTCAAGAGGGAGGGGAACTCGCCCCTCCCTGCACCCACCCCCCTCCCCGCAATACGTCACTGCTGGTCACCATTACGTACCAATATTTGGCTCGCATAATTTCACATTTGGGCCCCCCCCCTAAAGAAATCCTAGATCCGCGCCTGCCTAAAACACTTCCGCTTTCGAGAAAAATTGAATATCAAATAGCGCTTACAGTCATACAATGGTAGCTGTGACCATGAAAATCTCGGAATATGTAGTTCTGATATATAATTTACAAACGGGAATAGCCAATCGGTCAATTTTAGTCAAGAAACATTGTTTCATGGCTTAATTAATATCTTGACCTTGAGGGGAGCTATACAATATAAAGAGTTTATTATTTACAATTTCATAACTTTAGACTCGATTTCAACCGCGGCAATGATCACTGAATATTGTAGGATCGCATATGCTTCTAATATATTCATTTAAACCAAATTCAAGACCCCATACTAAAACTTTGTATTACTTTTAAGGTTTTCCTTTGGAGATGCCCCTTTTCTTCTAGAAAGTCCCCCTTTTTGTTATTCCCCCCCCCTCCAACTTTAGAAGATGCTCAGCCCTCTCGAGCGAGGCATGTCAACGCGATGTTGTCCGCACGAAGCGACTATTTTTCAGGTGCGAAAGCCCCGTGTTACACTTTAAGACGGTTAAGACCATGGTGCACTTTAAGACCTTAAAGGTAATACAAAGTTTTGGGAAATTTTGAAAATTGGGTGGATAGTGAATCTTTACAATTTTGATATATTTGGATGCCCCTGTGGATGTATTATAAGCACTAAAAAAAATAGCCCCTAAAACACTTCTTTTTTCGAGAAAAATTGAATATAATAATTTACCGGTGCTCCCGGTAAATTTTAATAAATTTCAAATAGCGCCTATGGCCGTACAATGGTAGTTGCGACCATGAAAATCTCAGAATACGTAGTTGTGATATATAATTTCCAAATGGGAATAGCTAATCGGTTGATTTTAGTCAAGAAATATTGTTTCATAGCTAAATTAATATCTTGACCTTGAGAGGGAGCTATAAACATAAGAAGTTTATTATTTACAATTTCATAACTTTAGGCTCGATTTCAACCGCGACAACGAACAATGAATGTTGTAGGAACGCATACGCTTCCAATGTGTTAATTTGAACCAAATTCATGACCCCATACCAAAAATTTGTAATACCTTTAACAGGCGCGCACGGGCGAGTTCATAACATTATTCATGTTTGTTACACGCAGACAATGTGATGGCTTGCGAATGACTCGTACTCCCAACATCAGTTTTCCGTTTAATTTGACTTAGGAGATGAACGTTGTTCCTCGATACCGGGAGAAACGCATTATTTTTGAAGACATTACGAAGGATCTAACAGATATTTTGTGTGGAGCCACTATTACGGTAAATATGTCATCATATCTTAGAGTAGTAGTAGAGATATCATTATTCATTCATTCATTTATAGCAACTATACGATTCCCTACATGATACGGTATATACATTTCTTTTAAGGCATGGGAAAAGTTATATCCAAAGGTTTACAGTCTATATAAACCAGCTCGCTGATCTCACATTTCTATTCATATTGTGTAGAATCCTCATGAGTTTTCTCATTCTATAATTTATTCCAAGTTGACCACCCAATATTCAAATGTGCATCTTCTTTTTTTATCTTCATATATCAAATTGAAATCCAACTACATTGTACCACATACATCTGTGAATCTTGATGTACACCTCCTCTTTCTCTCTCTCTCTCTCTCTCTCTCTCTCTCTCTCTCTTTCCCCTTTTACCAACATTTTGTTCCACCATATTCGTATTATTATGTATCCGTTGAGGGTAGTCATGCTATCAAGCTTTGCTTACTTTGTCAACCCTCCTGTTTGATGTTTTCGATTAGTTACTTTATTCGACATTATATTCTTTTGAAATGTGTAAAATTTGCAATGTTTTGTTTGTTATATATTTGTAAAAATGCAAAAGAAAAAGAAAATCAAACAGAAATAAATAAATAAATCAAATCAAATCAAATCAAAACTATTGGCTCAATAATGAAAATGGCTAATAAACTTATTACATAATATACGGATGAAATGTGATTTGAACGAAACTCTTTTGATTTGGGAAGAATTTTTTTCTCGTATAAAGTATGATTATGTTTACGAAATGATTTGAACGGTCTGCTTCATTTATTAATTAAGTTTACTTATTGATGATTCTATATTGCATTCATATGATAATAATACGTATGGGCGATTAAAAAAAGAAGGTAAAATTGGCATATGCGTATAGTGAGCTATCAATGTTATGTTATAGTAGTCAATTGACTAAACCGACAAAACTGTTTTTTCTTCTTCTTAGATAACGTAAAAAAGCCATTCTTTAAGGGTGCATGATAATTAGAAACCTGATTATTACTATTAAAAGTAACATTTTCTTTCTATAAAAAAGAAAGCCTGTATGTTGCATATGAAATCATATGAATTTCCTAAATTTTTTAATTCAATTCAAACTTAAAGGGATAGTTGAGTTCTGTTGCGGAGGACGCTACACAAAATATTTTTTTGTGAGATACTGAAAAAACTGAGTGTCAAATTTGAAAGAACATAATATTTAAATGACAAAATCATCTTTGTTTGATCAAAATCGCTTATGAGACGGCTGAAATATAACGATTTCTAATACTTGTGTACCACCACAAATATTAGATATTTTGAAAAATTTGAAAAAACCGATGAAAAAAACGAAACAATGCCTTTTTACGTTGTATTTCAGCCAATGCCGATGTTGGCTTTTTTGTTGGCATTTTCGTGTTGCTTATATAACCCACAATTAGCTGGCTCATGTATTGTTATTTTTAATTAAACAGTTAATTAACGGTCACCATGTTTTTTTGGAAGTGGAGCTGAATTGGTATGATCGTATTGGCTAATTTCACACATTTTGGGGACTAAAATTACCTTCATAGCAATTTAAGGTTCTAAAAGGGCACTATAAATGTCATAGATAAGAATAAGAGCAATAACCATGCACTTTGAAGGCATTTCGTTATTCTTTATAATCAAATCAATTCTTTATTATTATTATTTATTATTTTTTAGAGTCCCCAAAAAATCGCAACGACTCAGCCAGCCGCTGAATAAGCGGGGGGGGGGGGGGGGGGTTGAATTTAGTTTCCCTGAAAATGTTAAATCTCTGATTTCTTTAGCTGATATTATAGGAAAGTGAAACTTCGAGAAAATACAAGTATTGTAGTTGTAGTCACTCTCAAATTCGTCACAGTGGATACAAAGTCACAGTTCGTAGGGAAAAAAACTTGTCGGCCGACCGACTGTTTTTAAGACAATATCTTTTGTGTCGATCATAGTTCTATGTAGCTTGATATCTCACGGTAATTTTGAGAGAAAAGCAATGCAAGCAATGATTTCTGAATTGTAGCGACAATCGCGTTCGCCTTTGCTGTTCTTCAATAATATTTGACAAGCAGTATTAATTAATTTTTCAAGGACTCATGATACATTCGTTTAACAGTTGATTCTTTTGTTCGGATTATTTGGCGGGGAAAATGTATTATTGAAAATGTATTCGTAAATGTATTATTATTCTTATTTGTTCATCGTCTCTACGATGCTCTTTGAATCAAAAACAACTTTTAGTGTTAGGCTTCCTGAAAGAAATTTCAATTGTTGTTAAGACATTTTTGGCTGCACTCTGTAGATTATGATGATGTGTTTGATCTTTTTTTTCAATACAAGATCAAACACATGATGAAAATCTACTGGCTGCATGCCAATAAGTTCTTGACAACAATAACAAAATGTGAGCTAGTGCTATTCAGTGTGGCGTACACATGGCAATCACATGGTAGATAAAATTATGATCATCAGTACTGGGTCAAATAAATTAAAGAGAACTGAATTTGAACCCGGGCCATGGGCTACCCCCTCTCATTCTCTCTCCCCCTCCCTCCCTCTTCGTCGCCTTACTTTCCCCTCTTTTACCTCCCTGTGCATGCCTCGATAATACAGAAAATAAACAATAAGATTCTTCCTCTTCCCCTCCTTCTTCCTAGTACATGTAGTAGGGGTAGTATTAGAAGCAGTATCACAATAATAATGACAACAATTATTATTATGGTTGGTGGTGTTACTAATGTTATTTTTGTAATTATCAGGTGGGCTGTATATCGTACAGACCACCTTATAATTTCGTTAGAATTGCCTTTATTTATTTATCAGGTGGGCTGTATCTAATACAGACCACCTTATAATTTTGTTAAAATTGCCTTTATTATTAAGTGGGTTGTATCTAATACAAACCACCTTATAATTTTGTTAAAATTGCCTTTATTATCAGGTGGGCTGTATATCGTACTGACCACCTTATAATTTCGTTAGAATTGCCTATATTATTTATTTTACTTATTTCAAACCACTTTTTTGTAAGCACGATTACTTGAAAATGGATCAATCAAATGCCTTCAAATTCGGCACACATTATGTATAGGCATATGTACAAAACACAATAATGTTGTCAACAATGACCTTCACTGATGACGTCATCTAGGCGCCATTTTGTAATTTTTCCTGAAAATCAACTCATGATCATATCTTCATAACCAAAAGCCATTTTTGAATCATATTTATCATGATTAAGGTCCATATTCGTCCGGTTAATTTCAGGTCAAAAAACGCGCGCGTGCGCGTACGTCCGCAAAATATTAAAATGCTCAAAATAGTCTCAAAATAATTTTACATACGTTTTAGGCCATTTTAAGCTTTTTATAAAAAATCTCGCACACGCGCATGCGCTCGTGTTTTCGCGCGTTCTGGCATTTTGAAACAAAGAATCGCCAATTTTTCTTTGTCATCATATTTGGCACATTTTCCCAAGCATTTTGATACCTTGTTAACATATTTCTGACCATTAATAACTGAGTGAGCGTCCGTTTAAGATACACGTCCGTGCGTGCGAGCTCTTGTAATACATAGCATATGAGGGCAAAAACATGCCTATACAAAATCCATTGTAGCTCTTTAGGATGTAAGGTGACCCCAAATTTTGTTTCATATTTTGTAGAGTATGAATTGGAAATATGATTTCTTGTCTCATTTGACCCTCAATTAACTCATGACGTCATCATAATGGCCTCCGAACTCAAAATTCCAATTTGCATATTATGACATCAGCATATTTTTGGAAAATTGATTGTATCTCTGTAAATATTGATTGATTTTCTTCCAACTTTCGATATGTTCTAGCTGAGATAATTCACTACAAATGCATTGGACATAATTTTTCATTTCGACAAAAGCATCATGGCGTATTTTTGCGATTCAAGGAGGAATATCAATTTTTCACTTTTTGCGTGTATTCTCTATGGGACATGACTTTTTTTCAAAACTGGATTCTACATTCCCGTCTTTCGCGAGCAATATCTCCGTCGTTTTAGCTTCGTTTACGCTGAAATTCGAGTATGTTGTAGCTGAGACAATAAGCTATCTTAAATTTGTCCTTTATTTTGTCTCAAATTTTAAATAGACCAGCCCACCTATACTTGTTCAAAACAAGTATTACAAATCTAGTTATTATCATTGTCATCAACATTCATTCATTTCATTTCATCTACATTATTTCATGAAATGCATTCAGAAAATGAAGAAAAAAAAAGAAAAGAAAATAACCCGTGAAAAAAAAAATATTGTCGGCGAAGCATTTGTCGTAGTACTAGTAGCATTTGTATTTTATGGGACATTTTTGGGCGGAACAATTGTCGGCGGAGCAAATGTCACCGGAGCAAGTGTCGCTTCAGGCGGAGCAAATGTCGGCGGACCAACTGTTGGCGGAGCAATTGTCGGCGGAGCAAATGTCACCGGAGCAATCGTCGTGTTTTGCGGAGCAATTGTCGGCGGTGCAATTGTCGGCGGAGCAATTGTCGGCGGAGCAAATGTCACCGGAGCAATTGTCGGCGGAGCAAATGTCGGCGGAGCAACTGTCGTTCGAGGAGCATTTGTCACTGGAGCAATTGTCGGCGGAGCAATTGTCGGCGGAGCAAATGTCGGCGGAGCAATTGTCGGCGGAGCAATTGTCGGCGGAGCAAATGTCCCCGGAGCAATTGTCGGCGGAGCAAATGTCGGCGGAGCAACTGTCGTTCGAGGAGCATTTGTCACTGGAGCAATTGTCGCGTTTTGCGGAGCAATTGTCGGCGGAGCAATTGTCGGCGGAGCAAATTTCGGCGGAGCAATTGTCGGCGGAGCAATTGTCGGCGGAGCAAATGTCGGCGGAGCAAATGTCGGCGGAGCATATGTCGGCGGAGCAAATGTCGGCGGAGCAATTGTCGGCGGAGCAAATGTCGCGGAGCAATTGTCGCGTTTTGCGGAATAAATGTCGGCGGAGCAATCGTCGGCGGAGCATGTGTCGGGTTACCCCCGTGGTACATGTTGTCCCTCAAGACATTCGTCATTATTTTGTTATCATTACGTGCAAGTTTCCAACACGTTTTTTTTGTAACAATTTGTTTTAATTCTCAATTTTCTATTTTGTCCCATCAAAGAGAAACAATAGGGTAACGTTCATGATTGAGTAGAATTTCAGATAAGTTACGTTTTTCATAATTAACTATCCCATACATTATATATCGCCTTGAAGTTATCATCTTGTGGGTTTTTTAGTAAACATTTTCAACTTTGAATTTTCTAGAGTCTAGATTATCCTTGATGATGATAATAGTTGATAATAATAACAATAATTATGACGACGATAATGATAAAGATGGTGATGATATAAATGAAGGTATTGATGATAGTGAAACTATACTACTATACCACACCCACCACCACTACTACTACTAACTACTACTACCACTACTGCTGGTGGTGGTGGTCCTACTAGTGATGATAATAATGATACCAACAATATTAATAATGATTATAATAATATCAGAGAAGAAGATGACGTGTATCACATATTAAGAATCTTGCTCTACGATTGGTCAAAAGTAAATCACGTGATGAAAGACAGTTCGCCCATTATTGATGGGAGAAGCAAAAAGTTCGTTACACTGTGTAGATAGTACTACTATCTACACAGTGCAACGCACTTTCACTAAAGATAGAGGTACTATCTACAAAGGGCAACGCACTTTCACTGAAGATTTTCCAAAAGCGCACTAAAACAGGCGTAATAAAGCGCGCATTACCAATGAGCGCAATTAAAACAAACACATGCGCGCACCATACCCTCAAGGGGTTGGGTTAAACTGTTAAACTTTTTTGGTGTGAATTTGGGCATGGTGTCTTTGATGTAGATGCATACACGTCCTTTTCTTTTTGTAGTTAAATTGTTTTAGATGTGGAATATAAAGCAAATAATCACCTTTTGGTTTCAGGCGATGGCAAACTATCACTTCCTCATCGATCAGAATGTATACGCTATCTTTCCTCAGCTTCGCTTCGGAAGATAGCTACATCCATATCGCCTCGGAAGTGATAGTTTGTCCCATCACCTTTACCAACGGTAGTTATTTGCTTAATATGAAGAACTATGTAAGATTTCAGTCATGATTATCTCCCAGCATGCTTCAACATGTAACAAGGTCTTGATAATAGTTTTTCAAATGTGTAAAACATTAATAAACTTAGTACTTTACTAATTATTACCATTAATTGTATAAGACAAGTTTTACATTATGATCCCTTTTGTAATTGTTTTCGTAGACGATGTTTATAGAAGAGGAAAAGAAGAGAAATTATAAACAATTTTGTTTTCCTTTCTTTTTTCGAAGGTCCTGCGGACGTCACTTTAACTGAAGAGAGACCAACCCCTGGTTTTATCATGATGATTTTCCGAATCATTGGAAAGAGGTTAGTGGATTAAACAAAAACAAAACGTAAAATTAAGCTGCTTAGTAACCTCTTTGCTTACAATTGCACTTTCTGAGCTAGGGTGTTGATGCCAGAATAAAGTTTGGATAGAAAACCAGTGTTACTTCTAGAGTTATTGAATTAAAATTATTTAGAGGACCATTGTCTCTTTCACTAAACATTCCACCACTGACTTGAAAGCATTTTTGTGTTAATCATTATTAGGGATGAATTCTAGGTTTTTATGGCATTCTTAAAGTATCTCATATACATTAAGGGTAAAGACCAGTATTGGAAACGCCCCAATTTCAAAAAATGAAATGGAAGCTCTCATTACCAATCATGTGAAAGAATATGTTTTGACTTATACATGATGATACAAAATTTGCCGGGAAACCGCCTACTAATTCATATATTTGGTAAATTTGTTTCTATCATGGTCTTTGAGAGATATAGGGTGGTCCCATATACATCTTTCTGTGTATAGTGCTTGTAACTTTACGAAGAATGGGCCAAGTTTCTTATCATTTTGATTATTCCAGAACCTTGCAGATGCTAGATGCTAGATGATCAACCTTTTCTGATCGATTCCACAACGTTTCTTTCACAATGCAATCGCATGACCATAACTGGTCTTTACCTTTCAGATCGTTCTTTATGTGTATGTCTTTCCCAAACAACTAAACAGAGATAGAGAGAGAGAGAGAGAGAGAGACTGCACTCCACTATGTTCGCATAATATTTCTGTCATTTTATCTCTTACATTTTTACAGAAAACGATTCGTTTCATCGAATGCATTGGTTATCAATTTACGTGCTTTGTTAAACACTTTCAGGTATTCTCAGTTCTTGGTCACATACCCGTCCGTGGTCATGTTACTCGTTTTACTGGTGGTCATCATCTCGGCCGGCCTTGGTGTCCTTCTCAATGAATTATCTTCCTTCGATAACCCAACAAAGGTTAGATAATATTCTAGATATTGGTTGGCTTGCATTTTACTGAACATTGAAATTACACTATATCACTTTTGTAAGGGACACCCATAATGTATTTTGAATAATACATTACCTTTGGTCATTAACATTAAATTAGAAAGATTGGTTGGCTTAGTGTTTTTTTAATTTGATGTTGACTGTATGTCGATACTGTTCATATTATAGTTATTTATCTATTCATTTATTTGTTATTCAAAATCATTAATTTTGTAGAGGTGTCGTGGTCGAGTGGATACGTCGCCAGACTGTCGATCACAAGGTCCTCGGTATCGAGTCCCGCCGCGGCACTAATGTCCTTTGGCAAGATATTGATTTACATTTGCCACACTCAACCCAGGCGATGTAAATTGGTACCTGGCAGGACTTAATTCTTTAAAATGCTGCAGTGCTGTAGTGGCAGCTAGGCTAAAGCCGGGGTAATAATAAATGCGCCTCGGAATAGAATTTTTAGATACATGTAGACGTCGCTATTCAATTCAATTCAATTCAATATATTATTTCATTAAACAAAATCACATG
This sequence comes from Strongylocentrotus purpuratus, assembly GCF_000002235.5. Taxonomy (NCBI): domain Eukaryota; kingdom Metazoa; phylum Echinodermata; class Echinoidea; order Camarodonta; family Strongylocentrotidae; genus Strongylocentrotus; species Strongylocentrotus purpuratus. The sequence goes on along the minus strand of NW_022145612.1, from coordinate 44,821,093 downwards.
TACAATATATTGAGAGGTGTACTGGATCATTAGAACCCGATAAAGCCGATGGCTTGAGGGAAGTGGGTGGACCCATATTACATAAATGACAAAAGTGGAAAATACAAAACATTAAAATTCACAATATAACAAAATGCAAGACGTAAACAATTTATTATTTTCCCTTGTAGTATTCCTCATACCACAGGCATTGTCTCAGAACCTAAACATTTAAAGCTAACAAATTGTTTTCTATTGCTGAGATAATTAACAAACCAGTTATGTGGTATACCACGTACGCCATAATTTTTCAATTTTTGTACCATTATGTTATGATTTAAGGTATCGAATGCCTTACTTAAATCAATATACTGTAATATATTCCTAAAGTATATATTTTGTTATCTAAACATGGGGTTATATGCTCTGAGGCGTGTACCAGGGCCATTTCCGTGGATTGGTTGGGTTTGAATCTAAACTGTTTTTTTGTTAGAATGCTATTTCTAGACAGACGGCTATAGAGTCTTTACAATATAATGCGTTCGAGGATTTTTGAATGAGTTGGAAGTAGAAATATAGGGCGATAGTTTTTTTTATTGAATTGGATCATTCTTTTTATAAACAGATATTACTTTAGCTCTCTTTAAGTTGTCTAGGTCAATGCCTATGGACAAATACAAATTGAAAATGTGTTTCAGAGGATAAGAAATATAATGTATAATTTTGTTCACAAAATTGGTACTTATACCATCCCACACGAGGAACTAGGTTTCAAATCCTTAACAAAAGGCTGTACAATTTCGCATTCACTTGTAGGATTAAAAAACAGAGATTTCGAAGTCCTGGGATTCAAGTATTCCGAAAAGTGGTTAGATGTTGACTGAACATCGTTGGCAACTGATGCACCAACATTAGTAAAATACGAATTGAACGAATCAGCCATTTCCTTGTCATAAGATATTTGTTTGATATTTTAAGATATATTGCGGTAGTTTAACCTTCCTATTTCTTCCTAGAATATCATTAATTGTTTGCCAAGTTTTAGTGAGATTCAATTTTTTTTTCTCCAAAAAGGTGTGCATAGTGCTTTCGTTTTGATAATCTAGTAATGTATTTCGATTTGTTACTATACATTTTTGTATAATGAACTGTTTTTAGACGATGTTTTTTTGATATATACTTCCGGAATAATCTCTGCTTCTTATTGATAGAACATAAAACCCTTGAGTTATCCATGGTTTTCTTGGAATATCTCTGTTTTTCCGTTGAACTTTTTACATATCCCAGACAGTGTATGTAAATATGCTTTATATGCTGAGTTTGTATCATCACATCTGTTCACACAAAGCCAATTATTCAGACTTAATTCCTTTGAAGGATTTCAATAATTTAATCTAGAAAACACTGACTCATTTGTTGTGAGATGAGAAGTACACTCCTGCTAACGAACACATTCTGTCAACTGGAAAATGGGGAGGTGATCGGAAACGTCACAATTAAGTTTATATAGAAATGCCTATAATTATTTTTTAGTAATAATAAGTTTTATTAAAAGAATTCTACTCAAGGTTGTCTATATGGTATTCTTGTAACATAAATTACTCATGCAATAACTTATATACATGATGGTTCAACGGTTTTACTGTCGAGTTCCCATGTAATGTCAGTAATATAAATAGGGCCCCATTACTGTACCCAAGCTTCCAAACTCTTGAGTAATGTTTGCTATCAATTCACTTCAGTACGAATGAAGGGAAATTGTTTTGTTCATCAGAAGAATATTGATTCAAGTGTAACAAGAAAAATTATCTTATGATATGAAGGAGGGTACGAGACGATTGACTTTCCTTCAATTGTATTTCATTTTGACAGGGATTCGAAGCCCGAGGAACAGTCATCAGTGGGCGATTGAAAGCTTTGAGGAGAATGCAGTATGGTGCTGATGGGGTCTACCCATGCCCATCATCATCTAACAAATCAGATGGCGACATGTGTTCTCATCGTGTAACCAGAGACATCCAAAACCAAACTCTAGATGATGATGTACTAGGTAGCTGCACCCTAGATTGTAAGAATAAAATATTTGCTATTTGACCAAAACCTTCTTATGCCACGAGACTAGATATTTCTCCCCACAGTGAATAATTTACATGAAATGACATGATTTTTACAATTATGTCCTTCCACCTCTAGAAACCAAGTATAGGAAACCGAAACATTGAAACAATTCAAATTCACAAAAATGGAGAAGAAAAAAAAACGAAAAAAAAAACGAAAAAAATACGAAAAAAAAATATCAAAATCAAAATCAAAATTGTAACTCATAATTATATATACTAATAAAGTTACTCATGGACATACGAGGTAGGGGGAGGGTTCTCCCCCCAAAAACAACGAGATTTCTGACGTTTCGATATTCGAGTACGGAGGAGCCCGAATATCATAAAAATGTGACTGTACGCCTATATGAAGCTGAGATAAGGAAAAGATTTCTGGTAAATCGCGTAGGCTTTCTACAAAAAGGACACTGCCGCCATTTATTGTCGAGTATAATTTCTTTTCAGCGGGGGGGGGGGGGGGGGGGGGGGGGGGGAAGTGGGGGGACGTGGGGGTGGCATACTACATATATAGTAAATGTTTTAAATTATATCGTTTTAAAGTATATTGTTCTTGGTATCAATACCTGATTAAAAGATTACAAACGTGTGATAAAGAAGGTGAGAAAAAAATTAACAGCCCGGTTTATTTAATTTTCGAAATTATGAACCATAAAAATCATCGCTTTATATTTTAAATTAGGACTTACGAAAAATGTTCCATTTTCATAATTATAAACCCCACCTCACCATCGGGAATGCAAAATCATATCACCCTTATTTAATTCTTTTTCTTTATAAAACGGCAAATTCTGATCTTTTAAAAAGGCGAACGATTAAAAAAGGAGCTTCTATGCATGTATATTGAAGGTATGACTAGGGAATCATTATTTATCATGTATTTCCTCTTTCGCACAAGCTGCGCCTTGAGCATTTGATTGATTGTCAAGTGGATTTGACGCCTTACAAATCTTATGAATTATGACATTTTTTTTTTCTAAAGATCGAGCTTGCTACGGTGAATTAATAACTCATGGAAAAAAAGATCTTTTCATGGTTAGGGGTTTTTCACCTCGCCTCACTGTTGACTTTTGTGGAGCGAATACAAAAGAAAGTTGGCTCTAACAAAAAGAATATGAAATGTGGTGAGGTTTCATGCGCGTGATTAACTTGGACAGGGAATCTAGGGGAATTTCCCATTAAAAAACAAGATTATTATGAACTTTAAAAAACTTCACAATCATCTTTCTTTTTAATAGAAAATTCTATAGCTCTTTTTAAAAAGTGGAATGGAAAAAAATTTCTAAAGAGGAATCAGGATATACAGTAGGTTTGCGGTTGCACCATGTGTGTGAGAGAGAGAGAGGTTTGAGCAGTCCTGAAAAAGGACTCTGACTCGGTAATCTTTCTTGGAGGAGTGTAGTCCTGAAAAGGACTGTTTGTTATCTTTCTTAGCATATAGTTCTCAGGAGAACTATAGCGCTTGGAGAGGATGAGTGCCTCGACGTTTCGAACAGGTTGACTATCCGTCGTCAGATTACCGAGCCAGAGTCCTTTTTCAGGACTCCTCAAACCTCTCTCTCTCTCTCACACATGGTGCAACCGCAAACCTACTGTATATCTACATCACCATGCAAGCCGACACTTACAAGGAATCAGGATGTATGTCGAGATTATGAAATGGGCGTTTTTCCTTTTAACGAAAGAAAAAGTAGGGGACAAAAATAAATCATTCTGACATTTTCTTTTTCTAAAGAACGAGCTAACTATGGCAATTAAATAAATCATTAAACTAAACATCTATTGAGTTCTGAGGAGCAAATACAAAAGAGAGTTCCCTTTAAAAGAAAGAATAGAAATGTGGCGAGGTTTCATACGCCTGATTTAGCAGAGGACGCCAAGGGGAATCTCCCATCAACAAACAAATTATTATGAACTAAAAGGTGTGGGAGGAAGGGTCCATCATTCCACGGTAGGGATTTGTGTTGTTGCATTTTTCTGCCCGAAAAACGGTATGATTAATAAGTGCAGTGTCCTACCTACATATGCGCCGGAAGTGTGGGGGGGGGGGGCGGGGGGCAGGGAGCGCTCGCCCCAACCCAAAAAGTTGGGGGGGGGGGGCAAAACACACTTTTTTTAAAAGCAGTAAAGGAGTAAAATGGTTTGTATTTTTCAACCAAAATGAACATTAAAAATAATAAAAATTTATTTGAAGCACATATACATGATATTCCATTCAAAGAAAAGGAAAGTTTACAGGAATTAAATTTCCTATTCATTCCGCATGTCCCTATACTGGCGTACTGATAGGGGGGTAATTGTAATCTGAAACCAGTGATTTACAAAATTAATGTTGCTGACATGACATGAAGGTATTTTTTGGTAAATCATACCTTTTTATGCGTTTGTTGGAAAATTACAAATTCCCAAATTACAGTCGGGCGAAAAAATATGTTTATTGAGAAACCTTCATGTCAGAACGTGGGGGCTCGGGGGTCGAGCCCCCTTCATATTTTCGAAAAGTATGTCAAAAAGGGGAACAAAGACAGAGAGAGAGAAAAAAAACGAGTGACCTGCCAATGTCACAAATGAGGTATTAAAATATACTCATCTGACCGTAATTAAATACCTAAAACCCCTGAGCTTCCGGGGGATCTGCCCCTGGACCCCCTAAGGGCTCTCAGGTGGCCCCTGGATGCTCATCTGACTGTAATTTAATGCCTAAAAACCCTGAACTTCCGGGGGCTCAGCCCCCGGAATTTTGCCACGACATAGATCTCATCACCATGGTATTTTTCAAAACATATGTTAATGATACATGTACATGTAGTTTAAGTATAGATAAAGTGCATAAACTGGAATATGAGGAGATGTGGATAAATTGGAGAAAGATAGAGCGTAGAGAATACTCGAAAAGTGTAGGCAAGAGAGATTGAGAGAGGAAGAAAGGGAGAATGTATAGCAATCAAGGGATGACTCGCGAGATAGCCTAGTTACGAAATGAATCCTTTATAGAAATTTGTCTTGAGAGGAAGTAGAAAGTTTTTTTAAAACAATAAAATGAAGTTTAGTGTAAGTATGAGAAAAAAAAAATCGGACATAGACTGAATGAGAAAGTTATTAATTTTTGAAAATCGAGATCAATACATGTAATTAGATGGGGAATCTCCAACTGGCATTTATGTGCGATATACACTGCAAGGATAACTTCCATTTGAAGTGTGCACAAAATGATTGGAAGTGTTGATTTTTCTTGATTATAAAAAAAAGGAACAGATATTATCAAGTAAAAGTATATCGCCCAAACTATCATATACCATCGTACGTGAGAAAATTGAATTATTTTATTTTGTGTAGACAACTTTTAGAGTTCTCCCACTTTTACTTTGACAAGTGCCCTTTTTCTCTGCAAAAGTGCCCCTTCCACTCCTAATAAGTGCCCCTTTTCACCTTTGGTGTGTGCCCCTTTTGTTTTGACGCGTGTCCCTTTTCCCTTATAATAACTGCTCCTTTTCCTTGTGATAAGCCCCCCCCCCCCCATTTCTTTCATGAAAACCTCTTTCCCTTCTCATGAATGCCCCCTTTCATATCTGATAAATGACCCTAACACAATCTAATAGGTGACCCTTTTCCTTGCCATATATGTCACTTTCCATTCTCACAAGTGCGAGAAGTGCTCATTTTCACTTTTGATAATTGCCCCTATTCAAAATCTGAGTGGTGCCCGTTTTACTTTGACAAGTGCCCCCTTTTCCTTGTTATTATTGCCCCTTCTCCTTCTATCTGATAATTGCTCCTTTTCCTTTCTCTTTATAATATGCGCCCCTATAGAGCGACTTAGAGCAATATTTTCATTCATTTTCCCCAAAAGCTCGCTCACATTTATAATGGGTATTCAGTCTTTTTTTTTTATCTCTCATTCACTCAATTCAATATCATGTATAAATAATGTAAAAATCGAGACCGAAGGATGCATTCATAATTTCTCACAATAATCAAGCGGCGATGCATTTTCCTATGAAACCGTGTCGACAGAATGATATTGAATATATCATATCTTTACAATTCTTTTTTTATTCTTCCGTAGTTTCATCTAGGTTCAAAATGGTCTACCGATCTACCGACTCAATGGAGATGTTCACTTCTACTGGCATGAAAGCTGTGTGTCAACATGACAAGGAAAACTTTCGCAGTTACGTCGGTTTTGATCAGATCTGCGATTATCGTACAAATGGCAGTTGTTGCCCTTCGATATCATTAGGACAAGTGACATCATTGATGGTTGGCAAAGAATCTTGCGATGACATTGATGACAGTGATGTACTAGGAATGAAACAGCTGCTAGAGGAATGCATTGCATTGTACTCAAGAGGATGCCTTGGCGGTGATGGTGGCTCTATTTGCAGTGATGTTCCTGTAAACTGTTCAGCTAACTCCGGGGTATACACCATATTCCACTATCTCACCCCGAAGAACTTTGCACTGCAAGTAGCGAAAGGTGCCTTTGATCTGCAAACTGTCATGGTGCTTCAACCTGTGCCAAATTGGGATCAAACTTTATATGACATATATACCGATAAACCTCGACTAACCGATGATGCAGTACAAGTTGTCGCCATTGGTGGAGGATTTAAATTCGGTTTATTTGGTGATTACCTTTTATCAGACTCCATCTATATCGGTTTCGGATGCCTTGCTGTAGTGGCCATCATTTGGATGTATGTGGGTTCATTGTTTGTCACAATTATGACTATGTTTAGCATTATTATGTCGATGGTTGTAGCTTACTTTCTCTATCATACTATCTTTCGATTGGTTTTCTTTCCTTTTGTCAATGTAATAACAGCAGTGCTAGTGATCGGTGTAGGGGCCGACGACTGCTTCGTTTATGTCGACATCTGGAAGTTGGCCAAAAAAGAACATGGTGGTGGTCGAGAGAATCGAGTATTAGTACTTCGTGAGACTCTGAAACATGCCGTGACCACCATGTTTGTTACAAGTCTCACAACGGCAAGCGCTCTCTTTGCAGGATGCGTCAGCAGCATCACAGCAGTTCGATGCTTTTCTGTCTTTGCTGGTACTTCCATTTTGGTAAATTTCGTCCTCACAGTTACTTGGATACCAGCGGCAGTCATGTTTCATGAGAAATATTTCATATGCGACGAAGAGGGGCAAGAAGGATTATGTAGATGCTGTGGATTATGTTTTTTCCCGGGGAGAATATACGACCATGTGAGCAGAGTTGGCAGGAAGTTGTTCGAAGAGTACTTGCCAATTATCATTGTTAAGTTACGGTTCCTGTGGATTCTACTTCTAAGTGGTCTTGGAATAGGTGGGTTCTGTGTAGTGTTCGTGGAGCCACGCCTCCGTCTCCCATCCCAATCTGAATTTCAGGTATTTAGGAAAAGTCATATTTTGGAGCAGTATGACCAGGTCTACAAAGAGATGTTTAACTTTGAGACTGATTCGGAAAACACAATGCCGGCTTATATAGTTTGGGGAATAGAACCTGTAGATAATGGGAACCATTGGGATCCAGATTCCGATGGAACTACAGTCATTGACAAGAACTTTGATGTCAAATCACCCGAAGCTCAAACATGGCTTTATAATTTCTGTACAGATCTTAGAAATGCAAGCTTTCATGATAATAATATGGCGACTGCGCCGAACGAGTTTTGTTTCATTGATTTATTCAAAGGTTTCATGGAGAAAACGTGCTTAGGAGATATTTCTCCATGTTGTGGCCAAAGAACATTCCCATATTCGTCCTCTCTTTTCAATCGTTGTGTGCCTTTATTCTACGGTATTGTGTGTCAGGATTTGGAAGCTTGTGGAAGCTATATACCTGGTTTATGGTTTAATTCAGATAATGAAGTAGTTGGAATGGTCCTCGTAATCAAAACAAGTATCAAGTATTCATTGAGCTATGACACCATTGGTCAATTTTGGTCTGATGTAAATGGTTTCATAGCAGATCGAATGGCTGAAGCACCTACGGGTCTGCGTCGGGGATGGTTTATAAGTGAGTCTGGCCTGCAGATGTCGTTCTTTGATCTGCAACAAGGTTTAGCTAGGGGAACACCACTCTCTGTAGGCATGTCGCTCGTTTTCGCAGCTTGTGTCCTTTTGATGACTATCAGAAACGTTTTAGTGACCATTTACGCGATGTATGCCATTGCATGTGCCGTGTTTGTTGTAATCGCCTCGGTGGTTCTACTAGGATGGGAACTCAACATATTTGAGTCAACTGTCCTCTCTCTAGCTGTTGGTCTATCAGTGGATTTCACAGTTCATCTAGGTGTTGCTTACCGTCAGGCAACCGAATCAGACAGGACATCTCGGTCAATGCATGCATTACAGACACTTGGCTCAGCTGTTACACTCGCAGCACTTACCACCTTGGTTGCAGGGGGATGCATGTTGCCTGCCACAGTACTCAGTTATGTTCAGTTGGGGACATTTCTAATGATAGTCATGGTTGTCAGCTGGGTATACGGACTGTTCCTATTTATATCACTTTGTAGGACCATTGGCCCGCAAGGGATGTTTGCACAAATCTCAAAATCATGCTGTTGTCGTGAACAAAACGTGGCTGAAAATAACCTAGGAGTAGGAATAACAATAGAGGAACATGTACACGCACAGCATGTCGACACGAGTGATGAAAGAATACAGCGTTGACATAAAATAATCATCGATATGGGGCGAAGAAGAATATCCTTCTTGATAAAATTATTTCCATAGGCAGGTGGCCGATAAAATGATAGAGATTACAGTCTAAGCTTTAATCCTGATACTGAGTCAGACAACCAACGAACCAATCAATCAATCAATGTATCAATCAATCAATCAATTCATAAATAACTCAATCAAAAACCCAACTGATGTGACTAATGAAAATAACTGCAAATATAATGGGTTTTTTTTAAATGAACGATTCGCGATACCAGCTAGAAAAAATACTAATGGTTGCCAAATCTGGATGTTGCAGTTTTTAAAAGGAGTGTCACTCATTCATAAAATATCGACATATTTTTTAAAGTACTTTCCAATTGTATTCCAATGGCAATTTAGTTGTAAGACTGCGACAAAGGAATTTGTTTAATAAAATCCCTTCTATATATATATATATATATATAATTTAATATTAATTTATTTATTTATTCAAGTTTTATTTAAAAAAGATGAACTTCAGAAATATTATCAGAATTATTTAAAATGAAAGGATCGTCAGCATAAGTGAGATTTCGGAATTATAATGACATTTTAAATTACTAAAATCATTAATAAACAAACAAAAAATCAATGGGCCCAGAATTGACCCTTGAGGCACCCTGGATTTAACAGTTAAATACTCGCTACAATGATTATCTAGTAACACAATGATGTCAACCAATTAAGTAAGATATAAACCATTCATACAGTCACACTGTTACTCATGCCATAGAAAATTAGTTGAACAAGTATTATTTTATGTGGAAAAACGTCAAATGCTTCCCTAAGATCGTAAAATATTGTTCCAGTAATGTGACCCGAATTCATATTATCAAGAAGGTAATCAGTAATTTCTGTGAGACACGTGGTTGTAGAATGACTCGGTCTAAATCCAGACTGATGTTCTGATGATAAATTATTTTGGTTAAAGGGATATAGTTGAGTTCTGTTTTCAGACTGCAAATGCCTTCAAAGTGCATGGTTAATCCTTTTAATCTTATCTATGACATTTATAGTGCCCTTTTAGAACCTAAAATTGCTATGAAGGTAATTTTAGACCCCAAAATGTTCACAATATCTAATATTTGTGGTGGTACACAAGTATTAGCAAATGCCTTCAAAGTGCATGGTTGATCCTTTTAATCTTATCTATTACATTTATAGTGCCCTTTTAGAACCTAAAATTGCTATGAAGGTAATTTTAGACCCCAAAATGTTCACAATATCTAATATTTGTGGTGGTACACAAGTATCAGAAATCGTTATATTTCAGCCGTCTATGAACCGACTTTGATCAAACAAAGATGATTTTGTCATTTAAATATTATGTTCTTTCAAATTTGACACTCATTTTTTCATTATTACACAAAAAATTATTTTGTATAGCGCCCCCTGCAACAGAACTCAACTATCCCTTTAAGGTAAAAATACAATTGTTTGTGTAAGGCTTTCTCTAGAATTGTTGACATGGGCCTGAAATTATTCACACCAAACGTTCCTCGCTTGTGTATCAGAGTGATTTTTGCAATCTTGAAATCAAATGGAAATCGTGAAGTTTTTAATGATTGATTAAATAATATAATGAGTGGTTTTGCAATGATATCTGCGGATAATTTGAGTAACTTGGATGTAAACAGTCCATGAATAGAAGAGATTTTTCTCCTTGACCTCTTACTGTTTTAATCGGATATTATATTGTTCAATGATAGCGGAAATGTAATCATCTTTAAATTATATATGCATTGATAAAACTTTTTACAACATCTTTCAACATCTGACATTCATTGCCGAAAATGTTATCAATGTAAAGTATTTCATGTAAATTGGTATTTAATTCAATAAAGGTTTTATCAACAATTGCAATTCACATCTTTGAAAAACAAACATGTATATAATTTATTTTTTGTACTGTGGAACATGTTCTAAATGACCTGTATTGAATTGAATTGAATTGAAAGCTATCCAAACTCATGAGCATTCCTTAAAACAGTTTGAACATTCATTTGTGGATTCATTGTTCTCATTCTAAACCTCTTGAAACGGACAGTAGGCCTAATGACATCATCAATCACGACAAAGACTCGTAATTAACATAACTTGCACATCGGTCCTGTTTCGACTTACTTTGATGTTGATTGTGATAATCGCCCGAGATGTTGTTCATTTGTCGTGTGAAACATAAGAAGATGAACTAGGGAATTGGCTCATTTAGTAGGAGCTAGTCATGAACGACTGTGATTTGCTATAGCTCCGACAAGAATATACACAAGAGAAAAATAAGCAATATTATCTGTAAAATTCTAACTGCGGTAGATCTATGTGTGGTTGGTACATGTATGAGACAAAAAATAAAGACGATAGTACAACGTTTTGGTACTAGTCATGAATTTGGTTCAAATTAAAATATTGGAAGCAGATACGATCCTACAATATTCAGTGATCGTTGTCGCGGTCGAAATCGACTCTTAAGTTATGAAATTGTAAATAATAAACATTTTATGTTGAATAACTCCCTCTCAAGGTCAAGATAATAATTAAACTATAACTAGGCGTTGTGGCGTGCGCCTGTAATCCAGCTAACAGTGGAAGTTACAAACTGATTCAGCCGAGAACGCAGGTTCGAAACTGAGTCACGTCTTTCGGATGGTGACGTTAAAAGTCGGTCCCCAGACGTAAATAATCATATCTGATTGATACACGTCTGTAAAAACCCAAATACACACACACACACACACACACACACACATAAAACAATGCTTATTGACTAAAATCGACCGATTAGCTATTGTCGTTCGGAAATGATATACCACAACTACATATTTTCATGGTCGCAGCTACCATTGTACGGCCGTAGGAGCTATTTGAAATTTATCAAAATTTACCGGGAGCACCGGTAAATCTTGGTATTCAATTTTTCTCGAAAACAGAAGTGTTTTAGGGGCTAAAATTTATGGTGTTTTTAATACATCCACAGGGGCATCCAAATATATCAAAATTGTAAAGAATCACTATCCACCCATTTTTCAAAATTTCCCAAAACTTTGTAATACCTTTAAGGTCCTGCCATGAAAGATCTCAAAAGCAATTATCTAGAAACTAAAGACGTTTGAAAGAAGTGTTCAATATGAGTTAATGAATAATATATTTCTTAACACTTAATACGATGTTTGATAGGCCTCAGTCTTGTATAAGGCAGACAATATTTTGTATATACATGAATTAGTTTATTCCTATCTTCTAAATATTTTTTTAGATATAATGTGTCGTTGTGTTTAATGTAGGTTCATTTTGTCTTAATGCCTAGCTGAATTTACCAGGGATTTATTCATGTCCTTTGATATATTTTCAATAAAGAGTATATAATTATGTTAAGTTTTGAAAAAATGAAATATTGATCTATTTTTGCAATGAAAGTCATTTCAGATATTGAAATTGTTATTTTTTGTGAATCAGCGTCGAATGTTCATTTATTTTGCCACAAAATGTTTGCAATTATCACACAATAATTCGCATTGTTTGTACCAGAAATGTGTTCTGTTTGTCATATTTTTAGCTTACAAAAAGATTACAGCAGTGGTATTACAGTGTTTTGGAAGATTCGTAAATACTGTATGATGAAATATGCGTATGTATTGGTGTGTGTGTGTGTGTGTGGGTGCGTGTGTGTGAGCGCGTGTGTGTGTGTGGGGGGGGGAGGTGTATAGATATATGTTTGAGAGTGTCTGTGACATTACGCTGTAGACCAAATAATCTAAATATCGTTAAATTGTAACTCTTCCTTGGGCCCTAATGAAGATAAGATTTAATATCCCAATACTGCCTAAATGAGCTTAGAGAAAGATAATAGTATCAAAAGACTGTCAGAAAAAAAGAGAAATACGCAGAGAGATGGAGGAGCAAAATCCCAGGCTGTATAAGTCATGGGGTGGTTAAAGAACGTTAAAGCTAATCTTGAGCTCTGACCACCGTATGTCGAGAGAACAAGACTATTATTTAATATGGATTGTTTATCTTGCAGTAGATTGTTTCTGTGTACCAGTAAAGGACGAATCCCCTTTCCCGAATACCAAGAGACAGACGTAATCTATTAATCAAATAAGTGAAGAAAACAAAAGCCACTGCATGTGTACACCAGGCGCAGATAATTCACTACGACGAGCCTCCCACAAATCAAAGAGAGTCTGCGCGTGTAATCTTTTGAACATATTCTACAACCTACATAAATTACAGAAGAAGAAAGAAGGGGATGGGGATACTTTTTAATCATGATATAGACTATTAACGATTATCTTTTTCCTTTAAAATCGTGTTAAAAAAGGCCACAGATATTTTGTTGGACACAGTTATGAGCTCTAGGAGGAAAATCAAAAGAAGGCTAGACGAAATTATCAGTGACCATCAGGAATAGTAATGAAAAACTGTGGATGCTATGTTGAAGAGTTTTACATTATTTTCAATACGATATACATAATTATATGGTTTAATACTGCCACGAAGTAGATCCCTATACGTTCAGAAAAATTGAAAGACATTGCCACTTTGTATTGTTCCAGTTGCCTATATGGAATTATAGTGGTTAACCTCAATATTTTTCATCTCAAACTATTTCAATCCCCCAACTCCTTCATTCCATTATCATACAATTCTGTTCAAGATTTCAAACTAAACGAACATTTACTGATGTAAAAAATTCCTGGTCACTGTCCTGTGAGTACAATTTATTTCAAAATATATGAATTGCACATATTTTGATACTAATATTTAATTTAAAAAATCACTGTTCACGGATTTGTTTCAATATTTCAGGTAGGAACGAATGTAGTGCTGCCATCTATGTGCTGAGCAATGCATTTTGCTCCTCATTTAGAGAGCTAAAACGTAACAAATGTACGCTATTCTATTTGCCATCTGATTTTTAGAGAAAACATTACTAAAATATAATTGTGACTTGAGCTAGCTAACTAAAACCACTTCTTTTAATGGTTGCCAGTGGCCATAATTATGACGACCCATTGTCGATTAAAAGCCAATTTGGGGTCCTAGCTGACGTATATCGGGGGAGCTCCGAGAGAGGCAGTTATGGTGGCGTGGTAAAAAAATAAAATGGAGGGGGTAGCTGACATCAGTCAAAGCCTGAGAGTGGATGAGGGAAAACGATTGGGCACGAAATACATGAACCGAGTGGAAACAGAGAGGGAAAGAAAGTGTTAGATCGAGAGCGAGAGAGAGAGAGAGGGGGGCAGGAAATTTGCCAGTCAGAAAGAATATTTAGCATTTCCCATTTGCTCTAGTTATAGTAAATCCTCCACTACGTGAATCCTACGTGTATATAGCCTATTATTATACTTTTCTAATCCAGTTGCGTTTAGACAAGCCGTTTATCCTATAGGGCCGAAGGGGACAGGTTGGATGTTACTCTATCCCGTCGTACCCCCCCCCCCCGTCACCATCTCCCTTTGCTCTCTCTCTCTCTCTCTCCCTCTCTCTCCCCTCTCTATCTTTCTCTCTTTCTTTCTTATTCCGTGCAAACAAAAAAACATCTTCGTACTTCTGGACCTCCCAGTGGACCGACAGCCCACGAAACTGCCGTCTCGTAGGCTATAGCCATGTATTTGAAAATCAATATTTTATATTAAAAAAAAATCCAAAAATACATTTTAATCACTTATGTTTTAGATAAGGAAAAATAATGACGTAGTATCAATGTCACAACCATAAAAACTTTATTTGATGAAACTGTAATACAAATTTCAATGTAATTTCATTAAAAAAAATCCAAAAATACATTTTAATAATTTATGTTTTAGATAAGGAAAAATAATGACGTAGTATCAATGTCACAACCATAAAAACTTTATTTGATGAAACTGTAATACAATTTCAATGTAATTTGATTATCATAAATATAAAATCCTTAATTATAAATATACATCTGTATTTTAGTTTATCAAATAAACTGTATATATAATACTGTGTATATAAAAATCACTTAAATTACAAAGCCATAGACATAAAAGAAGATATTATATATCGTGCAAAAGATTTCTTTTTTGCCAATGGGAAAACTGAGATATTGCAAAATTATGATAAAAAACATTAAATATTCTCGATCTTTTCACAGAATTATGTATTTTTTCCCGAATATCAGTGTACCTAACCTAAGTTCATGATTGGAATATTATGACAAACCAACCCAAGCTCTTCCGAAGATAATCGAGAAAAACGAACTCATCGTGGAAGAAAATATCAAAGATTCTTATTCGTTGATGATTATATGTCTTCGTGCGTTTAGTTAACTTCATTTTCCCAGGAATTTTAGGGGGAAAATTATATGCACAATCAAAAGCCTCCAAATTCAGTCTATAGTATTTGATATAAACACTACGTTTATCATGAAAGTATTTGGAAGAGCGAACTGATAAACAATGTAAATACATTCAGTGATAGATTCAGCAGTAATTAACGAGGAACAGGTTTATTCTGACTGGAAGTAAAGCGATAAGTAAAGAGTAAAATAAAGACGAGTAAAGAAATAACTTTTGTGCTTACGTTTACTTTTGGTTAACATTAAACTACTGGCTGCAAACATTTGATCTAAAAAAAAATAGGTGTATATCACTGGGCTAAGACAAGCAAATAAACAAACAAACAAATAAACACACAAATACAAGCAGAAAATTTAAGAAACGGAATCGTGTGTGAAGTCATATAGCAAGGGATTCCATTCGTTGTGTCATAGAACGATTGCATTAATAAAATCCCTTTTTTCTGAATTTCAAGGTTACATACTCTGCATAATCATTATTTTATAAACACCTAGTTGAGGAGAAGTCAAGTGTATAAACCGTGACCAAATGAGCACATATCATTAGCCATCTATTTTTTAAAAATTCATAACTTCCATGATTTGTTCTTTTTTGCGATTCCTCTAAGACTGTAAATAACTTGTTTCTATGATTTGCCTTCTAGATATATTTACGAAAAATAATGATAAAGAAAACTATCGGTTCTAAGAGGCCTAGGCCACACACACATACACGCACACACTTCGTCGGTTTATTGACTAATTTTGACTGGCTTCCATTACGCAGCAGTTTCAGTTAGAATTTTCATTAGGCAAAGAGGTAACTGACATAACATCCGTGTGGCTACCCATCGAAACACCCTTCTGGACTGGCTTAACCGAGTATTCATCAACGTGTCCCTCCCCCTCAGGTGTGACACGAGGGTTACGTCGACAACAGGACCGCGATATTTGGGCAAACGTACCCTCTGGTCCTATCGTCCTACATAGCGATACAAATAGGAATATTCCATAGACCCAACTGATTGCCATGACAAGTGTAAGAAAAGTCCCAAGCTGAACATAGCTAAGAACTGTGGCAGGTAACATACAGGCGCCTGCTATGAAGGTACTGATGGCCGCCAGCGTAATGGCAGCACCGAGTGATCGAAGGGCATACATTGATCGTGACTCACGATCAAATGCAGTAGACTGACGATAAGCAACGCCTAAATGGATCGTAAAATCAACTGAAAGACCAACAGCAAGGGACAGAACAACAGATTCAAATATATTAAGTTCCCATCCCATAAGAACGACAGAAGCAATGACAACAAAAACAGCACAAGCAATAGAATAGATGGCATATAACGTCACCAAGATGTTCCTTATTGCTAAAAGAAGAACGCAAGCAGCAACCGCTAGTGATATACCGACCGAGAGAGGTGCACCAGTTGCGAGGCCTCTTTGAAGGTCAAAGAAAGACATCTGATAATCACCGACACTTATAAACCAGCCTGTTTGCATGCCTGTCGGAGCTGAGCTTATTCTTTCTTCTACCCAGTCATTAACATCTTCCCAGAATTGATTCATAGCATTGAAATCCTGCGATTCTTTGATGTTTGTTTGTAAGTAAATATACATTGCAACCATGTCCTGATCAGAATTATAACGTAATCCAGGAGCATTCGATTCACAACCATAGAGTTGACATTGTATCTCACTGAAAGTAATTGCACATTGGCTGAATACATCACTAGGATATGGAAATGAAGATTGGTTACAGCATTGACCCAGATCCCCGCCTGTCGAAGGATTTATACATGTATTATCCTCCATAAAACTCCGAAATGCATCAATAAAACAAAATTCGTCTCCTGAACCCGCGCTGGTGTCATGGAAACTTGAATTCTTAAAATCTATGCACAGATCATACAACCACTGTTGTGCTTCAGGAGACGTCACGTCAAACGTTTCATCCAACACCGTAGTTCCTTCTCCATCAGCACTCCAAAGATTCCCATTGTCAAGAGGTTTTACTCCCCAAACAATGATTGCCGGCATCAGCCTCGCTGAATCTTTTTCAAAACTAAACCTTCCTTTATAGATTTGATCGTATTGCTCAAAAATGTTACTTGTTCTGAATACTTGGAATTCTGATTGAGAAGGTAGACGTAATCTTGGAGCCACAAAAACAACACAGAAACCTCCGATGCCGAAAGCGCTCAAGACAATAATCCAAAAGAAACGTAATTTAGTTATTATAATCGGTAAGTAATCTTCAAAGAACTCCCTGCCAATGTTAGCAATTCGATCATAAAACCGTCCTACTGCATACCAACAACCACAGCACCTACACGATGACGGCTCGTCTTCCTCCCATAGAAAGTACTTTTCGTGAATCATAACTGCTGCAGGTATCCATGTCAACGTCAGGACAAAATTGACCAAGATAGCACTTCCAGCAAATACTGAGAAGCACCGCAGTGCTGTGATTGTACTGACAACTCCCGCAAAAAGAGCAGATGATGTTGTTAGACTGGTCACAAACATGGTGATCGAGGCATGTTTCACTGTTTCAATGAGGATAGGAAGAAGGTTATCCCTACCTCCACCTATCTCTTTCTTTGTGGCCTTCCAGATATCTACATAGACAAAACAGTCATCAGCGCCGATTCCAATGATAAGAATAGCAGTTATGACATTGATGAAGGGAAAAAACGGAATTCTATATATGACGTGATAAAGAAAGAAAGCGACAACCATAGACAGGATAATGCTTACCATCGTCATAGCAGTTACGAAAATTGAACCGACATAAACCCAGATTATAAATATCACACTGACACAACCAATGGCAATAAAAACCGAGTCGGAGAACACGAATTGGTCAAACACATCAAACTTTATACCAGAACCAATTGCTATGATCTCAAGAACATTACTTTTCAATGATGATGTCCCCATGTGCATTTCATAGAAGTTAAATGTGTCGTCATGGTACGACCAAAGAGGAGAAAGGACAAGCGCTACTTCCAAGTCATAATTGTCGTTTTCTACATTTTCAGCGAAATAACTAGGTGTTAGATAATGAAGTATTGTATGAATGCTGCCTAGCTCTGTGCAATTGGCAGGCACATTTTGGCAAGTGGCGCCGCCCTCAAGACATCCTGTAGTATAATACTGAATGCATTCGTGTAACAATGTCCTTGTGGTTTCCAAATCTCCTTCGTTGATATCATCGCAAGAATCCTTGCCAGCGATCAGGGCTACCATGTATCCCATTGACCAGGTTGGACAGCAGTCCCCCGTCGAATTATACAAGCCGCACGATTGGTTGAAGATGTTCTGACTACGAAAGTTGACAGTGTCGTGTTGACAAACAGCTTTCATGACGTCAGCGGTAAACATTTCTAAAGAGCCAGAGGCTCGATACAACATCCGAAGACGACTGGAAACTGGAAAGGGGAATAACAGGACAAGAATGACTTTTTATCATGGACTGAATCTTACTAGCTTTATAGTAAAGTGATCAACAATTAACCACATAAATATTTTATCAAGAATGTATAAAAGTAATTTTTTGCATTTTCTACATCAATGACATTGAATTATTTCAATGGGTATTAGCTTACAATTCTCTAAGTTTATACCATTTGGCCCTTCTCGACTTATGGAAGACACAATCATATTGAAATCGTTGTGCTGCTTGTTATTATCATAAAAATCCCAATCGCAATAATATCGATGGTGAGGATGAAAATGGTACAACCTTAAAGATAATTACAGCGTTGACCGGTAGTGTATTTCGGTATGGGGCATGATCGGAGGTGCCCCCGTAAATAACCAGAAACAACATGTAAGAGAAAAATCACTGCTCCATATTTCACTACTCCGTCAAAGTGCTGTACGAATAAGAGAGCATGCAAACTATTCCTGCCCTTTGAACTTAAATGTATTTTTCGGCCAGGTAGTGAATAAACCACACCCTGGTGATTGATTATGTTGATGCCCCCAAACCAAGGATAGGACTAACGCTACGACACTGATGATAACAACACTAACCAGGCAGGGATCATTGAGGGCACTGTGGTATATTGGTGAAGGCTCTTGACTCTCACACTACAGGTCCCGGATTCAAATCTTTTTCGGTGCTTACATCCTCGGGCAAGGTGTTTGGCGCACATTTGTGCCTCGCTATTCTAGTACAGCGGATTAGCTCCCCATATAACGAGAATTGTGCACTTTTTGATAAAAGCATGAAACTTCTAGCATAGTTAGTTTAGACCATAAGATTCATTTTCAGATGTGGAGGGAAGTCAGATTTGACCTCTGATGACCCTGAGAGGTCAAATTCAAAATGGCCGCCAGTCCGCATGGTCTAATGTACAAACACGCTTAACTTTTGAACCAAATAGTCCAGAAAAACATTTAAGGTGTCGTTTCCAACTAAATTGAGGATGCCAATGCATTTGGTAATACTTTTGAGATCGCCAGATTTCGGGTTTTGGCATTTAGGTCAAGGTTAAGGTCAAAATTGACTAAAAATAGCAAGTTTTCAATGTTTACAACGAAACAAATCCCATTTATTTGTCATTTGTTCGCTCCTATGTTCTCAAATTTCTTTAAGAGTGGTTCCCCTGCAGACCATGAGATTCATTTTCAGATGTAGAGCGAAATCAGATTTGACCTCTGATGACCCTGAGAGGTCAAATCAAAAATGGCTGCCAGTCCGCCGCATAGTCTAATAATTGTCCAAACACGCTTAACTCTTGAACTAAATAGTCCAGAAAAACGTGTAAGGTGTCATTTCCAACTAAGTTGGGGATGCCAATTCATTTGGTAATACTTTTGGGTACGCCAGAACTCTGGGCTTTGCATGAAGTCAAGGTCAAGGTCAAAATTGACTAAAAAAATAGCAAGTTTTGAATGTTTACAAAAAGTTTTCCCATTTATTTGTCCCCCTATGTTCTCACATTTCTTTAGGAGTGGTTCCCCTGCATAGTCTCCATCGTAATCCCTGTCAGTTAGTTTATTTCACTAATTATAGCACCAAACCAGTAGTTGTCTTGTAACTGACCATATGCATATAGCATGGTCAGTGGGCAGCTAGGCAGTATACGGTACAAACCTCAATTCAAGTCAGGGAAACTGCTCCTTTCCGTTACTGCTCAATAATACTGGTAAGATGTTCTTTAAGTTACGTTGTGTTTTATTTGGTTTAAGTAATTTAAATAATCGCTACAGAGTTTGAGGAACATGCCATAAAGCAAACTAACGTTTCTGCTAACACTATACAAACATCACCTTGACCAGCAACCTGGAGTGCAGGTAGCATTCTTGAGGGATGGGAACTTCTGACAGTACTGAAAGAGATGGGGAATCCATCTCTAGAACAAAGTCAAGACATACTAGTCATTGGCACAAGCGACATATCATGGACATCCAATTGGCTGAAACGGGGAGAAGGATTGAGACCCTAGGTGAGCAGTACACAAAGTTTGTGACAGAAAGGCTAGAGCAGTGTACGACACCTAGCTGTCACACAAACACTTCATACGAACAAGTTGCCATTTTTCAGTCGGCAGCCGGCGAAGGTTATTATGTTAAAACAGAAGGCACAGCTTGCAGCACTTAAGAGTGACTGTGGTCTCTTTTTGAGGATATGGATTTGAGATATGGACAATTTCTTCTCTCATGAAAACCAGGTAGTCCCGCCAGCTTTGTTAACTGGAGGTAAATGCGGTTTGGAGTTAAAGCAGATCTACTTCGCTGCCTGGAATCAAATCTGCTCGAAAACAATAGTGCACCTGTGGCCCAAGCAATAATTATTGATGGTGAAGCTGTGGTTCAAATGCTCAACCCTGGAACATCAAGAACATTTCAAGAGTATGGAGAAAAAGTGTTTGCCCCATACATCTTTGCTCAACTCGAGAAAAGCATCCGCATCGACCTTGGCTATGGTGTATACTTACCTGCTAGCCTGAAAGCCTCAATAGGGCAGGAAAAGGGAAAGGGCACCAGGAAAAGGGTGGCTCCTTCTATTTTGCTGCCAGAAAGCTGGAAGGACTTCCTTCGATTCAATGAGAACAAAACCGAATTGTTTGATTTCATGTCATGCGAAGCCGTTTACCTTCCTCTACCACAGGGCAAGGAACTGTATAATATGCAACAGATTGAAGTGGAGTAGTCTGCTCTGCTGCTGAGTCACACTTGGCAGGCCTTGTCCAATGGGTGTAAAAGGGTATCCATACGTATTGTTGGTACTGATGCGGTTGAACTGGCCGTGGTTTCATTTAGCAAGACAGCTCCTGATGCTGGGGATCGCTTTTGGTGTCAGATCAAGCTTTCGGTACAAGGCTTTTCATAAAATCATGATAGTTGCCACCATGAGTCTGACACAATGTATGACTCTTCCAATCTTTCATGTTCACCGGGTGTCACACTGTTTCTACATTCACAGGAAAAATTTAGAAGTCTTTCCCAGAGGTGAATGATTCCTTCAATGAACTCCTGTGCATGCCTAGGGAGGTCAGTGAAGGATCAATGTTACTGCCAGAGCGATTTGTGGTGCTAATACGACCGAACCAGTGAGAGCATGATAGTAAATGATGCCAGGAAACAGCTCTTCGCACAGAAGTCTAGAAACCTGGAGAACTTTCCTCCATCCCAGGCAGCACTCAAGCAGCACCTCAAGCGCACTTGCTACCAGGCCAACTGTTGAAACCAGATATTGGCCAAGAATCCAGAGATGCAGAGCCATCTGACTTGGGCTGGACAAACGAAACAACTGGGTGGCAGCCTCTTTGGACCACTCTCCCGGAAGCATAAAAATTGTGGCATGAATAATCCACTGTCGCTGCAAGAAAGGATGCACTGAACTGTGATCTTGTTCTGGAGACTGTTAGATTTTGATCGTTACCATCATTAGGATATGCATAAGTTGTGGACAGTGCTAAATTCATGTAATTGTCTATAGCTGTGGTTATGAACAGGTTTTAGGTCGTATTTGGAATAGCTTTTTTTGTCTTCTGGGCCCAATTTCATAAAGCTGCTAACCGGTAAGCAAATTTTCGTGCTATAACTGTAGCAGACAAATTTGGTTAGCAAGAAAACAAGGCGTCCACCTTGTACGTTCACAATGGATTGCATTGTTACTTTCATAAAATTCATTTTCGTCCAGTAAGCAGCGTAAGGTTAATGCATTTTCGTGTGCTTACGGTTAGCAGTGCTTTGAAGTAGAAATTAATACGTAAGCACAGAACCAGCCGATAAGCAGCTCTATGAAATTTGGCCCTGGATAGTCAAAGTGGTGGTACACGGGTCTTTTTATTAATTTTTAAAATAATGAAACCTTAAGTGTCAAAATAGAGGCAAAGTTTATTTTTAAAAAGAAAACAGCACTTTTTTGGCCTAATATGACCTTTAACTTGACCTTATTGCAAATCCCTGAGTTCTGGCGATCTCAATGTATTACGTAATGAATTGGCATCCCCAAGTTAGTTGGAAATGACACCTCAAACGTTTTTCTACACTTTTTGGTTCAAAAGTTACCACGTTTGTACATTAGACCATGCGGACTGGCGGCTATTTTGGATTTGACCTCTTAGAGTCATCAGAGGTCACATCAAACTGTTAAATAAACCAACTGAAAAGGATTAAGGTGGAGAACTCTGCAGGGGAACCATTCCTTAATAAATTTGAGAACATAGCTAGGGAGAACAAATGACAAATAATGGGGATTTAACCTTCTGTAACCATTCAAAACTTGCTTTTTTTAGTCAATTTTGACCTCGACCTTGACATAAATGCCACACCCTGAGTTCTGGCGATCTCAAATGTACTACCAGATGAACTGGCATCCCCAAGTTAGTTGGAAATGACACCTTAAACGTTTCTCTGGACTATTTGGTTCAAAACTTAAGCATGGTTGTACATTAGACCATGCGGCCTGGCGGCCATTTTGGATTTGACCTCTCAGGGTCATCAGAGGTCAAATCAAACTGAAATAGACTACCTGAAAAGGATTAAGGTGGAGGACTATGCAGGGGAACCATTCCTAAAGAAATTTGAGAACGAATGACAAATAAATGAGATTTAACCATTTGTAACCATTCAAAACTTGCTATTTTTAGTCAATTTTGACCTTGACCTTGACCTAAATGCAAAACCCTGAGTTCAGGCGATCTCAAAAGTATTACCAAATGAATTGGCATCCCCAAGTTAGTTGGAAATGACACCTTAAACGTTTCTCTGGACTATTTAGTTCAAAACTTAAGCATGTTTGTACATTAGACCATGCGGCCTGGCGGCCATTTTAGATTTGACCTCTCAGGGTCATCAGAGGTCAAATCAAACTGAAATAGACTACCTGAAAAGGATTAAGGTGGAGGACTATGCAGGGGAACCATTCCTAAAGAAATTTGAGAACAAATGACAAATAAATGAGATTTAATCATTTGTAACCATTCAAAACTTGCTATTTTTAGTCAATTTTGACCTTGACCTTGACCTAAATGCAAAACCCTGAGTTCAGGCGATCTCAAAAGTATTACCAAATGAATTGGCATCCCCAAGTTAGTTGGAAATGACACCTTAAACGTTTCTCTGGACTATTTGGTTCAAAACTTAAGCATGTTTGTACATTAGACCATGCGGCCTGGCGGCCATTTTGGATTTGACCTCTCAGGGTCATCAGAGGTCAAATCTGACTTCCCTCCACATCTGAAAATAAATCTTATGGTGAAAGCAAACTATGCTAGAAGTTTCATGCTTTTATCAAAAAGTGCACAATTTTCTTGCTAAGCCGCTGCACTATTCAGGTGTATTAAATATATACCTAGCGATGCCGGGGTAATGATAATTGCATGGCTTGCAGGAAGAGCGTGTGGTTGCCATGGGTAACTAAAACGGAATAAGTATTGTAAATAGAATTCTTGTGATTCATAATTATCTCATACTTACGATAAGCACCGCATGTTTCAACATGTAGTATTGTATCGTTGCCAACATCTCTTTCCTCTCGAGATCTCGAGGTCTCTGAAAGACTGCGTCGACTGATATTCGAACTGGCCGCTGATGGGTTAGGAGAAAACAACTGCGTTTCCTCTGTCATTCGTTGATAGGCCCAAAGTCGTCCGCTAATAACAGTCCCTCGAGCTTGGAACCCCTTTAAAATATGAATATAAAATAGAGTACCACATGAAAATTACTCGACAGTTAATAAGTAGAACTAGAAGAAACATAAGTATAAGAGTATAAGCGCGATAAGTAAACGATTTATTGTTCATATAGGAAATTCGTCTTTTACTTGTTAAATGGGAAGTCCACCCTGATACTAATATCTTGTATTTAAAAGAAGTTGTTTGTGAAATTCGGATAGACATAATTATGGCAGATGTCGAATCGATGACATCACGTTTTAAAGATGTCTTGTATCATGAAACATGTCCTACCATGCATGTTAATGTCAACAATACTTAACCGTCATCGTATTCATATCATACAATCTTTTTTAATTGTATGTATCTTTGGTTGACCTGTTTCATGTTTATATTTGTTCAGATATAAATGTATATTTTATGTTAAGATAAAAAGAAACAGATTGATAACATTTTAACTATTAAGAATGATAGCGTACCTCTGTTGGATCAGAAAATGAAGGTACCGGGCTGAAAAACACCGCTAGGACTCCTGTTGCAACGACGCAGAGGAGAACAAGAAGGAGGACAATCGAGGGAAATCGAACAAGGAACCGAGCATAGCTGTGTAAGATGCCAAAGAAAAGACAGCAAGTGAATTTAATCATATCTGAATTGATGACAACAGAGTGATTACTACAGTTTTATCCTTAATAACTGGCTTATCTCTCACTTCCTATCGTAATACCCAAATTGTCTCCGGGGTTTCAGTAGACCGGAATGAGCTGACAATCAACCATCCCTAGTAATTATACAGCTGATGCAGTGGTTGTAAATTGCTATGTATATCCCCGATACGTTTGATAAATATTTGTTTTTTCCACATTAAAGTGACTCGGTAACATTGTTGACGGTTGATGAAAAAACTGCGTAATTTGTGTATGAAATATTACTTTTTATATTCCTTCAACTGTACTAACCCTCTAACATGTAACAGATCCTGAACAAAAATTATCAAACGACAAAGATAATTATGCAACACACTTTAACAGTAATTTATCCCCAACCATTTTCCCATGAAAATGAGACATACGATAGGCTTTTAAAAACCTGTCAACACTTAAATGCTTGGAATGGTATATAAAGCCTATTCAGTGCTTTGTGACGATTTACATTCACCTAAAATGTAATTACATTGTAATGATATAGTTTGGAGAATTAAGGAAACGATCAGATCAGGTTTTTTTCCAATTTGTTATCATTATTATTGGTCTGTTTTCATTTAAACGTTTAGATTATCTTTAATTGTACATCTAGCAATGAAGTCTTTACCTAAGCACCATTTTCTCTCATCTAAACAATGTTACTAAGTCCCTCTTACTGCCTAGCTCATTGCAGTCACTAACAAGGAAGTAAAGGAGGAGAGGAAGGAGTAAGGGAAGAATTTCGAGGAAATTAAAATTGTTTACCTATGCAAAAAGCCAGTTGTTTTCTCCTTGTTTTGTTCATCTTTCTCATTCCTTCCTTCATTTTTCTTAGTTTTTGGGTCATGTTGGTTATCACCATCATCATGGGCGTCGACCTCGGGACCAACCTCCATGACCGGGATAGGATCCCCCACTGCCGAGGTGGAGTATACTTTGTGAGAAGAAAAAAATTACAATGAACCATTTAAATGAACTGTTGTTAAAAAAAATTGGCAGGTTACTGATATCAGTATGCCATTATCGCATAAACCTAATACACACGCACACTCGCACGCCACGAACGCACACACACACACACACACACACATATATTATATATTCAAAACGATAAACTTTGCAACGTCAAAGCTATATAAATTAGAAATAAGGCGTATGTTCTCAACATCTCCATTTTCCACAATACAGATCTTAAAAGGAACATTAATGAATGAAAAACTAACCTTTCAAGAAAGCGGCAAATTAAAATCTCATTACTCCTTGGACGATGTGTGAAGTCAAAATCACGTCATGGTGTATTACATGTACCATTCTCGTAAATTTTAAGCAGACAAATGTGTCGGGGTAGGTTGGTATTATGCAGGAAGTGTTAGTAGCTTGGCGAGGGTGAAAGCAGTAATGGTGACCGATTTGTAGTTGTGTAACCATGTACCTGGGATTTAACTATTCATCTGTACAAATGCATTATATAATGTAAAGACGTTTTATCGATCGGAGCGCTATTTACGTCATTGCTGTGTAAATGCACGCGCCGGTACACGCCAATCCTAAGTGCATGCTAAATTCAGAGTGAACGCAACAGACAATGAATATTAAATAGTAGGATTGATTGATTTCATTCACCAAGCCTCCAATCTACTCCAATATAAAAGAATAACAGATAAAAAATGAGGCAGCTGGAACAGGATAACCCAGTTCTGGTGGGGTCCCCGACATACATGTGCAAAACTAGTAAGTTAAAATCGTATTATTTACAGACAGATAATAAATATTTTGAATTAAAGAATCAAAAGGGATGAGGGTAAAAACAAAAACATAGAATAAAAATCTACTCTGACATATATTTAAATTTGAGTAAGAGAGGAGATGTACAGAACTTAGGAAACGTTACAATTACATTAAATTAAATTCTTTATGTTCGCTTTTACGAGCCTTCCCTATTCTCTCCTTAACTATTTTATTTATTTATTTATTCATTCACGCATAGGAAAGCAGGATATTTCAATAAAAATTACATTTGATCTTCTATGAAGCCCTGTGATACATAATAAATATTTATATCTTACAAAAAAATAAAAAATACAAGTAACATTTTTATGATTGGAAGGGGAAAAAAGCAGCAACAACTACAACAATACTACACAATTAATGAGAGAAACTACACGTATAAACAAGAAGGAAAATATTTGTTTTAATTATATAAAAAAAAACTCTCTTTAAACGGAGAGGTAAAGATGAAAAACAGACGGATTCTTAATCACTTTGTAAACTCTTTCATTTTCTTTTTTCATCTTTAACAACCGACTCTCGTCATATCTATATGCAGGACGTACTTGAGTTCTTTCTTAAAGATATAAGCTTGCGTTCTGGTAATGATACTAAATAAATTCTCATATAATCCAACATAACACACTGAATGTTCAAGAATAAAAAATAAATGTGCCTAACGATTTTGGTAGAAAATGCATAAGAGCGGAGTAACGAGCATAAAAAGATAAGTAAATCAAGGTAAGTATAGGCCCGTTACCATGTTCTTAACACAGGTCGATATGTGCAAATGAGAGTTGTTTGAGACTATTATCTTTCTCTAAGCTCATCTAGGCAGTATTTGTATATCAAATCTTATCTCCATTGTCTACAGCGTAATGTCACACACACTTTCAAACACGCACACACACACACACACACGCACACACACACACACCTACCTACACACCACACACCCACACGCACACGCACACCCATACACACCCACACACCCACACACACATATTTCATAATATTTACGAATCTTCCAAAACACTGTAAAACCATTGGTGTAATTTTTTTTGGTAATCTTAATATAGGACAAACAGAACACATTTCTGCTACAAACAATGTGATTTATTGTGTGATAGATGCAAAAACTTTGTGGCAAAATAAAATGAACATTCGATGCTGATTCACAAACAAATAACAACTTCAATATCAGAAATGAGTTAAATAGATCAATGTTTCATTTTTTTCGAAACTTTTTATTCTTATATACTTGATCAAAAATATATCAAAGGACACGAATAAATCACTGGTAAATACAAGGCATTAAGAGAAATACAACCTACGTTTACATAACGACACATTATATTAAAAATATGTAATAATAATAATAATAATAATAATAATAATAATAATTGGATTTATATAGCGCCTTTTACAAAAGATACAAGGCACTGCATGCTCTCTTAGACTATCAACAATTTAGAGGAGTTGTACAGGTTAGTTTTCAGTTGTTTTTGAAGAAATCTAGTGAAGTACTGTTTCTTAAGAATGTAATTCAATGTATCAAATAGGAATGAACTAGTTCAAGTTAAAGTTTATTTTCAAGTTCAAGATTATTTTCTTTCACATTTCACAAAAAAAAAGAATTTACATAATTGACAAAATTTGAACATAATGGCCCGAATTCACAAAGGAGGTTTGTCGACAAACCTTAGTTTCCGTGCATCATATGACGCGTTTCGACGCGTTTTTACAAAACAGGTTTGTAAAAAACGCGTCAAAACGCGTCATATTACGTACATAAACCTCAGTTTGACGACAAACCTCCTTTGTGAATTCGGGCCAATATGAAATATACTATAAAAAGCATCACATTATATAATCAATTCTTTGTAAAGACGTCTAAATTAATTGTATTTTGATTAAATAGTAGGTTATAGCGGGGGAAATATGAGGAACCTATTACAAAGCTCAGCTTGTAGATTATAGGTTTCCCCTTTCCCTAAATAAAACTAACATTTGATTAAGGTGGTTGCAATGGTTAAGGACGTAACAATAATAATAGGTGGGCAAGAAGGCCTAATAACATAAGATGATATACAAAGTAAAACGAGCAAAACTAGCAAAAACAGCAAACAAATTAATTTGTTACAATGTATATAAAAGATATTGTCTGTCTTATTAGACTGAGGCCTATCAAACATCGCATGAAGTGTTAAAATTCGTATATGAACTCATATGGAATAATACTTTCAAAAGTCTGTACTTTTGAGATAATTGCTTTTGTGGTCTTTCATGGCAGGACCTAGATACTGTATAGACTCCATTATTGTCTCATACATGTACCAACCTTACAAAGAGCAATCGCAGTTAGAATTTTACAGATAATATTGCATATTTTTCTCTTAATTGTGATTTTTCTTCACAGAGCCGTAGCAATCACAGTTGTTCATGACTAGCTGCTAATGAGCGAATTCCGTAATTCATCTTCTTATATTTCACACGACAAATAAATTACATCTCAGGCGATTATCATAATCAAGATCAAAATAAATCGAAACAGGACCAATGCGCAAGTTATCTTAATTACGAGTCTTTGTCGTGATTGATGATGTCATTACTGTTCGTCTCAAAAGGTTTAGAATTAGAAAAATGAATCCACAAATGAAAGTTTCAAACTGTATTAATAAGGAATGCTCGTGGAGTCTGGACAGCTTTCAATTAAATTTAATTCAATTCAATTCGATAAAGGTTTATTCGAACATGTTTCGCAGTACAAAGACTGAATTGCATGTTTTTACAAAGATTAAAATACATTATACATAACAAGTGCGATAGTGAATAAAACATATTGAATTAAATATTAAATGACATATAATACTAGGTAATGAATGTCAGATAACATGTGGAAAGATGTCGTAAAAAGTATCATTAAGGCATATACAATTTAAAGATGATTACATTTCCGCTTTTAATGAAAAATATTGCACGATACAAAAGTAAGAGGTAAAGTAGAAAAAAGAAGAAAACGTGAGAGAGAGAATAATGGAGAAATACAAATACGGATGGAGAAAAGGTATTATATGGTAAACATATAGACATAGGCAAAAAAATCAGCCACTTGATAGAGCTTAACACCATACAAATTTGAAACAGGTCAAAGCCTTACAAAAATGATAAATGATTATTACAAGCTTTGATTCGCATGATGATTATTGAGTATGCGTGTGAGATTAGAAATGAGCACTATTTTAGAATCTCTTAGTTCTGCAAGTAAATTATTGATATTTTTTGACATTTCATAAATTGAATTTGGTAGCTTTCTTGGGAGTTAACCACGATTGACACAACATACTTTTCTCAAATGAAACAGCACAATATTAAATCAGTTTTTCTATACGAGTCAAAAGAAATAGCAATCTCGTCTTTCTTATGTATTGACATATGAACTGTAGTTTGATCCAGGAATTATTCTGCATTCTCTTATTGTATACTTTCTATATGATTAATCTGTCTGATAGTCAAACTTGCAGAAAAAAAGAAATACACAGTACTTCAAAGTACATTAGTCTTACATATCCAATATATACATGAACCATTAACAGATCGCAAACAGGTATGTTGTAAGTTTTAAATCTACGTATATTGCATGAATAATTTTCTATTACTCTTCTTTATAATTCCAGTTACATTAGTATTCAACTTAAGGTCACTTTGAATCGTGACACCAAGAATCCTAACCGTATTTACCAAGGATAAAGTATATAACAAAGGTGGTTGTATAGGTTGATAAGAAATTGAAAATGACATCGAGGAACATTTCAATACATCTAATTTCATATTATTTGATGCATGGTGCGAGCAGTTCAAGTTGGCCTGGCAATTGGAATGTTTGTGTACTTGTTCTACACTGTCGCTCATATATTTGGAACATTTTTCTTTTACCCCAATTTATGGAATTATTTTAAAAATAATTTTAAAATAGTAGATCTAGATAATAGTATACATTCTCAGATTTTATTGAATAATAATTTGCCAATGTCCCAATAAACAAAATCACGTGAAAATCACGTCAATATCAAGGTATCGACTTGAGGAGAGTTAGTTCTTCAAACACCTGACATTTACGTAAATGTGTTAATACGTTTATTGCACTAGTACCCCATTCACAGTGGTTTTGAAATTTGTAGCGGCGTTGTAGCGGAGCGGCGACACCGCCATAACACCGCTACAAATGCATTCACATTAGAAAAGTTATCCCGCTGCAGCAGCGGGATAAATATCATGTACCCATTCACGCTGCAGCGGGTGATTTTTATTACCTCAGTAACAAACACGTGTATGCATGGCTCATGACCCGCGAGTGACCCCGATATGACCGGAAATACTTCAGCGCGGGGTTTTCGATTGCAAAAGGTAAACATGTCAAGTTGCTTTTTGTATCTTTGATCATATTACTTTTTAAAAAACTAGCATTTTTATTGCTTCCAGTCAGAATATTTTAATTTTTTGAAGTGTGAAATATTTTTATTTGGATAATTATAATATCTACATAATAATAAATCAATTTGAATCCACTGGTTACTTTATTTCTATTTCACTTTATGTTCCCCATTGCTGGAGAAAAGAGGTCAGTGATAGGTAAGTAAACAAATCACACGTGTTTGTCGCGGTGTTATAGCGGAGAGCCTTCACACTGAGTAAACACCGCGACAGCAGCGGGACTGTCCCGCTGCTGTAGCTAGGCGAACCTAGCGATAGTTTGTCGCGGCGTTATCGCGAGGCGGTGTTATCCCGCGATAGTTTATAACGGGTCCGAGCCTTCACACTGAAGACAACACCGCGACAGCAGCGGGACAGTCCCGCTGCTGTCGCGGTGTTTGAGGCCACTGTGAATGGGGTATAGGTCACTTAAAACACACGTACACTAAATCACGCAATTATCACTGCAATATCACCATTATAACAACGTGATTATCCCTACCTTGGAGACCATGGTTTGTAAACCTAATACTCCCGTGTTTGTTTGGTTATGAAATTACATCTTCATAAACGAAATTATCGCGTCACAGAAACACGTGAAGCGTTAGTGATAGTTTTAGTCAAAATATCTGCGTGAAATTCACGTAAATATTACGAGTCTGACTTGAGATGAATCATGTTCTTCATTCACGTGAAATTTATGTCGAAGAGGAAATATGTTACTATAACCCGCGTTCAACCCAATAATTACGCGAATGTTACACAATAAATGAACCAAAATAATGACGTTCTCATCCCGTTTCTGAACATCGTGTCTTGCATCTTCCATAATTACGTCCAGGCGCGCCGGAAGCAGTTTGGGATTAGAGGGGGTGGGGGGGGGGGTGGGGGAGGGTGAAAACATCCCAGGAGAGAAAGCTAGTTGCAACTGGTCCAGTTGATGAACCAGTTGATGCCAACTGGTAACCCTGGGAATTGAAATGGGCTAAATGATCCAGTTGATCCAGGCCAGTTAGAATTCAACTGGTCTAGCTGAGCCATTAGAACCATTTGGTAAAACTTCCAACCAGTTGAACGGCAACAACACTTCAATGTTGGTACGTCTGTATTTCCAATGTAAAGGCATTGGTAATAAGTAGATTTACATAATTCAATTACTCGAATTTTTTTCATATATTTGTATTTTATTGAAATTATTTTAGTTCATAGTTAATGTTTCCCTTATTCATGTTTAACTAAATGTAATTTATACTAAGTAGCGAAATGTCCTAATAACTGGTAATTTATATTTGTAGTATTTTCGAAAGGAATTGCATATAACTAAATCATCAGTAATTAAGAAATATGCTGTAAATTCAGATAAATTGTTTAAAAAAACATAGATCTGCACGCACCCCATATTCAATATGCAAATTAATTGGTATCAGCTGGTTCAACTGGAAATATGCCAACAGTCAGTCATCAACTGGTGCAACTGAAAATATGCACACAGACCAGTAATCAACTGGTGCAATGAAAATATGCCAACAGTCAGTTATCAGCTGGTGAACATAGAAATATGCCAACAGTCACGGGATTATCACCACGGAACTTAAATAGTAACTGTAAAACCATCAAGACACCCAAGAATAACTCATTTTCACACCTGGA
The DNA here is from genome assembly GCF_000002235.5 of Strongylocentrotus purpuratus. Classification (NCBI taxonomy): domain Eukaryota; kingdom Metazoa; phylum Echinodermata; class Echinoidea; order Camarodonta; family Strongylocentrotidae; genus Strongylocentrotus; species Strongylocentrotus purpuratus. The sequence goes on along the minus strand of NW_022145612.1, from coordinate 44,788,284 downwards.
AAACACGGAATACCCAGCATATATTAATAATCCGTTTGAGTCACGAGATCATCACCGCGGAACTGCTGACAACATTGACTACCTTTTAAATAGGTATTTTAAGACACCTAATAATGACTAATTTTTCACACCTAAAAGTCACGGATTCACAGCTTAGATTAGTAATCAGTTTTAACTACGTAATCATCACCAAGAAAGTTATGGTAACTTTGAAACCATTTAAAGAGGTGTTGTAAGACACCTAATAATTACTAATTTTTCACACCTAAAAGTCACGTATGCCCAGCTTAGATTAGTAATCAGTTTTAACTACGTAATCATCACCAAGAAAGTTATGGTAACTTTGAAACCATTTAAAGAGGTGTTTTAAGACACCTAATAATTACTAATTTTTCACACCTAAAAGTCACGTATGCCCAGCTTAGATTAGTATTCTGTTTGAGTCACGAGATCATCACCGCGGAACTTATGGCAACTTTGACTACCATTTAAAAAGGTGTTTTAAGACACCTAATAATTACTATTTTTCACACCTAAATATGACGTATTCACAGCTTAGATTAGTAATTAGCTTGAGCCACGTGATCATAACCAAGAAATACTTTGAAACCATTTAAAGAGGTGTGTAAGACACCTCAGAATTACTAATTTAATATAACCAGAGATTCACGGACAGAACTATAAGACGATTAGCCGGTGCAAGTAACGTGATTATTACCATCAACCTTGGGTAACCTGTGAAACCAATCGATAAAGGTGCTTACAATACCAAATAATTACGTATTTATCACCACCATCAGTTAACGGACAAAAAACTCGTTGCTTGGACAAGTGGTTATTTGGTCATAAACACTTGATTTACAGAGGTAAGTGGAATCACGTTACGCCAGTCGCGTGAAAGATTGGTGGTTTTTAGGTTAGATGCAACGTGAACAGGAGTACTTTTTTGTTTGAATGAAGGCACGTGTCGATAACGTTTAAATCTAGTTCAAAAGGCACCATACTTTAAAATCACTTAAAATACACTCCCAAAAGAGGTTACTTTTTAGTGTTCTGTTTATTAGGGTGTGTTTTGCGTGACTGCTAAAGCATTTGTATGCTACTTATCAACTAGGGGACTTACTCTCTAAAAAAATCGAGTGATCACGGACGTCACTCCTCTGGAGGGTGAAAATGTAGTGAAAATAGAGTGAACATTCACTCTTTTCTTCTTAGAGAGCACTCTAAAATCAATCGATTTTCACTTCTAAACAAGTGATCACGGACGTCACTTTCAATAAAGTGAAAATAGAGTGAAAATTCACTCCTTTTTTTAAGAGAGTACGCCATTAAGTCATAAATGACAGTAATGAGGATTAATGCCCCACAAAAGGGCACTAATATAGCATATCGACACGGTTTTGATCCTGGGGCCTCACAGTTACGAGGCCATTGCTTTGTCACTGAACCATGACTGTATGCAGCGGGGGCTAGGGTAGGGGGCAGTTTCTATAAATAAAAAAGCACACAGAAAATGCAATAAATTTGCAATCATTTATTTCATTTTATTTTACCCCGGTCCCCAACATGAAAAAATTCCTCTGGACGGCCATGCATTATGGCTCAAGGCATGGGCACACAGATTACAATTTCACCCACTAAATACATCGTTTTCAGCCAGCTCAAATAAACTGTACCAGAATTCATGAATTATGGTGAAGAAATATATATATATTTATATGTATATTATAACAGAAACATAAAATTACCCTTAAAAGTTTAGTTTTCATTACTCATAACAAATGCGGCAAGTTTCCTGGCACTGCCTCTACACGAATTTCAGCTGAGAGTCTCCAGATAACAGGGAATCTGTGAATAGCTGTCTGGCGCAGGCGCTCACTCCTCGCCTTTAAGAATTTAAATTTGACATCGCGATCTCTGTGGCGTTTTCGGAGGATAATTTAACTTTACACTCACTCACAGTCAATTAATCCGTATAATACTTAGGTAAAAAATAACATTAATAGGTTAGTTCTTCTGGTACATCTACACCATTAATTGTGTTAAGATTGGGATAAATGTCCTTTAAACTTCACAGCTTGCTGACGATTAATAATGAAATTTCGCAAGGTCAGACCCGGAAATCTATTATGGTTTATTCGATCAAATTCTTTCGAAAAATCAGTCAAAAGCATTGTGGATATTGAGTGAGGTTTGTCGGCGTTTCTATATAATGCATGTAGTAATCTAATTAAATAATGACATGTAGACAAGTTTCGTCTATTACCAAACTGGTTTTTATCTATTTTCTTAGCAATGTCTTCCCATAACCATTTTGCAATGAAGGACTCCGCGATCTTTGCAAAATATGAAGTTAATGCAATAATTGGTCTTAACTCGTCAATTTTAGGCGGATAAGACTTAGGCGGCAGGTGTAACTTAAGCATATTTCCACCTTTGAGGAAAAAATCCTAGCTGAAAAGCTGTATTTATTATGTTTGCCAATGGTGTGCTTCCAGTACCTGCCTTCGGCCCGGACCTGCCAACTGCCACGACCACATACAAATTACCTCAAAAAGAGCCCTCTCTATTCAGCCTCAAAACTTTTCAATAACCTACCGGCAAACATCCGATTAGAAAATAGCCTGGGAGCATTCGCACGTCTTATATCCCTCTCTTAAGTAATACACCCCCTCCATCGTTTCTGTTATCCAAGTAATTTTTAATTCATTTTTGTTTGTTTTCATCTTATTATGTTGTTATGATAATTTGTATGATTTATTTTGTATATAATTTTGTATTCGTTTACTTGTTGTGTTCAATTGTTGTTCACGGCCTTGCTGAAAAGCAGTTTCTAGCTGATAGCAGGCTTTTTAACCGTGATTAAATAAATAAAATACAATACAAAATACCTTTGGAAATAATTTTACCAACTAGAAGGATATTCTTCTTCACCTCATATCAATGATTATTTTATGTCAACGCTGTATTCTTTCATCACTCGTGTCGACATGCTGTTCGTGTACATGTTCCTCTGGTTTCATTTCTAGGTTATTTTCAGCCAAGTTTTGTTCCCGACGACAGCATGATTTTGAGATTTGTGCAAACATCCCTTGCGGGCCAATGGTCCTACAAAGTGATATAAATAGGAACAGTCCGTATACCCAGCTGACAACCATGACTATCATTAGAAATGTCCCCAACTGAACATAACTGAGTACCGTGGCAGGCAACATGCATCCACCTGCAACCAAGGTGGTAAGTGCTGCGAGTGTAACAGCTGAGCCAAGTGTCTGTAATGCATGCATTGACCGAGATGTCCTGTCAGGTTCGGTTGCTTGACGGTAAGCAACACCTAGATGGACTGTGAAATCCACTGATAAACCAACAGCTAGGGAGAGGACAGTTGACTCAAATATGTTGAGTTCCCATCCTAGTAGAACCACCGAGGCGATTACAACAAACACGGCACATGCAATGGCATACATCGCGTAAATGGTCACTAAAACGTTTCTGATAGTCATCAAAAGGACACAAGCTGCGAAAACGAGCGACATGCCCACAGAGAGTGGTGTTCCCCTAGCTAAACCTTGTTGCAGATCAAAGAACGACATCTGCAGGCCATACTCACTTATAAACCATCCCCGACGCAGACCCGTAGGTGCTTCAGCCATTCGATCTGCTATGAAACCATTTGCATCAGACCAAAATTGACCAATGGTGTCATAGCTCAATGAAAACTTGATATTTGTTTTGATTACGAGGACCATTCCAACTACTTCATTATCTGAATTAAACCATAAACCAGGTATATAGCTTTTACACGTTCCCAAATCCTGACACACAATACCGTAGAATATAGGCACACAATGATTGAAAAGAGAGGACGGATATGGAAATGTTGTTTGGCCACAACACTGAGAAATAGCTCCTGTACACGTATTCTCCATGAAACTTTTGAATAAATCGATGAAACAAAACTCGTCCTGCGCACTTGCTATATTGACATGAAAGCTTGCATTTCTAAGATCTGTACAGAAATTATAAAGCCACGTTTGAGCTTCGGCTGATGTGACATCAAAGTTCTTGTCAATGACTGTAGTTCCTTCGGAATCTGGATCCCAATGGTTCCCATTATCTACAGGTTCTATTCCCCAAACTATATAAGCCGGCATTGTGTTGTCCGAATCAGTCTCAAAGCTAAACGTCTCTTTGTAGACCTGGTCATACTGCTCCAAAATATGACTTTTCCTAAATACCTGAAATTCAGATTGGGATGGGAGACGGAGGCGTGGTTCCACGAAAACTACACAAAACCCACCTATTCCAAGACCACTTAGAAGTAGAATCCACAGGAACCGTAACTTAACAATGATAATTGGCAAGTATTTTTCGAAGAACATACCGCCAACTCTGCTCACTTGGTCGTATATTCTCCCCAGGAAAAACCATAACCCACAGCATCTACATGATCCTTCTTGCGCCTCTTCGTCGCATATGAAATATTTCTCATGAAACATGACTGCCGCTGGTATCCAAGTAACTGTGAGGACGAAATTTACTAAAATGGAACTACCAGCAAAGACAGAAAAGCATCGAACTGCTGTGATGCTGCTGACGCATCCTGCAAAGAGGGCGCTTGCCGTTGTGAGACTTGTAACAAACATGGTGGTCGCGGCGTGTTTCAGAGTCTCACGAAGTACTAATACTCGATTCTCGCGACCACCACCGTGTTCTTTTTTGGCCAACTTCCAGATGTCGACATAAACGAAGCAGTCATCGGCCCCTACACCGATCAGTAGCACTGCTGTTATAACATTGATAAAAGGAAAGAAAACCAATCGAAAGACAGTATGAAAGAGAAAGTACGCTACAACCATCGACATAATAATGCTAAACATAGTCATAATTGTGACAAACAATGAACCCACATACATCCAAATGATGGCCACTACAGCAAGGCATCCGATACCGATATAGATGAAGTCTGAAAAAAGGTAATCACCAAATAAATCGAATTTAAATCCTCCACCAATGGCAACAACTTGTACTGTATTATCGGTTAGTCGAGGTTTATCGGTATATATGTCATATAAAGTTTGATCCCAATTTGGCACAGGTTGAATCACCATGACAGTTTGAAGATCAAAGGCACCTTTTGCGACTTGCAGTGCAAAGTTCTTCGGGGTGAGATAGTGGAATATGGTGTATACCCCGGAGTAAGCTGAACAGTTTACAGGAACATCACTGCAAATAAAGCCACCATCACCGCCAAAACATCCTCTTGAATAGTATCCAACGCATTCCTCTAGCAGCTCTTTCATTCCTAGTACATCACTGTCATCAATGTCATCGCAAGATTCTTTGCCAACCATCAATGCTGTCACTTGTCCTAATGATATCGAAGGACAACAACTGCCATTTGTACGATAATAGCAGATCTGATCAAAACCGACGTAACTGCGAAAGTTTTCTTTGTCATGTTGACACACAGCTTTCATGCCAGTAGAAGTGAACATCTCCATTGAGTCAGTAGATCGGTAGACCATTCGGAACCGATATAGAACTGCGGAAGAAAAAAAGTATAAAATACGATATATTCAATGTTATTATGTTGACACGGTTTTAAAGGAAAATGCACCGCCGCTTGATTATTGTGAAAACATTATAAATGCATCCTACGGTCTCTATTTTACATTATTTGCACATTATTTTGCATTGAGTACATTTATATTTCAACTAGGTATTGAAAATGTAAAAAAGGACATACTTTAAAACGATATCCCTTAAAACATTTGTCATTTTTGTAGTTCGTCACCTTAGAGCTGAACAGAAATTATACCTGACAATAAATGATGGTAGTGTCCTTTTTGTAGAAAGTCTACGATCTACAAGAATCCTATGCCGCATCTTCTAAGGCGTACAGTCACATTTTTGCGAGGGGGTGAGCTGATGCCTTTCATGAGCGCTTAATAACTTTGAAACTTTTTGGGGTGAAAATTGCAAAAATTACAAATTCGGACACCTCCTGTCCGAACATGAGACTATTCGGGCATCAAATATGATGATAGGCTACGAACACTTCGCTTCCAAAATATGTGGATATTCGGGCACCTTGCTAACGGAATTCGATGTGGTTGTTGTCCGAATATCTAAATTTCGGAAATCTCCCTCATCCTATTATACAAATAATGAATGGTTATGAGTTCAATAGTGGGAATATTTTCATGAGTTGAAAGATTAACATTCTATTCAACGAGGCGTCAGCCGAGTTGAATAGAATTAACGTTAAACTCTCAACGAATGAAAATATTCGCACAATTGAACGAATGAAAAACATTCATTATTTGTTTTATACAACATCGAAGAAGATCTAATAGAACGTTAATCAACAAATTATGCTTTACTCCTTATATTAAAGGCCCACTGCACTACTTGTAGCTACTTGCGCCCTCTATATAACAAACAATGCCTAGTCGGTGACCATTGGTCCCCCATGATCCTCTTTTTCTTATGTTAACTGAGAGCTGAGTTGATGAGATAACCACCTGTCCAGTGACCTTGCAGGGCAGTCTAAATCCTCCTGTAAACTATGGCAGATAAGCTTTAAAGATATATGGAGTCAAGCCTTCTTGATTACATTCAGATTGCCTTCGCGACAGATACACGCACGGATACGCGCACAGCAGAGAGGTACGCAAGTCTGCATAATTATAACCAAAAATGCACGCCCTTGCAATAGAACATCTGTTGAATACCATGTGACCAACAATCCTCCAATCAAATGACAAGGATCCACGTAGGTGTTGTATAAAGGCCTATATTAGTATCTTTTTTTTAAAAATAGTATTCATATATAATGTTACAATAATGATTTTTTTTTTAAATCTCATTATTGTGAATTTAAATTGTTTCAGTTTTTCTGTTGATTTGATCATGTTTTTACAGGTAGGGGATATAGCTGTAAATATCATGTCATTTGATGTGAATTATTCACTCCGGGGAGAAATATCCAGTGTCGTGTTTGGTCAAATAGCAAAGACTTTATTCTTACAATTGTTTGCGCAACTTTCTAGTACATCGACATCTAGAGTTTGGTTTTGGATGTCTATGGTTACACGATGAGAACACATGTCACCATTTGATTGGTTAGATGATGATGGGCACGAGTATATCCCATCAGCACCATACTCCATTCTCCCCAAAGCTTTCAATCGCCCACTGATGACTGTTCCTCGGGCTTCGAATCCCTGTCAAAATGAAATACAATCGTAGAAAAGTCAATAGTCTCGTACCCTCCTTCATTTCAAAAGATAGTTGTCCTGGTCACATTCAAATCAATATTCGTATGATGAATAAAACAATTTCCCACTTGAAATTTCCTAAATGTTCCAATCAAGCACCAGAAAAAACTTGATGTGTGGTTGTGGCTGCTGTTGTTGGCCATTCATATGGCAGTTTGAAGTATGAAGTTTATGTTCCACATTTACATCACAAAACAATTTAACTTCTTTTCAACAATTTTTTTAAAGCGTATAAGCATAGATTACAAAATAATTTAAAGATTTCAAATCAAGTATAATGTACGGAAAACAGGTACTAAGTTTCGAAATAGATATACAGTCAATGTTCTACAATGTAAAATGTGGGGAGCCTAAATAAAAAGCATAGCCTGTATGTGAATAGGGTCCCGTACTTAGTAACATAATATAGTAGGTCTGAATTAAAAAGTGAATTGATATCAAACATTACTGGTCCAGTTATGGTGCCCTAGTCGGGAGGGAACACTGGAATTACTTGGTGGGTGGGTAAAACGCAACGGGGGAGGGGTGGTCTTGGAGGGGGCATTAGTGGTTGTTCTCTTCTTTTCATGTCGCCAAAAATCAACAATTATATCAGCTTCACATAGTAAGTCATGCATTGTGTTATAGCCAAAAACAATATCAGTATAACACGATGTTTTATTTGTATTAGTGACATTACCAGGAAACTCGATTGTAAAATCATTGAATAAGGGAGTTTACAGATACAATCTGCGCATGGGCAGATAAAGGTCATTTGTACCAAAATGGTAAAACTCACAAAGATGAATACTGGATATGCGCTCATGAAAGATATGTAACATTATTCATTTATGCACCAACGGTACATTCTATGATACGCAGGTGGAAGTATTCTTTTCAAGAGGTCAAACAAAAGGTATTCATGAAGCACATCTAGGACTTTGGCAGCTATTATTCTAAGATGCTCAAAGTGGAACTTCTCCATGTGTAAAAGATCTGTGGATATTTGGGGTCATTATTGTGTACCATGTGCTATCTGTAAACTCCCTTATAGTTATGTTATTTCATTTTCTCTTGTTTACTGCATGAGTAATTTTTGTTACAAGAATACCATGTAAAAAAAACTTTGAGTTGAATTTATTTGAATAAGTCTTGTCAAAATTAATGGTTTTAAATAACTAAATAAACAGTATCCACACACACAGTCAACATCAAATCTTAAAAAGTAAGCCAACCAACTTTTCTACTCTTCAGGCATTTTCATGTTTATGACCAAATTTAATTAATTATTCATATAAATTTATGGGTGTCCCTTAAAAAAGTGTTATGTTTATTTTAATGCTCAGTAAAATGCAAGCCAACAAAATATCTAGCATATTATCTAACCTTTGTTGGGTCATCGAAGGAAGGAAATTCATTGAGAAGGACACCAAGAACTCCCGAGATGATGACCAGCAGAAAAACGAGTAACATGACCGCGGACGGGTACTTGACCAAGAACTGAGAATACCTGAAAATGTTAAACAAAGGACGTAAATTGATAACCAGTGCATTCGATGACGGACATTTTCACCAAGTTCAAACAACCCAATAACGAATGGAGAGGTACACCGGAGAGGTGAGTCGTTTTACACAACTAGAATGTTTTGTTTTTCACGATTAATTTCTACAGTGCGTCCAAGAAAAACGAAACCGAGGATTATCGATGTTTTATCATAACGTAATCACAATCATAATTAATAAATGACACATATTTGTAAAGCTTAGATCCTCTTCTTTCATTTGATGCAAATCATATGATGCATTTTTCACGCATGAGTGATTATAAACAATTTGAAGAGAGGGAACCAAAAAGTCATTCGGCGGACGGTATCTCAATTTCAAAGAGAAAATCACAATTCTAGAAAGTTCAGTTTCTGCCCTTTCATATGACACCTCAACAGGTGCGGATCCAGGGGGGTCCGAGCGGGCCTTGCCCCCCCCCCCCCCCCCCGCAAAAAAAAAAAAAAAAAAGGAGAGAGAGAGAGAAGGAAAAAAAGGGAAAGGGAAAAAGGAGAGAAAGGGAAAAAAAAAGAAGAGGAAGAAGAAAAGAAAAGAGGGAAGAAGGAGATCGGGGGGGGGGCAAAGGACTTGCCTCCCAGGCTGTTGCCATCCTCCCTCCCCCCGCCCCCAATCAAAAATAAAAGAGAAGGAAGGAAAGGGAAAGGGAAAGGGAGAGAGGAGAGAAAGGGAAAAAAAAGAAAGGAAGAAGAAAAGAAAAGAGGGAAGAAGGAGATCGGGGGGGGGGGGCAAAAGGACTTGCCTCCCAGGCTGTTGCCATCCTCCCCCCCCCCCAATCAAAAAATAAAAGAGAAGGAAGGAAAGGGAAAGAAAAATAGAAAAAGAGGAGATAAAGGGAAGGACAAAAGAGGAAGAAGAAAAGAAAAGAAGGAGGGATATCAGTTGCAATTTTCCCGCCAACAAGTTGTGGATCGGGGGGGGGGGCAAAAGGCCCTAGCCTTCCCCCCCCCCCCCGTCCCCGCTAAAAAAAAAAGAGAGAAGGAAGGAAAAGGTAAAGAGGAGAGCTAAAAGGGAACCAAAAAAAAGGAAGAAAAAAAGAAAAGGGAGAAAAGAAGCGGAGATCAGTTGCGGTTAATCCCGCCAACAATGTGTGGAGCAGTGAGGACCAAAATGACCTTACCCCTCCCCCCCCCCCAGCAAACCTAAAAGAGAGATAAGGAAGGGAAGGGAAAGGGAAAGAGGAGAGAAAGGGAAAGAAAAAAAAAGAGAATGAAGAAAGGTAAGGGATATTAGTTGCAATTTTCCCGCCAACAAGGTGTAGATCGGAGAGGGGGGGGGGGGGGGGTTGGCCACTGGCGTACTGAAAGGGGAGGGGGGGGGGCTTTGGAGAAATAGAATTCAAACGTGGTTTATTTCTAATTTCATAACGGTGGTTTACAAATAATGCTGAAATGAGATAATTTTCCGAGATTTTTCCTCACTTTATGCGTTTGTTCGAAAATGACAAATTCCTAAATTTACAGCCAGGCAAGAAAATGCTTCTTGAGATCCCTACATATCAGGGCCCGCGGAACGGCGGGGATCGGTATCCTCGAGCCCCCCCCCCCCCCCCACACACACACTTTCTTTGAAAAAGTATATTAAAGAGAAATAGAAAGAAAGAGAGCGAGAAAGAAAAAATAGTTAACTGCCAGTGTCACATAATGGGGTATCAAAATATGCATATCTGACCATGATTAAATGCCTAAAACCCCAAGGGCTCTGGCCCCTGGATTCCACCTAAGGCCCTAAGGCGGGCCCTTAGATGCTCATCTGACGGTCATTTAATGCCTAAAACCCCTGATTTCTGGGGGCTCAGCCCCCTGGACCCCACGCCAAATAGTGTCCTGCCAGTGTCAAAAATAATAAGGTATCAAAAATGCTCATCTGACCGTAATTAAACTCCTAAAACCCTTGAGATTCCGGGGCTCCGCCCCTTGAACCCCAAGTCAATTAGTGACCTGCCACTGTAACAATTAGGTATCAAAATAATGCTCATCTGACCGTAGTTAAAATTTTAAACCCCTGTGCTTCCGGGGCGGACAACCCAATAAACAGAACACTAAAAAGTAACCTCTTTTGGGAGTGTATTTTAAGTGATTTTAAAGTATAGTGCCTTTTGAACTAGATTTAAACGTTATCGACACGTGCCTTCCTTTAAACAAAAAAGGTACTCCTGTTCACGTTTTCATCTAACCTAAAAACCACCAGTTTATCTCGCGACTGGAGTAACGTGATTCCACTTACCTCTGTAAATCAAGTGTTTATGTCCAAATAACCACTTGACCAAGCAACGAGTTTTTTGTCCGTTATCCGATGGTGGCGATAAATACGTAATTATTTGGTCTTGTATGCACCTTTATCGATTGGTTTCACAGGTTATCCAAGGTTGATGGTAATAATCACGTTACTTACACCGGCTAATCATCTTATTGTTCTGTCCGTGAATCTCTGGTTATATTAAATTAGTAATTCTGAGGTGTCTTACACGCCTCTTTAAATGGTTTCAAAGTTACCATAAATTTCTTGGTGATGATCACGTAGTTAAAACTGATTACTAATCTAAGCTGTGAATCCGTGATATTTAGGTGTGAAAAATTAGTAATTATCAGGTGTCTTAAAACACCTATTTAAATGGTAGTCAAAGTTGCCAACAGTTCCACGGTGATGATCTAGTGACTCAAACGGAATATTAATCTAAGCTGGGCATACGTGACTTTTACGTGGGAAAAATTAGTTATCGTTAGGTGTCTTAAAAGACCTATTTAAATGGTAGTCAAAGTTGCCAGCAGTTCTGCGGTGATGATCTCGTGACTCAAACGGAATATTAATCTAAGCTGGGCATACGTGACTTTTAGGTGTGAAAAATTAGTCATTATTAGGTGTCTTAAAACACCTATTTAAATGGTAGTCAAAGTTGCCAACAGTTCCACGGTGATGATCTAGTGACTCAAACGGAATATTAATCTAAGCTGGGCATACGTGACTTTTAGGTGTGAAAAATTAGTCATTATTAGGTGTCTTAAAACACCTATTTAAATGGTAGTCAACGTTGCCAGCAGTTCCGTGGTGATGATCTCGTGACTCAAACGGAATATTAATCTAAGCTGGGCATACGTGACTTTTAGGTGTGAAAAATTAGTCATTATTAGGTGTCTTAAAACACCTATTTAAATGGTAGTCAACGTTGCTAGCAGTTCCGCGGTGATGATCTCGTGACTCAAACGGATTATTAATATAAGCTGGGTATTCCGTGTTTTCCAGGTGTGAAAATGAGTTATTCTTGGGTGTCTTGATGGTTTCACAGTTACCATTTAAGTTCCGTGGTGATAATCCCGTGACTGTTGGCATATTTCTATGTTCACCAGTTGATAACTGACTGTTGGCATATTTTCATTGCACCAGTTGATAACTGGAGTGTGCATATTTCCAGTTGCACCAGTTGATGACTGAGTGTTGACATATTTCGAGTTGAACCAGCTGACACCAATTAATTTGCATATTGAATATGGGGTGCGTGCAGATCTATGTTTTTTAAACAATTTATCTGAATTTACAGCATATTTCTTATTTACTGTTGATTTAGTTATATGCAATTCATTTCGAAAATACTACAAATATAAATTACCAGTTATTAGGACATTTCGCTACTTCGTATAAATTACATTTAGTTAAACATGAATAAGGGAAACAATAACTATGACCTAAAATAATTTCAATAAAGTACAAGTATACAATTTTTTTTCTCGATTAATTCAATTATGTAAGTCTACTTATTACCAATGCATTTACATTGGAAATACAGAGTATTGAAGTACTGTTGCTGTTCAACTGGTTGGAAGTTTTACCAAATGGTTTTAATGGCTCAGCTAGACCAGTTGAATTATAACTGGCCTGGATCAACTGGATCATTTAGCCCATTTCAATTTCCAGGGTTACCAGTTATATGGTTCATCAACTGGACCAGTTGCAACTAGCTTTCTCTTCTGGGATGTTTGCACCCCCCCCCCCCCCCCCAAACCCTCTCTAATCCCAAACTGCTTCCGGCGCGCCTGGACGTAATTATGTAAGATCGAAGACACGATGTTCAGAAACGGGATGAGAACGTCAATATGTTGGTTCATTTATTGTGTAACATTTGCGTAATTATTGGGTTAAACGCGGGTTACAGTAACATACTTCCTCTTCGACGTAAATTTTACGTCGAAGTAAATGATTCATCTCAAGTCAGCCTCGTAATATTCACGTGAATTTCACGCAGATATTTTGACTAAAACTATCACTAACGCTTCACGTGTTTCTGTGACGCGATAATTTCGTTTATGAAGATGTAATTTCATAACCAAACAAACACGGGAGTGTTAGGTTTACAAACCATGGTCTCCAAGGTAGGGATAATCACGTGATTATAATGGTGATTATAATGGTGATATTGCAGTGACAATTGCGTGATTTAGTGCACGTGTGTTTTAAGTTACCTAGTGCAATAAACGTATTAACACATTTACGTAAATGTCAGGTGTTTGAAGAACGTAACTCTCCTCAAGTCGATACCTTGATATTGACGTGATTTTCACGTGATTTTGTTTATTGGGAAGGTATCAACATATGTTCATCTGACCGCAGGCGCGTAGCCAGGGGGGCGGTGGGGTGGTCCCCCCATAAACGCCGGCCAAAAAAGAGAGAAGTGAAAAGGGGACGTAGGAAGAAAAGGGAATAGACATAGAACATTTTTGAAAGGATTAAGAATCGAGAATGGTACAACGAATCGTCTTCTTTCTCTATTGAATTAATGAAACGTCAAAGCTTCCGCGCTTTGCGCGGGGAGGGGGGGAAAAATTAATTTAGACAAGAATTAAGAGTCGAGAACGGTACGACGAATAGTCTTCTTTCTCTAATGATTTAATGAAACGTAAAAGCTTCCGCGCTTCGCGCGGGAGGGGGGAAACTGAGATTAGACGAGGATTAAAAGTCATAACGGTACAACGAATCGTCTTCTTTCTCTAATGATTTAATGAAACGTAAAAGTGGGGGGGGGGGGAAACTGAAATTAGACGAGGATTAAAAGTCATAACGGTACGAAGAATCGTCTTCTTTCTCTAATGATTTAATGAAACGTAAAAGCTTTCGCGCTTTGCGCGGGAGGGAGAAACTATTTTTTTTTTTTCAAGAGCGGTACAACAAATCTTCTTCTTTCTCTAATAATTTAATGAAACGTCTAAAGCTTATGCGCTTCGCGCGGGAGGATGGGGGGGAACTGAATTTAGACAAGGATTAAGAGTCGAGAACAGTACAACGAATCGTCTTCTTTCTCTAATGATTTAATGAAACGTAAAAGCTTCCGCGCTTCGCGCGGGTGGGGGGGAAACTGAAATTAGACGAGGATTAAAAGTCATAACGGAACAACGAATCGTCTTCTTTCGCTAATGATTTAATGAAACGTAAAAGCTTCCGCGCTTCGCTCGGTGAGTGGGGGGTGGGGAACTGAATTTAAACGAGGATTAAAAGTCATAACGGTACAACGAATCGTCTTCTTTCTCTAATGATTTAATGAAACGTAAAAGCTTCCGCGCTTCGCGCGGGTGGGGGGGGGGATACTGAAATAGACGAGGATTAAAAGTCATAACGGTACGACGAATCGTCTTCTTTCTCTAATGATTTAATGAAACGTAAAAGCTTCCGCGCTTTGCGCGGAAGGGAGAAACTATTTTTTTTTTCGAGAGCGGTACAACAAATCTTCTTCTTTCTCTAATAATTTAATGAAACGTCTAAAGCTTCCGCGCTTCGCGCGGGAGGATGGGGGGGGAACTGAATTTAGACAAGGATTAGGAGTCGAGAACGGTACAATGAATCGTCTTCTTTCTCTAATGATTTAATGAAACGTAAAAGCTTCCGCGCTTCGCGCGGGTGGGGGGGGGGGGAAACTGAAATTAGACGAGGATTAAAAGTCATAACGGTACACGAATCGTCTTCTTTCGCTAATGATTTAATAAAACGTAAAAGCTTCCGCGCTTCGCGCGGTGAGGGGGGAGGGGGGTGGGGAACTGAATTTAGACGAGGATTAAAAGTCATAACGGTACAACGAATCGTCTTCTTTCGCTAATGATTTAATGAAACGTCGAAGCTTCTGCGCTTCGCGTGGGAGGGGGAAACTGAGTTTAGACAAGGATTAAGAGTCGATAACGACACAACGGATCGTCTTTTTTCTCTAATAATTTAATAAAACGTCGAAGCTTCCGCGCTTCGCGCGGTAGGGGGGTGGGGAGGGGGAAACTGAATTTAGACAAGGATTAAGAGTCGAGAACCGTACAACGAATCGTCTTCTTTCTCTAATAATTTATTGAAATGCCAAAGCTTCCGCGCTTCGCGGAGGAGGGAGGGGAAAAACTCGCCACTCCCTGCACCCACCTACCCCTAATTACGTTACTGCTGGTTGCCATTACGTACCAATATTTGGCTCGCATAATTTCATATTTGGGCCTCCCCCCCTAATAAATCCTGGATCCGCGCCTGCACCTCAATCAGGAAAAATGAGTGAGGAATAACAAAATTCTGTTTGTTTAAAGTAAGGTTTGCATTTCCATAATTTTATTAAACGAATTTGTTTTCACTGGCTGGCTGCCATAGCATCAACCGGAATTGACAACAAATATAATTTTCTCTTTGAAATTCAAATACCGTCCGCCAAATGACTTCTTTGTTCCCTCTCTTCAAATTGATTTTAATCACTTATGCGTGAAATATGCATCATACGAGTTGCATCAAATGAAAGAGGAAGATCTAAGCTTTTAAAATATGTGTCATTTATTAACTATAATTGTGATTAAGTTTTGATAAAACATCGACAATTTTCGGTTTCGTTATTTCTTGGACGCACAGTACAGTATTACTATAGAAACACGCTGATCACATTTAAGTGGTAATCATACTAATGGTTACCCCCGTTTGTCGCGAACCATTTTTATTAATAAACTTAAAGGTTTTTAATCAGCTAATCACGTTCCATAATTAATATTTGATCTCCTTTCCCTGATTGATGTACGTCAGTGTTCCTATGGGAAAGTTTTTTTTTGCAATTCTGGTTGCATATAATCATATTGGTTCAGATGCTACGAAACATAATAGCTGCATTGTCGTGTGGGAGATGACACTTTTGTGTACTACCAACAGGAATGTTCGAATCCATGGTCCTGTCTTGTAAGAGTTGCGATTGATCCAAACCAATCACAAGTCCTCTAATCAATAGCAAATTTACAGTATCCTATATCTTATTAGCTGCAATTGATACCAATCGCCCCAAATTGCGATTAATCGCAACGCTGTCTATGATATGGCTAACTTTTTGATTGTATTTTTAGCAACGAATCTTGTCATTGGTCATTTCTTTCTTTCTCTCTCTCTCTCTCTCTCTCCCTCTCCCTCTCTCTCTCTCTTTCTTTCTCTCTCTCTTTAGGTGTCGGGGAAAGACATTGACATAAAGAACTAGTTGAATTTTTATGACATACTTTAAGATACCATAAAACCTAGAATTCATCCCTAATACCAAGCAATGTTTTGGTATTCTATGTTTTGAAATCGTTATTAATCACTACATCTATAAATTTCGACAAAAAGTAAAACTCTCAGCTATTTTTTTCCTACAGGATAAAACGCTCCCATGTTGGCGATTTGAAGGAACGAGTGAAAAAAAAGAGTCTTTTCGGACGAATGTACTGTTTACAAAGTCATTTACTCTAATAAAAACGTTACACCGTCAGGCCCTATTTATGGTATGTGTGTAGTTAGAGGCCCATTTCCAGTTAATTCAAAGGGGAAGATAACCCTTAATACCCGAACCTTTAGAATTATCCTTTAGCAGAATTGCTGGAATTCAATGGTTTCAATCTATCTTGATTAAAAAGTTTGTATATGAGTGTGGTTGTGACACATTTATTCATGAGTTATGGGAACAGCGGTTGCTTCCACTAGGTCTGCCACGATATAAACTCAAACACGTTATATAATTAACGCAAAAACGTCAGTGATAGAATGTGTAATGAAAGAGACAGTGGTCCTCTAACGAATTTTGATTCAATAACTCTTGAAGTAAAACCGGTTTCTCTGTACTGTTTTTGCTGTTATAAATCAACAAACCTCTTTCCAATGTTGCGGAAATTCCCACCAGGTTCCTCTCCGTCGATTCTTTCGCCATCATGCGGGACATCGTTCTCAGGTCGGTGATCGTTACGGACATCGACGGGGGAATCATTCGGATGGACCGCGTTATCATCGGTTGAAGGGCTAACTTTCATGACGAGACCCGGGGGTGGTCTCTCTTCGGTATAAGTGACGCCCGCAGGACCTTCGGAAAAGGAAGAAAAAGATTGAACCTCTTCTGTAAACATCGTCTATCTACGAAATCATTCGCATCAGGGATCATAAAGTAAAACATATTTTACAGTTTTTGGGGTAACATAATAAAATGCATGTACTGATTTTTTTTTTTTAAGACCTTGTTAGTTGCATGGACTACTATCATGTCTGAAATCCTACATCATTGTCCATAGCTTATCTATTTACAAAAGTAATATGTTGTTGTTGTCCGAGCTCTCTCATATCGGGTACAAGGTCATTACATTGCATTATAGATGTAAAGCAAAGTCAACAACATTATGGCGCCTACAAACGTAGCCTTAGGCATAGTATTGGAGACTTTTCATTTCCTTCTCCCTTTTCTTCGTCTTTGATATTATAATTTGTATTATTGTAATAATTATCCTTTGTTGGTGTCATTGTTGTCGTTTTTATTATTATCATTAGTAGTAGTGTCAGTAGTACTAGACTAGTAGTAGTAGTAGAAGTAGTAGTAGTAGTAGTAGTAGAAGTAGTAATAACAAAAGTACCATTATCATAATCATATTTATCACCATGCATCACCATCACCATCAAAATCATCATCATCATCATTACCATCATTATCATCATTCTCATCATGATTATTGTTATTATTATATTAACAAATATCCACATCATAAATAGTCTATACTCTAGAAAACACAGACTTAACGCTGATGATGTGAACTAAAAAAAAATATCCCAAAATATCTTCAAGGTGATATACGAAACATATCCGAAATTCTTTTCAATCAAGCACATAGCCCTATTGTGTCTCTTTGATTTGACATGATAGAAAATTGAGAATTGGAAAATAGTTGCAAAGAAAAAAACAGATGTTGGAAACTTGCAAATATGATAATGACAACTGTCTTAAAGCATATCTGCACTAGCTTGGCCAGGAGGGATTGGTATTGTTATTCATTTTCCATATCACAATATTAAAAACAATACAATGAAAATGCATGTACATAGTAAAATCAATGGTATAGTGAATGGCTGGATAACCAATTCAGCTGTGTTAGTATAATAAAACTGATGAGACCTCTTTGCATGGTCACTGACAGATGGTTATATCATCAAATCAGTTCTCAATTAACATAAGAAAAAGGGTACCAATGGTCACCGATTAGGCATTGTTTGCTACATGTGCCATGTGCCATGTGCCATGTGCCATGGGTAACCTCATTGCACTCATAATCCACAGTACATAGACTGCGAGACCCCAAGCCCTTTAGCGGAAAAAGTAGGGCACAATCATGCTCTGACGGAAATTCCTCAACAGTCAACTGCCCCATCCACAGTCGATATCTGACACTATACCAACTGAATTCCCAACTGCAATGCTGGACAGACACTAAATACTATACCTATATATCCATATTACCTAACGTAAAACTCACTCAGAACCCTAACCCTGAAGCTACATAGTTTTTCTTTGATGAAAATATGGCAAGGAGTCCCTATCTCTGTAGTATACCCTCGTACTTCATGGCTTTACCAGTGGTATACAATTGATATTTTAAGTGAAGTCGATGTTTGAATTGGGCTAGAGCAATAATTACAATAATGGTAACATATGGGATATACCCTGCATGTACGACATGCCTTGTGGAACAACATTGGTGACATTATTGATAATAAAGGAATGCAGTAAATTTCAAACCGCTGCTGTCATTTGACTAATGATATGAATAATTAGGAGAATCTTTGCTAAAAGATTATAGACCACTAGACCCCCGCCCCAATACGAAAGCTAGACCAATTATTGTCCACCTGTATATTACGGGACGCTAGACAATATCGCCTATATACGCATAAATGTATCCCTATCAATTATTAGTGCCTTACATAATGACGAATCTTTCATTCATATAATCTCGAACATTTGAGGAAACTTTGCAAATTGATTTCATTTGCAACATTATAGGTCTTCTTTTTTTTTTAAATTAGAAAATGTATACATGAAATAGTAATACTTAGATTTCCTACTATTAAACATGCAAAGAGGGGTATTTTATGTAATCTAAGAAACAAAATCAAAAATCAGTTTTGTTGTAACATTGACTGCACAGTAAACACATATTCGAATCTTATCTTTTTCATATTCTTAAATTGAATCGCTGAATATAAGGTTGCGAAGCCCATACGTATTTGTATTATATAATTCAATGTATATATATATATATATATATATATAATCATCAATATGTAGACTCAATAAAGGAAGGAAGCAGACCGTTTAAATCATTTCGTAAACATAATCATAGTACGAAGAAGAAAAAAAATTGTAGCATTTTCCCACATTTAGAGAGTTCCTTTCAAGCCAAATTTTAATCTAAAATGTAATACGTTTATTAACCATTTTCATTAGTGAGCCAATATTTTTCGATACATTTTTTCCCGGGACTTTCTTCATCTTCTTTTATAAACCGTCTTATTAGGGTGATCACACTGCCTGAACACACAGTCTGCCCCGCGAACACACACACAACAGCAGTCAGTTGGTAGAAATAGCAATTTTTGTAAATTTATTTTAAAAAAACCCGAAACAATATTTTTTAATTTTCATTTCACATATATTTCAAGCATACCTTTAATTACAATTCTGTGTAGTTTCATTGTTATAGGCATGTGGGAAATATGTTGATTATTTAATTAGAATATTGTCTTTTCAGCCATGTGTGACATGGCCCGCTGATCGCCCATTGACTCGCGCTGCTAGTATTCTGCGTGGTGAAAATGTACCTCAATGTATAAAACTCTCCTACAAAAAATGCAATATGCTCATATGTTTCACTCATTGAATCAATTTGTTGTTTACACTCAAGGTAGCCACAACTGTACTGGGGTCACCAAACTTTTTTTCACTCTAAAATTTAGTCCCTGTGGAATGTTATTGCCTGTTGAATGGCTTCTCGGAAAATCGTCACAAATCCTCAAATCTGAAATTTTTAAAAAAGAAAAATATAATGTGATGTAGCTGAAAGTCTGCAAATTCTTATCATTTGATCGGTTTTTCTAAACAATTTGTGAAACATATAAGGAAATAGCTGTGACGGTGATCCAAGTAATTTCCATCGCCATATTTTATTGGCATTGCAAAAATATTTGTATTTTAATGTAAATATTTGGTGTAAATATGATCTATAAATATATGATTTAAAAAATGCCAACAAAATGAACAGTTTGACTTTCCTATATATATATAATTAGCTGAAATGACCTAAATTGCATATTTGATGAATATTCATGATTTTTTCTTCTTCAAATAAAATATATTTCCATACCTGTCTGATATACATAGGTTTCACTGATGTATCATATTCGGTTTTGATTTAATTACATATGCGCATATTAATTAGACGGACTTAGTTATTTTCACAACTTTTTCATAATTTATCTGCAGATTCGCAAAAATGGCAAAAATTACTTATTTTGTTGGCTTCTGTTTTCAAAACGGTAATAGATATATGAATTATCTTTTGATGATATTTTAGTGTCTGATAATTTAATCTATTATTTGTGTCCGAGAAAGTGATGACTTAAGTTGTCAACTTTGTCGAATTTTGCCATTTTTGCCAATTTGACCATTTCTGGCAGGTTTTTCGGTAATTTTGCGATATCAAAAAAATGGTATAAAATCACAACGCATTGACCGATTTCAATTCTGTTTTTTGTTTTTTTAAGCTTTCATAAAGCTTGATCATTTGCAATCATCAAATAACATGTGTTTGTTGTATTTATTTTTGGTGCGCTATACCTGGTCTTATGTATTCCAACCTATAGTGGTAATAAATGAATGAATTAATAATACAATGTCTACAATACAATATTATTTCTTTAAGATATGATGAAATATTTACCGTAATAGTGGTTCCACACAAAATACCTATTTTATCCTTCGTATATGTCTTCAAGAAATTATCCGTTTCTGCCGGTATCGAGGAACAACGTTCATATCCTAAGTCATATTAAACGGAAAACTGTTATTTGGAGTACGAGTCGTTCGCAAGACAACAGGTTGTCTGCGTGACAACTGGCGGAACTGGTATTTGTACGCTTCATATTATGCTCCACTCAAATACTTTGGTAGGCGGGAGAGGCCCAAGCGAGACACTGTCCGTCGCTGATGGATACATTCATTTATATTGCCATCGACGGTTACGGTGTGATATCGATCGTATATTAATATAACGCTCAAATAAACATTCTGTGTCGTACTAAAAAGAAATGCAGTGTGGTGTCAAATTGAACAAGAACCATCATAGGCAGCAATATGGTAACCGACCATAACGAAAACGGGTGTGGCTGCTAATGTAAGATTATGTTATTACAATGGATGGAAATAAAAATTGTGAGAATCGAAATGTCTTGAAGCGAAAGACCTTTTTGTAAGATCTAACCCCACCCATTTTCTCTTTCAAGTTTTTTCTTCTCCATCTCCTTTTTCTTTTCCTTCATCTTCTTTTTCTTTTTCTTCTTTCTTCTTCTTCTTCTTCTTCTTCTTTTTCTTCTTCTTCATCTTCTTCTTCTTCTTCTTCATCATCTTCTTTTTCTTTTTCTTCTACTTTTTCTTCTTCTTCTTCTTCTTCTTCTTCTTCTTCTTCTTCTTCTTCTTCTTCTTCTTCTTCCATTTCTTCGCCTTTTCTTTTCCTTTCTCTCAATATAGAATGAGGGATGATTTTTTTTTCTCATGGAGAATGGGCTGACTATAAGAGAGGGACAATACCCCAACACCCATTTGCTATCACTGTCTCAAAAAGCCCCATCTTTTGATTGAATCGCCTGCATAAATTATGCTGAAATTGGATCGTTTTATTTTCAAGGAATAATTCCACGCTTCCACAACTAACTCTTATCGCATCAAATTTTAACATTTAGCAAATCAGCCAAAGTTCATTTATGTTTTTCTTTAAAAAACATGTCTTTTGTCATATATTGCTCATGACTGAAATGACTACACAATGTATTTACCTGCTCATACCAAATTACAATGTCGCAAAGTGGTTCATGTTTTTACCATATAGATTTCAATCGAGCGTCTGGGAAGCCAACCGATATTCAGTTCACTTCATTATACATTGCCTTATTAAAATGCTAAATGCTAAATATATAATGCATTGCATAACATTAGAAGCAGTGACTATTTCCACAATTCAGTAAGTGGAATCCACTTCATGCCGGTTTCCTTAGCAACCCATCGTTTTCTATCGCTGAAGTGGAAATTATGCTTTCCAGTTCAGTGTTCTCAGATTGCGGTTTAATAGAATAGTAGCTCTGCAGCTTCATTTTCAATATTACCAGATTCGGAATTCGATAAGAAAATATGGACAAACCAAAGACGAAATATGATGGGTGATCCATCATTACATTCTGGTTGGGAAAATCCCTCCTCATTGTTACTTGTTTGCAATATGCCTATTGTAACAAACCATACAATGCAATATTACTAAGGCGGATACAGGATTGAAAAATGCTTTATAATTATGATTGATTGATTGATTTTATTTCATTTCATATAACAATTGTTTGCACAATAAAGAACATAGTTGACAAAGTAAGATCAAAATTATGAAATGAAACAGGAACCTACTGGAAAGCATAGCTTGTTTTTGTAGGTTCCCAAGAATAAACTAATATGAACATTATTTTCATAAATCATTTTAAATTGTCTTAATAATTACTGTAAATAGATATAATATAATAACATATTTTCATAAACCATTTTAAAGTATCTAAATAATCAAAATATACAAAAAGAAAAGAATGAAAAAACGGGACACAAAGGACAGGAAACTGACATAATAGGATAAGACAAGACATGACAAAACAATTCATAACAGGACAAGATAAAAAAAGAGGAGGGGGAGGGGGAGGGGGGGGGGGGTAAGAGCACTTTTTTGAGGGGGTCTAACAAAATTAGGAAATATTTAGCGGCGACCTAGCCAGTCGGTGCATAAGCGGAGGGGGGGGGGTTGATTTATTTGATTCATTCATTCTCCGAATTCACAAAAAAAAACATGATATATTATACAGAACATTTACAACATAATATAAATAGGTCTAGACATTAAGAACAAACATAATATACAATGTAAAAGAGAAAAGAAGATGACAATAATGAAGTCGGAAGGACACCCAGCACAGTCAAGCCATATAGACGAGACTGTTCTTCCATGGGGTCCAAGATGATTGTTATAATATTAAATATATATTGTGTAATGAGGAACACGTGACTAAAAAAAAAAAAAAAAAAAAATTATATCCTAAAGAGAAAAAAAAAATATAAATATAACTTAAATCCAATTAACAGTTTACATGAGATCGGGTACGAAGGCAATTTGTCTTTTTAAACTACATGGGAGTTTTAGATTTGTGGGGAGATTATTGAAGTGAATAGCACCTTTGTAAGAGAACGTACGTTTACAATATTCTGTTCTGGGTTTTGCCAACAATAAGTTTCCATGAGACCTAAGCGAATAGTTGTATTGACAATATTAGAAGCAGACTTTTAAATACGGAGGAGCAAGGTCATTTAAAGCCTTATCAACCATAGTAGGTTGACGTTCATAAGGCTAATTGGCCTTTTTGTTAACCCCACATTCCCATAAAATTTTGTTTGCTCCTTCCCTTTGTATTTTTCTTGTAATCGATCTGTTATCTGTATACCATGTTTGTATGTTTCAATATTTTTTTTATGGAGAATGAAATAAATGAAATGAAATGAATGAATTCAGATGACAGTAACGTCTAATTGTTAAAGATTTCCAGCCTAAGCGAGCATGTAATTCCCTGATTGATTGATTGATTGATTGATTGATTGTTTAAATTTTATTTCATATAACAATTGTTTGCACAATAAAGAACATAGTTGACAAAGTAAGATCAACATTATAACTTGAAATAGGAACCTGCTGGAAAGCATAGCTTGTTTTTGTATGTTCCCAAGAATAAACATAATATGAACATTATTTTTCATAAATCATTTTAAAAAGTCGTAATAATTACAGTAAAATAGATATAATATAATAACATATTTTCATAAACCATTTTAAAGTATCTAAATAATCAAAATATACAAAAAGAAAAGAATGAAAAAACGGGACACAAAGGACAGGAAACTGACATAATAGGATAAGACAAGACATGACAAAACAAAAACAAAAATAAAGCTGCACACAACAGAAGTTAGAAAGAGAGAGAGAGAGAGAGGGAGAGAGAGAGGAGAGAGAGAGAGAGAGAGAGAGAGAGAGAAGGAGAGTAAAACAGGGGAGCTGTGAGAAGTTTAACCTGTAGGAGACATGTATTTTTGTATTAGATTCTTTTTGAACCCTCTACTAAAACTATAATATGTGGGTTTATTTTTAACCGGATCTGAAAGAGAGTTCAAAAGTTTTGAGCCTGAAAACACAAAAAAAATTATTTGAGAGCAAAGTTCTTGTTTTTGGTATATGAAAAAGTTCGGCAGACCGAGTAGGATAATGATGAATATTGACATTCTTTGTAAACATCGAATAAAAAAAGTTTGGCAGTTCATTTCTATTTAAATTACACAGGAATATTCCAAGATTATAACTATAAGTCTGTTATTTTAGGATACTATGGGACTATGTGTGTGAAAAAAGGTGCATCCGTTTGCGCTCGAAAATCAGAGTGACATATAACACGCAGCGCTTTTTTCTGGAGTAATAAAATTATATTTAAAAGATAGTCAGCACAATTGCCCCAAGCTATAATCCGTAGTTTAAGTGTGGGAGGATCAACGTTGACACATGACTGTAAGGACTTATTCCAAGTATAATATACCAGTTCGTAGATACAATCTGAGCATGCGCGGATTGATCTGCGCACGCGCAGATAAAGGTCACTTGAACAAAATTGTAATACCCACCGAGACTAATACTAGATACATGCTCACACAAGTTATGTAATAATTATTCATGCATGCACCTGTGTTGCATTCTATTGAACATAGGTGGAAGTAATCTTTTCCAGAGGGCAAACAAAGAATCACCTCCATGACTTTAGCTGTGATTATTCCAAAAGGCACAAAGTTGGATTTATCTATGTTTAAAAGATATGTGATATTTAGGGTCATATGACCCATGTGCTAACTACGAACTGGTCTATTCGACATGCCCTGTTTCGAAGTTTCTGTACAGAGTTGACATATTTAGCACAGGCTGCATGTTCCATGTATTATATCACCATAGTCAAAAATAGGGAGAATAATGGCATTACATACATTTCATATTTGATAGTTCGCCATCGAGCCAACAAGCGTATGAGATTACTTACCTTGAACACATGTCATCAATATGCAAATTCCACTTTAAACTAGGATCTAACAACATACCAAGATACTTCGTAGATTGTACATGTCGTATATTTATCCCATTTACATTCAAGTTCAGCTTACTACATTTAGTAAACATTCTGGGTGAGCCAAATAACATGCTTACTGTTTTCTCACGATTGAGGCTCAATTTGGAGATATACAACCAAGTAAATATTCTATTAAGTTCAGAATTTAACAAAGACTATAGTATGGACGTTTCTGTGTGAGAAATAAATGAATGTGTCATCAGCAAATAAATGAACAGAGCATTTTTCTATATGATTTAAAATATCATCAATATAAATTATAAACATAAGCGGACACAATATAGATCCTTGGGGAACCCCGAAATCTATATTCGACTCTGATGGTGTAGATGAGTAAAAAAAAAGAAAAAAAGTACATTATACACGACGACCTTTTAAAGGGATCAGGTAACTTTGTCTCAGATTCTCAAAATTCTGGATTTAGCTCATAATGATAATTATAAACCTTTAGGTCAGTCAGGAACCCCATGACTTTTACAAGCCGATCGCCTGTCTGATTATCAACATATTTAAGATTGAAATTATAAATTTTGAAAACCGTTCGCCTGACGGTTTTCATAACACTACAGTCTACTGGGGAAAACGAGTATGGTAAAACTGGTCACTCAAAGATTTTTACTTTTTTGAGGCACTTCTTGATTATTTTGAAGCGCAATTTTTTTAGGGCTTCAATATTACACCATATCACAGACACTGATAACACGTAGGGCCGTGTATCTCAGATTTAACATTGTTAAACGATCCCTTTAAGTAACTAGCAAACCATGATAAACAATCAGATGATACACCAATCATAGATAGCTCGTTCAAAAGAATATCAGGATCAACGAGCACTATTTTTTTTTTTTTGGGGGGGGGCCTAATTCTTGAGAAAATTCTCCTTTTTTTACCAGTGGGGGTCCAGGCTCGTCGCCCCCACCCCCTTAAATTAAATTTGGTTACACTACGAAAATGGCGTATTGTATATGGTTTGCTCGCTATTTATAAGGGCCGCTATTCATAAAGGAGTGCTATTCATTTTGTCACGTGTTATAGATAGCGGTCCTTATGCATAGCGAGCTTGACCCATTAATGTTATCATCATTATTATCATTATTATCAACATCGTGTTATTATCATCATCTTATACCATCATCATCACCATCATCATCATCATCATCAAAACACTGGAATCTTCTGAACAACCAAATTATGGAGGTCTTGTACGGTTGATTAAGTATAAACATTATTTTTTAAAGATAGAATATACATATTAAATGTTCCTACCTGTAATTTGTGAAGTGTCACAAGATGTCATTTAAAGCTGGAGAAAATGAGGATTTTCCTCGATCATCTAAAAAAAAAATTACGAAAATGAAGTCTAGCTATCACCACCCGGTACGATGCACATAGACTTCCGTGTTCAAACAGTTTCCAGAGGTAAATTCACAAATGCCTGATGTAGTATAGCACGCATGTTTGTGTCAGTCCGTATATTTATTCATTATTTTATCCTGCCAATCATTCAAGTCAGAACGGCAGACATGATTCATTTTTGTCCGATCGGGTATCATTAACCAACGTAGGTAATGGAAGCAAAATAATGATTGCTTCGACTCTTGCCTATTTGCTAGCACTAAACAAGCCCAGCCCGTCTATCGATTCCCGATTCGCTTGTGAAACACCGATGACCTATTCCTGCTTTCTGCAAGCGAATTTTACGAATGGCACCATGTCCAATATGAAATACGCCATAGTCCACGACGTTTATATGCAAATGAATGAAATGTAACCTTACGAAATGATCACGCTTGAAACGAATGCTTCTTCGATACACCAAATCGAGAGAACATAACAGTCATCTATCCTCTCCAACCGGCGCTATAGTTCTCCTTAGCTATGAAAGATAACCAACAGTCTTTCTCAAGACTACACCAACAGAAACACACACTCAAGAAAGAAAGATTACCGAGAGTCCTTTTCAGGACTTCCCAATCCCCCCCCCCCCTCTCTCACGTGGTGCAACCGTAAGCCTATTACAGTCATGTAGATCTTTGTGCTAAATTATATATACGGTTTAATAATGCCTGAAGCGGCTTATAGTGAGATACATGTACATAACGACATCACCCTCTGCACAATCCCTTTATTCTCTCTCGTCTCGTCTCTCCATCCCATCATTTCTGAGTATAATTGCATCCCTTTTCTTCCATTATATCCATTTTCTGCCACCTTTAATGATATGCATTGACCTAGTTACATTTTGCCTGCCATGCATCATACATGCATCATGTCTGTAATTTTCCCTTACTTCCGTAGTCTTTCTCCCACTTTTTATTTCGGTTTCATGGCGATGTATTTTTATGTCACTATGTACACATGTACACTGAGTCTCAGAATAGGATTTCGCAACCATGCTTTAATACAAAACTATTCCAAATCATTCATGATTATGTTATGGATACTAAGCAGTTCGGATACGGAAATGTCAACCTTGGAGACCCCCCCCCCCCCCCCTCCCCAACATCCCCTCCCCCTCCCCCTTTTGCCCACACCGTCAGAAACAAGACTATGCAATAAATATACACAGAATTAATCATATTAATGCAGCAGCCTATACATTATAGGCAGACACGCGGAGATGGTTTGTTGCATGGTCGCACTCAGTGAAACTGCATTAGAACAAACAAATTCACCGACGTCCGTTTCCATAGCAACACTGAGTGAATGCGTAGGAAACGCCCAGCTAATGGCGGCCATCTAGCATATACAGAGCTCATACGTTGGGTACTTCATGGCCCTTACAACACAGAGAGGTTTAGGTAATTTCAATTTATTTCCCTTCAGCGTTCAGTTAGGGTCCATTTACGAACGGCTCATACAGTTGTCATTTTTACTTGTATACCTAACAAGTATAGGCCTACTCCACAACTTTAATCGAAATTTTTTTAGAGGGGTAAAAACAAATACATAGAACATGCCCGAAAATCTACACATTTTGTATAAGAGAGAGGCGATGCTTCAGTGGTAGAGCAGTGGTCTCGTGACCGGGAGGTCCCAGGTTCGAAACCAAGTCGATGCCCTAGTGCACTTTGGTAAAGCATTAATCCTCGTTATCATTCCCTCAGAGAAGACTTAAAGCCGTCAGTCTCCTGACTGCTTACTTACAGACATTCACATGTTTTCTTAACAGTCAGGTAAAAACAACCAACCAAATGTATGAGAGAAAACAAAGCTATAACAATTTGGTTTGGAAACGATTGAACTTCTAGAGAAAAGAAAATGGAATTTGTTGTCGATCTCTTTTTCCATATCTATTAGAATGAAAGGAGCAGATACCAATTGATTGTGTAAATCATCGCACAGTCGAAAAGCCTACAAAAAAGTAGAGAAATAATACAATAACATCTTGTTACATGTCAAATAAGAATCGCCCCACCCCACCCCACCACACCACACAAGGAGTAAATTTAATATAACGCAATAATTATTTTAAAAAACGAAAGGGGGGATACAGATCTGTCCTTTTACACACGTATATCAACTGTATGGGTTTCTTGAAAGCGTTATTTTTTTCATTATTATGGCCTTGCGGTATAATTGTGACGATGAATAATTAATAACTCCTTTACCAGGTACGCTGTGTATATTTGTTATCAACATTGGAAGAATAATGGATTCTACTACTACATGACTATATTTAAGTGCTTGCCATCGTACGTAGGCTATATACCAACAGGATCGTGATTAACATGACATAGCACCCAGAATCATCATTTTAATTATATACCGATTATCTGTACTCCAACTGCTAACGTTACGTAATCACGCTAATTATAGTATGAATGTATAGTATATGTCGTTATATTTCATATAATGTATTAACTATTATATAATCACGGTAGAGGTTTACGGTACACCATGTGTAAAGTCCTAGAAGGACTAAGGAAAGTGGATAGAAAATAGAAGTGAAAATAGAAAGGCGAGAAAGTGGAGGTTGGAAGGAAGAGTATCTTTCAGAAGTGCAGTGGCGGATCCAGGGGTGGGCCGAAACGGCCGCGGCCCCCCCCCCCTATTGGCGAAGCAAAAAAAATTGAGAAGGAAAAAAGAGAAAGAAAAAAAGAAGGAAAAAAAAGGGGGAAAAAGGAGAAGATAAAAGAAAAGAGAACAAAAAAGTAAAGAAAAGAGAGAGAGTTCAAAAAAGAGGAAAGAAAAAGAAGAGAGGAGCCGGGGAGAAAGAAAGACAACGAAATGGCACTAACAATTAGTGACAGTAACGACGAATAAGGGAAAGACAAGGGGAAGGGGGGGGTGCGTGAAGGCGGATGCATTGAGGGGAGGGGGGGGGGAGGGGTGACTGGCCGTATTCTTATTTTTAGATTATGCGAAACTGAGTCGAAATTATGCTTCTTTTCAAAACAATCTTAGCATGCTTGTTTATGTTAAGCCGGAGTGCATGAAAAGGTTAGTGTTGAAACACTTCTGAAAAGGCCGCACCCGGCCCCTCCAAAGAACGGCAGAATGGTAATCTATAAATTATGGGGTCATTCTTGATGGCTTTTGAGTCGTTATTAAGGAGGGGGCCGGCCCTACTCAAATGGTAGTGACCGTAACGATGGATAAGGGAATAAGGAGGAAGGGATGCACATGCAGGCGCGTACGCAGGGGGGGGGGGTCGAACCCCCCTCAAATTTTTGTCAAGTTGTCAAGTTGGTCCTGATGTGTATAATGCGTAGACCAGGGGTTCTCAAACTTTTTCTTTGACGGTCCAGAAGCGATTTCTATGAAAGCTGTAAGGTCCGAAATGACACTTGTATACTGAAGATAATGAGGCTTGTTTTTGGTCTATATCTGATCCAAGGAGAATTGTTACAATTTAAAAAATCAGAACCGCCAGTGCTTCCACTCGTTTAAATAGAGTTTCCTGAAAAAGAACACCCAATATCCTGGAATTTGAAAGAATTTTCTTACAACTTTCAAAATGCCTACTTGGATTTCTTATTTGGATGAATCGCTATGAGTTTAGATCCGTACAATATGGCACAGCTTTAGGGGCCTGGGAGATCCCCCACCGGGGGTTCCGGGGCGGAGCCCCAGGATGCTCTCGAGTTAATTTGACTTTAAAGAGCAAGTGTTTCTAAGATATAAAGAGAGATTATTTCTTCAATGAAGTTAAAGGACTCTTGAAAATAAAATAGCCCTTTCATTTCATTTTAGAAATAAACTCTTATCCATCCCTTGATATTTAAATTGCACTGCTCCTACTTCGTGCTTTGTTCACACTCTCCCTGTTCTATAAAGGGTGTTTTCTCTATTTGATCATCAACAGAAGCAAAATGCTAGGCCACGAACTTTTCGAAGCGTGACCAGATTATAAGTATGCTTAAATGGGGGCATTGATGTATGTAGAAAAAACAGGATTAAGATCCCATGCAACGCTTCGAAATTTAAAAGAAGAATAAAAAAAATAAAGTTGAGATTTCACCTTTATGTCTAGACGTTGCATAATGCAATTCGTTTTGGTATTTTAATTCCATCTCAGAGTGATTACTTCTTAAATGAAGTGAAAGGACTCTTGAAGATAAAATAGCCCTTTTAGTTTCATTTCATTTTAGAAATAAACTCTAATCCATCCTTTGATATTTAAACTGCACTACTCCTACTGTGTGCCTTTTCACACTCTCCCTGATCTATAAAGACTGCTTTCTTTATTTGATCATCAACAGAAGCGAAAGGCTAGGCCACGAACTTTTCGAAGCGTGACCAGATTCCAAGTATGCTTAAATGGGGGCATTAATGTATGTAGAAAAAAAACAGGATTAAGATCCCATGCAACGCTTCGAAATTTAAAAGAAGAATAAGAAAAATAAAGTTGAGATTTAACCTTTATGTCTAGACGTTGCAAAATGCAATTCGTTTTGGTATTTTATTCCATCTCAGAATGATTATAGAAGTTATTTTTTAAGGATAATAAAGATAAAGCTGTCCGGGTTTTTAAAGATAATGCGTCAAAACAAATCGAACAAGCTGTTTATTTCTTTATTCATGGTCTGTTTCTACTGTTTATCTATTTTCATTGCCAACCCTCGAAAAAGGAATTTAGTATGCATTTCACAGAGGAAGCTTGTATAGGAGAACTATATATATATATATACAAATTATTCATTGGGCTTATTTTGCTTTCTAATGGATCCGTACAATATGGCACAGCTTTAGGGGCCTGGAAGAGCCCCTACCAGGGGTTCCAGGGCGGAGCCCCAGGATGCTTTCGAGTTTATTTGACTTTCAAGAGAAAGTGTCTCTAAGATATAAAGAGAGGTTATTTCTTCAATGAAGTGAAAGGACTCATGAAAATAAAATAGCCCTTTCATTTCATTTTAGAAATAAACTCTAATCCATCCCTGGATATTTAAATTGCACTGCTCCTATTTCGTGCTTTGTTCACACTCTCCCTGATCTATAAATAGTGCTTTCTCTATTTGATCATCAACAGAAGCAAAATGCTAGGCCACGAACTTTTCGAAGCGTGACCAGATTCAAAGTATGCTTAAATGGGGGCATTGATGTCCCGGCCCCCCCACTCAGTGTTATTTAGGGTACGCATATGCTCGTTCCCTCTTTTTGAAAGCACCCCCTATCTGAGGACTGCCAACATTTCCGAACCCCCCTTTCGCGGGCTTTTCGCGGGCTTTTCGCGGGCTTTTCCTGCCTTGGAGACCCCCCTAAATCATGAAAAATGCTCAATGTACCCCCTAAATTCGGAATAATTTCTCAGGAGTCCAAAGAGATGAGAGAAAAAAAGAAAAAACACCCCCTTTTTAAAGAAATCTCCGGGTGAAAAGTCAAATACACCCCTTTTTTAACAATTCTCGGGCTGGACTTTGTCGCACGAAAAGTACCCCTTTACCGGACATTTTGGCAACACGCCTGCGGTCATTTCGAAACCTGAGTGGGGGGGGGGGCCGGGATTGATGTATGTAGAAAAAAAGGATTAAGATCCCATGTAACGCTTCGAAATGTAAAGAAGAATGAGAAAACTAAAGTTGAGATTCGACCGTTATGTCTAGACGTTGCTTAATGCATTTCGTATTGGTATTATCTCCCGTCTGACAGTGATTAGAGACGTTATTTATATGGATAATAAAGATAAAGCTGTCCGGGTCTTTGAATATAATGCTTCAAAACAAATCGAACAAGCTGTTTATTTCTTTATTCATGGTCTGTTTTTACTGTTTATCTTTTTTCCTTGCCAATCCTCGAAAACGAATGTATTATGCATTTCACAGAGGAAAGTTTGCATATTGATGAAACTATGGGCGCAGGCCAAGATTTAAACCCACTCAAGTGTGAATTTGGCGCATCTTCACTCATCTTCTTCAACTAGGAAATGGACTTCATTGTAGCCTTAGGACAGGATGGTGAAATAAAATTGACAAAAGAACATCATAATCAGATTATCCGACCCCGGAAACCCCATGAATTCATCAACTTTTATCATACTGGTCCTTTTCCTTTTGAAACTACGCTTGACCTTTAACTCGGATGGCGGCCATTTTTATTTGGCCAATATGGCCAGCATGACAGCCCCAAGGAGACCTGCAATATTGATACAAGCAACATCATAATCAGATTCTCTGACCCAGAAACCCCCCTTACTATATAATTTTTTTTTATCATTTTAGCTCTTTTCCTTTTGGAACTACTATTGATCTGTAACTATCAAATGGAGGCCATTTTGGATTTGACCAATATTACCAGTATGACCCGAGGAGATCTCAAATCGATGAAAGAATATCATAATCAGATTCTCTGACCCCGAAAACCCCATAAATATATAAACTTTTATCATACTAGCCCATTTTCTTTCGTAACTACACTTGACCTGTAACTATCAGATGGCGGCCATTTTGGATTTGCCCAATATGGCATACCCAGAGGGTACCCTTCTTGGCGTCCGGAAGAAATCGTAAAAGTATGGTATAATCTACCTCTGGGCCAAATTTGGTGCTTTTAGAAGAATCTGCACCAAACAACCCCTATTTAGCCCTAACAGCCTCCACTATATTGACTATGTATATGTGTGGACTAGAGTACGGACATTCGGTGCGGCAGGCGGACTATTGGTGCGAGACCTCTTCCGCACGGATTGTCCGTCAGACATTTGAGGCGCGCACGGAATGTCCGACACGGACATTCTGCGCGGATAAAATCCGCACCGATCGTCCGCTCTCGATCGATCTCTAATAGTCGGACGATCGGTGCGGGTTACATTCTACGCGGTCACACCGGCCATACGTAAATGGCAGTGACGGTAACGACGAATTAGGAGGAAGGGGTGCATTGGGGATGATCATACTATCATTTTAGAGTGTGCAATCTGGGTCAGAATCCAGCATAATATATTTATAAAAAAGAGGTTCACATAAAAGCACTCATGATAAAGCCGCGCCCGGCCCCTACAACATCATTTTGGATTTTCAGATGATGGGGCGGGTGGCAGGGGTAGGGGGCAAAGTTCGCCCCACTCTTCAAGTACCCCCCCCCCCCAAGGGCCACTTTTACTTTGTAAAGAAGTGCCCCTTCCCCTTTTTAACTCGGATAAGCGCACATTTCATCAACACATGTGCCCCCTTTCCTATCTGATAAGGGCTATTTAGAAAAATGAGGCCCTTCATAAATAAAAAGTGTCTCTTTTCATCTCTGGTAAATGACCATTTTCATATATATGAAGTTAATTCGTTTCACTTCAGTGCGCTCTTCACCTCCGATAATTGCCCCTATTCGAATCTGAGAGATGCTCATTTTACCCCTTCCCCTCCTGATAAGTACTCTTTTCATCTATGATGGGTGCCCATTTTCACCTTTGCTAACTGCCCTTTAATTTTGAATCGTGCCCCTTTTCCTTTCTATATAGGGACCTATCCCCTTTTCATAAATGCCCTTTTCACCTCTGATAAATCAATTTCTGATGGATGCCCCTTTTCCGTCGACAAATGCCCATTTCCCATACTCATAAGTGCCCTATCTCATTTCTGGTGAGTGCCTCCTTTCAGGTGTAAGAAGTGCCCAGTTTGAACCTTTGATAATTACTCTTTGTACCTTGACACATGCTCCTTTTCTTTTCTAATAAGTGTCTTTATCCCTTTCGATATGTGTCCCCTTAACCTCTCATCATCGGGGGGGGGGCACGGGGGGGGGCACGTGCCCCCTAACCTGCTCATCATTAGTATTGCACCTCATTTAAAGCGACTAAGAGTAATTTCCCCTAAAGCTCGCTCGCTCGCTCGCATTTATAGATGATACAATTATATGTCACTTTAAAACAAATGTTTTTTCAGTCTTTCGTGATGCTTATAACCCCATCATGATTTGTTTTTTTTTCCTCTTTATAAGATGTAATTTTTCACTCTACGACCTCACAGATCTTACTTTTTTTTTCTCGCTCGCTTTCCA
Organism: Strongylocentrotus purpuratus; assembly: GCF_000002235.5. Lineage (NCBI taxonomy): Eukaryota > Metazoa > Echinodermata > Echinoidea > Camarodonta > Strongylocentrotidae > Strongylocentrotus > Strongylocentrotus purpuratus. The sequence continues at coordinate 44,753,290 of NW_022145612.1, read as the reverse complement.
CGCTCGCAAATGAATATTCAGACAATCACACTTAGCCGAAAGTGTGATGGCTTAAGCAATAACTTGTATGATATATAAAGAAAAACAAATATTGAAATCGTCCCTGATAATGGGATCACAATGAAAGGGTATATACCAATGTCTACAAAAATGTATATTTTCGCTTTGAGATTTCGCTTTGTAGGTGCCCTTTTTTGTTGGTGCTTTCCACTTTGGAAATAGCTCCTCCGCCCCTGCTTACGCATTAGCGCCAGCGTTAATTTCACGCTTGCGCGCACAGGGTGTGTGTGTGTGTGTGTGTGTGTGTGGGGGGGTTCCTCTCTAGCTCTGAAGCTGATTTTTTTTTTTTTACCTAGATTCGTGCGATTCGGTTAATACTTTTAGAGGGAGTCTGAGGGGTGATGTGCCCCCCTCTGAAGCTGACATTTTTTGGATTTTTGAAACTGGATTCGTGCGTTTTGGTTAACAGTTTTTTGGGGAGTCTGATTTGATTTCAAAACACCTGCAGTTAATGCGTGATGGTGTTGCAGCCTCTCTTTCCCCGAAAATTTAAAAATTACCAATATGCATTTGTTATATCTTATCTCGTATATTTTGGTGAAAATTAACACTTTTCACAACATACATAAGCTCAAATTTCCGCTCACTCGCTTCGCTCACTCACCAAATTATTAAACCAGGAAATAGATAGTGGGGCAAGAGGCTTCAGCCCCCACTGATGGAAATGTCAAAAAAAAATTGCGCGCGAGCATAACTTGAAAACGGGGAATGTTGATATCGGACAAGAGATGTGACGTGAGCATGTCCCCTTTCCAAAATAATTGTGCCCGTTTGTAGGTACCAATACACTATTAAAGTACAGTGCTTCTAATATGACCTTGTCAGTATTGGTAAGTTTATATAACGGTCTGCTCGAATTTCGAATTTCCGGCCCCCCCCCCCCTATTGGAAAATCCTGGATCCGCGCCTGAAGTGAGTATAGTCCTGAAAAGGACTGTAAACCAGAAAGTTGTAGATAGGATGAGAGGTTTGAGTAGAAGACTGGATTGAGTTGGAGAGTTGAGTAGAGTTGCAGAGCAGGAGCAGGAGAGTAGACTCGACGTTTCGGACAGGTTGACCGTCACTCACTCCTGAAGACGGACAGTCAACCTGTCCGAAACGTCGAGTCTACTCTCCTGCTCCTGCTCTGCAACTCTACTCAACTCTCCAACTCAATCCAGTCTTCTACTCAAACCTCTCATCCTATCTACAACTTTCTGGTTTACAGTCCTTTTCAGGACTATACTCACTTCTGAAAGATACTCTTCCTTCCAACCTCCACTTTCTCGCCTTTCTATTTTCACTTCTATTTTCTATCCACTTTCCTTAGTCCTTCTAGGACTTTACACATGGTGTACCGTAAACCTCTACCGTGATTATTCATACCACCATGCAAACCTTCAAACATCATCTAACTATTATATGTTATAAGATGGGTAGAAGAATCCCTGCAATCTGATTGGTCAATTACCATGTTAATTTTACTGGATTTTGTTTGTAATTAATTTTACTGGATGCACGCGATATCGGCGATCGATACCACCGATTAATAATTCTTTTTTTCTTTTTTTTTCTTTTTTTTTTTATATATTTTTTTTTTTAAATGATTTTTTTTGATAATTTTTTTTTGGTGATAATTATTTGTTTTTCGTGTTTTTTGATAATTATAATCTGTTCAAAAAAAAAAAAAAATCATGCGTCCGGTAAAAAGAATCATGCGTCTTGTAAAAAAAAATTACCGGACGCCTGATTTTGCCATGCATCCCGTAAATCTGTAAATTAACAAAATTTTGTATTTTTGACAATTTTTGGGGCCCCATCTTATAAAACAGAGGATCCACAGGTTCAATTCGTGGGTCGGTGGAATTGTGTGCACGCGGTACCTTTGAATTTGGTCTAAAACCATTCAAAGGTACCTTGTGCACACAATCCCTACCGACGCACTCAAACCTGTGCATCATTATATCCAATAATTATATGATCCACAACGGGGGAGGGGGATATTTCCCTTTATGCTTGATGTGTGCTTATGATTATGCCAGCTTAGATTTGGTAGGAGGGGGGGGGGGGGGCGCACTTGCCCCATGTACTTCCTGGATCTGCCACTGTCTTCTTTATCTTTTTTCACACAACTGCCATCTTCGGGAAATAAAATGATTAGTACCCGTGCCTTGATTTCATCTACCCAAAAACAAAAGTATAATGAATTGAAGTCCGGACCTGTTGTGGGCATAACTGCAACTGTGTGTACAGAAGGATGATTGGCTCAGATAAAATTAATTAAGGTCATGCTTTTATATAGTCTATATGGTTATATATAAAGATAATCAGAAAAGTTGGAGGCTCATTTGGGTTTCAAATATGATCCACAACGGGGGGGGGGGGGGGGGGGGGTATTTCCTTTTATGCTTGATGTGTGCTTATGATTATGCCAGCTTAGATTTGGTAGGAGGGGGGCACTTGCCCCATGTACTTCCTGGATCTGCCACTGTCTTTTTTATCTGTTTTTCACACAACTGCCATCTTCGGGAAATCAAATGATTATTACCCGAGGCCTTGATTTCATCTACTCAAAAACAAAAGTATAATGAATTGAAGTCCGGACGTGTTGTGGGCATAATTGTGTGTACAGAAGGAAGATTGGCCCAGATAAAATTAATTAAGGTCATGTTTTTTTAATAACGCATGGAAGGTAGAACGAACCTTTTGATTGACGTACGATGAAGCCATAGATATTATGAAGAAATCGGACATTCTTACTTTTCTTTGTCTTACAAATTTCCTTTCCGCTAAAATTCTCAAATCAATGAATGTGAGATGATTGCATTATCATGCGTTTCTCATCAACACAGCAAATGCGAACATTTCTCGTTGTTTCAAGGAGGACTATTGTTGCAAAAATTAATAAACTTGTAAAACGAAGGAGAAGAAGAAGAAGGAGAAGAAGGAGAAGAAGAAGAAGGAGGAGGAGAAGGAGGAGGAGGAGAAGAAGAAGAAGAAGAAGACGTAGAAGAAGGAGGAGGAGAAGACGAAAAAGGAGGAAGAGGAGAAGAAGAAGAAGAAGGAGGAGAAGAAGAAGAGGAAGAAGACGAAGAAGAAAAAGGAGAAGACGAACAAGGAGGAGGAGAAGAAGAAGAAGAAGAAGAAGAAGGAGGAGAAGAAGAAGAGAAAGAAGAAAAAGAAAAAGAAGGAGAAAGAGGAGGAGAAGAAGAAGACGAAGGAGGAGAAGAAGAAGAAGAAGAAGACGAAGAAGAGGGAGGAGAAGACGAAAAAGGAGGAAGAGGAGAGAAGAAGAAGAAGAAGAAGAAGAAGAAGAAAAAGTAAAAGAAGAAGTAGACGAAGGAGGAGCAGGAGCAGGAGAAGAAGAAGAAGAAAGAAGAAGAAAAGAAGAAGAAGAAAGAAGAAGAAAGAAGAAGCAGAAGAAGTAAAAGACGTCGAAGAAGAATAAAAGACAGAGAATAGAAAATGTTCAATTTGCACGTATACTACAAACAACTCCGTCATACATCATTAAATGAGTTTACTAAGAATTAACGGCATTGACATTAAGACGAAATCTTGAAGCAAAATAAAGAGCACCATGTCAGGATTCTATAATCTCCTTGTTGTATATTTAATTGTATGTGTATTTAATGTTGTTTAATGAATTTGGTGCAGTGTGAATTCCAAATTGTTTTCGCCCCGTTAGGCGCGTTTGGCATTCCTTGAGACGAATATAACTATGAGCATTATACAAATGTTATTGCTTTCAAAAGAAACTTGTAATATATGTAACATGTATATATCTCTACTCGTATAGAACCAATAAAATCTCAACACGCAATTCTCCATTGTGTAAATCACTCCCGACTTTAATCGCACATTGAAACTCAAGCCAAGATTTTAATACATATTACAGTATCATAAATATATATATCTTTATGTTACAATTTCAGACTAGTAGAATAATTTTTTACATTCTTTAAGAAAATCATATACAGTCCGAGAGGAACCAGAGGGCGAAGTTCACAATGAAAAGTTATGACAATTAACATAATATTCTTCAAAAGGCAAAATGGCATCTATCTTCCAGGTTGGTGTACACTATTTCACATGTATGGGCCTCATCCCCCCACCCCCCCCCCCCCCCCCCCTCTCAACCAAAGAAAATGCGAAGAGCCATTTTTTGAATTTGGAGTACACATACCTTAATAATGTATAGGGCTTAGAAGATACATCTTAATGGAACAAAGTCTGATGTTCCCATTTTCAACATCAACTCTCAATATTGGTATGCTCGTTCCTTTTGACTAAGAATTGATGCCTTGGCACAACTTTCTTACTTTCTGGAAGCAGCAAATATTGAGCAGTAAAGGTAAGGTAAATAAAATTCACTGCACCTATAGCTGTACAAAAGGAAATAAAATGTATCTTACAGAAGTATACACTAAAAAAATGGTCTACTTAGCCGACAGTCATTATAGATGCCACTGCACTTGGTATTCTAACAGTGCAACAGTGCATCAACTTACCACACTCTGTGTGGAAAAATAATGAGCATTTTAAACACTAAATGTGAACACAACTGCATGAGTGCCACAGGCCATCTTTCAGCTCTCTACAAAGCTGTCCAACAAAACATCCACAAAAAAGCACTATCCATTAATTTCTTTGTCTAGGTAATCCATTAAACATTTTTTTAATTCTTTCAAGCTTAAGTCTTGGACCAAATATTACCTTGTTGGCTCCTATCAAATCAATTAAACAATTATATTCTTAATTGTTTTTTCATAGTTTCTTACAATATTGCTGTATTTAAAAAAAAAAAGGCAATACATGCACCATTCAAACAAAAAGCTGCAGGACGTTACTGAAAATGAAAGACTTAACCATTTATAAACTTGATTATCTTTACATTAAGAAATTGAAAAATTCAGAGCATATGAAAATGTATACATTAGGCACATACATGTACAAATGAATAAACACAAACACTGGTAACCATTTTGACATCCATGATTTTGACGTTGGACTATTTCTGATTATACTCACATGGAAGTACTTGAATGTTAATCAAATGTAACAGTGTTTGTTAAGACCACACAAGGCTAGACAATCACTTCAAAATTGACTTGGAATTCTCCTCCAACAGAGCACCAACAAAACATTGACAACTGTTTCCGAGTACATGAATTCAGAATAAAACATTTTATGTTTCACAAGACACAAAAAAAAATATTTAAAAAATCTGTTAACAAGTTTTAGAAAAATGTAGATCTTCATTCTGTCTTGTGTGAATTTCAAGTACTCATCGCCATGGAAAAACTTCATATCTTACATTTTATATATATATATATATATATATATATTACTCTTAATAATAAAACCTCTGCAAGCACCATGAAACCTTTCTAATGATTGTTATGGAGCTCTGCAAGGAAAATGACCCAGAAGGTCAGAAAACAATTGAATTCTAAAGATAAGACATGATCAGAAGCTTTCTCGAAATATCAAAATACTATTGTATAAACCGCACCCATGTTTTAACCACACCCCACATTTTAGACCCTCTTCTTTTTCATGCCAAATTACACCTCATATTCCCAAATGGAAAATAAAAAACGAAAAGAAAGAATTTAGTAAAGTGAAAACACACAACAAATGGAAAGAAAGTTATTGTGCTTTTTGTAACTCAGTGATTATTAACCCTATTCTAATTATCCTGATGTAATTTTGCACGAAAAACATGAGGAGCTAAATATTCCTTTTTTTTTTCTTCACCACGGCGGGTCAAAAATTTGGGGGGCGTTTAATATACAGATGCAGGTTATACATTATTTACGGTATGACCCACACACCCTAAACTCTAATCAGATCGTCCTCCTATGGTAATACCTACTATCACCATGTGTGAAGGTCATACCTCAAATGGTTCTTGAGATATATTGCAAAAACATATAAGAGGGACAGACCGACAACCCGAAAACATCATAACTCCTGCACGACCTTCGGTGGGTGGAGGTACACAAACACCTTCATAATCTGACTGCATAATATTTTCTGTACATTTAAGACAAGGTCATGACGCAGTGCTCCTCCAGTAATTTCATGATTTCATTTCTCTCGTAAAATTTGATATTTGACATAATACTCCAATTTCACTACTGACAACAATAGTTTATAATTTGTAAATCAGTCTCCTAAATTAGTCTCCCGAGGTTTATGTGGAATAGTTATTGAATAGGCCACCAATCTGAGACAGATTGGTGCTGTGGGCTCTTTAAAGGTAAAAAACCAGTTTTGGAAACGGCCCCCTCTCAAAAAATGAAATGTAAGCTTGTATTACCAATCATGTGAAAGGATATGTTTTGACCAATACGTGATCATACAAATTTTGCAGAGAAACCGCCTACTAATTGATATATTTGGTAAATTATTGTATCTATTTGGACCTAATAAATATAACGCACGTGTCCCGCACGTGTCGCGTAGTTCCATATACATCTTTCTGCGTACAGTGCTTGTAACTTTACCAAGATTGGGCCAAATTTCTTATCATTTTGATGATTCCAGAACCTTGCAGTACACACCAATACTTATATGCTAGATGATCATCCTTTTCTGATTGATTCCACGTTTCTTTCACAATGCAATCGCATGACCATAACTGGTCTTTACCTTTAATCGGTGGGATGGCACTTTAAAGTTATCGCTATCAGTCAAATGGGACCAGAACTTTAAGACAGAAATCCACTCATAGGCATGCAATTTCAGCATTCTGGCATCTTACTATCATATATCAATAACTTGATTAGGATGTCCAAATATTTTTTAAACAAATAAGATGTTTAAATAATGGATGAGATAAATCATAGTTCCTATGAAATGAGGTGGTGTACTGGAGATAATCTTGTCTTAATTCTAAGGACAGATGTTTCAAATGTCATTTTTTTTTTAATTGAAATCTTATGGCACGTCAATGGTGAAGGACTGCACATGCATGTAGATGTAGATGGCTGTGTACAAGTACATGAAAGACATCTGCACAAACACCAAAAAAACAAAAACAAAAAAGTTTCCATTTAAAAAACCTGATTATACTCCTCATAAATCTTAACCCTGATTTCAATTTTCAATCATGAGCCTGCAAGGTCCAATGCACAATGGACTATAAAATGTAAATGTAGATTACAGGATGTTCAAATCAATCTAATGCAACTGTAGAAAAATATTATCTGGATTTCAAAATAACTCTCAGCGATGTCCGATGTCCTCGTACCGGTATATGTACAACTGGGTCAATCATAAACTCTAAGTTCCATATTCTACAAGTTCAGTCAAACCTTACCTGGGGCCTAAAAACATGTTTAAGAAAAAGAAAACTTAGACCTCCACCGTTTTAAACCATTCGGGACAAAAGTTTAAACCTAGCTTCGCATACAAATTGTCCTTTATAATGCAAATGTGTATTTTTGATACTAAAATCTCCATCATCTAGTTTTACTGGAGAAGCATGGCAGTGGTGTTTTTAGAGAGCCTCGCCGGGTTTGATGAAGGTGAATATGATGGTAGCTAGTCGACGCTGTCTGTATAAAGCTTGTGACGGCACACTGGGCACGTTCCAGACTGCAATACATTAGAAAGAAACACAGCATATGAATAAAGACTTGAAAACTGGGGAAGAAACAGTCATTGACACTAGGGCCCCATCCCCATTTTGATTTAATTTTGTTTTTTTATTTGTTTATTTTTCTTTATAGTCTTTTCCCAAAAATACATGAGAGAGAGAGAGAGTGGGGAGGTGGATTAAAGGTTATACAAAGTTTTGGTATGGGATCATGAATTTGGATCAAATGAACATGTTGGAAGCATATAGGCGATCCTACAATATTCAGTGATCGTTGTCGCGGTTGAAATCCAGTCTAAAGTTATGAAATTGTAAATAATAAACTCTTTATGTTGTATAGCTCCCTCTCAAGGTCAAGATATCAATGAAGCTATAGAACAATGTTTCTGGACTAAACTCGACCAATTAGCTATTCCCGTTTGGAAATTATATATCACAACTACAAATTCTGAGATTTTCATGGTCGCAGCTACCATTGTACGGCCGTAGGCACTTTTTGAAATTTATCAAGATTTACAGGGAGCACCGGTAAATTTTAATATTCAATGTTTTAGGGGCTACATTTTCTAGTGCTTGTAATACATCCACAGGGGCATCCAAATATATCAAAATTGTAAAGAAGCACTATCCACCTAATTTTCCAAATTACCCAAAACTTTGTATTACCTTTAAAGCAAAGAATTACTTACCTTTTGAAGCCACACTGTGATGCACTTGTTGTGGAAGTTGTGTTTGCAAGGGAGCTGATCCAGAATCTCCTCCATCATGTATTCACAATGACAGATGGAACAGAATGCATCTTCAGCTGGAAGACATAACAACGGTATCAATTCTATTAATCACCCTCATCGTGCATTAAAAGTCAGCAAAACGAATGAAAGTAACAACAATGTTGATTATATCTTCTTCATGTATTGACAACAGAAAGAACAAAGATGGAGCAAAATACATCTTCAGACTTCAGCTGTGAAACAACAGTAACAGTGTCACTTTTAATATGGTAAATGCTTTTGCCTACATGTATCATGCCTTACTGACAAGTTTGTAAATCTTGAAAATCATCGTCAATCAATTCCTCTTGACATACATACATGTATTACCAAGATCAAATTTAGATCATTGTTTCTTTTACGGCACAAGTACTTTGTTCTGATTTCATACGTCGCAGGTTCATCACAAATGTGATGTCCCAATCCGTCCATAATTCACTAGATACTTTGTTATCCCTTCTACACTGCAATCATATCTACATGTAACTGGTGAGAAAAAAATGAAGACAAAACAAGTTGACAGGTTTATTCACTGCTTTTCATTCAAAAGAAGAAGACAATTTCTTGCTAGACAAATACCAAAATGTACAACTGCTGTATACATGTTGATATTTTACATCCATATCACAAAATGTATGTATTTGAAGTTACCGCTTTTTTTTGGGTTCAAGACTAATTCAATAAATTCTTTTATGGAAACCTTGGCTCCACACTCACCTTTTTGGAAGGGAGCTGAATGTTAAAAATATGAACCTTTGGGAGTCCAGACTTACGGCAACCATGAGTGTCAAGCCCCGATTGAAAATAAAAACAGGATAATCTTTGTCTACTTACAAACCATCTGCTTGGTAACAGTGACCTTTTCCAAGGACTCAATGGTCTCCTGGTCGGCAGGGGGAGGTGCGCCATTGTTGTTCTGAGTCGGGTTGGTAGCATCAAACGTATGCTGTGCGAGAAGGTTCAGCACAACATTCTATACAGGGGAACAAAGGAAACAGAATGCTTCTTCAGTGACCTCATATCCCTGGAAGTTTTTGGTAATTACGTACACAATGTAGATTAATTTCTGGCATAAAGTCATATATAGAGATCATCGCTAGATTGTATATCATATCACAATCTTTTACCATGTAAATCCATGTAAAAAATAAAGAGAGAGAGGGAATTGAGATTTTGAAAAATTATTTTTCTTTTAAATTAATTTTTTTAATTTTAATTTTATGTTTTTAATCATTTTTTTTGTTTATTTATTATTATTATTATTATTATTTTAGGGGGGGAGGGGGCACACCATCAGGTTTGTGTATAATTTTGTATTTAGGATTTGGTTTATATAAAAGATACTTGATCTACATGTACCTCAATCAGCAGTTCTACGAATTCTCCTCCAAAGTCTCTTCTGGCACGGGACAGCATGTTGAAGAGTACTGCAGGAGATGCTTGAAGCATGAGAGGACCGAAGATTGGAGATGCCAACAAAACAAGGTGGTCTACCATGTGCATGGGATCATCTTCTGCCAATCTGAGACATGAAAAATGAGAGAATAGTACCTTGTCAAAGCTTGCCATCCTTTTAAAAAATAAACAAATTTTACTTAAAAAAACAAAACAGCCAATTTCAATAGTTCTCCTACCTTTAATGATATTATTGCTGGGCCCTCAGGAAAAACAGTATTGAAACTGATGAGGGATGAGAGTGAGACTACCCTTGGTCAATATGAATATTGTTGTTTTTATCATCATTATGATACTTGTGAAACCCCTTTAATCAAAAGTAATTTAAAAATGATGTATATCAGTTAATTTTAGGCAAACACGACTGTGTGCAACTTTCATCTTGGACATGTCAAACTGGAATGGTTTCACAAAGCCTTTTTTCAATGACAAATGACACAAATCAGTGACGAATCTGCTGATAACCAATCAGAAGCAAGGATTTCAGTACCTTATAACAAAAACTGCCATTTGTCACGAATGACAAGTTCAGTGAAATGCCCCCCAGAACTAACCTCTCTTCAGAAGGATTCCTGCCAGGAGTAGGTGTTGGTGGAGGTGTCTCGCTTCTCCTGTTCCGTGATGTAAACCCGTAATCCGGGCCAGTATCTGAAGATGCCTGGACCTGGGTTGTGCCATTAAGTAATCCCCTAGAAACAGAAGACGAGCCAGCGAGTGGAGGAAATTCTTGCTCATCAGCTACGTCTGGAACTGAATCCATGCTGGGTGGGACAACCCTATGTCCTGAAGTATTACGGTTAAGGATTGTCTCGCGACCTCTGTTACGATCCTGATAGATCAGTCTTTGTCTGGGTTCTCTCGATGGGTAGGAGTGTTCTCTTTCAATCTGTCTCCAGCTGACCACATCATCATGGTCAATGTTTTCAATTCTGCTATATGTCCTTGTATCTCTTTGATTTTGTGATGGTGTGTTAGTTCTGTTGATTTCAGTAGTATTAGTATCATTAGCAGTTTCATCATTTACCGACAAAGCTCGGTACAGTCCACTTCTGCTTGGAATAGTTGGGGCATTTCTGGTCGTGTTTCTCACCGAGGGGTACCTTTCATTGTCAGATGATGACAACCTGGATTGTCTTCTATGTAATAATCCTGTCACAGGACTGTCTCTGAATACCACATCGGGAGACTCACTTCGTCCTCCTTGGGGAGTAATTGATGGTTCTGACGATAATGGCAAATGCGTTGAGGAGTTTGGAGTCTGTCCACGTATGGAAGACACAGGGTTTCTACCAGCTGGCCTAGTTTGAGGAACCCATATGTCCTCGACGGTTGAAATAGTATCAAGCTCTACTCTGGATGAAGTAACATCAGTTCTTGAGTTTGTTCCAACTGTTCCAGGTTGCGTTCTTGGAGACCGAGGAACTCTGGTGGTCAAATCTGATACTGCTGAATTGACATCAATTATTTCTCTTGGTCTTGCTCTTGATGTCAAACTAGATACACTTTGCCTGACAAGCCTAGGTCTTTCACCCATACTAGTCCCATCAGATCCAGCTCCCAATCTTTCATGGCTTCTTCTGACACTGTTTGGCTGTCTTTCTTGACCGACTGTGACATGAGATTGGCTGGATTCATGTAAATCTGTTGCTACAGCTGTTGCTGGTTGAATAGTAGGTCTACCAGTCTCAAATCTACTTTGACTGTTCCCATTTCTTGATAAACTTGACCTAAGTGGTACTGTAGCAGAAGATAGGGGTCTAGGCAGCATTTCAGATGGTATTTCGTTACTGCTCCTTGAAATATTCTCAGACTGCCCATTTGAAGTTTGTCTGGCAACACCACTTCCCATTGTTGATTCTGATCTAAGCAAATTCTCTGGTAGGCTCTGATTCAAGGGCTGTGCTCTTGATCTTGAAAAAGGTCTAGTGCCATCCGGTCTTGAAAATTCCTCTGATTGTTCATTTGAATTATATCGGGAAGTGTCATTCCCAACTGCTAATTCTGTTCTAAGTCGACTTTCTGGTAAGCTCTGATTCAAGGGCTGCGTTCTTGTTCTAGTCATTGGTATACTGCTATCTAAAGAGTTTTTTACAGCATGTGAAGAAGCCAAATTGTCTTGTGGGTTGTCTCCATTTGCAGTAACTTCTAATGAGCTCACAGGAACACCATCAGTTCTTTCATTTTCCTTTATCGATGAAGACAACTGAACATCATTAGTGTCACCTTTTCTTTCAGCTGCAAGGGTTTGTGATTTTCGCCTCACAATTCTTCTTCTTGGACTAGTGGTAGATACACCAACTACTTCCACCTCTCTTGGTTTTCTATCATTAGCACCTAAAACACCTTTTGTGGCACCTGAACGATTGGAAGTCCTTGGGGAAGATCCACTATTTATCTGGTCTTTGGGAACAGATGGCCGTTTTAGTTTGGGCCTCACACTTCTTGTATGTGATTGTCCTCCTTGGAGATCTGCTGGTCTTGTTTTCTGATTGTTTTGTACAGGCAAGGTCTTTGAATCCGATGCGGATGAAATGCCTTTTTCATTGCTGTTGCCGAAGGTGGGATTATTGTATTCATTATCATGCTGTTCAGTGGAATGCTTCTGAGAAACATCATTCTTCTTAAGCACCATCTTCTTATAGCCATCAGTAGCTTGTGGTTCCACATGCGGTTCTCTCCTGGAAGCTCTCTGGAAAGGAATCATACCTGTAGTTCCCACCGTTGTTATTCCTCCAGATGAGGACTTCTTCTGAAACCCTGCATCACCAACTGCTTTATTCAGGGCAAGACCATTTTTCTTTGTAGGCCTATTCAACAGAGAATTTCTGCCTCTTCCAGGGGGAGCTGAGGGTACAAGTTGTCTGTTTCCCATCGCTGATTGTCCAGAAGGGCTTCCACGCGACATTGCCTCTCTGGCCTTCAGGGACACCTGCACTTTTCTAAAAGGCATTGTGAAGACAGTCTACTGAAGGGTAGTGCAGAAACTGGTAGAAGGCCATTGTGACGTTCTGTAAGTCATGCTAGATGACAGATTCTTAATTGCTCTGATGATAGCATGCATCAAAATGTGCATGCTATCATGATTAGAATTCCATTCCCATTCAGATGTTTCACACCAGGTGCCTAACATGGTATCCCTGTTATCAAAAGAGGAAGAAAAAAAAAAGGAAAGAGAGAAGTGAAGACATCATATGAAGCTTCATTCAAGTTATAATACATTTTAATTGAAGAAATTTCATCAATATTAATCATAAATCTAGAAGTAGCTACTGAAACATTGGATGAATACTATCATTAGGGTGAATACATTTCCCTCTATAGTATATGAAGACTTCCAGTCCCTTGTCGGTGGATACTTTTTTTTGTTTTGTGTGTACAAATTAAAATACTGCAAAAGTTGCTGATCTTCTGTCAATGTTTTAATAATTTCTCAACAATTCCACAAAATATATCACTAGGTGCCTTTTAGGAATTGGTTCCTCTTTCTGTGGAGGTATCACTCAGTATCAGTATTTTTAAAAACGTACACTCAAGTTACAGAGATCATGAACCGAGCGTGAAGTTTGGTCATAGGTCTACGTGAAACATGGTTGCAACACGTACACCATATAAACGAGCAGCCTAACCCGATACGCAGTGTTAATCCAAGTTGCTTTCTCATCCACTATAAGTCATGTATTGTAGATCTATATACACAGGTGATACAAGTTCACCTGGAACCCAATTGTACCGCACACAACACAACTACACATCGAAGGCTTAATATAATCCGTGCAAAACAGGGGGCCGTTTCTCGAAACCGTCATAACTACAAGATCAACGACATCTCGCCACTGTCACGCAACTTGTCAGCTAAGTGTTTCACGAAGCCGTCTTTGCCAAGATGAGCGACAACTTCCGCGACAAGCGAGTTGTCACTGCTCCGAACCTGTCATATCTTTTTAATTGCTGTAAAGCGCCATCACAAGTCAGCTTGTTGCCATTCCATGGGCCGCGAAATGAACGATTAGTTTCACTATCATTTTGAGAAAAATATAGACGAGTTCGGTACGTAATTCTCTGGGATGCGAAATGCAAATGTACAAAAGTGAGAATACAAATTATACAGAAACTTTAAAAAGCTGAATATAAACATTAAATCACAAATCATTAAACTATAACATATAAATAAGAGAGGTAAGAATGTTACACACCGTTTTTCATAGTCGATCCATAGTCTTTTCTTAGGATACCGTCATACCTTTGGGGCCTATGTGCATTATTATTCCCTCTCTAATTACTTCTTCCAAATTATATTTTCAATATCAAATCAATTATATAACGAGTATTTATGAGACTCTAGAATAAAAACTGGCTGAGAAAAGACATTTTGCCTAAAATTCCTCGTCACAATGAACAAAAAGTACGTATCTATAAACTATCACATTACGGTATCCTTCAACTAACTTTTGATTCGACTGTCGAAAAAAACACTCACCGGTTTTTCTTCAATTTAAGAATCTTTACAGAAATATGCAAATTGTTTGATGATGTAAATATGATAATGACACTATTTATTATTTATTTTAGGAGAATTCATTTGTATATATTTCTTTTTGAACAATTTTAGCCCCAAAACTTGTTTTGGGTTATTCTTGATAAATCAAATGGATCGTGACAAAGACTATGTTCTTGAGCTGCTAGTATCGCGAAATATCGATATCATGTCTGTCATGGCCGGCTTTGTGAAACGGTTTATCCGCTTCATGACATCTCCGTAGGTCGCCGACAAAGATATGACTGTCATCGAGTTGGTTTCGAGAAACGGCCCCCTGATTATTATGTCAAAAATACATTTGCCTTGGATTTGCCTTTGGATTTGCGATTGGATTTGCCGTTGCATTTAACAAAATGTATGAATCATATAGCTCTAACAGTAGCAGTTAATAGTTTTCCTTTACAATCAATTAAGTAGATTTCTAGGCAACAGTGACTGCTGGACGCGGAAGCACAATCATGACATTCTGATTCTTACATGTACTACACTCAGCTCATATCACAGTCCACAGACTCACAGTCACAGTCATGCAAACACGAAACGAAGCTATTCCACTCTCCCTGGCCTTGGCCGAAAACTACGTCTTTCGCGTACACTAATTTACATAGTTTATTAGGCCTAAACACTACATTTTTCACTCACCAATCCCTGCCATTTAAGCGACAGGTCTATGATTACATGATGCGACATAAGGCTGGCGGAGTGGTCGATGGGATTGGGTTTGCACGTAACACAGCCATAGCTAGCACCTGTCTTCGTTATTTACATTATTTTTGCACCTGTTATATTTTTAAGCAACTCGTCCAATAAAAAAATCAAGGTGTCGAGTGTGCGCACCACCTGCTCACGATCCCAGGTCAGTGTTGTCAGGGGGCGATTACCATCCTATTGTTTGTCAAATCCTTGAACTTTATGTTAGAAATTACTATTATAGTTTCACTAAAAGTAAAAATTTCAACGAATCTATAGAATTTGAAAGAAAGGTGCCTTATAGATCTAGGCCATTTTGAGTGTATGTCTTTATTAGAATACTGTCTTCATCCCATTTTTGCCCGCCTCCTATTTTTGTTTCTGCATATCAAATGAGATCTTGGATCTTGGATTTTTTTCCTCCTAAATACTCCCAAGAAGAGTTTTGACTGGAGGTGGTGGAGATACGGTAATATAAATAATTAGTATATGTGTTTTTTTAGCTTCTAAAGTGTATGCAGATGGGATGAGGAGCACTGACTCTACTGTGAGGACGATTTTTCTTAGGACGAATAATCTACAGAACGAGTTGTTTTGGCTCCCAGACCGAGCTGAGAAGAATGGTAGTGGCGTCACTGGTTACCAAATACGTGCGCGCGCCGACGTACTCGGGTTTATTAAGGTCAGAGACTTGTACTTGGACTGGTCAGGTACCCGGGGGTTTGGAGGGGGTGTGTCGCTCATTAACGCTCAAGCCTCGAAGTCCCTACCCATATTTTTTAAGGGTCATTTGAGGGGGATTTTTCTTGAAATAAAGGCCCATTTTGCACAATTTTGAAATTTTTGAAAAAACGGATCCATGTTTTGGATAGGCCTATATTTGTTAAAAATTGGGGCACACGTTTTATTTAGGGATTTTTGTGTGAATAAGTGACCCATTAGAACGGCCCAAAACCGTATGAGACCCCCCCCCCCCGGGTCAGATATGATTTTCGCACGAGTACTATTCATGATCCTCTCCTGATCGAACTCTCTGTGGGTTTTTTGGGGGTAAAAGTTTTAGGATTTGATAGACCTAAATTATAGTGTAAGCGTTGTTTACCAAATACAATTCAATGATTGTTTCTCTCAGCCTCAGTATCGAACCCCAACCAGGCGCGTACGCAGCGGGGGGGGGGGGGGGTTAATGTGTGTGATTTTTGATACCCCTCCCCCCAATTTAAAAAAAATTGTGAAAAAGGGTGACCCCCCCAAAAAAAATGTGCTCTTACCCCCCCCCCCCCCCCCGGCTTATTCTGCGCCTGGATGAGGCGTTGCAAAATTTTCGGCCCGATTGAAAAATTGAAAAATGTTGACCCCCCCCCCCCCCTTAAAAAAATCCTGCGTACGCCACTGACCCCAACCATATCTCTATTTATCTAGAGGGAAGTCACTTTTCATGTATTATTTTCTGCAATATACGGCAAGTCTCTGTCGAGCATTTTGGTTTCAAACTTTTGTTCAAAATCATGTGCGTGAAATTAGTATTTAAACAGGTCTGATGATTTTTTTATATATTTTTTATTGCTAATAATCTTCTCAGGTGCCTTAGTCATGTAGAAATACTGTAAACATGCGTGACCAAAGGTTTCCTCCTAAACGAGAATTTCCTCTGTCAAAGCCAAAATACACCCTATAAGGATTTCGCGTGGTTTTTCCCCTTAGTTCATAAAAGTGTACTCTTAAAGGGATCGTTTAACAATGTTAAATCTGAGATACAAGGTCCTACATGTTACCAGTGTCTGTGATATGGTGTAATATTGAAGCCCTAAAAAAAATCGCGCTTCAAAATGATCAAGAAGTGCCTCAAAAAAGTAAAAAAAATCTTTGAGTGACCGGTTTTAGCATACTCGTTTTCCCTAATAGACTGTAGTGTTATGAAAACTGTTCGGCGAACGGTTTTCAAAATTTGTAATTCCAATCATTAATATCTTGATAATCAGACAGGCGATCGGCTTGTGTAGTCATGGAGTTCCTGACTGACCTAAACGTTTATAATCATCATCGCAGCATGAGCTAAATCAAGGATTATTTTTAAAGGATATAAGACAAAATTACCGGAAACAAGTAACCCTATGATAATTTTGAAGTGCGATAGGGATTGCCATTTAAGTTGTTGACAATGTCAAACCCCCCCCCCCCCCCCCCCACCCAGTGTTATTTAGGGTACGCGTATGCTTGTTAACCCTCTTTTTGAAAGCACCCCTATCTGAGGACTGCCAACATTTCAAACCCCCCTTTCGCTGGCTTTTCGCAGGCTTTTCCTGCCTTGGAGACCCCCCTAAATACGGAAATATGCTCAATGTACCCCCTAAATTCTGAATAATTTCTCAGGAGTCCAAAGAGATGAGAGAAAGAAAAAAACACCCCTTTTTAAAGAAATCTCCGGGTGAAAAGTCAAATACACTCCTTTTTTTTTTTACAATTCTTGGGCCGGACTTTGTCTCACGAAAAGTACCCCTTTACCGGACATTTTGGTAACACGCATGCAGAGGCGGCCCTCCCGGGGGCAGGGGGGGGGGGCACAGTGCCCCCCACTTTTTCAGATACCCCCAAAAGTGCCCCTTTTTACATAGAAATAAGTGTCCATTTTCCATTCTCATAAATCTTGAAATTATCTTGAATAAGTGCCTTTTTTTCAGGTACGAGAAGTGCCCCTTTTCACTTTTGAAAAGTGCCCCCTTCACCTCTGATAATTGCCCTGTTCAAAACTGAGAGGTGTTCCTTTTACTTTGACAACTCAAAAAAGATGATCCTCACGAAATAAGTAACTATCGTCCAATTTCCCTACTTCCAAGTATATCCAAAGTCTTAGAAAAGATCGTTCATAATAGGCTACACAAATTTATCACTAAACACAAAATACTCAATTCAAATCAATATGGCTTCAGAAAAAATTACTCAACTGACTTAGCATTAATTCAAATTTATGACAAAATTACAAGTGCCATAGCTAACAAAGAGCATGTTATAGGTATATTCTGTGACTTGAGTAAAGCATTTGATACGCTCAATCACGCTATTCTACTCTCCAAACTCAGTCATTATGGAATTCGGGGTCAGCCACTCTTATGGTTTAAAGATTATTTAACAAACAGAAGACAATATGTTACATTTAATAGTTATGATTCTGATCCTCTTTTAATTCAATGCGGTGTTCCTCAAGGCTCCATCTTAGGTCCACTGTTATTTCTTCTTTATGTAAATGATATTATCAATACATCCCCCCTTCTTTCTTTTATCTTATTTGCCGATGATACAAATATCTTTTATTCCCATAAAGATCTTAATATGTTAAACAATACTTTGAATTATGAAATTTACAAAGTATCCGATTGGTTTAAATCCAATAAACTTTCACTTAATACAAAAAAGACTCATTTCATGTATTTTAAACATCATTCTCATAATACAGAAACACCTATATATATTAAAATCGATGGTATGCTACTAGAGAAGAAAACTAATTCCAAGTTTTTGGGTGTCCTTATAGATGAAGCCTTGACTTGGAATGATCATTTACACCAAGTTACAATGTGCATTTCCAAAAGTATTGGAATAATCTCCAAGTTAAAGTTTCTTCTACCCCATGCCCGGCCCCCCCACTCAGTGTTATTTAGGGTACGCATATGCGTGTTCCAACCGACCCCCCCTTTTCAGCAAAAGTCCGGTGTGTAAAGTCAATACGGCTCGACCTTTTTCTTTTGTATACGAGCCTTTTTCAGCATCCCCCCCCCCCCCTTTTCAGCAAAAGTCCGGTGTGTAAAGTCAATACGGCTCGACCTTTTTCTTTTGTTACGAAAAGGACATTTTGGCAACACGCATGCGGTCATTTTGAAACCTGAGTGGGGGGGGGGGGGCCGGGACCCCATGCAACCTTATTCCTACTTTATAATTCGCCAGTTCTCCCGTATATAACATATTGTAATAGTGTATGGGCAAATTGTGGTTCGACAAAAATTAATTCTATTTTCAAACTGCAAAAGAAAGCCATACGTATTTGTACAGGTTTGCATTTCTTAGCTCACACTGATCCTTTATTCTATAAACTTAAAACACTAAAATTTTTCGATCTGAACACTACTCAAGTAGCAGTTATTATGTTTAAGTACATTAATAATCTGCTTCCACCATCCTTTGATAACATGTTTAGGTTTAATAATTCCGTTCATTCATACTCTACTCGCATATCTGGAAACTTCCATCTTACAAACCCCAAATTATCAATAACACACAAATCTGTTAGACATTCTGGCCCGGACATTTGGAATGATTTACCCGACAACATAAAGTCTTGTTCAACCATCTACTCCTTAAAAGCTACACTTAAACGACAAATAATACAATCATATGCTCCCCTTTCTTTAAATTAGTATAACAAAACCGTGACTTAATTATTCTTTATCATGCAACTGCTCACTGCACCTGCACTTGCACCGCACCCTCTTGGTCACTCAGTTTTTTCGAAGAGAGTTATGTCGCCAATTCTTTTACGAGGCCGCCATCCATTTCCAGCCTAACCGCTCACGATGGTGGTCTCCTGCGTTCCAAATTACCTCTCTAATTTATTGAAAATATTTCATATTTCTTATGTTATTGTATGCTTCGTACATGTTTATCGAATGATATAATTGTACATGATTTTTCATTTAATTACTTTTGTAAACATTGTATTCATTGTATTTGTTATTGTTCGAAATTTTGTACTTTGACTTTGAATTTGTATATTTTTGAACGCAGAAATAAAATCAATCAAACAAACAAACAAACAAACAACTGCCCCTTTTTTCCTTCGTAAGAAGTGCCCCTTCTCCTTTTAATAACTACCCCTTTTTTAAACTCGGATGAGCACACCTTTCATTTTAACATGTGCCCCTTTTTCTTATGATAAGTGCCCCCATTAAAAAAAGAGAGCTCCTTCCCCTTCTCATAACTACCCCTTTCCCTTTCTAATAAGTGCCCCTTTTTATTATGATAAGTTCCCCCATTAAAAAGAAAGAGCTCCCTTCCCTTCTCATAACTGCCCCTTTTAAAAATCTGAACGGTGCCCCCTTCTCATTCAACAAATGCACATTTTCCTTTATTATAAGTGCTCCTTTTACATTTTCATAAGTGCCCCTTTTCATATCTGGTCAGTGTCCCTTTTCACCTCTGATAATTCCCCTTTTAATAATGATACGTGCCCCTTTTCCTTTCTAATAAGGGACCTATCCCTTTTCACCTCTTATAAATACCCCTATCAAAATCTGAAGGGTGCCCCCTTTCCGTCAACAAATCATACAAATGCCTATTTCCCATTTTCGTAAACGCCTCTTTTTCATCTCTTATAATTATCCTTTGTACTTTGACACGTGCTCCTTTTCTTTTCTAATAAGTGTCTTATCCCTTTCGATAAGTGTCCCCTTTTCATGTAATCATTAAACGTGCCCCTTATTAAAAGCGACTAAGAGCAATTTCCCCCAAAGTTCGCTCGCTCGCATTTAAAGATGATATAATTATTACTGTTACTTATCAAAGGTCTTTTCAGTCTTCCGTTATGAGAATGTGCTTATAACCCCACCACGATTGGCTTTTTTCCTCTTTAAAAGATATAATTTTTCGCACTGCGACCTCACAGATCTTTAAAATTTTTCTTGCTCGCTTCGCTCGCTCGTAAATGCATATTCAGACATCACAATCAACTGTACAGTATGATGCTTAAGCGATATCTTGTATGATGTATGAAGAGAAACAAATAATGAAGTCATCCCTGATAATGTAATCGCAATGTAGGGGTATATACCAATGTCTAAAAAATGGTATATTTTCGCTTTGAGATTTCCCAATGTAGGTGCCCCTTTTTTCCAGAAAGTGCCTTTTTTGTTGGTGCCCCCCCCCCCACTTCGGAAGTCGCTCGGCCGCTCCTGCACGCATGCGATCATTCCGACCCCGGAGTGGGGGGGGGGGGTGTCAAATAAATCAAATTGCGCTTCTGATGTAAAATTAACAATGTCAAAAATTACTTAAGCACATGTACACTGTGATATTCAAGTAGCCTATATCAATCTTTAGCAAAACGAAGCTCTGTCAATTTTATCTTCTAATTAAGGTATGATTTCAAAGCGTATATAGGCTACTCCCCCGAACGGTTGTCTTTTTTGGGGGGGGAATCCCCCGGAAATGTGAATAATGATAATATTAAAAACATCAAGGCTACATTAAGATAGTTCAAGGTGTCTTTTTTCTGAATTGCCCTTTATCCTTAATTGGAAAGTATTGTTTTTGCTCTGCTTTTTTACATGATTATTTTATCACAATCATATAGTTCATTAGGCAGTCTAACAGACAAAAAGAGTGCGAATAGAAGGATAATTTATTAAGAAATTTGGCGATTTTAAATAGGGGAAAGTATTGATCATGTCGTGGGTAATTCTACTGTATTCATGTTCGTGTGTACGTTGACTGTATATTTCAACAATGATGTGTAATCGTCCATGACCTAGCATCGTTTTTTTCCATTCATGAATGAACCTGCATTCAGTCCAGGCGCGTACGCAGGGTGGGGGGGGGGGGGGGGGGGGGGGGGGTTAAGGTTAAACCCCCCCT
Source organism: Strongylocentrotus purpuratus (assembly GCF_000002235.5). Lineage (NCBI taxonomy): Eukaryota > Metazoa > Echinodermata > Echinoidea > Camarodonta > Strongylocentrotidae > Strongylocentrotus > Strongylocentrotus purpuratus. The sequence goes on along the minus strand of NW_022145612.1, from coordinate 44,731,569 downwards.
CGAGTTTTTTTTATGTGTATGTTTTGTGTATGGTTTTTCGTGAAACCCCCCCCCCTTTTAATTTTTTTTTTTTTATTTTTTTTTTTTATACCAATGGCTGACCTAAAAAAGGTGACCTCACCCCCCCCCCCAACGGAACAAAATGTCAAATTTTCAAATTTCGAGACCAAAAAAAAAAAAATTGTCCTCTTACCCCCCCCCCCCCCCCCCCCCCCCCCCTACTGAGCGACTTTTCGGCTGGCATGGTGCGTGAAAAGTACTTCTTTACCGGACATTTTGGTAACACGCATGGTATCTCTCCGATCACGGAGTGGGGGGCCGGGGGGGGGGGGTTGGCTAGGTGGACCTCAAATATAAAAAAAAACAGTTGTGGGCACTCTTCCACTCTTTTATTGAGGGGAAATGCATAACATGTGAAATCCCATCTTGAAAGCAATTTTTTATATACAATTCGAAAATCTGAATGCCAGGACCTTTTTTTTGGGGGGGGGGGCAAGGGGTGGATCCAAATACAGGGTGTGTTTCAAATTCAAACATTGAGTGATATGAAAATTAATGGCCTCCGTTTTTTTTTTCTGGTGAAACGCCCTCACTTTTCATTTGAAGTTAATCGAAAATTTAACTGGAACAAAGACTATGCCGCTGAAAGTTTGTGTGCGTGATCTTGAACGTGAGAATAAAAATGCATTTGCTTCCTTGTCACCTAAGCTAAACGAAAACGTAAGTTTACCAGTTTTTCTTATCTGACTATGCTGTATGGTGAAAGTGGTTATTATTTTATGATCTCATTTGGGATATGTGATTCCGCGTGTAGTTTAGGCTGATCTGATCTGATCTGAGTGAGGCTGAGCTGAGCTGAGGCTCGCACTTGCTTCTCGTAGCGCAAAGCGTGTACCGGTATCTGACTGGATCGAAGAGCACGTTGTTGCCCGCTGCATAATATGCTGTCCAACAACATGCAAAACCAGTCTACTGCTGCACTGCTGGCGAGGTTGTGTGATTGTTGGTGACCGCCGCGTTGGGATCATAATTCATGTATTTTTTATGGATAGAGGTCTACTTATCTCGTCAAATATTGTTTTTGATTTCATAGTTTTAATGTTGTGTTTATTATCAGTAAGTGCGCTGGTCCGAGAATGAGGATCGTCGTCATAAACGAGGATATCCTTGTATTTGTAAACGCGGACAAAATATGTCCTCAAAAATAAGATGAGGATCGTCTGCATTTTTGTGGACGTTTTTTTTCATCAGCACTGCAGGTTTTCGGGTTCCCGAATCGCCTTCTGAAGTTCTGGCAATGCGAAAAACGGATTCCGCGTAAGAAACTAACCCTAGTTTGCCGTCTAGTAGGGTGTCTGATCGCGCACCCGATGTTGTGTGCTAAAATTCTTCCCATAGAGATTACACGCATCCCTATGCAGCCTACGTGCATTGCGCGACCATGCAAAAAAAGTCAATTTTTTTTTTCAAATCGAGATTCAAACCTTTATCTGTTGTGATCCTGAAGGTGATAATCAATGAATGAGGTGTCATATGAAAGAGCAGGTGAATTCCAATATTTCCAAAGGGGCGTAGCCCCCGAAATTCTCAAAATATCTTGGTCAAAACAGCAATTTAAACATTGTGTCCTGGCTAACTCTGAGGTTTGTCACTTTTGAGATATGACGCCCCGATCGATAAGTAGTCCCAGTCCTAAGGAACAATTCTATGTGATTATATTTTCGCTAGCCCCCAGGGATCACAACTGATAACAGTTTAAAAATACCCTTCTCGCTATTTGGTGGATCAGCTAATTAGGGGGCGTGCGCTCCGCTCAGTCCGCTCTGCCGATTGTAGCTGGTAGATATTCAAATACTCCAAGGGAAATGAGGCTTTGTACGCTGTGCAATTTGCAATCGCTTGGGGATGAGTTTCATTACTTGTTTGTATGCCCTACCTTTCGTCCAGAAAGAAAATTGTTCATCGATAAATATTTTATTGAAAGACCAAATACACTGAAAATGGATCAGCTTTTTAACTCCAATAATGCACAAACACGTTTAAACTTAGTAAAATTCTGTCGAAAAATAATGCTTCATTTTCATTAATTTAAGTATGTGCAAAAACATGTTATGAGTTCAATATTAACTTTATGTTTCTCTTTTTTGTCTTATATCAATTTATTAAATTGATATCAAGAATATTTTCAGTAATTCATTAATTCAGATATCAATTTACTGGTGCCAGTAAATATTTTTTTTCAATTGCTTCCATTAATTTCGTCATTAATTATCGTTTTAATTGATATTATCGTTTTGTTTTTGATTATTATTATCATCATCAATATTGTTATTATCATTATCATCATAATTTTTCTCACTATTGTCGATAGTGTTATTTTGTATGGATTAACATTAATTCTATTTGTATTGTATATTTCACAGTGTTTAATTGACAAATTCAAACTGATTGTAAACTTCTCCAATACCCCAATGTGGGTGACATGAGAATAAATTGTCATTGTCATTGTCATTGTCATTGTCATTGTCAGTCCAAACCATGGTTACATCGCGTAACATCTCCGCGCACGAACGAAACCCCAAATTCAATTACACATTATAGTGACTGAAATTATGGTTGGCAATTCCCTCGATAAACCCGGAAGTTAATACACGTTATAGTCGATGGCAATATCGCGGAGACAACGTGCGTTGTCTCCGCGATATTGCCATTGACTACAACGTGTATTCACTTCCGGGTTCTACGGCGGGAATTGCCAACCATACTAGTCAATGGCACATATCGCGGAGACAGCGTGGCTCAAGCTGCAAGTCGCGCATTGGCTTAGCAACATGCGTACTATATGCACACGCTTGCATATCGCGCGATACAGCTGTTTGTCTGAATTTAGCAAAACAACATCACTCTGCGTGGACGTCTTTTTCGTCGATTTTGATTTTCGTGCTTTTATAAACACCAGCTAAACAGTCATGACAAAGAATAAAAAATAAAGCTGGTTTCCCTTGCAACAAGAATTTTTAACAAACCGAAGGCGTACGATCGCCAGATATTGGGATAACTTTTTGGTATTTAGAGATCTACAACAGCTGCATTTTTCTGTCTCAGAAAATTTTTAATGGTAGGAATTTATATATTTTCATGGAAGGATACTGCATGGAAGCACTGGCGTACTGATGGGGGGGGGGGGGGGGGGGAGTTGACCCGCAAAATAAATGGGTTTGTCCAAAATAGATTCTTGTTGCGGGTCTTGTTAATTGCAAGCGCAAGGAAAATCATCTCAAAATACTCACAATTTCCATGTTTCCTGTCATGACTGTGTTTATAAAAGAATAATGAATACATAAAATGACAATTTCATCTAAGATGAGGGATTTTAGATCTAGAAATCATGAGGGGGAAAAAAGTGTGGCGAGCTGTCCGAAAAGGCACCCCACCCTGAACAACTCGACCATAGCGAGTTGTCCAGGGTATTGTGGCGAGTTGTCTGGACCCCCATATCCCCTTTTTAACATGCCATTTGTATGCTTTTCTGGATTCTCCCAATCCAGAAATCTTATTATAGTATATGTTTCTATTTTGAAGATTATTTATATGATATTGTTTTTTTATCGTGGAAATTAACGAAATTAAATGAAATTTTGCCTCTATTGCAAGGGCTTTCATTCTAAAATTTGGTATCCAAAACTTACAATTTAATACAGGGATTTAATTTTAATATGGACTTGATTATTTGATTTCATGCAGGCTTGATAGTACAAGTGGGGTCTCTTCTTTTAACTGTCGAGTGAAGATCTCTTCAACAAGACACCATGGCTGCCCCTTCTGGCAATCGACCCCGTTGCTTCTTTGATGTTAGTATAGGGGGCGGTGGAGGTGAGTTACATCTATTTTGTCCCTTTGGAATTGGTAGGAGAAAAAGAAGAAAAAGGAAGGAAAGAAAGAGAGAGAGAGAGAGAGAGAGAAGGAAGGAAGAGAAGGAGGTGGTAGAGAATGGTACATTTAAATGTAATTCAAATCTTAAAATTGATCCTGTTTGTTTTTATCGTATCCTGTTTATATCAATTGCGTATTCATCATACTACATGCGGTTAACATTTTTAAAATGATGGATTTCAAACATGGTTTAAAATGTGCATATATACCGTCTTAAGAAGTTCTAACAAAAAATTTGAAAGGTTTCGTTTGAGCAGACTGTATCAGAATTGAAGAAAGCCATTAAAGTGAAAGCTACATGTAGTTTTGCTTTTTTTCCCAATTGCATCCCCACTCGAAAACTTTTACTGTGTTTTTATCTTGCCATTTATTATGATTCGGGTACGGGTTGAGTCTCTAGATCTATCGCATCTATCACAGGCAGAAGGTGCGAATGAATACAGGAAATTTGGATGACTGCCGCAAATCTGACCTCTGAAGGGCCGATTGGGAATATAAATCTCCCTCTTAATAAGACCCTCAAATATTTCATCAGGTCAAGTTGTTGAAAACTTGAAATGTTACTTGAGAAAAAACAGAAACTAGGAATAAAATTATTTTATGGATGGGGAAAAAATAATATTAGATTTTGATATTTTGTTCACATTCAGAGGATAAAACTGAATTATTTAGAAAAGGGTCCTGGATTTCAAAAGTTAAAGGCATGTTCATTTGTCATTAACATTGTTTAAAGTGAATATGTAAAGCATAGAAGTAACGTAATTGTGTCGGTCAATTACATTATCAATTTTAGTAAATTTAAAAATTGGTTTGGCTGCTTTGTTGTGTGCCATATCACCCCCCCCCCTCCACCCCTTGGAAACAACTAGAAACAAAAGGTTTCAGGGAATCACAGTTATTGAAGAGTATCTTTATGAGTTTACCACCTACATGTAGGTGTTGTACATTAACTACCATGAAATTATGTGTCAGATCTCATTCATTTGTAGTTTCGAAGATTCAATGTGAGTTTCATTTGATTCTGTCATTGCTCTGGCGATTTGTTGGGATAAATTTTAAATTGGAATATACCCAAATTTATCATAAATCTGAACATGCCCATTTAGGTAGTCTTGTAATTAACTGTTTTTTTTAGTTTGTTGTCTGTTGTTGATTCTCATGCAAGAGATACTTGTTGCCAACTTTTTCCTAAAATATGACCCGCATGCATAGTAGCACCTCCCAGGGGGGTGTTTCCAGTAAAAGTGGTACCATTGGAATGTGCATCTGTGCTGCCCACCCCTGCTATTAAAAGTAAAATGGAAGAGTCCTAGTCCCTGCTTTAGACCCCCTCGTTGCCTGATTTTTAGTGTAGGCCAATAGCAATTGAAGCTTGGTGGTTTGGGAGGAGAGTTTTTGGTAGTCACTTGTAAAACTATCTCAACAGGATAAGGATCATTTTGAAGGGGAAATTTGAGCTCACATGTCATCTTCTGATTCATATGTTTACATTTTGCTTTCCATTGTACTTTTGTTTATCATTTCTCTATTCTAATTTGAAGGTAAGTACCTCTTACTCTCTTTCATGAAAAACATAATTTGTTGAGCTTGTTTATGTCTTTATTTTTTATCCTCTTTAAAGTTGATCTTTTCCATTGTTTGGTTCATTCTTAACCTGTGACGGGATGGTTCTGTACTAACATTGAATGGCATTTCTGAAAGCGGCCCAGATAGGGAAGGGGATGAAATTTCTCTGCATCGATATGATTGATGTATAACATGATTCTATGCACACTCTTAACCATTCAAAAGCTTGGAATATCTAAAGAAAATACATTTAAAACAAATCATATTGGCAACTTGCTGATGGTTATGAGCCAATGGTTCACAAGTTTTTGAGGTGCATTTTGAGGTAGCTCTGATAGTTGATGTTATCTTTTCTTTTCTTTCCTTTAGATGTTGGTTGAGGTAAACTGCTAATTTTTTTAAAACTCTTTAGATATACTCGCATGATTTATTAAACTTTCTTGCTATATGTAATTGAAGTCCAGATTCCACAGCTATAATTTTAAACACAGAAGTGTGAAATTTAGATAATGATATGATTTGGTTAAAGTTTTATTTTATTTGGGATCCAAAGCCAGTGTGGATAAGTATACAGGGGTGGGGGGGGGGGGGGAGGGGGTCGAGAACCAATTTATTTCATGATATACATTTGTATGTACATAGTATTAAAAGAGGTACATGTTCATTTTGTGTGGGCTTAATATTTTAAAAACATTATGAAATGTCATGTTGGCAGTCTCAAAAATGAAAAGCTCAAAAGGTTATTTTCAATGGTATTTGTACTTGTACCCCAGAAAGTACAATAGTCTCAGATGATCGTCTTTGTTTTCTTTACATTCTAATGATATTGACATACTTGTAGACTAAGGTTTTTTTAAACAGTTTTATGCTGACCTTTGTTATTGTTTCGTTTTTAGGAGGGCGGATACTATTTGAACTCTTCTCAGACATCTGTCCAATCACCTGTGAGAATTTCAGAGCACTTTGCACCGGTAAGTTGGCATCAAACTCAAAGTACAATTGTAATCATTAATCCAAGTATGTATTTTATAGTGTGATTTCATGCTTGGTAAATGATCGTATCTGATTGATACACGTCTGTAAAAAAAAACAAATACACACACACACACATGCTTGGTTCTATCTTTCTGATAACCACCATTATACATTCAACTTAATTTACATTATTTAGACATCATTTTCCTGAAGTATATTTGGTAAAGGAATGGGCTTATAGTATTGTACATGAGATCCCATTGGTTTGATAATAATGATTGTGGTAGTTTATAGTTGTCATTGGAACTATTTTCTATATATTAGAAAGGTGAGATTTGGTCTTGAAAAAGTAAAATGAAAACTGCTCTTCATGTATAGTTTACATCGTGTACTTTGCACATATACATGTATGTTCATTCACAGTGAAAATATATATGAATATCCATATTATGAGGATGAGAGGGAGTGGAGGATTTCATAGATTGGATTTCATTAAAGTGAAATATGATCTCTATGCCACACCTGTCGAGGAATGACGAATAATGTATCATCATGGAAGACAGATGAATAAAATACACTCAAAGTTTGGTCCTGTATCCTTCACTAATCTAATAAGTGTGCATAGTGGGTTGGTATTACACCGTAAGTGGGGTCAAAGCCCCTCACCAGCACCTTCACAGCAGGACCTAGGGGGCAAGTACCTGAGATCACATCGAGCACCGCTAGGATTCTCTGCATCCTATGTCCAATAATTTCAAATCAAAATATCACTTTGATATCCATGATTTGTTTTCTTTCAAGTGTATCGTAAGAGAGAGGAAGGAAGATTAAGAATACTTTAAATACTGTAACAGCTGATCTAGCTTCCTCCATTTCATGCTTGATGAAGCGAGTAATTTTAGGAGATAGTTAAAATATGTTTAATGATTGAGTAGCCGTTGTGAATGCATAAATCAATCATTCTGCCTGTTTTTGTTTTTTTTAAAGAATTGTGGTGAAAAACCCACTTAAAGAGAAGGTTGAGTTCTGGGAAGAGGTGAAAAATAATTTTTAAGCGTTATCATTGTTAAGTGTGGAAGAACATCAGATTACAAATGTTCCCTGAAAAGCAAGGCTCTCCAAATGCCTTGATATTCTAAATATGGTATGTAACAACATAAAAATCGGGACAGATTTTTACACCACATGTTTGTGTAGTCCCATATACATCTTTCTGTGTACAGTGCTTGTAACTTTACCAAGACTGGCCCAAATTTCTTATCATTTTGATGATACCAGAACCTTACAGTACACCATATGCTAGATGATCAACCTTTTCTGATCGATTCCACACTGTTCCTTTCACAATGCAATCGCTTGACCAGAACTCAACTTTAAATATTGTTGTACAGTGTAACTATATCATACTTAATGTATACAGTACTAAATCTGAGAAGGGCTCCCTGTGTACAGATGTTTGAAATTTTGCATGCAGATGTACAGGCATAATGGCAGATAATGAAAGAGCTTCCAGTTTCAGGTGGATACAAATGTACCAAAAGGTGTTTTTTTTTTTCTTCCAATTTTTATGTGAACAGTGAAACTTGGCTCCAAGCCTTCATTCACCTAGCCTTTAACTATTTTTAATTGATGCTGAGAGGGAATGTTCATTGTATGCATGTCTCTTTTGAGAGTAACATTAGTATCATACTTTGTATCAAATTACAAATGATTGGATATTTATAAGGCAAGAGTAAGCAGGAGGTCTGTGGCAGTCTTGGGATGTTACATGATACCCTGAGTAGATAGTTCCTTGTTTTGTTCACCCTAACACCAAGAACAATATTTTATAGCCCTACTTTAATATGTAAAAGCCATTTTGAAAGGTCATTTTCTTTTGTTTCTGTCAGTCGTGATTAATACAGTGAAATGTAAGGAGCAAAATAATTTTCCATTTCCTTCTCTTGCACAACAAAATTGTATGTGTGTGTGATGCAAACATTATGTAGAATTATAAATGATATTGAATCGGATTAATGGATTTTGAGAATATGAACTGCTCCCAGTGTTGTAAAAAGCCCCAAAATCATGGATATTTTAACAGTTTATGAAATAGATGTATGCATGTATGCATGTAACTTGCATTCAGTTTGATGCAAATACAAAAAGGTATCTGTATGTGTGTTTGTATCTACATGTAGATGCAGTTATTTCACCAATTTGTATTATTTTTGTTTATGATGCTTTATGAGTCATCTACATGTACTATATTTGTAATATGATAGATAATTGTGTGGCCTTCTAAAAGGTAGGAAGGAAAGAGGGATTCAAAGGAGAAAAGAGGAAGAAAACATGCTGTGCAAATTGTACCTGTACTGATGTGCCTTTATGAGTTGCTGATCAAGATTTAATATTTTTATGTCTAGCTCAGCTGGAAGTCAATTTAGAAATTAGAATTATGAAGGTAAAGGGGGGATAAATACTTGAAATGTAAAGGTTCGGTTGTCTCTTTACAAGTAGTATATTGTGTGGTTGTTAGATGCAATTTATATAAAGGCTATTAACTTGCCTGCTGATTGGCCAGTGGGGTACCACAACAAATGTTTGTCTCATGTAGACCGAAACTCAAGATGGTCTAAAGAGATATGAGTAGAAAAGTGAGAGCACTTTACCTCCTGGTGATAGAAGGTTTCAGTGCTTTTTTCCCCTTCTTTGTTAGTCCTTTCTTTCCGGGTACAGAAGTACGTTTTCTAAAGTGGTATCAGCTACTTTTATAACAAGAGCACACTTTGGGATAACAGAGATGTGTGTACATGTAATGTAATCTCTTTGCAGTATGAACATTTTTCAAACTTTTTGCTTCTGCCATAATCATCATCACTCCTCCCCCTTTCTCTAATTCTCTCTTTCCTGTTCACACTCACTACCTGTATATGTAATGGAGTGGTCATAAATAATTACCTGTAGTTTAAAAGCGGAAATTGATGAGAAGTCCCAATAAATTCAGGAAATGAGATCAAGAGACCAATATTCCCTCCTTTGGACGCTCGTCTGAATTGTACCTTGGTCCACTGACCTTATATGATTTTGTCAATCCCATATGAGAAAGAATAAGAAAAATAAAATATGATATGTTCCCTAGCTGAAAGATTCAAGAATTGTATATAAAGTATATTCATTCTACATCATTACATGTTTAAGTGCACATGTACATGGAGGCCTTAGAAAGAGAAAATAAGATGCTGAGGCAAGCTTCCACCATACCTCCTTTATACAAAAATTGTTAATATTCAATCTTGTGAGTATTTTTATGAAGAGTTGGCTTTATTTGATGATTGTGTCAAAAGTTTACGTCATGACTAGGGCCCCTGGGGCCTGTTTCATAAAACTTGTTATCTATAACAACTGCTGAATTTCTATGACAAATTTGCTCTCAGCCAATCAGATGCCATGATTTCAGTAGCTTATAACAGTAGCTTGTAACTTGTTATTGATATCAAGTTTTATGAAACAGGGCCCTGTTTTGGGAACAGTTTCAAGCTGTTTTAAATCTTCTTTAGACATAGGAGAGTTTGAGGGCTTTGGCCTTTGTGCTTTTAAACCTTGAAAGTGTTGAAAGAGAAGTAATTCTCCATGAAATCTAGCTGAGAGCTACATTGTAGCTCAATTTGATCCATTTTGGGGTAGCACTTAAGTCAGAAAAAGGTGAAGTTGACCCTTACCTTCTCAGTACAAACATATCCTTTTGGAAGATGGATTTTTTATCCTTACATTATCTACACAAAATGCATTAGTTTATTTGCATGCAGCTCTATCAGGAAGTGTGCATTCAATCTTTTAATGTGGACATTTTCTGATTAGATTCAGAATGGCATTTATTCACTTATATTTTGTTTTGGGCTCTTTCAGCTTCCAAGCAGATGGCATAAATGTGTACTTTGTATTTCACAGAGATTGTAATATCATTATGCTCTGAGTATGCTAAAAGGACTAACTGCATTGTATATATGCTGGAATGTATATGTGTAAGTCTAAGATGCTGACAATGCGATATTCATGTACTGTACATGTATGTTAACTCAAACTTTATGTATTTTCTTTAAGTGCACTTTTACCTGGTATGTTTGCAAAGGGCAGGAGCATTAAATGGAACATATGTCGCGATACATCAAGTCAGCATACTGTTTATCTGTCTGGTTCTAAGAGGGGGGGGGGGGGGGTTGAGGGTAACAACGGGTTAAGAACATGTACCGTAGAAGAGGTTACGGTTGAGATGCTTAAGAAGTCAAGATTAGGATTTTTGGGACCAATTTGGTGAGGACTGATCATGAGCTTGTTGGATCAGTTGGCCTATAGCACATCCTGTTTACTCATTATACCAGGGATACCAGGGATGTTATTATACATGTACCAGGGATGTCATTATCCCCTCATTGTCATCATAGGCCTCCAGGTACTACTCTGCTTTTATAAAATACATGTACATGTACATCAATCATGTAGCTCGTCCAATTAATATTGCAAAGCCGGTGTACATGTAGATATAGGTGCGATATCAGTCATGACATTTGAATGGTCAAAATAGAGTGTGTACAGTGTATGCAGACTGCATGGATACCAACATGGTGTACAGAGGCAGCTGCACCAGATGGTACACTAGGGACTTTTCGATTTGCACGTTCACTAGTGGACTGCGACGTATGCGGTCACTTTTGAAGCAGTGCGCATGCGCATCGACGAGCTCATCGTTCATAGCAGAATTTTCGAACGCGATCGCCCTTGTTTTGCCGTCGTTCGCAAACTGTGACGATACATGTTCGTAAGCAATCTTTTGTAGGCACGAAACATCAAATTGAAGTCACAAAATGGACCCAATTGACCTAATTCTAGAACCGGAGAGTGGTGGAAGCGTGAATTCTCTTAAATTAACACATTTTCATGTCTGTAATTTCTCTTAAATCAAAATTGTTGCAGAATAATTCATGAAAGGAACACATTTTGTTTGCGCATCGCCAATCTGTTGCAGCATAATTTTCGAGATTAGTCCCATGCACCGAATTTGGTGTGATGAATCTTTAGCTTTTCGATCGAATTTCGCGCTCACCAAGCAGAATAATTCATAAAATGAACACATTTTATTCATGCAACGTTAATCTGCTGCAGCATAATTTTTTAGAACAGTGCCATGCACCGAATTTGGTGTTATATCTTTAGCTATTTGATCGCGTTTCGCGCTCACTAAGCGAGCGTCGTAGTTGTGTAACATCGAAACGGTAACGAACAACAGTCAGCGTGCCTCGTCAACCCTGCTTAAAAATGACCGCATACGTCGCAGTCCACTTATGAAAGTGCAAATCGAAAAGTCCCTACTGTAAGATGTAATTCCCTGCTTCCCCTACATCCCCCTACCTGCATCTACCCTACCCCGTGTTTTCTTGCCATAAGCTTGTGCTCTACCCCACCTATACTCTTTTCACACTGGTTTTGCTTAACCCCTATTTTGCTTAGCCCCGTACTATCCTTAACCCCGGACTATTTTTTTGGCTTTTCACACACGCTGTTTTTAGTCCCGTACTAGCGCCTATTCCGGAATAAGAAAACTCCCGCTGTTCTCACTGCATTTCGTTAACCCCGGATATCGTGTATGTTATGATAGGACATACTTCGCATCTGGCCAGCTGCGATATGCTCTATTGCGTAGTACCGGACTATTTATCGTTTCTGTTCTCATTCATTTGCTTAGCACCGCAATTGCGGGGTTAGCAGGAGTTAGCACCACAATTGCGGAGTTAGCCCTGCTATTTTGCAGGGTTAGTTAACCCCGTACTATAGGTGGGGTTAGCCAACTTTAGCCCACTTTGGTAAAAACCAGTCTGAACAGAAAGTGGAATAGGCTTAACCCCGTACTATAGGTGGGGCTAAGACCCCCCCCCCCCCTTAACCCCACCTATAGTACGGGGTTAAGCAAAATATTGCCAGTGTGAAAACAGTACTATACACTCACAAACCTAATATTTGTTGTTATTCTGGTTATTACATGGAAATTGTATTGTAGTATTGTAGACGAGCACTAAAGAAAACAGTGTACATGTATGTACCTTTACCCTTTCTTGTAACAAGAAAAGCTGATGACTTGTTTTGAAAAGACGCACAAAGGTGGTCTTTCATGAAGGTCTGATCTACCTGGAGGGACAAGGGGTCATCCTGGCATAGGCCCTAGGGCAGATCACAACAAATATGGCCATGTCACCTGACTTTGATTGTAGTAAGAGTTGACAAGGGCAAACCAGTAATCCACTTGTTGTCACGTTTTAATGTATGTATGATGACCACTGGTCAGTCATGGTTTACAAAGTTACAAACATGCTAGAAAGTGATGGTAGAAGTCATCAAACAATCATATCTCTGATAATAACAATAATAATAATAACAATATTTATAAAGCGCAACATATCCATCTCTAGAGATGCTCAAGGCGCATACAAATAATTTAAATTAATATTTAACATACTTAAGATTAAAGAAATATTAAATGTTAACTTGCATTAGATCATACAACTTCATGGTGCCAAGGTACATACAATGTGGCACAGTGCGATTGTTTGTTTTTCATGCATTGTATAAAAAGAACATTGAAATTTAACAATATGCATTGAGCATCAGGTGAGTTTTAAGCCCAGTTTTGAAAGTAGAGAGAGTGTTGGCCGTCTGAATAGAGAAAGGTAACTTATTCCACAAAGAAGGAGCTGCTGATGCAAATGCTCTATCCCCCCAATTTCTTTTGGTACGTATTTCTTTAAGTCTAATATTATGTGATGAACGTAAACCAGAACGACCTGCAGAGTGGGGTGATAGAAGGGATGAAATATATTCTGGAGCTAGATCATTTAGTGCACGATAGGTTAAGAGTAGAATTTTATATATCACACGCTGTTGAACAGGGAGCCAGTGCAGAGATTTCAAGATAGGAGTGATATGTGATGATATTCTGGTGTTAGTTACAAGGCGAGCAGCAGCATTCTGAACTTTTTGCAATCGGTTAATTTGGTTGGCAGGTAGTCGAAAGAGTAATGAATTGCAATTATCAAGGTGCGAAGTAACAAAAGCATGTACTAACTGTTGGGTGGATTGAGGTGAGAGATATTGCCTAATTGCACGGATATTACGTAGATTACAATTGGCCAGTTTAACACAATTTGAAATATGGGTTTCGAGATATGTGCTAGTATCATACGTGTCCAAATGTCCAAACTGTTTATTTGTTTTCAGTAGATATGAGAATTCTTTGGGGCAGTTGATGCATGTTTTGTTATAGTTTTGTATGTTTGTTTTGTATTTTGTTCTCCAGAGGTTTGGTATCTTTTTTTTAAATTTTCCTTACATGAAACATGTATTTTTTTAGTTTTTGTGGGTTTCTTAATACCGTAGGTTCTGGATAAAATACAATCTACATGTTCAAAAATGAATTTTCAATACACACTCGGATGGAAGAAGTTTTTTCAACAGCATTTTTTTCAACTAAGCCTACTAAAGTCATCTGTGTGGTCATAGGTTACCATGTAAGAAATATGTATGAATTTGTCTAAACAGCTGATCAATATTATAAAGCCTCCCATTCCCACCCTTCACCTTTGCTAAATCACATGCCTTGCCTGTTATACGATTATGGAAGTAATTCAGTCGTGACAGGTACATCTCTATTGCCCCATGGCAGCTCTCACTGCTGGAGATGAATTTGATTGTCCATGTGATATTTTATTTTGTTAATAATAAATATGTTTTATCCTTTTAAAAGCAGCAATCTGTCTCAGATGTGTTTAATGACACCAGTTACATCTAGATCAGATTTAGAACTGTCCACCTCTTATGATAGTTATCAAAATGTTGGATCCAAGACATACTATACCTGGATATCAAAATGAAGTTTGGCTTTTGAAGCTGCACAAAGCCTTTACAATGGGCTCCCCCTTTTACAAAGGGTTTTACTCCCCTCAAACTTATAACTGGTAGTACTTTACTGGCTTGAACAGAAGTGATCAACATCATGTTTGTCTTTTTTCCATCACGTCACAGGTGAGAGAGGTATGGGGAAGACCACCAACAAACCGCTTCACTACCAGGGTAGTACCTTCCATCGTATCGTCAAGGATTTCATGATACAGGGAGGTGACTTCAGTGCAGGTTAGTACAGCTCTAGAGGCAGTTCAGTCTGTAAACTTGAACTACGAAAATGTTTGGGTGGTCGTGGTGTAGCCTTGGGCAGGGTTGGAGATTACCCGGCTTAAAATCATCATCAAAGACTTCTTTGTCGAGTTGTACAGATTTTCTACAGCCTCTTTTTTCTTTCAGTACTTCTCCTTCCACAATTATCTATTATTTCGTTTGTCTTCAAACTCATTTCAAATTCATTGATTTAATATTATTCATAATTTGTTCTATTACAGCAGTAATTTTGTGATTTGCAACAAAACAAAGAACAAAAATGTGCAAAGGGTGTCTTATTTTTTCTAGTATTTAAGAATTAAATGGTATTTTTACAGATTCAAAACAAAAGGATAAATATATCTTTTCCAGAATAATTATTTTAAATTGGATAAAGCCAATTTTTTTTCCCCTTCTTTTTGCTGTAATTGAGTTCCGGTGAATGTGTTTTGAAATATGTATACTACTGTATAACTACTCATGTATGCTTCAAATATCCCCAAATCTGTTTTACATTTTGTGATGGTTTTCTTGGAATGCTGTATCGTCAGTTTTTATCCAGTGCTACTAATGGGGAAATTAAAAAGCAGTTGGGATTCTGCCAGAATTTTCTAACCCCCACCCCACCCCTTCACTTTCTTTTATTGTGGTCCACTTTCCCTGAGAGCTCCTAACAGGTTGCAGAAAGAGAAAAAACGGAAGGATAAAGACGGAAAGTGAGATGCAATTGTTACAGTGTGTTGGTGCATTGCTGCATGTGCCGTCTCATGCTGGCATTGCATTACATGTGGACTCGGTCATTTCTGGCTGATCTGTCCCATGTGTTTGTCCTGCCGTTAGGGGTTATGGAAATGGTTTATTGTCCCCGGGAGGAAGTTTGGCAAGAAAGTAGAAATAACAAATTGGGGACATCTGTTTCTGTCTCCCCTATTTATCTTCCTCTGCTAACTTGTTTCTGTGGCTCATCATCTTTTCCATGCAAGCATATCATGATCATCTACATGTATATCATTTATGAGTGTAGTGCAAGATATATATTTTTGTATGATATATTTCTTCAGATCAATCCATTTTGAGCTAGCTGAGACCTCAAAAAACAGCTGTTATAATATTTTGTGTATACTTCATATATTTACAGTACGCACACTTCTGTTGAGTGTACACAGGCTCATTTAAGTTACAACAGCTGATGTAAAAAATGGAAAGCTGGATGCACATAAATATATTGATCTATACCAAGCAGATGCCTGTTGTGTAGGCTCAAATTGTAGTTGTAGTTTCTAAATTGGTACTATACAATTCTCAGCTTGCCAATCACAATGCAAATTAAAAGTGCTGATTGTCCCTAGATAGTCTCATGGAAATATATATTAACCTATTGCCTGCTGGAACTGGGTAGCTCCTGTATTAAGCCTATAGCAATGATTGGATTCAAACGGGTTGAGAGTGTTTTAAACAGGCATCAGGTGAGTCACATATTTACACTATTAGGATGCATGAAATTCCTCAGTTTGTACATGTATCTTCAGTGAAGCTATGAAGACAAATAATGGTTTCTATAATTATACTGCTTGTGTAATGGCAAGTTTAGATATCTTGTACTTTGTTTTGTTTCTACGTTTAGTATCTTTCATTAACTTTTCATTATGACGATGACAATGTAAATTCAAAATATATGTGTAATTAGTAGTAATATTCAAAGCATGATATAAAGTTCATGTTCTTGTACAAAGGCATAATAATATAAGTATACCGGTATATTTGTATAAAATAGATTTGTGAATGTTTGCTTACAGGGACAGGCACTGGTGGAGAATCTATCTATGGGGGAACATTTGCAGGTATGATCAACTGGCATTATATTTCTGTCATTTCCACCATTTTTGTTTCATGTTCTTAGTAGAATGTTGTGTCAACAGTGTTTTAAAAGTGATTTTTTTTTTTTTTTTTTTTAAACATGGGACTTACTAGTATTTGTAGCCATTCAAGAAATTAGTTAAATGATAGAATTAATTCTCATTATTGTTATAACATGTACATAAAATATCATTGAATGTATTTACATGTAGCCTGCATT
The DNA here is from genome assembly GCF_000002235.5 of Strongylocentrotus purpuratus. Taxonomy (NCBI): domain Eukaryota; kingdom Metazoa; phylum Echinodermata; class Echinoidea; order Camarodonta; family Strongylocentrotidae; genus Strongylocentrotus; species Strongylocentrotus purpuratus. The sequence continues at coordinate 44,714,837 of NW_022145612.1, read as the reverse complement.
GAAAGACAGAATATGAGACAATTATTTGACATAACATATATTGACATTTTTATTCATTTTTAACTTTTATTTTTTATTTTAAACAGGTAATTCAATTTATTGTAGGAGTTACCTAAGAGAAATAAAAGTCACATTTTGCTTAATTGCCCATATTATTGGTTTTGAAATAAAGTAATGATTTGCCAGTTGTTATTCTTTTTCTTTTTTATTGCCATGTTCCAGTTTCTGCGAGAGAGGTAAGACCATTAGAATAGAGTGCTGGACATTTTCATTAGGAATATCAAACATTATGAATCATTAACTTCTAATTTAATGGAAAATTTGTGAGTATTAATAAATTAGTCAAATGAGTAAATCAATACAAAATATATATTTGTTTTCCATTTCCTTAAGAAGTTGTATTGACTTGCTTGTTTTTTTTGTTTTTTCTCCCCCTTTTTTATATGCATGTAGGTGAGATGACAAATATTTCTAATTTTAGGAATAGCAAATTAAACACACAAAAATCTGATGACTTGCTTTCTTATCATACCACATATAGATGAGAATTTTGAACTGAAACATGACCGCCCCTATTTGCTCTCCATGGCCAATCGAGGAAAGGACACGAATGGTTCTCAGTTCTTCTTGTGAGTACATTTTCTTTTTAAATTGTTCAGGGTTTTGCTTATTAGAAATCAGTGCCACATCTTACTGATGAGTTAAATGATTGTTCTCTCTCTGGTTTGGTAATTTGGTAGCTACATTGAGAACGTTAACAATTACAGGAAATGAACATTGATAGAAAGGTCAAAAGTCACCATAGTTGTTGATGTGTGCGCTTTAAAAATATCCATTATTATTTTTTAATTACTGTTATCCTAAAGCATGAAAGTGAAATCAACATTTTTTTAAAGTTCTGAAAATGTTGTAGTTTAGTCTTTTTTTATTTGTATAAATGTACAAGTGACATGATTTATTGCCTCTATCCAGTTATAAAGGATTTTTTGGGGGGAAGGGGATGGGGGGGGGGGGGGGGGGGGAGTTATCCTTTTGCCTGTTGTTTCTGTAATTGATATGTCACAGCGGCACAACTACAAACATTTTTTCTTCTAATGGCAATGTAAATCATGATGATTGTACATGTATACATGCATGCGAGAATAGCCACATCATGCACATGTAATATCCATACAAGTAATTACGATATTAATATTACTGGTTTTTTGTGTTCAATATTGCCCTTTTTCAGAGAAAAATCCAAGCATCGTAAAGGTAATTTATGGGTTGTAGTGATGAGTCTTTGTATCATTTTGTTGGCCATTTATTTGCTGTTATATTTCACATGCTGGAAGAAATTAAGATATTCATCATTCTAATGTAATGTTGTATGACATATTTTGATGTATTGAAAGCAGTCCAAGTAAGTATTTCAGTATCATTCATCATGAGGTTAAAATTATGCCATTTGTACATGTAGGCTATATAAACTAGGTAAGATGTTTGAATTAATCATAGGCGTAATAGTCAATTTGAATGAGCGGAATCTAGTCAACATCTAGACTATACATGGTTTACATGTATATCCAAAGTTGATGAAACAGGTGAACAGAGTGACGTAAAAGGATTGTAAGCAACTGGACGACCTGGAAGTAATTGTTATCCTTGATGCTTAAACGGTATCGCTTCACCTCTAATCTGGAGAGAATGTTTTCAATTATGAGGCAAATCATGAAGGTTATATATCTTGTAATGCTATTAGTTATCAAGGTAATGGGTTGGAATCATGAATTGAATCAACAGGTTATCCGATCAACTTGAGCCGTACCTGATTGAGTTGAAAAGAGAATATGCCATGATGTATTTCAGTTGTCAAGAGGGGTCCATGAGCGAAGAGAGAAACTGCTGTACTACTATCCATGAATTCCATTTAAATTTCAGTAATTACGAGTCTACTTTAGGTCACAGTGTTTATTGAATATACATCATTTATGTCTGATGTCCCTCTTTGTTTGTCTGCCCCACCCCAACACACACTCTAGCTCTCTAGCTCCCCCCTCCCCCTTTCCCTCACTCTCATACTGCTAGCTATCACCTCTCCATTTTGTGACAGTCACAATGTTTTATAATGTTTTCCTTATTTTCTTTCTCATAGTCACACACTTCATTTTGTAGAAGGTTTTTTTTTTTTTTTTTTTTACATCTCCTTTCTTTTTTCCAATCTGCATTTTAATCATTGCTTTTTCAATTTTTGCTGAAGAATAGTTCCCAATTATGATACTAATAACAGATTAATGTAACTTTTCCCTCTTCTTCTTCCTCTTCTTCTTTTTCTTCTTTTTCTCCTTGTTTGATTTTCATTTATCACACATCAACCATTCTCACTACAGAACAACCAAGCAAGCTCCTCATTTGGATGGGTAAGTTAAGGAAATAGTTCTCTCACTCTTCTTCAGATGTTATGTGACTCAAAATTGTGATTGCTAAGAAATAATTGTAAAGCCAGACTGCACTACTTGTAGCTACTTGCGCCCTCTATATAGCCAACAATGCCTAAGTGGAACCCGTTGATCCCACATGGTCCCCTTTTTCTTATGTTAATTGAGAGCTGATTTGATGAGATAGCCACCTGTCAGTGACCATGCAGGGAGGTCTAATCCCTCCTGGCCAAACTAGTGCAGAGGGGCTTTAAGATCCCAAATACAAAACCAAACCCTTACCTTGACTACCATGTTTAGATGAAATAAATGTTTTAAATCAGTCGGAGGGAAAATATTAGTCATTTCATATACTTTTCATGATATGTAGGAATGTCATTTTCTAATTGTTCTTCAAGGAGCTTAGTGAAAGGATCAATTCTTTTATTATGCCTATTTTTAATAATGCTAAACATATGTAGTTTGCTTCAAATTGACTTTATACTGTATTTTCTTTATTTTGCTTCTAGTGTCCATGTTGTGTTTGGCGCAGTGTTGCAAGGTCAGGATATAGCGACTCAGATTGAGAATCAGAGGACCGATACAAAGAATAGACCACTGTCTGACATCAGGATCACCAACTGTGGAGAACTGGTGCTTAAAGTCAAACCAAAAGGTGAGAAGACTGTAGTACGTCATTCTGCCACTGGGCATAACAAAATCAATCAACATTAATAGGCTAATGTCTCTGTGCCTTGAAATGTAAGGAGATGACCAAAGTTGTGTGACTATGAAGTTTTATTGTCACGAAAATATAAGTATGTTGAAGAACCAATATTTTCACACCTTGTCTCACCAAACCTAGCTTGATATGTAGCTCTTTAATGCATTATCAAATGATTATCAAATTCACCAGTAGGGAGCAATATACTTTTCTTCTTGCCTCAGGATTACAATGAGATATAGATATTAGAGGGCTATTTATAACATCAGAGCAGTATTTTTATCTTGTAATGTGCATTTACAATGTAAAGAACACCGATTATTTTGAGGAAGAATCTAAAGTGACTCGGTAACATTGTCTCAGATTCTGAAACAAAATCCTGGATTTAGCTCATGCTGCAATCATAATTATAAACCTTTAGGTCAGTCAGGAACACCATAACTCTTACAAGCCGATTACCTGTCTGATTATCAAGATATTTATGATTGGAAATAGAAATCAAATTTTCTGTTTTCCTAACGGTTTTTAAAACACTACAGTCTATTGGGAAAATGAGTATGGTAAAAACGGTCACTCAAAGATTTTTACTCTTTTGAGGCACTTCATCATCATTTTGAAGTGCAATTTTTTAGGGCTTCAATATTACACCATTTCACAGACACTGATAACATGTAGAAAAAAGGAATCTCAGATTAATCATTGTTAAACGATGCCTTTAAGGTGGGTTAATTGAAACTTGTCTTTGATGGTAGTGGCAGAATCCAAGAAGAAGAGGGAAGCGGCCAGTTCAGGATCCGACGTGGCTTCATCAGACGAATCCTCAGATGGAGACAGTTCTACCACCACCACCGACTCATCGGAGACGGACAGCGAGGAGGAACGCAGGAAGAGGAAGAAGTATCGAAGGAAGCTGAGAGAAGCCAAACGGAGGAAGAAAGAGAAGAGAAGGAAAAAGAAGGCAAAGAAGATGACCAAGTATGTTCAGAGATCAATGGACTTAATGATTCATAATGTGCTCAAAACAAAAGCAAAGCTTTAATTACTGTGTGTATATGTGTTATTAATTTATTTTTATTTTATTTTATTTAATTTTTTTGTGGGAGGGGGAAGGAATTTATGTTAAAAATTATTAATACTTTTGTGCTATTGGCTCATTATTTTGCCTTCTTTCCTTGTACAAGTACAATTAACTAAATTATTCATACCCCTTATATATTTGATGTTTTTTTTTGTTTTTTTTGTAATTCAAGAATGAAAGGTGGACTGGTTGAATTAGCCCCCAGTTTAATACTTTTAGATGTTAGCTTTGATATCATATGCCACATTCTCAAGAAACAAATCGTGACAATTAATTTTGTATGTACAAATTTACTAAACTTCACAATATTTTGCACCAAAACCCTTGAACTGCAATTTTACCACTACCAGTCAATATCTTTAATAACAATTTATTAATTGTTGCTAAAAACATTTACCTGTAAATTTTCCCATTTGTGTCACAGGGAAGGTCAAGCTGTTGTTTGGGAGACAAAGGAGATCAAGAGTGAGCTGTCTCATGTGACCATCAACCCCGAGGAGATCCCGGAGATACCTACCAATAGGTTTCTCATGCGGGGTATGCCAGACAAAGAAAAAGAGTAAGTTATTTACTTCTCCATTCTCACATGCATTTAAAGAGAAGGTTGAGTTCTGGGAAGAATATCTGTGAAAATAATTTTTGACCATTATCATTGTTATTATGCAAGTGTGAAAGAACATCAGATAAAAAATGTCCTCTGAAAAGCATGGCTCTTCAAATGCTTTCATTTTCTGAATATGGCATGTAACAACTTAAAAATCGGGACAGATTTTCATGGCACATTTTATTTAATGAGTGTCGTAGTTTATTCATGTGAGGTGGTCTTGTGGTAGGCCCTATGGTCCATCTACAAAAGGACCACGGATCAAGCGTGAGTAGCATGGCTGGTGATGTTGTGATTTTTCATGTCTTTCTTTGAATCCAGAGAGGCCACTCAACAGCTTCAGCACCAAAGGTCTGTGGATGCCTTCGGACGTAAGATTAAAGGGAGAGGTCAAGTGGTATGTCATACTTTTTGGATTCCTTATCACATTGTTGTAAAACCTTGAATATTTTTAGTTTAATTCTCTTTTGTGTGATAAAGCGGGCTACAAATATCGGATAAGGTGGTTGACATGGCGTATAAAAAGTCTTACTTGCACGTTTATGGCTGTTTGACTAGTAAATGACAAAATTGATTAACATGTTATGTATATGGGTGTTATTTTAATAAGATTTTTTAAAACATTTATTTTTCTATTTTTTCTATTATTTGAATACTTGTTTGATATGATTTGCTTTTACACATATTCATTATGACGTTCTTCAATGATTATTGATGACCAAGGCCATCCAACAAATTTTTCTCTATTTATTTTTAAAACGTAACAGAGGGTGACCTTATGTTTTCTCTTTACCTTGTTTGATTATGTAATCAAATTTTGCAGGACATCTTTATGAAGAGTGAGTATAAATGTAGTAGTTTGATTATCATGTAGATTGTATTGTAAATCATTTAATGATAAAACAATGTGGTAATGAGATGATGTATTTCATGAAAGAATATATCGAGTGCATGTTCTCACTATCCTTTATCCGTCTCTTTGTGCAGCGATATAGAATGGGTAACCCTCCCCACTGGCGAGCAGAGAATCGTAACAAACAACAAGAGAAGGGGCAGGGGGATTCCTCAGCCGCCCGTTGGGAGATGGGTGGAGCTTTGAAAGATGCCAAAGCCAAGTAAGTTCTTTTAAAAGCTAGGAAAGAAAACCCCTGTTTTCCTTTGATTCCTGAGCACATTTTTAATTTAAAAACAGGACAAGAAATAAATTATCATTGTACTTGTATAATATTAATGTATAATTTTTTTTTAATCACAAACATTGTATTGATATTAACTTAACTCAAAATTAAGTTGATTTAAAAAAGAATTATTTTGGTATTAATGGTTGAAGAGTATATTTTTGTTTTAATGATAACTAAAACATATTTGAAATATAAACATGGAAAAACATGTCAACCATTCAATTATTATGAGAAAACAAATATTATTGAGGTAATTGTTATGTTTTTGCAGGAAGAGACGGGAGAGGCCCAGAGAGGATGATGATGATGATGATCATAAAAGAAGAGATAAATACGGAAGATTTGACAGAGAACAAGACACTGATTCTGAGATGGAAGAAGGGGAAGTAGTATCACAAGATTCTATGGAGTCTCGGAAGAAAAAACACAAGTCCAAAAAGCACAAGTGAGTGTCTCGTCATTTCGCAATATTTATGGAATATGATATTTTCTCAAGGAAATTCGGTTACTTTGAAGTAATCCATTTGTATCTTGTAGTAGTTACTTTTTATTTTGTTACTCAATGCTTTAGATGTGTAATGGTAAATGAGCTAGCATGTTGATAGGCATGTTAGCCTTCACTTTAATGGAAGACCTTGACCAATTGCACTCCTATGCAAGCCAATATTTTATATATTTCTACTTCATACTGGCCTTTCTTTTGAGTGACGTTTTGTGACTGGGAAAAGTATATAGAGAAAGCCAATGCAGAAGTATAAGGATTTCCGCAAACCACTAGATGCAAGTGAAATAAATGCATACTTGATATATTGAGCATAAAACTATTTTTGTAAATGTGTGTTATGTTTGATTGTAATGATCATAATTGTTCTATTGTCTACATAAATGAAATCACTTAGGTCCCATAAGAGGCGCGACAGTAAGAAAAGTGGAAGATATCACAAGAAGTCCTCATCCCGACATCGCACCACAGGTGAACTTTATTCCGACACGGAAGAGGAAGAGGAGGATCGCCCTGAACGACGCTTGTATTCACGTTCTCCCGACAGTCGTTCTCGCTCGCGGTCACGCTCTCGCACGTCGGACTCTCGGGACAGGAGTAGGAGTAGGGGGAGGAGCCAGAGTAGGGGCAGGAGTAGGAGCAGAAGTAGAGGGAGAAGCAGAAGTAGGAGTAGAAGTAGAGATAGGAGCAGGGGCAGGAGGGATCATAGAGAAAGCAACAAGGAGTCGTCCCATTCTTTCTTGGCATCAAGGTTCTCTAAGACATCTCACGCCCATTCAGACAAGTCGGAGAGCCCACTCATCACCAGTGCTGTCGCCCTGGAAGATTTCAAGAAGCTGAGGTGAATATTGTAATCTTTCATTTTCATTATCTCGAATTAAATTTGAGAAGACATCAAGTTGCTTTTAATGTGATGAATTATGTACACTCTACCATGTATGCTTCAGGCTGTATATATTGACACAGTTTTGCAAATATCAGTTTGAATGATAAAATAGAACGTTGCAAGATGAAAACAAAATACTCTCAAATATATGAATTTTTCAAGACAATTGTAAGCAAGCGTACATTTAACTGTATTTAAGTCAGATGTAGAGAGTCATATTAGAATTATGGACTTATAAGCTATGAAATGAGATACAGAATAAATTACAATATTGTTTCTGAATTTGATTTGTTTAAATAAATTTGATCTACTATTATATCATCTTCTTTTACTGTGCTTTCTAAAGAGCAACCTCTTTTTGTGCAACCGATCTCAGTCTTAAAGATCCAAACAAGGAATACTTCAAGATATAAATTTCCTGAAAGCATGGAAACTTTTCATACAAGATGTTTCAGTAGAATCAAGTCGAGGGGTCAGTGACACAAAGACGTAACTCCATTTTGGCCATTTTGAGAAAATTCAGTCTCCTGAAAAGCCCACATTTTTCTGAACATCTTGATATCAAATACTCATTTGGGCAAAATATGGAGTTACGTCTTTGTGCCACTGAACCCTCGAAGTATCGTTTTCTGTTGATGTTTTGCCTATGCAGTAAACCTGTGGATGACACTTCATCGGAAAACGATAGCCCACCACCAACGCATTGGAAGCCTGGTCAGAAACCACTCAACACACGTCCATCGTATACCAGCCTAGATATCATGAGGTAGGAAGGAAGACTTGTCGTTGAATCATGATTGTGGTGTGTAATAACCAGGATGATAATGAGTTCCAGCATCGTAGACTTGCCAATTGCTTCCAAATTTAAACCTTGGGGGGGGGGGGGGGTGTGTTTCACAAGGATCCCAATTCGAACTTAACTCTAAGTTGGATTTACAAGTTATGGAGAGCCATTTGTAGCCTTAAAATAAAACGTATTAAAAAAGTATTTTAGACTTTTTATTAATTCCACATCAAGAACATGAAATCTCCTCGATATTAGAAAACATTTTTGGTTTGACTCATCATTTTATGCCTTTTATAAAAACTTTCTGCTTTGCATGTCTGTATTTTTATCTGTGATGTCTTTTAAAAAAAAATCATCTTATTGTTAGGTAATGAAACTAATTGTAGGAATCTTTCGTTTTCTTTCCTTGTAGCCAAGCACGCAAACAAATAGAGCAGTCAGGAAGGGGTAGTAAGCTTGTGAAGAAGGCTTCGCCTCCTGCCCTGCTCCACAAGAAATCTCCTTCACCACCACCAACCGCAGCATCATCTAGAAATGCAAGGTAAGAAGATCATGTCATACTTGATATAATTTAAGTTTAGACGATTTTGTCATTGATCTACGTTGAAATTCTACATAATGTTAACTGGATGTTGCTTCGATTTCCAAGTATTTGTTTCTTTGACCTTCTTTTTGTGTTCTGGTGGTGTTCTTTAATCATTCTTATATTTAGGGAATACCTTTTGAAATGTTATCAAATAATTAAGGTCTGCTTCCTGTTACCGTACTTTACAGCTTTCAGAAGTGAGTCTTTTTTTAATGTCCAAATTGGAAAATGTGTGAGTGAATTATTGCCATGCAACTGAGAGGGTGTGAAGGTGAATGAAGATTAATGGAGTGTTTTTAATTTCACTATGCAGGTCTGTGAAAGATGACAGGTCTTCTGCGGGTGCTGTTGAGCGAAGGCAGAGTGGTGGTCATCCATCCTCGAAGGCTAAAGAATCATCCACCAACCCAATACTATCTAGGAAGCACTCCCTAAGTCCTCTTCATGGAAAGAAAGATGCTAGGTCCTCAGAGTCATCTCATAGTTCATCTTCTACTTACGATTCAGTAGATGAGGAAAAGATGTCTCCAGAGCGAAGAGAAGAAAAGAAGTCGTCAAATTCCTCTAGGCCGCTTCCTGTCAAGGAGGCCTTCAAGTGGAATCCACCCTCTGAAGATGATGAAGCCAGTCCTATTATGATAGAAAGTGAAGATGACAAAAATATGCCACGTTTCCGCAAAAAGAAAAAAGGAGAGGCTTTGGATGCCAGCAATAAGCAGGAGAAGACCAATGGTAAAAAGGACGGAGAGGATGAAGGGTCACTTAAGGACAGACTGGATACTCTGACATTTCAGAATGAAAGGATAAAGCAGTTTGTCTCCACTGTCAAAGAAGATGGGAAAGAGAAAATCAATAAAGATGTGGAGCCAGAGGTTACCAAAGAGCAAGATCAACCAAGTAGTGCTTCGGTAGAGATCCAGTCTCCCAGCTCCTCTAGTTCCAGCAGTGGCTCTGGAAGTAGTGATTCAGAAGAGGAGACGGAAGGAGACAAGAGAGATGATGTGAAGGAGAATGGTAATGTGACAAACCAGGAGGCAAAGAAGGAGGAGCAGCCTGTGAAGGAGGATGGGAAGACTGAAGAGGAGAAAGGGCAAACGGCATTTCCAAATCAACAAGTCAAGATGATGTGGAAGAGCAGGAAAAGCCACGAGAAGCCGAGTAATAAGATGCCGAGTCCTGTCCATGCAGAACACAAGAGGGCCCCATCTCCCAGCCCTAGAAGCCCACCCACCAGCATCCAAGTCATGCACGACAGCCCCAAAACCCCAGACGGCAGCCCCAACCCCCAAACCCGACCCAGCATCCCTCATACCCCACCCAGCAATGTCCAAGCTGAGCCGAGCAAAGCCCAAACCCCAACCATCAAATCAAGTTCTCTGGCTAGCATCACTCAGACGCAACCCAACAAAAGCCACACTCCTTCCAGCGACAAACGTATTCCAAAACGAAATGGTGAGCACCGGAGGAGGTACAGTAGAAGTAGAAGCAGAAGTGGCAGATCCAGTAGCAGAAGCAGCAGGGGATCGAGATCAGGATGTTCAAGGTCACGGAGTGGGTCCAGCTCTCGCAGCAGAAGCAGGAGTCGAAGCAGGGACGATAGCAGAACCAGACGGAGGCGTTCTAGGTCCGATTCTAGAGATAGAGCACGGCACAGGTCACCGAAACGAAGGTGAGTAGACATGTATTACATTGACTAAAGAAAATAATGGAGCTTACGGATACATATAGTTTTATATTTGTTTTATAAGAAATACATGTCTTTGACAACATAGTGATCTTGAAACATGCAGTCCTTTATCTACATCATTACTGAATACAGTGCATGTTTTTCTCATTGCTATAGAACATGACCAGTTTCATAAAGAAAACTGGCCAGCTTTACACGTCACCTTTACAGAAAACACAAAATCTTGAATGTTGCTACTACTGAATTGAATGATTTTGTTGATGTTCACATATATTTGTACCTGTGATCTGTCACAAGTTTGCTGGAAGTGTTATGTAAATATTTGTTGACACATCTGCTTTTATCTCCCCATTATACCCCTTTTTCCATATATCTGATTGGCTGGCTTTTTCATCATGTGTGAGGTAAATTGTGAGCCCAAAGTGTATCATTTCATCATGTGTGCATAACAATCCGTTGTAAATGAGTTAAATGTTAGATTCATTCAGTGTGTAGATGAAAATATAATTGACAATTATGTCTGAATTTAAAAAAAACACCCGAAACCCTTACCCAGAACTGTACTTAGGCAACTTGGTCTTTTCACACGAAGAAAGGGTGTAATCATTCTTGATCTTGCTACCATTTCAGATAGAAAACCTTAAGGATATTGTATGTGCCAAGACTAAAAACAAATTTGACACTATTTGATAGGTGATACATAATCTATGGCCTGATTTAACCCTGTATGAAATACCTTTGCACTCATGTTATGATTGGGTAGGGAGAATAGTTAAAATCATACATATAAATGCGTTCAGGACTGAATTGGCACCAAGAAATAGATATGATCTGATTTGTAAAAACATTAAGGAAAACATTACAATGATAGAATCGGGGGGGGGGGGGGGGGGGGGGTGTTTGACTGGGCAACCAAGCAAGGTCTTAATTCCCCCCCCCCCTTCAAATAGGGTCAATGCATATAAACAGAGCTGCCAACCATTCCGTTTTTGGCGGAATTACTCCATTTTTTCCTCCAATTTACGGTATTACGTTTTTTCTTCATAAAATACGTTTTTTAAATATTTTTTCTTTTAATGTTTTTTTTTTTTACAAACCGTACGTCAAACAACTGCCCTAAAATGGTGATTTGATCACAAATTCAATAGAAAGCAAAAATTTAAAATATACTTTCAAAAAGAAAAAATATTCTCAAAAAGAATGAAATGCCAATAATACCAAAATAACCACCAAAAAAAATTCCTGCTTGTGAGGAAAAAACAGCATTATGAAAGAACATTTCTGCATTGGAAGTGTGTCGCGCATGGTTGTAAGTTTCGTTTTTATGAATTCCTTTTTTTGCTTGAAATTCCTTCTTTATGCCATCATGATTCCTTTTTTTGGTCGCACAAGGTTGGCAGCTCTGCAAAAAAACACTATATAAATCATTACACAAATACTATCTGTGATGGGGAAGGGGGTACTGGGTAAAATAGGGGTCATAACCCCCCCCCCTTTTTTTTATGTCAGGCCAGCATCTACTTAAACTACTTGGAGGGGGCGTGGGAATGTTCTGCACTAGCACCCTGTATCAATGTAATATACTGCACAAATGGTCTGTGGTCATTCATGAGAAAATAGCAGGTACTCTCATGTTGTAGGTACTTTTACTTTTTGCATTAATATGTTTGTAATTGTGTATAGATTAATTATTAAGAAAATATATTAGACCAAGGGTTATGTTTCCTAGGATTTAAGGATCGCTGGATCGATATATTGTGATACATTTCTTTATGTACTTAACCTTTACATGGAGAATAATATGTTTGTCAGAGTACATCATTTGCGTTTATGAGAAGCTCTTGCAGATTTCATTTGAAGTACTGTATTCCATTAATTTTGAAGCATACACTCCTAGTTTTTAAATAAATGGTCAAGCTCTTTAGTCTTGCAAATATATATATACTGAAAGGAAAAAGATATAGACAAAAGTAACCTTTTTTCTCCTTTGTGTCATATCTTCATTGAATTTTAAATGGTTTGCTCTGTTAATTTAAATTGTAATCTGCATATTAAGGGAGCTTAGCAAAATCAAGTGGCATGTATTACTGCAGTTTGTTTACGAAGGCACCCATGTGCTATATCATTCCCCTCCATATGAACATTTTAGCCACAGCAGGCATACATCAGAAGTAGTAATTCATGTTCTAATGAAGGCAAAGCCTGTTCAGCTAGATCTCAGATGAGAGAAATACGGTATTCAACTGACCGAATAAAGTACTGTCCATGATAGCAACAATTTACAAGCCTTTCTATTCTGCTGAGCTACCCATTACCCCAAAGTTTTGTTTCTTTACATTTGTACTAACACACTTCATTCTAGAATACTAATTGCAATTTTATGTTCACATGAAACAACATTTTAGAACAGAACCATCTCATTTTACTTTATCAGTGTAAATTGTTGTTTATGTCTGTTGAAAAGAGAAGATGTTTTTTAAGTAATAAACTAAAGCCCCAATTGATCATTTAATGGCACCAGGGACTAAGGTTATTGTCTGAACTACCGGTAGTGCGATTTTCATTAGATAGAGGTACTTATTCTATTTATTCCCCAAATGAAGGGAGATTATGTACCCTTCATGAGAAATTGCCATTTATAATGATGAGTGCACATCACAAATCAAATGCTTGTCAATAGTAACCAAGTAGCAGTGAAGAAGCTTGTCTAATCACATGCTATTAGAGATGTCTATTTATTCTTGCTCTCACCAGATACTATTTTGTTTGTTTTCATGTGCAGGCATCGCCACTATTCCTCTTCTTCATACTCGTCATACCGTAGTAGGTCCAGGTCACGTGATCGCAGTCGCCGCTCTCGTAGTCCTCGTCGAAAGTCATCCTATGGCCGTAGCAGAGATAGGCACAGGAGACGATCGTAAGAAGCCTTATCATTTTACCTATTAATAATTTCTCTTGCGAAGGCTAATATGCAGTGATGACCTTTGCAAAAGGATTGAAGATACTTGGGGGAGGGGGTGGGGTGAGCTCGTACACGGAAGAATCCAAGCAAATGGCTTCGAAACAAAAACAAACAAATGAGGAAATGGAGTCGAAATGAAATAATTTTCATACTTAGTTGTAAGGTAGCAAATAGTGTCATCAAGTAATTTTGCTATAGATTTAGTTGTCTGGAGGATTCTAAAATTACATCTCTATATTTTAATAGTGGATTAAATGTAGTGTCTCCTCATAAGAATTTCTTGTAACAATTTTATTATGTGCAAAGTGTATCTGTATAGTTTCCAGAAAAAATGAGTTATGTATGGACAAAAAAAAGTAATATCTTTGTTAAAATTTCTGTTGGAAATAAAATAAATATGAATATGAATATGTCTCCAGCAAGTATGAAAAAAATTTGACAAGGTTTTGATTTTCACCCTGTGTTTGTCTTTCAGTCGTAGCAGGTCTGACACAAGGTCACGTTCAAGGTCACGCTCACGCTCAAGGTCGCGTTCAAGGTCACCCTATCGCAGGCGTTCATCTAGAGGGCGACATTCCAGGTCCAGGAGCAGGGGAAGAAGGTGAACTACTCTTCCATGTGAAATGCATGAATCAAAGCAAGGCCCTGCACTCACAGTGTTCCAAGTGTAACCACTGTGAAGTGATGAATTTAGAATCTTAATTAGATATGACCCATGAAAATCGGAACATTTATGAGTACCGATACCTGCTAATAATTTTTACTTGTACCGTATGCATGGCATATGGCAAAAAATTTCCTTTCGTGAATATCATCAGAACCATTACAGCCTCTTTGAAGAAAAAAAATCAGACTATTCAGGTCAAGATCTTTACAGATTTAAAAAGAGCCTAAGACACAGAGTTTTAAAGCCTCTCTGCACTAGTTTGGCCAAGAAGGATTAAACCTCCCTGCATGGTCACTGACAGGTGGTTATCTCATCAAATCAGCTCTCAGTTAACATAAGAAAAAGGGGACTATGGGGGACCAATGGTCACCGATTAGGCATTGTTTGCTATAGAGGGTGCAAGTAGCTATAAGTAGTGCAGTTGGGCTTTAAGATACATATCTCTACAATACTTGAAAGATCTGTGGATTTCGATGTGTCATGTTTGTCAGCAATAATGACCAACATTATCCATTATTCCCTCTCTTGGGCAGGTCTAGAGAGAGTAGCAGACGTCATTCTGACGGACGCCATAGGAGTCGTTCCCGTAGCCCGCGTCTGAGTTACAGCAGGAGTCGTAGTCGTAGCAGGCGTAGACACAAGTCTCGCTCACTATCACGCTCTTTTGACGACCAGGTTTATGGCAGGCGTCGCAGATCACGTAGCAGATCAGTTAGTAGTCGCTAGTGGGGGGGGGGAAGGCTGGCTTAGGCTGGGGGTAGATGTACTTTAATTAAATATGAAATATTTTCATTTTAAAAAAAAAGTTTTTATTTTCGTTTTTTTCAATTACTATTAAATATTTCAGAAAAGTGTTTGTCTGGCCTATGTACATGTTTTTCAGCTTCTTTTAATGATTTTTAAATGATGGAAAAAAAAAGGTAGCAGAACTTTACTCCTTTTAGCTACACTGTATTTAGTGGTGGTCTGATGACTAATGTAATGTGAATGGTTGTTGTATTCTGTTGATGTTTTGCCTCAATAAGAAACTGAAAAACAAGGCAGTTGGTTATTTTGAATGAAAGTGAACTACATGAAAAGTGCTATACTTTTGATGCTTCCCGTTCAAGAATTTTAAGATTATTTTAAAACTGGACTTTAAGCGAGTTGATGTGTTGAGATGCACATTACAGTGATAAGAACCTTTATAATCTTTCAAAAAGTTTACTCTAATTATTTGTATAAAGACTCATTTGCTTTAGAAATCTTTCAGTGAAGAAGACTGTGAACCTAGTACTTGTATGAGAAAAACAGAATTATTAATGTCTGATTCGATGGTTAATAACTACCAACTTAAAGTACTATCATGCTGAAAATGTGTTTCCAGTTAAAGTAATGGACACTAAATGTAATTTAGATGAAGACTAGCATAAAAGATGACTACAGATATTTTCTTCATATATGCAGCAGAAACTTTGCTTACACAGTGCATCACCACATTGTTTGCAAGTGATTTAATTGGATCGAAGGCTAAGAGGCAAAATACATGTCTTTTTTTTGGGGGGGGGGGGGATTTCAGTCTGATACTTGCCAAGTTGGCTATGCTTTGCCCCATTTCTATTTTAATACCAGCATTACAGAAATGAAATGTTAGTAATATGTTTGTATGACCTTCGTCAAAGCTTATAACCCTTCAGATAGTTCAGACTAAATGCAGTGTAATGGTTTTTGTTAATTTGTTTTCACATGAACCCACTATTGTGTTGCCCTTGAAAAGTTATCAAATTGATGGATAATGTAACATATTCAGTTCGTTTGTAAAATTGCAGCTTGCACTATGTAAAAAAGCTTATGTATGTACATGTATGACGTACAATTGAAGGCAAAGATTTGTGTGCATTTCGTTTTAATTCCAGATCCTGTTGGTTGCTTTCTTTCATTGTTTAAGTAATTATGATTCAGGTGCAAAGAAGTATGGCATTTCTTGCAAAGTGTTATAATTGTATATGTTTGTAGTTCTGTTTGGTATGGGTCATGAAGCTTTATAACGAGTTGTATATATTGGGAATCGCCTTGATTAGTTATATGGTACATTTTGGGAAAGTTACTGGCTATGGTTGTAAATCTTTGAGCAAAATTGTAATGTAATTGGCAAGATGAGGTTTATTTGAGTAATTTGTGTTTTGTGTTTGATATGTCCTACTGTAACTGAAGTGTAGCATTGGTAATTCTACAGTGGTTAGACAAAGTATATTTAGAAAAAACATTGTTTGTACAATCTGGACAAGTTTTCCAGTTAAAGTCACATTTGCCAAATTAGGTGAAAGTTTCCTGTAAGTTCCAAGATGTATATGTCCAATTTGATTGGAATGTAGAAGGATATTCATGTTTACATTGTCAGTAGAGTAGTTCAGTTCAATTCAGTTTAATTGCACCTGAAGCAAAGATAAATCTCATCGGGTTTCTGTAGTGTAGAAACAATGAACTTAATTAGACCCAATATTTTTTTACGATTCATGTTATAAATTGTTTGTCTTGGGAAGCCCTTGTTTGGTGAATAAAATTAGTTTCAACGTCACTTTCTGGATGGATTTGGGTAATCTTTTTCTTTTATGCATTACAGGCAATTCCCATTATCAAGTGACTAATGTATTTAGTATGGTGAAAATGTGAAGGAAAAACTGCTTGTTCCAATTTGTATGAAGTTGTTTAAACAACCAGTATGTTGGGCAAGTCTCTTGAGTTATAAATTGTGAAAGGTACAACATGTACCGTACTTGGGTGAAAATGTACAGGACAATTTACAAATGATGCACAGGTTTGAGTGCGTTGCGGCCGTCAGATGGTAAAACGGTCTAACTCGAAAATCGCTGTTCTGAGAAAAATGACTTTGAAGTTTAGAGGTTTCAGCTTTTTTAGGAGATGGGTATAATCCATTTTTAGCAATGGGACAAGAAAAAGCATATTAAACACTGATAACTGAAGAATTTTGTGCTTATTTGGGGTTTTAATTATAAAATAAATGAGATTTTTGTGCAGATAGACTGTTTAACCACAGCACATGAATACAATCCCACTACACATCATACAATGGTAAAATGGTCTATCTTCTAGAAAGATCATAAACACTATTGCCGTACTACTAACTCGAAGATAGACCATTTTACCATCTGACAGCGATGATAAAAAAAATCTCAATTCAGAAGGTTAAAAGGTTTATGTAAAAGATAGCTCGTTTTACCTCCAAACGATATTACCGGCAATGGGCTAACTCAGAGATAGACCGTTTTACCAACAAATCTGAAGGAAAAATACAAAAAAGTACCAAGATAGCGGAAATTATCTCTAAAAGAAGACATGATGGGATTTTCTCGATAGCACCATTGGAAATAGCGCCCTCACATTACCCGGAAAGTGAATTTACCTCAAAAAGTCAAAATTTCGAGTTGGACCGTTTTACCATCTGACGCCCGGTCGGTAGGGATTGTGTGCACAAGGTACCTTTGAATGGTTTGAACCCACAAATTAAACCTGTGCATCATGTTTTATAAGATGGGGCCCCAAAAATTGTCAAAAATACAAAATTTTGTTATTTTACAGATTTACCAGATGCATGGCAAAATCATGAAATTTAAAAAAAAAAAAAAAAAAAAAAAAATTGTCAGTGCACATTAAACTGTAAATTAAAGAAAAAAATCATTAAAACAAAATTATAGAATTTTTTTTTTTAAACATTATAATTATCAAAAAACACAAAAAACAAATAATTATCGATCGCCGATATCACGTGCATCCAGTAAAAATAATTACATGGTAATTGACCATTCAGATTCTACACATCTTATCATCATCAATAGTGATCTGTCAGTTTATGACAGGTTAAATGGCCACTTCAAAATTCTGTACATATTTAATTTCTCATTTTTTTTTTTTTTTTTTTTTTGGGGGGGGGGGGGGGTGGGTGGGTTGAATTAAATGACAATATTTTTGAAGGTGAACAATGGTACACCGTGTTGGCAATGGTCAGAAACGGAGCTGATCTTGGCTTGTTAACACATTATTTATGGGAACGATTACCTAAACTCTTCAGCTCATATTATTCGGAGATTCAAAACATCACATGTTGGCATTTTTTTCTAAAGTAAAGATATTAGATTAAAGCAACTTGTGACTAGATCAGTCGATTCTTTAGCTTAGTTTAGTGAATTCAATTACCTCTTTAATTTCCAATCATTACCCATTTAAAGCCTGTCTGCACTTGTTTGGTTGCAATGTTGTCTCATGTTCTGTAGAATATCCACTACCAATAAACAAAGTAGATACGGTGATTGCAGAAAAACATTTCTTGAAATACACTCAATAAAGCATAATTGCAACACAAATCACTCAATGCACAATCCTTATCATTTTTTGTTGTAAGTCTTCAAAAGCCTCTTAATAATTCACAACAGATTGACAATGTAGTTTGATAAACCACTTTACATGCATTTTATTCAAGTTGTTCACTTTTGTCTTAAACAATAATTGCCCTCAGGCTTGGAATGGCTTCCTCTATCCACTCTCCCTTTCTCCTTCCATCCTTGCCCCCCCCCCCCAAAAAAAACCCCACTCCCGGTACTTACGCCCCTTGTTTGGGAACAAACATGTACGTCCATAAAGTAAGGCTCATCTCGAAGCGAAAGACAGCGGCATATGGCTACCACTGGATATAATGCAAGACCAATTGGGCAGGTTGGGCAAAGGTCTCTGTCCTTTCATATTCAATATGCCTGAAATCCATCTATCCCTTTAAGCTTTCATGTATGACTAAGTATGGGAAGAACCATTGCAGAACACTTCTGAGAACAAAAAGACCTATTCTACGGATGATAAGACTAGATAGTATCTTGGCTCTTTTTTAATATACCTTTCCTTTCTGTACTTACTGCCAATATTACACAGTGCATTGTTTCCAACAAAGTTAACATTCTCCTATACTGAATTAACACACTTTGTCAGGTTCCTCAACATTACTCAAATGTGCCTAATTAACCGTTACCATCGTTTAGATAGTTGCACTTGTATTTTCTTTTTCTGGTGTAAGGAATCGAGTAAGAAACATAATTCTTCGCACAATTGAAGGGAAATCCAACCTTGATAGCAAACTACTCAAGAAGAAGCTCAAAAATCAGAGAAGCATATTTGTAAAAGTTTGAATGAAATTAGACCAAAATTGAGAAAATCATTTTTGAAAGCTACAATCACTGTAGGTATGGGCACTTCAAATTGGCTGAATCAGGAATGTCTCACAAAATGTCTCACAACCCACAAAATGACTAAAGTTTAAAATTTACAAAAAATGTATGACTTGGGGTGGTCTTTTCTTTTTAGATGACCTGTAATAATTTACTCCCCATAATATATTATGAGTAGTGCCCCAAGGGTGAAGGCACTTGGGAGAAAAACAGAAGTTAGCGATATTTTGGTACAAAACAAATGGGAGACTTATCCATCACTGCATCACAATCACAATTTTTTCTCCCAATTTTCTTATCAGTGGTCCTATTTATTTTAAACTTTCACCATTCCGTTACTCAGATTTTCTGCTCTCATTAAAATGACTTATTACAAGGGTTGGATTGCCCTTTAAATGTGTAGCTATGAGGACCTAGAAATATCCGAGGGTCACATGAAATATATATTTTCTTTATGGACTAACAGATTCTGTAATGTTTTGAATGCCAATCCCACATCGGTATTTCTTTACAACTGAATAGCACACACTTATAAACACATGTATAACCTACGGGAACACCCAGTAAGAATCTGACATTCATGACAAACTTCATTCTGGTTTCTGCCTCCACCCTTTCAATTTAAACCAAATGCATTCATCAAAAGGGTCATTACGTCTGATTAAATGTTGGGCCTGGAATGTTGGACAAACTACAATAATACAATAAAACATCTTTCAAAATGGAAAACAAATTGATGAACAAACAAATAAGACAGGGGGCAACAGTAGTCACTTTACTTTTAAAAAGGGACAGGAAAGATGCCAAAAGTGTAGTTTACTTTCTACGCTCAAATTAGTAACCATTTTCTCTTCTTTTCTTATAATGTATTTTTAAGTTCAGTCTCTACCTCATTCTTTCAAAACCGATTTTGTCTGTCAAACTAATTTGCATTGATGCACGACGTTCCTGACTTCCTTCCCATCTTGCATCAGCCCATACCATCAACACTTCTTCCTCTCTCCAACTCCAACGTCACCTCCACACTCATTTTTCTCCTTGTGCCGCCGCCGTCTCTACGAATGGATCCGCCTTCCCATCTTGGGCCGCAGGTCTGAGACCGCGGATAGAGATATCGTAGACCACCTCCTCTATCTTCTTGATGTCGTACTTGAGTCCGTCGAATCGCTTGCGAAGCGAGTCGTTCTTTAGATTCAGTAGCCTGAAACCAGAATTCAACTCTCCCATGAAGGCCGAGATGCGAATGGGTCTGCTGTAATCGCCTGATGTAACGCTATTGACTGCCAGTCTTGACTGCAATATGAATACAGTCAAAGAAATATAAAAAATACTTTGTCAGATAATTGCAGAAAATAGATCCATGTGTATCATGCAAGCAGAGGAATAGAACACAATATCATAGCATTTATATACATGACAATATCTAACATTTTAGTATAACTTCATACAAATAGACAGTCCATGTATACCACATCAGTAGCAGATCTAGGGGGGGGGGGGGGCCTAGGCCCCCTTCTCTGGCCCCCAAAACAGGTAAATTTAACCTTTTTGAAAATAAAAAAGAATACGGGCCCCCTCCCCCTGGCGCAAGGGGTGGGGGGGGGGGGGGGAGGGTGCTGATTTGGCGCTCAACATTTTCTCAAGAAATAGGCCCCCTATTTGGCCCCCTCCCTTGCCGCCGGCTGGATCTGCCCCTGTATCACATAGGGAATGGTTGCAGAGATGAAATTTCAATCATTTTTTTAAAACTCTAACTTAAAACTCATTTTCGAAATAAGTACTGTAATTTACATGTCTTCATGCTTCTCTACCTTTGGAAATGAGTAAGGAATAAGTAACTAGTACAAATACATGTACCATACATAAATCATTTTTTGTTGTCTTTGGTTCATCACTTACCAATTCATTTCCTAATGATAACACGCCATGAAGGAAATCCTCTAAGTCGATGTGGAATCCATCAGATTTCTTCACAGTAACTGTGAAAGATGAGGATAATCAAGAATATATTACATGAGTGAGGGATATAAACTTGTGTACTGGTACCTTGACACCTACTTTAACAGGGGAAAATAGAAATCTGAGAGGTATGTCTGAGAGGTATGAGAGGTGTGGGAGGGGTAACAAGAAAAGGGGGAGGCAAAATGATGAGGTACGAAAGGAAGTAAAAGAGACAGGGATAAGGGAGAAGATTAGAGAGAGAGAGCAGACTGAGATGGTATGGACAAGTGAGGAGGAAAGATGAACATGATCTGACTAGATGAGAAGGGAAGTTAAAAGAAAGAAAGACCCGGGTAGAGGTGAATAGATTGTATTAAGGAAGACGAAGAGAAATAGACTTTGAAATGGCTACAGACAGGATGAGATGAAAAGCGGTAACAAGGAGACCCGACCCCACATATGGGGGACCCACAGTTTGATGATGGTGGTGGTGGTGGTGGTGGTGGTGGTGGTGGTGGTGGTGGTGGTGGTGGTGGTGATGGTGATGGTGATGGTGATGGTGATGGTGATGGTGATGGTGATGGTGATGGTGATGGTGATGGTGATGGTGATAGTGATGATGATGATGATGATGATGGTAAAGATGATGATGGTGATGGTGATGATGATGATGATGGTGGTGATGATGATGATTGACCAATGAGCAATCATTGCCACTTTTGCCAGAACACATGCCTGAAAACACCTACTTACCTCCCAACAATTCTGCTACCTCCTCTCTCGTTGCTAATCTTTCATGTTCAAGGAAGATGATAAGGGAAGCTGAGAAGGCAAGTCTTTGAATACCATACTTCCAGTGATCATGGAACCTAAACAACATAATGAGAGAGAATTAGATTAAAGATTATCTTTAGCTCTGGTATGGGAATCGCATTTGAGAAATCATGGCTATAATTCATTCTGGATTATTTATCCTGCATTAGATTGGTTGTTTGAACTCGTAAAATAGACAGAAACTCAAAAAAACTTGCTGGATATCATCTTCAATAAAAACCACAACTCTTATTTGGACATACATGTAGTGAAGCACATGGGGTCAGGCCTACTTACCTGGGCTTAAGTTACTGATGTTTCTATGATTGTTACTCAGCCCCTACACATTTTCTACCCAAATCGTTGGGCATACGGTACATCATTTATTTGTAATCTTGAACATTCAGCCATAATTTCTTCTTCTTCTTCTGATTAAGTTTGCCTCCTTCAATTGACTGAAGATCCTCACAAACTATGTGTGTGTGTGTGTGTGTATTTACCGCAATTTACATCCATTTAAGTGCTATTTCCACTATAATACAGTTTATTTACAAATATTTACAAGCTCATGTATAGGATGGAGGAAGACTAGCCACTGTCACCAGTGAGAATTGGTTTTTGTATCACTACCAGAAATCAAGCTTATCTTTAACAAAGATCAATTCCAAGAAGTTTAAAATGCAAATCTCATGCTGTGGTAGTGTTTGATCATCGTTTTTTTTTTCTTCCCCTTTACAATATTCAACATACTTACAGCTCAAATCAATAATATTATATTATACATTTTCTGGATGGAAATCACATGTATAAATAAACACATACCTGTAATATTCATCTACAGGAAAGGCAGCAGCAAGGAGAGCTATTTTTGATCTGACTGTCTGAAACAACTCTCTACTTCTCTTGCAAATCTGAGGAACTAAAATTAAAAAGACTTTTTAATTTTTTTAATATACATAAGTCAATTTACTGTCGAGTCTTCATAATATAAGGGCATCACTCCATGAATCCATACCAGTAATTTAAAAGCAAAGTTTGGTCACAAGTTCTGCCTTTTTAAATAATTAAATACCAAGCCCAAGAAAACTTTGACAAAATGTGTGTTAATTTGCTAAGATGAAATTGTATAAAATGAGTTAATAATTGTGTGGTTGTTGTTGTCGGTGGTAGAGGGTGGTCAGGCACACATCCTGAAATCCATTTTATGGCAACTTTCTTTCCGTAAATGCACAGATTATTAGTACATCTTAAATTTATGATAAAAAATCTCCGTCTTTCGACCGTTAAGGTCTGGACTCTCCCTTTAAAAAAACAAAGAAACTGATGTGATTTCCATGACTACATATAATAGTTATACTTTTTAAACACGAAAACAAACTACTTTGATAGAGCAATTTTGTATTTTAATCATAAATTAGACGGATCTGGAATATATCTGTAACAATTTGATTTCAAACTAAAAACAAATTAATTATATATTAAAATAGTTTAATACACAAAGTAACGAAGAGCATTCAAATTAGAAACAAGGGTCTATGTTAAATCATCTCATCTCCTTCAATAAAAAGATCATACAGTTCGAACAAACCTTCTTTAATTCCACTGCCCTGATGAATGGCATTCAGTACAGTCATAATCTCTCTTCCGGTTTGCTCCAATTCACGAACAATGGTACGAATCTCCTGCAATGCAAAATTTAAGGGAAAGAGGCATTAAACTATGAAAAGTCAAAGCCAAGGTATAAAAATGAGGACTATCAGGAATGGGTGAAGAATATAAATAAAAATGTACTACATGTCTGTAACTAAAAGTACATGGTCTACCAAGTACAGTTCTTCTTTCTTTCTTCGGCTTCCCTTCCTTATTTCTTCTTCTCAGCTCTGAGCTCTTCTTTATCAGTAGGGGCACTCGTATATCCTCGTATACGCAGACAAAGTGCATCCTAAAAAAAAAGGATCGTCCGCATTTTCAAGGATGTTTTTTTCCTTTGGAGCTCTGCGGGTTTTGGGTTCCCGATCCGCACGCTGGCTATGTAAAAAATAAATTCTGCATAATCATCAAGAGAAACGGATTCCGCGTAATCATCAAGAAAATCATCACAGATATTTATATTAACCATTTTTTGCATCGCCAACACGCAGATCGGAAATCAGAATTGACAGAAAAAATGAGGACGATCCTTATTCTCAGACCCCCCCCCCTCTCTCCTCCTCCTCCTCCTCCTCCTCCTCCTCCTCCTCCTCCTCCTCCTCCTCCTCCTCCTCCTCCTCTCCTCCTCCTCCTCCTCCTCCTCCTCCTCCTCTCCTCCTCCTCCTCCTCCTCCTCCTCCTCCTCCTCCTCCTCCTCCTCCTCCTCCTCCTCCTCCTCTCCTCCTCCTCCTCCTCCTCCTCCTCCTCCTCCTCCTCCTCCTCCACATCAACACATCAAGCAATGTGCATACTTCAAGTTCAACTTGTATTGTATTGACTATTGTTTTTAATATTTTATTTCAAAAATAGCCTCGGTCTTACCTCTCTTTTATCTTGCTCCTTTGACAAATGTTCATTGAATGCTTCGAAGTTTGTGCTGATTTCCTCAGCCATGATTAGAGTCTACCTAATAGCCTAGGCTCAGTAAGAGACTTTAAAAAGAGTAAGAAAATACTATCCAAGTCAACTCAACTATAAACTCAGCTCAACTGCAGCTGCAGATAAGTTCAACGCGTGCGCTACCCGCACGTACCGGGGAAATCCCTATGCACGTGCTAGTATACCGGTAGTGCTTGCTCGCGCTCAACTATAAACAAGCAGAAATGTTAATACCATTTTCCATTTGCTTTTCAAAGATACAGTATCTTCAGAAAATTAGAAAATATTTTGGAGCGTCGCTGCACCAGGGTAACTGCTCTGCTTCTTGAAAGAGAATTTGCAGTATTAAGCTTGATTTGGGAATGAATTGTAAGCAATGAATAGATTACCTATATATTGACATTTGATAATTCGTCTTAGCTGCTTGTCCGGGTGTTATGTAAGAGAAATATTATCGTGTGTTGGTTGGTTAGAGTTTTGTCTTTTGAGAGTCTGCCGTCGACGGCTAGCGCTGTGCAACAGTGCAAGTGTGATCTCTGTGGAGGCTTTTTTGCGATGTTTCTGGTTAACTCACTGATCAATCTGGTTAACCTTCTTCTTCTTAGTTGATCCCTCCACTGTTTTGGAGATTCCTGGAGTCCAAATAAAATAAATGTGTATAATCCGACCGGTTAGGAGCTTTGGAGAGTCTTAGAACGAGAAGCATCAATTTTGTGTAGGAAAAAGAGCGATAGTAGAAGTAGGTTATTATGAATTTCGGAAGGCAAGCATGGATGCAGGGGTAACAGAGTAGCAGGAGTAAATTGCTGTGGGTCATCAACAACATATAGGTTAAGACAGATGGGATAATCCACGAGGCATTCCTTGACTTTGCTGATGAAATCCAGACGGAGATGAGCCAGGTATGAGCAGACTCCAACAAAGTGCTCCACTGTCTCATCGTTGGTTTTACAAAGGGGGCATGTAGAGATAGGCGATTTCTTAAGCGTGAAAAGACGGCATTGTATCAAGTAAGTACATGTGAGTAATTGGGCTCTCACTATAAGAGCTCTTCGGATGGGAGGAGATGATGCATTCTTTGGATATAGGAGATTTGCAGAGGGTAGAGTGATATTTATCCAGAACTTGAGAGAGGACTTAAAGCGGATTCCTTGTAGAGTATTGTGTTTTACCACCAGGATGACTTTGTAGTTGATCATCCTTTTCCATGTTGAGTAGAGGGGTGGGTTCGAGACGAGGCTTTGGAGGTCTGGAAGATCATACTTCCTCAATGCCTCTTGAAGGACCAGTATTGAGGGTGTATGCGTTTTGAGGGCATCTAGGAATGTTCTGAATTCAAAACGGCTGTGATCAAGCTTGATGAGTTGACCTAAAAGCAAGAGCTTACCAAGATCAATTTGCACTGAGACTGGCAGGAGGTTGGTGAGCAAGTAGACAATCTCATCAGCAGCAGACTTCGGCACCCCTAATATCTGTTTGAAGAGATGTGATTGGGCCCTGTCAAGTTTCAGCAGCATTGATTTTGTGAACTTGGTTGTGGACGAGCCATGTAGCATTCTCGGAATGCAGAAGGTTTTCCACAGATGGGAAACAAGTGTAGGGATGAGGCCACCAGTATAAGCACCAGTACCAGAGAGGGCATAGAAAGTTCGGAGACCCGTTCCGATGATATTGTCTGTGGGGTCATAACCAGAAACATCGCAAAAAGGCCTCCAGTTCAATTTTGTGTTTCTTCCTTCTCGTGAGTCTTACTCGTAGATCTACCGTCATAGATTTTTTCAGGGTTGCGAATCGAAAGCAAAAGATTTTTTTTTTATTTATCATTCATGAGTCATGTTTTTGTGTTGATGAATTGCATTAATAGCATGATTGAACATGAAAAAGAAATCTCCACTAGAGACTCTTAATAAAGGCTTATTTTGTCAAAATTTGAGCAAGAACAACAATGTTATTTCCACAAGAAAATGCAGCGATGTCCTCCTGACATGGCAAAAACTAAGGTTCCCATGTCTATGCGATTGTGCGCACTCATTTCACTTAACATGTTTGCGACTTTTGACATGAATGGTAAGCATTTCATGGCTTCGGAATGAAAAGTATACCTAGGCCTCTAGTTACTTTTTTCGGAAGGAATACGGATCGCTATAATAAAGATGGATATTTAGTGTTGGCTGCATGTTTTGTTTTATCAGAATGACACATTTACACATTATGAGCAGAGAAGGGCGCTACACAAAGATGGGCACTCTCTAGCCATACCCAAACTTCTAAATAATCGCATAGTTTCTTTGGCATTATTATAACCTTGATCCAAAAAATGTAGGCTATTTTCTTTGTAATGTCTGATCCTCATTTTTTGTTTTTCTAAAGAAACAAGATCAACAGCCAGTGAGATGGAGAATTTCGTCCTTTACGATGAGATTAGACAGACTGAAACCTCAACGATGTACAAGGGGAGGAGGAAAGGGTCAGTGAACTTTGTGGCCATCCACTGTGTTGATAAAGCAAGGAGGTCAGAGGTTACAAACCGGGTCAGGTTGACCCATGAACTAAGCCATTCCAATATAGTGGAGTTCTATGAATGGTATGAAACAACCAACCACCTGTGGCTCATAGTGGAGCTCTGTACAGGTAATTGTTTTGCTTGTGTTTTTGCTTGTGTTGTTTTGATTTTGTTTAATTATTATTATTTCAAGTCAAATTGTAGCAACGTTAAACATATGATAACCAATGTCACAACATCCACTTATTTAAATGATAACATTTCTTTGTGACTGGGAATCTGGGATGGTAATCTGTTCCTCATCAACCCCCTTTCACCAACCTTTTGTTTTTCTATGCTGCTGCTGATAACCAAAATGGCATATTTGCTGAGAACTTAACTTAATGTCGATCAATTTGCAGAAGATTGATAATCTTAACTATTTCTGACTTAATATATCAAGATAAAGAGTTAAAGACGTACATATATAGTTAGCTCCTGCAAAGTTCAATCTGCATGATTAAAATCTCTCTCTCTCTCTCTCTCTCTTCACTTGAATATCCTTCATGTATTAGTTCTTATACCTGGCACATATAACTCTTAGCTTTGCTTCTTTCTTACAGGTGGCAGCCTTGAACTTATTTTATCACAAGATGGCCACTTTCCAGAAACAGCAGTTCGTGGGTTCGGACTGGACTTGGTGAGAGGGCTGCATCACATACATTCTGTTGGAATGCTCTTCTCAGATTTCAAACCAAGCAAGGTAATATGAACAAAATTCTTCTACAATTTATTGAACCCTCATTACAAATATCTTTCATTACGAAACGAACCGATTGCTTTGTTTTTGTTTCTGTAAGGGGAATACTATCAAAGTAATCAAACCTTGGTGGAAGTCTCTCTATAAAGGCCACTCGTGTACACTGGCCATGTCTTTTGTCTCCTTCAAGAAAGAAATACGTGTTGTAGAACTTGTTGAGAATGGCAACTTACCATAGCAACAATTTTTTTTCCTTGGGCGACCTCAATAGACAGGTTTTACTGTATATTAAATCATATTACATTTGAGCTTTGATATTCTACAGGAATTAAAAAAGAAAGGAAAAAAAGTATTATGATTGCCTGTCACAATTCACCTAAAAACAGATCGTACAATTTTCTTTATTTTTTCATGAGCCAGAGGAGGTACTATAATTTGAATGTTGTTTACTTTGGGATTGCAGATATTAGTGGATAGTTCTGGATCATTGAAGTATGATGACTTCAGCCTGGCTCGCCTGGAAGAGGAGAACCTGGATGACATATTTGATATGACATCAGCAGAGGGCACCTCTCATCAAACTAAGCAGGGTGATGAAGGAACAGCTACAAGTACTTTAGGTAAGATGTCCATTACTCCAAT
The DNA here is from genome assembly GCF_000002235.5 of Strongylocentrotus purpuratus. Classification (NCBI taxonomy): domain Eukaryota; kingdom Metazoa; phylum Echinodermata; class Echinoidea; order Camarodonta; family Strongylocentrotidae; genus Strongylocentrotus; species Strongylocentrotus purpuratus. Next base: position 44,686,359 of record NW_022145612.1, on the reverse strand, counting down.
TTCAAATAGTGTTGGATGATTTGTCATAAATTTGCTTCTTATTCAATTAAATTGATTTTTTTCCCCAAAATTGTTAACGTAGTCACCTGAAGAAAATTCATGACAACTGATAATTATGGACAAATTATATACGGTTGGAAAGATTTTCTCTTGAAAAACATGAATAATTTGCTAAAAAATTATATAGATATCATGGAAAGGTGTCAAATGCAATTTTGTGGCTAGCTCTGTCTCGCATGTGACGTTACAAATCTTGACGCTCTTTGGAGGACTGCTGAAGGCAGAAAATCTGGATCTCAAAATTAACATTTTTGAGAGATGCTTACTGCTGGCCCCAAACATATTTTGATGAGGGAAGGTGTTATATTTGATCACTTAGGGTTCCCCTTCGCAATGATAAGAATTTTGCATAAATTCAAAACACTTTTTAATCTTTGGGTGACTATACTTTAAAGATGTATTTAAATTCATGCATACTACCTCCTCGATCTATTTGATCTATAAAGTGATAATAGATTCTTATGAATTGTTGCTATGTCAGTCATGAATAGAGCAAGCTTTTTGTTCATTAATAGCGACTTGTTTGAACAGTATACAATAGTTGTGCAATATCATGTAGTGCACAGGTCTAATTATGACTGAATCATTGTCAAAAAGAAAACAAGCTGTCAAAATCCAAGACAATATTTTAGTTTAAAATTGCTAATATTCTATGTCTATGAAGTGAAGATTAGTTTATTCAATGGCGAACTTTGTGTATTTTAGTGATTTCTTTTTGGCGACATAGTTCTCTAAGAAGTTTTGTAGCAGTTGTAGTTCTAAACTGTTTTCATATTGAAACTTAAAATTGATGAGTTTGTGTTTTTATTATGTACACTCATATACCAATATAATTGCTTATTTTTATCTTAAGTGTTTGGAGCCCCAAATTTGTCAAAAATTTGATGGCCAGATTTCACTTAAATTGTATCAAAGATTTCCCTCACAAAATGTGTTTGAATACATATATTGATGAAAGTATACATAATTTGGGTTTTCTGTTGTACGCAAAAAAACAATTTTTGCATTCTGTCATCAATCTTCGACCTCAGATTTGTTTTGAAAATCCTTGCAGAAATGTGTCTCTAATGACATCCTCTTTCACATTATGATAAAATTTAAGTGACATTTTGCCATCAAATTTTTGGGGCTCCCAACAATTGTACGGGTCATGGAAAACCTGGAAAGTCATGGAATTTTACTTTATTGCTTTTAAGGCCTTGAAAGTCATGGAAAATTATTTTTTCCATTGGAAAGTCATGGAAAGTCATGGAATATCAAAATTATGGACAACTATAGTATTTTCTCACTATACAAGTGAATAAATGGAGATATTTCAACCATTTTCTTCTCGTATTTTCTTTCATTCGTAACATACCGACTGATTGTACTTGTGAATGTGTTCACTATGATCGATGGATAAGCGCTGTGTACGTGGGTGTGTACGTGTACGATACGAACTACGTGTGTATGGTCAGTGTATGGCGGTACGGTCCACATCGTGCGCACATGGCTAGCTTGCGAGCGAGCTCGCTAGCGCTAGCTCAGTTCAGCAAGCTAGCGCACGTGTACGTGTGCAGTGTGTGTGTGCATATGATGATGGTGCCAACGCGACATGTGACACTCCAAGAACGAATGTAATGCCTCGATTGCACTTTGGCTTTGCATTAAATTGCGACCACTTAGACTACTACAATTTTTACACTTCTCCAATAAATGAGGAAAAAGTAAATTAGTAATATTTGTTTTTTAATTTTCATTATTTAAATAAAAAAGGAACAATACTGACGTGTCAACAAGGCAAATTGGCAGCGCTAGCTCGTTGACGATCTATATATCGACGCGACGGCATGTGTTTTGAAGAATCCGGGCTAACTCGCCCCACGGGACATCTCGCCCCGGCCTCAAAGACTGGGGCGAGATGTCCCGACAAATTTAATCGATCGAGAGATACCAATGTGTATATGTTTGTGCTCATTGTGACTTAATAATGCCATTTCCAACCACAATCTGTAATGTAATTGTGTTAAATGATACTATTGAAGACAATCTATAACTTCTCTTTAGGTAAAATGACCAAAAAATGGCATTTCGGACAATTTACTCACAGCTCGCAAATCGCATTGCCGCACGTACATTAAATGTGCGTTGTATCGACTCGGACCACTGAAATTCGAGCAGTGTTTTTGTCGGTAAATCACTGCAAAAATATCATTTTTATCTCGTATGAAGGTCTATTTTTATTCCTGACACAGATTTCATTATTGAGAAGTCGAATATAGTACATTTTAGACGAGATGGTTGATGTTTGTTCACATTCTTTCGTCCTGGCCGTAAATTAGCAGACTACTGCCTATTGGGCAGTGCAGTGCAGCGGGTACGGATGCCGAGTCAGTGAATTCCCCCGCCGACCCGCCTGGCGGCGGCGCTGTACTGCTAGCTTGACACTGAGCTGAGCGATGAGCTGCTGCGCGGTGCACAACAGTAGTCTGCTAATTTACGGCCAGGACGAAAGAATGTGAACAAACTTCAGCCATCTCGTCTAAAATGTAGTACATTCGACTTCTCAATAACGAAATGTATACCAGGAATCAAAAATAGACCTTCATGCATTATGAAAATGATATTTTTGCAGTGATTTACTGACAAACACACTGCTCGAATTTCAGTGGTCCGAGTCGATACAACGCACATTTAATGTACGTGCGGCAATGCGATTTGCGAGCTGTGAGTAAATGGTCCGAAATGCCGTTTTTTTGTCATTTTACCTTAAGAGAAGTTATATATTGTCTTTAATAGTATCATATAACACAATTCCATTGCAGATTGTGGTTGGAAATTGCATTATTAAGTCACAATGAGCACAAACATATACACATTGGTATCTCTCGATCGATTAATCATGTCGGGACATCTCGCCCCAGCTTAAAAGGCTGGGGCGAGATGTCCCGTGGGGCGAGTTAGCCCGACCCCGTTTTGAAACTTTTGTGCATGTGTTGATTCTTCATGAAACGGAGTTGTTTATTTTCACAGACCTTGGAACTCGTCACGTGGATATTTTCACCATTACAAATTTTGTGGAAGTGATATTCAAAATGCCTGGAAATTGTCATTTTAAGGATGCTTGGTTAGAACACCCGGATTACCGTGGCTGGATTTTGAAAGAAAGTTCCGATCTGGGGACTGCTAGATGTGCTGTTTGTATGTGTAAATTCAGTGTCCGTAATATGGGCGAAGCAGCCGTCAAGAGCCACAAGAAGAGTGAAAAACACACAGCAAACCTCCAACAGCAACAACGTCGTAAGTGAGCATTTTTAATGTGAATTTTACCGATCCTTTATTGAGCATGAATCCAAATAATGACTGATAATAATTATATAAAAATGAAAGATTTGAGATTATTTAGCGATGCGATGTCACCTCGCAGGCATTGGTTACTGCTTACTGCGACCAGCCCGTTCGGGAGCGTCCCCGGCCCCGGGCCGGGCCGGCTAGGTTACTGCATGCAACAGCCCGAACGCTAACCCAGGGGGCTCCGCACTCACACGCCAGTGTTGTACCGGGCACTGTATGTGGACTGCAGAAAAAAAAAATAATAATAATTTACCTTAAAATTGACCCCAAAAATCATAAAACTAAATTTTGTACTTACAATTGGGTCCAACAGTTTGCTTGCCTTGAGAAGTATTTCCTCCTTTCTATTTCTTTAAAATATGTTTTTAAGGAATGAGTCAAAAATTAGTCCACTTGTCTTAGTGACTTACATCAATTGGCCAAAAGTTGCCGTGAATTTTTTTTTTTTTTCCTTCCCCATACTGTCAAACGGTTGTCAAAATAGGAAAACGTTTATGCTTTTAATGGTCGTTTGAACGGCAGTTAAACGTTTTGACTCGGCCCTAAATCTTACCAAATGATGATATTTATATTTTATTTATTTTAATAGACATTTTTTTCTTTTCTCCTAGATTCTACTCTCTCACTCAAGAGCTTCTTCAAGGCAAAAGGTGCAGAAAGTTCATCAGTATCTATCACGTCTACAGATGCAACAACCAGTACTTGTGCGCCATCAACCTCTAAAGTGACAACTCCCATTCCTGTTGCTGCAAGAGAGGAAACTTTAAAAGCTGAAATACTCTGGTGTCTGAAAGTGGTGGAGGATCATTTATCATTTCATTCTTGCCAGCACAACAGTGAGCTCTTTCAAAGAATGTTTCCGGACTCAGCTATTGCTAAGGGTTTCACGTTGTCAGAAACAAAATGTCGGTATATGACGGTGTTTGGTTTGGGCCCATATGTGCAAGACCTCCTTTATGACAACATAAAACAATCAAACCACTATGTGATACTGTTTGATGAAAGCCTCAACAAGAAGCTCCAGAAAAAGCAGATGGACTTCCTCATAAGAACATGGCAACACAATGAAGTTTGCACTCGCTACTTGACGTCTGTGTTCATCGGACATGGTTCAGCTGTTCACCTCAAGGAAGAACTGAATAAAGTTCTGCACACAGTTGGCTTGGAAAAATTACTGCAAATATCAATGGATGGTCCCAACGTTAATTGGAAGATGTATGATGACTTTACGCGAGAGTACACTGCTGACCTGACCAAATCCATACTGAATATAGGCTCATGCGGGCTCCATATAGTTAATGGTGCTTTTCTGACAGGTGCCAAGGCTGCTGACTGGGAGGTGGAAAGCTTTCTATCATCCTTGTATTACCTGTTTTCTGATTCCCCTGCCAGAAGAGAGGATTATCAGAAGATAACTGGAGATCATACCATGCCACTTAAGTTTTGCAAGACCCGATGGCTGGAAAACCTTCCTGTTGCAGAGAGAGCAATCAGCATCTGGGAGAGTGTATGTGCGTATGTTAAAGCAGTAGAAGAGAAGAAAATCCCTCACCCAAAGAACAAGTCCTTTGAAACTGTTTCAAAATGTACTCATATAACTGATTTCTTAGCAAGACTGTACTTCTTCATATCTGTTGCAAAGCTGGTCAATCCTTTCCTAACAGACTATCAGACTGATGCACCAATGCTGCCCTTTTTAGCTGAAGACCTTACTAGAATGCTTGCATCCCTTATGCAGCGATTTTTAAAGCTGGACAGGAGTACCATTACTTCTCCTTACAAGATAATGCAGGTAGATGTTAGCAGTGAGGCCATTCAGCTGCCCTTGGCCAAGTTGGACATTGGATTCTACACTGAGAAGAAGCTGAAAGATCTGAAGGCGAAAAATATCATCAGTGAGCTGAAAGTTCTGGAATTTCGCACTCAAGCAAAGAAGTTTCTTGCTGCAATGACCCGGAAGCTCATTGAGCGATGTCCGCTTAAGTATGCACTTGTGAGAAATATAGGATGCTTGAGTCCAAAGAACATGGCAAAAGACAAAGAAAACTCCACTGCAAAGCTGAAGAGGGTGCTTAACACCCTTAGTGATGCCCACAGACTTAAGGATTCATGTGACGATATCCTAAGAGAATACTCAGAAGCATGTGATGAGGCATCAAGAAGTGCAGAGATGAGAGACTTTGATCCAAAGAAAGAGAGATTGGACTCTGTAATGTGCAAATTTCTGTCCGAGTCTCGCTATTCGACCCTCTTAAAGTTGGTCCGCATGTTGCTTGTCTTGTCCCATGGACAAGCCTCCATTGAGAGAGGTTTCTCAATCAACAACGAAGTTGAAGAGGACAATCTCCTGGGACACTCACTGATATCATTGAGGGCCATTTATGACCATATCAAGTATGTTGGAGGAATCAAGAATGTGACTATTGACAAATCAATCATGTTGGCTGCGTCTGCAGGCAGGCAGAAATACCACATCTATCTCGATGAACAGAGGCGTAAAAAGGAAAAGGAAAAGAAAGAAGGAAAGAGAAAAGGACTGATGGATGGTTTGGAAGAACTAAAGGCCAAACAAATGAGACTGCAAGCAGATGTGAAAAGTCTTCACACCTCAGCAGACAAGTATGCTGAGGAAGCAGAGTCACAAGGAAGATTGACTTGTATTTCCAAATCAAACAGCCTCCGACGTACAGCAAAGGAGAAGGCATCCCAGTTACAAGTAATTCAGAAACAGATTGATGAACAGCTGAATGCCATTAAGAATTATTAAAGAACTTGGACAGTTTGTTACCAATGCCACCAAATATTCAGACAGGTGCAATGTGTAGAGGGATTTCTTTCAAACAGCTACATGAAGATGTCTCAAGAAAAAACTCATTCAGAAATTATTGACCAGCTTAATGCTAGCGAAACAAGAATTCATCAGCTGATGTGAGTAGGCCTACTGTGTTTTGTTGGTGAAATCAAAATTGGTGATGGTATGTGTGTGAGTTTGTGTGTTGGTGTTGTTTTGTTTTCTTTTTTTTTTGGGGGGGGGGGTAGTTACCTTGTACATGCAAAGGAGAGCTATTGAAGGAATCATGGTGGTCCATGAAACCAGGAACAGGCAATTTGTATTCTTTAGAAGTGAAAATTGCCATTAAAAAATGGACAATTGTTGATATGAATACATGTATGTGTAATTGTAAGAATATTATATAGCAGTGCATATCGAATATGATGAAAAAATAACATGTAATTGTAACAGATGAAATAACTAGATAACAAAAGCTGCCTTTCTATTAGTAGACTTGAAACATGCACTTTGCTTCGCTTTGATTTGAGATCAAATTTTCAGTCTACCGTGTAAAAAAAATGTGTAAAAGTCATGGAAAGGTCATGGAATTCTGGCTAGAAAAGTCATGGAAAGTCATGGAATTAAATTTATGAGAAAGAGTATGAACCCTGTAGAGGGGCTTTAAGAATATGTCAATGTCAATGTCAAAGCCATTTTTAGAGGTATTACAAGTGATAATACTATATCTTCTTATTGTAGGTTGCCCAAATTATCTTGCCCCTGAGGTTTTACAAGGACAGCCTCATAGCATTGCAACCGATCTGTGGTCATTAGGCTGTCTCCTATATGAGATGTACACAGGTTAGTATTATTTTTTTTATATTCTGTTCATAAACCTGTATACAGCTGTTACATGCATAATATACTTTTCACATTGCAAGGTGAATGTTTTAAAATGCAAGCTGTTAAAGGGATTGGTAAATTTGTCTCAGATTCTCAAACAAAATCTGGGATTTAGCTCATGCTGCAATGATAATTATAAACCTTGAGGTCAATCAGGAACCCAATGGCCCGAATTCACAAAGCAAGGTTTGAGCTCAGACCAAGGTTTGAGCTCAAACCTCCTTTTGTTTCGCCAAACCTCCTTTTGTTCTTTACAAACCAGGTTTGTGAAAAACGCTTAAAACGCGTCGTATGACGTACGAAAACCAAGGTTTGTCGACAAACCTCCTTTGTGAATTCGGGCCATTGACTTTGAGAAGCCGATCGTCTGTCTTATTTTCAAGATATTTATGATTGGAAATCAAAATTTGAAAATCTGTTTTTCTAACAGTTTTCATAACACTGCAGTCTATTGGGGAAATGAGTATGGTAAAACGGGTCACTCAAAGATTTTAACTCTTTTGAGGCACTTCGTGATAATTTTAAGCGAAATGTTTTAGGGCTTCAACATAATACCATATCACAGACACTGATAACACGTAGGGCCATAAAACTCAAATTTAACATTTAACATGATGCCTTTACGAGTAATGAATATAATTCATTGAACGTGTGGTTTTCTAGAAAGAAAGTTGGATATTGTGTGATTTAGATGGAGCAAGAGTATCCCCGACCTTGTAGTCAGTGTTATTCACTTTCTTATTCATTATGTTTATTTCTCCAGGCAACCCTCCTTTCCAGGCAGATGAGTTTCCCAAACTAGTGGAACAGATTCTCACCAAAGATTATCCTACACCCAAAGTTAAAGGTAAGTTTCCTACTGCTTCATAAACAATACACAACTAACAACAATAATAAACTATAATATAAACTCAGGTATGGCATGGTAACAGGAGCTTACACAAATTCTGTGCTTTTTAGAGCAGTCGTATTAACATATATTTCATATATATAATAGAGACAAAAATTTCCCTATTGTCATAAATAGTAGCTTTTAAAAGGTGATTGTTAATACAGCACAACTTGACTTTATTTATGTACTCCTCCCAATAATATCATGGACGTAATTTTCTCTCCCTCTCCGTTCCTCTCTGTCCCTGCTTCTCCTACCGGGATGCCCTTTCAAAAAAAATCTTTCTTCCTTCCTCTCCTAATATATTTGCATCCTTTTTATATTTTTATATTATATGTATTCTTATTTTCATTTTCTAGAGGGCATCACTTCAAGCTTATTTTTAAGACAACCCCTTTTCTGTAAATACCATATCATTAGCATACATCTTAAGTTATAAATAAATAAATGAATAAACATAAAATATATGCACTTTCCCCTCATTCATTTGTCGTTTAGGACCAAGACTGGCAACTAAACCAACTCCGGATTTCTGCAGTCTTATTAAGGTGCTGTTGACAAAAGACCCTGCCAGAAGGTGAGTTTATATTAGTCAAGAAATGAGAAAGATATAATGTCTTTCTTTTCCTTTTTTTTTCTTCCCTTTGTTTCACTTGCCTATTTTATATCATATCAAGCAGTATTGATGATTAAAATTAATTGATGTTTGAAGATTAGTTCAAAGATACTGGATGTGGTTATGGCTGGATAGCTAAAGAAGATTGTAGTACTTCAATTGAATAGGTTGTACAGAACAAGTTATTGTCACTTTTGAAAAACATAATGAAAAGAAAAGGAAATAGAATTTGATTTTGATTGAAGTTTACTTTATTGTTTTAAAGTCCTTAAGATGTATATAACTGCTAACGAGTAAGAATATAAACTTCTTTACTAAATATGAATGCAACATTTATTTTTTCTCACCAAAGTGAAATTTTGATGAGTGTAAATCTGTTTGTATGAAAGTATTATTTTCAAAGCAGGTTTTTTTACATAGTGGGCAGGTCACTATTAACCTGATCCAGAAAAAGCATCATTATGCATGAAATTTTTGTGAGTTATTTTTTGTTTGCAACTTTTTTCAGGGCAACATGGCATGAATTAGTCGTCCATCCATTCTGGCAGGGTCAGCTACAAGTTGATGATGGCACCAAGAAATCTCTGGGGACTACAGCTGATGATATGGACAAGAGTCGTACTAGCTTCAATGCCCGTACCCCTCATGAAATGAAGGTAGGATTTTAAAATACCAGTTTTATCAATGTAACATTTGATTCTACAGAAAGTGTTTCACAGCTATGCAATCTAAAGCCCCACTGTACAACTTGTAGCTACTTGCTCCCTCTATATAGAAAACAATGCCTAATCGGTGACCATTGGTCTCCCATGATCCTCTTTTTCTTATGTTAATTGAGAGCTGAGTTGATGAGATAGCCACCTGTCAGAGACCACCCTGGGTGGTCCAATCCCTCCTAGCCAAACTAGTATAGACGGCCTTTAAAAGAAACTCTTTCCATATGTAATGTCTCAAAAAGATCATCTGTCATCCATATGATTGTTATTGTAAGATTTGATTTCATGCTTCGTAAGGAAGATATCTAGTGTGAAATAGATTCGATTAGGACTCGATCATCCATTTTCAATAGCTCCCATGATGTGAATATTTTCTTTATTATTCATGACTTCTTCTGACTGTTTACAGAATGTAACACTTGTGACGCTATCGACAGAGGGCAGACCGGTTTCATCGTTGAAGATTCCAGACAACTTGATGAAAGCTTCACTCCATTCCAATAGACCAGAGTCTAGACCTCAGAGCTCCCCAGACACAGCCAAGAAGGACCCACACTTCCTATTAAGGTATGTGATGTTGTTTTGAGAAATCAATGGTATATTTATGAAATATACTTTGCACCCAGGGGCTTTGGTTGAAATTTCGGATGCTCTGAGTCTGAGGTGAGGGGCACAACCCCCCCCCCCCCCCCCCCAAAAAAAAAAAAAAAAAAAAAATCGCTACTATGCCAGTCACCGAAGATCCATAATTTGTATTGGTGCCTCAATAAGAGTGCATGGTATATTTGATTTTTATACCTCATCAAAAAATAAAAAAATAAAATGTAAATTGTAAAGAAATGAATCTGAAAAGGAACTTCAACTTGAATCTTTGTCCAAAATACACAAACACTATACTTGTGAAGACAGTGTGCTGCCCCTTTCACATCACAGTGGTTGTAATGGCGATATCATGATGGGCCTATCGACAGCTTCAAACTGTGATGACAATGGATATACAGGATTTGATGTTTGATGATGGTGAGGTGATATCCATTTCTTCTTTATGTTGGAAGTATATCAAGACGCATGACCCATCTGTGGCCAATCCATGCACTGGAATATTTTGATGTGGAATATAACTTGGAATACCGGAATGTTATCTTGAAAATACAATCCATGTACTAGTCTGAACATTTGCTTAAGTGTGATACATGTTAATTTCCTGATTAGCTCAAGACCAAGGACATCCCCAGCTGTACCTCCAGAAGAGCCTCCAGAGGAACCACCTCCTACCAAGAAGAAGACCGGCAAGAGGAGGAAGAGTGATGGTGCAATCAAGAGTAGGAGCCGGTATCGACAGGAGAGGAAGATCTCTCACGAGGACAGTCTTGATGTAGACGTCAACATCTTCACGCAGTGGGATCTCTCTGTCTCACCCATCATTGATAACCCCAAGGTAAGCACTTTAAGTGACAGAAGGGGATGGTGGTATAAGTTAATGGTGGCAGCAGTGGGATCAAGAGTATACGTTTCAGCAGGAGAGGAAGATCTCTCACGAGGACAGTCTTGATGTAGAAGTCAGCATCTTCATGCAGTGGGATCTCTCTGTCTCACCCATCATTGATAACCCCAAGGTAAGTACTTTAAATGACAGAAGGGGATGGTGGTATAAGTAATGGTGTCAGCAGTGGAATTAAGAGTAGGAGTAGGTATCAGCAGGAGAGAAATATCTCTCGGGAGGACAGTCTTGATGTAGACGTCAACATCTTCACGCAATGGGATCTCTCTGTCTCACCCATCATTGATAACCCCAAGGTAAGCACTTTAAGTGACAGAAGGAGGTGGGGGTATAAGTTAATGGTGGCAGCAGTGGGATCAAAAGTAGGAGTAGGTATCAGTAGGAGAGAAAGATCTCTCATGAGGACAGTCTTGATGTAGAAGTCAGCATCTTCATGCAGTGGGATCTCTCTGTCTCACCCATCATTGATAACTCCAAGGTAGGCACTCAAATCATGTGATGGGGTTAGAGTTTATTATGGCAGCAGTGGGATCAAGAGTAAGAGCAGGTATCGCCATGAGAGTAAGTCTTTCCCATGAGGACATCCTGGATGTAGAGGGAAATACAGTTACACAGTGGGACCTCTCTGTCTTACCTGTCATTAATAACCCCAGAGTTAACAATTTCATTAAGAGCGGGGGTAATTGGGGTAAAAGCATTTGGTGGCAGTGGTGAGATCAAGACTGGGAGTATTAGAAAAAGATATCTCATGAGGACAGTCTTTTGTAGAGGTCAACACACAATGGGATCTCCCTGTCTCACCCACCTTAATAATCTTAGGGCAGTTAAGTTAGAAAACTCGGAGAAGTGAAAATTCACTGTTACAGTGTTTAATAGATACCGTTTTATCATTCCATTATATTTCGGTATGATATAATTTCAGTATAGATTTCAAGTATAATTTCAGTATAATAAAAAGCTAATAATTATAAGCATCTTTCATGTTTTTCTGCAGATTCAGAAGCCAGCGTCTCTGAAGTACGACACTCGCAGCCTGGGCATTCCTGTTCACAGCAACGACAAGCTCGTGAAGATGACTGACACTGCTCTCCAGATCTACCTGGGCAACCTCACAGAGGCTTTAGCCAGCAAGAGCGGTGATAAGTCAGCAGGAACCCAGAGGACGAAGCTTCAGCTACTCAACTACGTGGGCACTATCTGTGGGAACGGAGCCGTGGCTAAGGCTGTTGCTGTCTCGAAATTGGTCAGTGGCTTAGGAAGCTGTTGGCTTGATTTTTTGCAAAGTGCATTGGATGACGTCGCCTAATTAACCAACAAAATATGCTGTTCCTTAAGACAAAATGTTCAAAATTAAGTGAATTCCTTTATAAAAAAACAGTGATGAATTTGTAAGGAAGATACACATGGCCTCTTATTTCTTTTACATCCCTCATCAATCATCACTCTTAATTTTATTACAGAATCCTTGACCGATATTTGAAAATCTTGGTATTAAAGTATTTATGTTGCCACTGATAGAATCTTTCATGACACCTTTTCAGTTTTCTAAAGTGTTTAGTTATAATGTCTGTCTTGGAAGTGTAACATCCTTTCATTGTTTTCTATCATTTCATACCTCATTTACAGATTCCCTGTATGATAAACCTTCTGAAGACATCACAGCCTCTGGAAATGTAAGTACCGGTACACTGATTTTATCAAACATTATTTTAAAGAATAAACTTAATAAAGTAAATACTGGTAAACTTTATTATGTTGTAACGGTGAACCTGTGCAGTTCGATGTCAAATTGGCAACACACATTCTCCAAGATTTTGGACAAAATTTGATAAAAATTTATTCAAATTAAATATTGTTGCGATGCATTGCATTAATCTGGATTTATTTATTTTTCTTCAAATTTCTAAATAACAACAAAAACATATTGTATTCATTTTTGTATTTACATCAGCCTCAACACTATACAGATCAGTGGAGAAATTATATTTGAGGGATTGTTAAACTGCATCTATTCATTAAAGGAACACCATGTAAAATATATTACATATTTTCCATTATTCATATCTTGCAGACGATGCAGAAGTGGCAGGATGTTGGGTCTGTTAGCTCAAAATCTTGATGAATTGCCTGAAGATCTCCCTCTAACAGAGGTATGTGGAACTAGTTTATTATAAAATGTAATTAGATGTTTTTTTAATGAAATTTATATTGAAATAAAAGTGCATTGATGTATAATCTGATTGAATAGAAACTGATGGGAGAGGCGTGTCACTATTGGGCAGTGATTTTAACACCTTTAACCTAATGATGGTGAAAAGTCATCAATCAATTTATGTTTGTTTGTTCTCATCTCTTCATTTGTATCCCTTGAATGTTTAGAATAAGGGTTTATCATTGTGACCCCACCTTTAGATGTACGGTGCAACCTGTCTATAAAGACCACCCAAAAGAGATTAGAAAAGTGGTCTTTATAGGCAGGTGGTCTTTATGTACAGGTTCCTTTAGTACATGTTTCAATGTCAAACCATTTTCAAGGGAAACAAAAAATGTGGTCTTTGTAGACGGGTGGTCTTTCTATACAGGTGGTCACTGAAGCAGTTTTAACTGTTTATATTTTTATTCTGAGGTAATTTCTCTCATAAAAAAATCAAGGATTTAACGTCTCTTTACTGATACCTCCAATGTTCTAGGTCGTCACAGCACTAACAGAAGTTCTACGAGATAACAATCGTAACTCCAAGTTGAAGCAGAGTATGGTTCCAGCCATCGGTGAGCTCTTGTTCCTCGCAGCTACCCATGATCAAGACGAGGCTTCAAACCCTTCTACCATACCTGCCTTGGTCTATACCATGATCTCTAGGTGTCTCAGGGAAGGGGTAAGATCAGCCCAGAGGTTCTTATCTCCACTCCTAATGATGCATGAATTTGGTCTTTATTTCTATCTGACCCTCATTTTATTTCATGTATTTCAAGTAAATGAACCTTGTCCTTTGATTAATTTTTATCATTTGAAAGTAATTTATGTTTTTTTTTTAATATTTCCCTATTCTTTCACAATTTTTATTGAATGTTTTTTTTTAGTACTGATGATACATTGTGGACAGTGAAAGAAACAGTTAAGGGAAAGTCCACTTTTGCATCAAGTTGGCTGAAATGAAATTAGAGCATAAAATTGACAGAAACATCTCCAAATGTATTTTTTTTAATATGTTTATAAACATTGCCTTCTTTGTGTAAGTTTATTTGTTTAATACTTTACCTTACAAAACATGTACGATTGATTTTGTGTCATTATCCCAAAATGTAACTTTACTGACTTATAAACCATCTCTGTTTAATAGGAGGATGCCATTGTGCAACACTTTGCAGCCAAGGTGGTAGAGAATGTGGCAGCAACAAACAGTGTTCATGGTGAGAAGCTATCCACCAATGAGATAGGACATCTTCTCTGGCAACTCTTCACACACTCTATGGCTGACACACCCAAGATATGTGCCATTTCAGTAAGTTGACTATATATATGATTCAAACCTTTTAGGAGTGTGCAGAGATGAAAAGCTGGTACCTACTCCTTGTATTCACTTTGGGTCAGTTACTCATTTATTGTAATACATCTTTATGTTAAAGAATTAAAGTGTTGTGGTTGTTGTTTTCTTCTCATTATTATCAAAGCCTGTAAAATGTAAAAGGGATTTGAACATCTGACTTGAACTATTCAGGCTAATTTGATATTCAAACCGCAGTATCGTCCCTATGCGCTATATAAATACATTCTCATCATCATTATTATTATGCTCGATTAAATTTTATTTGAAAATTTGCTTTCCCTGAATGAAAATTTGGATGACATTTTACACAATTCAACAAAAATGATTTCACTCTGTGTGGTATATTTAACCAGAAACAGTATTAGATTTAACCTCCTTTATTCATATTTTTAAAAAATTGTTGTCAAAATTATAGTAATAATATATTATGTCTGATCTAAACAATCATAACGTTTTCATTCTTCCGCTACTCTCTGTATCCAGGCTCTGTGCAGAATTTGCCGTCATTCTTTCGGCATCTTTCAGAGCATCCTGGATAAGGTCGGGCTGCCCAAAGTATTGGAGGGTCTAGCGGTCAACATCAGCCGTGTCCAGCAAGCACTGGTCACTATGTTTGGTCACCTACTGACCGAAGGATCTCATGTCCAGAGAACGACCCAGGATAAGGTAAAGAATTCTTGATGTTGGTTGTAAGAAGGTATAAGACAATAATCTAATGCATAGAAGAAGGAACATTGGGAATAAGTTTTATATGTAATCATCATTCATTATACAATAGGCTTGCGGATGCACTATGTGAGAGAGAGGGAGGATTGAGGAGTCCTGTAAATGACTGTTGGTGTAGTCTGTCTCATTTTTTTAATTACTTTGAATGTTAACACCTTTTTCTTTACAAAAGGATACATCAACTAGTTAGAGCTCACTTGCTGTCATTTAAATTGTTATTGTATTTTGTTTTTAAACTCAGTATTTTGCACTGCCTTTTAGGAGCCATAAGCAATTTGAATATACTTTATTGTTAAATCGGAATAAGTTGTGAAGGACTATTCAAATGTCTCATGTTCTCTTTTCCTTCTCAAAGCTGAAGGAGAGATCACATCTCAACTTTGCTATTTATTTTTCAGTAGAGCTTCTTTTTACTGTTTTTTCCATTGTAGTACTAAAAGCACATTACATTTTGTGTTTTCAGGAGTTTTGCCTGCATGTAATGAAGCTAGTTGAGAGTCCATCCGTTCTGATCCGTGCTAAAGCTCTCCTGGTCGTACTTGAGATCATCAAGGTTAGCCCCGAGATGATCATGGCGTGCTGTCAGGCAAGGTATGATGATGATGATGATTGACAGCCAGTAAGGCAGGCTCTCTCTGAATTGATGTTGGTAATAATAGACTGATAGTGAACGTACAAGTCCAAAGCTGCATAACTGTGACCAGTCTTTTATTGGAATGAGCAGTATACAACATCAATATAGTTAGTTTTTTTTTTTGGGGGGGGGGGGGGCAAGGAACATTTTTATCATTCCCATGCATGAGGTATGAATGCATAGATGCAAGTATCTGCTCAGTGGCTGCATATGAAAGCATTGATTTTGTCAATTTGGTATCTCAAGTCATTGATATGTGAATGTAAGGTTTTATACAATGATTTGCACAATCACAATTGATATTATGTACTGGTTGGCTGCCATATTGCATAATGCATCTCGACTCTAAATATCATGATCTTAATTTAAAGCCACACTGTCCAACTTGTAGCTGCTTGCCCCCTCTATATAGAAAACAATACCTAATCGGTGACCATTGGTCCCCCATGATCCTCTTTTTCTTATGTTGATTGAGAGCTGAGTTGATGAGATAACCACCTTTCCAGTGATCTTGCAGGGTAGTCTAATCCCTCATATAAACTAGTACAGATAAGCTTTAAATACTTTTAAGCACATTTCCGTCAAGAGAAATTCATATATATCTGATCATGATGTGCTCTCTCTTTCTCAGATTATTTCACATTGTCCTCTCAGCCGAACACTCAACCTTTTTTTCTCTTGCAGGTTGATTACGTACATGGAGCGAGACATTCGTCAGCAGATGACGAGAGGAAAGAGCGAAGGTCAGGCACAATGGAAGTACATGGACCAATGCCTTACGCTGCTCTCGGATCACTTGGTCAATCTCCTGCCTCAAATATTAGGTTTGTAATGTTCCTATCTATATATGCTCTTCTCCTAGACTTGTTGCTCCAGAAGATGATGAATTTTGGCATGTAGCATTTGATGCATTTTTGTAATCCAACTTAAACAAAAAAAATACTTTCATATAAGTTATAGAGGATATTATATCATTTTAATTGTTAATTTTCTGGAGCATTTGGATTGTGGTCATTCATAAAGATAATAAATCTGGAGAATTTGAAAGAGATGAAGTTGTAACTCTCAGTTGATGCATGCTTTGACCAAGATGATGCAAAGAGCAATTGGAACAGACACATAATTTTTATATTCTGGTAACCTTTGATGTTTGAAATATTTTATGTGTTCTTTAATTTTTCTTTCCCCATACTTGATACGATTCATTTTCTAAATGAAATATGCTGTTTGCATTATAGGTGATGCTGAGAGCAGTCTAGCTGCAGTGTCGGGTCGGAAGCATCCCTCTACCATACAGGCTAAACAGCTGAAAGGAAGTCTCCCTCTGGTGTCATTAGCTCTCCATCTTATCACAAGTCAAGTAAGTCATACAGAAATCATATGCTCACAAGGCATCGTTTAACAATGTTAAATCTGAGTTGCATGGCCCTAAGTGTTACCAGTGTCTGTGTTATGGTGTAATATTAAAGCCCTAAAAAATTGCGCTACAAAATGATCATGAAGTGCCTCAAAAAAGTAAAAATCTTTGAGTGACTGGTTTTACCATACTCATTTTCTCCAATAGACTGTAGTGATTTTGATGTTATAAGATTAACATGTGTTTGGAATGTAAGCAAACTGGTACTATTGACAAATTTCTATTTCCAATCATAAATATCTTGATAATCAGACAGGCGATCGGCTTGTAAAAGTCATGGGTTCCTGACTGACCTAAAGTTTTATAATTATGATTGCAGCAAGAGCTAAATCCAGGATTTTGTTTCAGAATCTGAGGCAAGGTTAATGAGTCACTTTAACCTTGTGTTCCTCTTCCTTTCTCTTTCTCTTTTTCCTCATTTCAATGTTTTCTTTTCTCACTCTCCTTTTCTCTGTCCACTATACCTTTCTTCTTTCTCACTTCCCTCCTTTCCTCTGATATCTACACCTTTTTTCCCCTTTCCCCTCATCTTGTCTTTTGTTTTTCAGTTTTTCACTCTTACTGTACTTTCTATCTTTGATTTGCTTCCTCTCTGATTTCCCCTCACTCATTCTCATCTCACCAATGAAATTGCCAAATAATATACAATAATTCTGCTTTTAATCCTTACTTTGGTTTTCAATGTTGGTTTAAAGGTAAAAGGATTTCAATCTAACCAACATTGCATGTACTGCATTCCTATTTCCAGGTTTTCAGACCAAGAATTGTTGGTGAGAGGTTTTTGTCTAACATTGGTGCTCTGCTAACTCACGTCAAATCAATGGACTGTGGAGAAACAAACATAGAACCTGCAATAGGTAAGATCTCAATACCCAAAAGGTTCATTGAAGGCCACTGCATATCTAACAGTCCAACTTTCACTTTATTTTTAAAGATATTTCAACAGGATTAGATATCAAATTTCTGACTATCATTCCAAACATTCATGCAAATGTTGATACAAAAAGTGCACGGTGTATAAGCAATCCAGTTGGATAAATTGCGAAATCAGCTACTGTTCAGTGGCAAGTTTGATAACTAGTATGATGTCCTTCCAATTCACAGATTTCATCCTACACTATACTTGTATCAGGCAAGTCTAAAGTATTTTGTCACATATGTTACCAATTACATCTGAGATTTTAGTATATCTGGGGAGTGTTTCACAAAGACTAAGATCATCTTTAAGTTGGAATTAACTATGGCAGGCCAATCATGCCGCTGGTTGCTCTCACCATTGGTCTCTCAATTATGATTTTTAGATGATATTTTTTTCCTTCAATAATAAACTATAAAAAAATATAAATTCTGTAGATTTATGACTACGATTGGTACGTCCCTTGAGAAACCAATGCCAGTAAATGATGAGAGAAAATAGTGGCATGAACAGCCTGTCATAGTTAAATCCAACTTAAAGTTGATCTTAGTCTTTGTGAAACACCCCCAGATGACTTAATAGATTTGTAATTAAGCTCTATTAGTGCTACATCAGACCAAAAATCATTCCAAATTACATGTTTGATGCCAATTCATGTTCATAATACAGTTTTCATAAATTACTTAGTAATGTATGGGACACAAATTACCAAGAATAAACCAGTTCACGGTTAGCACATGTCCCAAATGACCCCGAAGATCAACAGATCTTCAAAACACGAAGAGGTCCCACTTTGTACATTTTGAAATAATCACTCCTACAGCTATTGAGGTGCTACATAAATAGACTTTGTTTCCCCTTTTCAAAGAATACTGTGTATCATGGAGTGCACTGCTTGTGCATGAATAAATAATGATTACATAACTTTCATGAGCACTTGAGTGTTTTGTCTCCGTGTATTTTACAATTTGGTCTGCAGTGACCTTTATCTGCTCATGCTCAGACTGCAACTATGAACTGGCATATTACGTTTAACATGCCCTGTCACATGTGTACTTTCTACCCCTCTCTAGGCATGTTAGGTATCGTGGAGTTCAATAACATCGTCCTGTCAATCCTGGAAGCAGTCACTCAGCATCCATCTATCTTGATGGAGCATCATGTAGAGGTCATTGACAGTATCCTCAATCCTTTGGCTGCTCTGGTTGCAAGTAGAAATGGTAATGGCCTTCTTCAGTTCTGGGCTTCTTAACTGTCTAAAAAACTAAATTGCTATAAGCTCAAGTACAAAAGTACAAGTTTCAGTTCTCTTTATTCAATACTTTTATTAAAGATATACAAAGGAAAACAAACATATAAAAGTTAAAATATAATACATGTATCAATATATAACATGAGAATATTACAAGCAGAGAAGACATGAAGAGCAAGGGGACAAAATTTAATTTTTTTTATTAATGAAAGCATATGGAGACTAGACAGGAAGGCTGGGCCTTAAGTAAAAGTCTGTCTTCAGTAATTGTATAAAAAACAATGTACGTTATTTAAATTATTTATTTCTTAATAAAAGGGGGAAAAAATAATTATTTACTTTCACACATACACTCTCTCCCATACATTGAAATCAGAGAATGAGATATTTGTCTTAGAATAGTGTTCCTAATGATCATATTCAAGGATTTGAGCATTGTCTTTATAGTGCAAAGTCTCAATGTCTTTGGAAGGAGACATGGGCTGGTATTCTGAAGTCATGTCTACCTTAGTCATGAATAAAGTTAAACAACTGTTTAGCTAGATAGGACTTTAACGCGAGGCCTAAGTCCTGTCTAACTTAATTTCGTATTCTGAAGTCGTGTTTATTAAAGTCACGTCTAACTAAACCACTGTGGCTATACAATGATTCTTTATACTAAGTTCTTTATAGAGTTTCGGGATAATTTTTTTTGTGTGTGGACACGCTGCAAGACAGGACTTTAAACAACTGTTTAGTTAAACAGGACTTATAGTCACGACTTCAGAACACGGGCCATGAACTTTTATGCCTTTGTTCCTGCGTAGTTTGCCAACCTTGTAGTAGCTGCAAGGTATATGTATATGAAAGAAAAAGATTTCTTTTTGAACTACCAATCGCAGAGATGTGTCCGTTCCTAAAATAAGACAATATTATGATTAATGGAACCAGCTCGAGCACATGTGCAATGTTAGAACATGACATATAATAAGCTATAATAATAATTTGCTTTGAAATACTTCCAAAACTAGGTGATAACTTGTGAATAAGGAGTTTCAAAGGATACCTGAAACATGAAATACAAACTTCCTTTTTTCAGATGAAACCCGGATGTTCTGCGTACGTCTGTTTGCTGAGATCATGTGTCTGTACTTGAACCATGACAACCTTACTGAGAATGGTGCCATCACGAACCCTCAGCTCTTGACAGACATCACCTCACAGATACTCCCCAGCCTCCAGCAGCTACTCCTAGATGCTGATCCTGTACCCCTCTATGGACTCAAACTCATACTAGCTCTGATTGAAACTAGCCCTGACTTCATCAGGTATGGTTACGTAGCCTATCTGCACTAGTTTGGCCAGGAGGGATTAGACCTCCCTGCATGGTCACTGACAGGTGGTTATCTCATCAAATCGGCTCTAAATTAACATAAGGAAAAGGGGATAATGGGGGACCAACAGCATTTTTTGCTATATAGAGGTTGCAAGTAGTGCAGTCCCGCTTTAAGGTTGAATGAAGCAGTTAGTTTAGAATAAATAATTTGAAGTCTGTTCGACATCTTTCAATCAAATGTGAACATGCAAATAGCCGAAGAGAATCAGGTTTCTGGTTTAGTATGATGGCATGTGGATTCTGCATTGTTATTTTGAAAAATGAACACCTAGGTATTAAAAAGCTTTCTTCATATTAAAGTAAGCTCTAACTGTATTGGTTCTCCTAAAACACCTGACACAAGGCATTCTTGTTGCAATTCAGGCAATTTGAATTCTCAACTAGTGCTAATCTTTGTTGTCTCCTCAAGCAAACTGGCAAAGTGCCACTTTCCCATGTCATGAAGATCATTCTCCAATTTGGAACCTGTGGTCCGTTATATGCAAGACATCTGTGGTGTACTGTTTTAAAAAGTCAATCACTGCATACATGTATATCAAAGAAGAAATAGAGACATTCAAAGTTTTTGAATCGTAGTAATAAGGAAACAAATTCTTCTTTCCTTTTGTAGGAAAATGGAAGAACTAGAGCTTGTGCCGGTGCTGTTTCAAGTGCTGATAGATCATCGGAACAGTCCCACGAGTAGCACCATACGTTATGTTATCTCAGTGTTGAACTGTTTGGTAGCGGACACCAATGCAGATATGGAAGCCCTTTACGACCAAGGTATGAACATGAAAGTAATGAAGTAGTTCAGCTTAAAGAAAATAGTTGTTCAATGAAAAGAAATGGTTGCCAAAAGTATGAAGTGAACTGAAACTGTAGAAACATGATTATCGTTTGCTGATAATATATTTGTCCATAACCAATTTCCAAATTTTCTGAGTACAAAATTATTTGCAAGTCTCTATATGAAAATGTAATAATTGCATGTAATACTGTAAACATATGTTGGCTTTTTAAAAATAATTGTAAAACCTTAATGTTTATTATCTACTTAAAAATTTGTTCAACCACATTCTATAATCCATGATTTTTATGGGCCTCTGAGGGAAACAGTTTGAATGATGACAACCCACCCTCTCAAAATAAAATGGATGAATATGAATAAGTAAATGAACATATGAATGCATTAAGTAGAACTTCCCATACAAATATATTGTCGAACTTGACTCTAAGTTAGACTTAAACTTTATGGAGAGCCATTTGTAGCCTTACAATATTAGATATATTCAAAAGCAAAAAGTGAAGTATTTTAGACTTTTCATAAATTCCACATCAAGAACATGAAATCTCCCATGATAATAGAAAATATGAATGATTTGAATCAACATTTTATGCCTTTTAAAATAACTTATACAAAATATTTTCATAGATGCTTTTGGCTTTCCATAATTTTGAAGTCCAACTTAGAGATAAGTTCAACTTAGGATCTTTGTGAAACACCCCCTGATGCTTTTACAGGTATCCAGGATCACATCAGCATCCTACTTGAGGATGTTGAGAGGATGTACCTGTCTTCAGAGGACACCAAGGTGGACTCCAAGGCACTGACTCTACTCATGATTGGTCTCCTGGACCTCCTCCATACTCTGCTCAAACATATCGCATGCATTGTCAGGAATGTACTACAGGTATTGCATTTCATTTCATTTAATTTATTTTATTCAGTTCTGAATACATAATAAAATCGGTATACATTAAAGGCATCGTTTAACAATGTAAAATCTGAGATGCATGGCCCTACATGTTATCAGTGTCTGTGATATGGTGTAATATTGAAGCCCTAAAAAAAATTGCTCTTCAAAATGATCATGAAGTGCCTCAAAAAAGTGAAAATCTTTGAGTGACCGGTTTTACCATACCATACACATTTTCCCCAATAGACTGTAGTATTATAAAAACTGTTAGGAAAACGAAAAATGTAATTTCGATTTCCAATCATAAATATCTTGCTAATCGGACAGGTGATCGGCTTGTAATAGTCATCGGATTCATTTCTGACCTAACGGTTTATAATTATCATTGCAGCATGAGCTAAATCCAGGATTTTGTTTCAGAATCTGAAACAAAGTTACCCAATCCCTTTAAAACATATATGAAGAAATGTTTTTTTTTTTTTTAAACAGAACTGGCCAGGGCTCCAAGATTATCAAAACTTGATGCCTTGTTAGCCCTGACAATTATGATATGATATGATCTGTCATTTCGCTCCAGTGACATTTACTCCAGGCTTTATCTTGTCATATATATAGTTAGGGTTAGCCTATTTTGGGGGGTTGGCTTATGTTTTGAGTTATGGTCAGGTACTGTGCTGGGTACAGGGATGAATTTAGGAATTTGATTTGTTTGGATAACTAACCCTGGAGCATATGTCATACATGTAGAACCCTGGACCCATCACTTGAATTAGGCCATCTGTGCTTAAATTACTTCTCTTGAAAGATAAATGCATTTATGACAAAAGTGAACAAATGCACCCTTTGATTTAATTTTCCAGGGAAGGGTCGCATGAAAGTGCTACAAGTATTTGTATATTGACATCCCGTTGAAACACGTTATAAGACTAACATGTGTTTGAGATGTTAGCAAACTGGTACTAATGACAGTTTCCTGAAACACTGCAAACTTTGTGAATATGATGTACTGTTCATATAATCTATGCAGGCCAAGAAGTCTGGTGGTAGTGCAGACACGCAGGGAGCCGAGAGAATACTGATGGCCAACAAACCCGTGGTCAGTGGTAGCCTCATCATTATTAGACTGGTAAGTGACCAAGAAAATTATGTCAATATATAGCTATATTTGGCTTTGTTTAATAAAACAATATACAGTCAAACCTGCTTTAGTGACCACCTGTCTACAACGACCACATTTTTTTTCTCCCTTGAAAATGGATTCTCATTGAAACACGTACTAAAAGAACCTGTCTTCAAAGACCACTTTTTGTGTTTCCCTTGGGCGGTCGCTATAGACAGGTTTGACTGTAGTTGAATGTATATAAGAAGAGAATACCGGTAATTAGATGATGGAAGCACTATGGATGGGGATTTTGGCATAGACCTGCAAATACTAAAGTAACTTTAAATCAATCTTCATTATGAGGATAACTCTGCCTGTCCATTACAAAGTCATATGACAGTTATAGCAAAATGCAGTACCACAAAAAAAATCATATCTGCCAAAGAACTTCAGTAGAATAGCTATAATAGATGAGTTATCTTATGGGCAGAAAAATATGAAAATCAAGTTAGTCCTTTCACTCATGTGTCCAGCAATAGATCGCAGCTTCATTGGATGTGATTTCCAGCAACTTTTTCATCAGTTTGTTTTCAATTTGATGGTGCAAGCTTTGATTTTCTCTCAAAATGCTGGCACATCACCAGAACTTTAAGGCATCATTTAACAATGTTAAATCTGAGATGCCCCTACGTGTTATCAGTGTCTGTGATATGGTGTAATATTTCCCCAATAGACTGTTGTGTAATAAAAACTGCTAGGAAAACGGTTTTTGAAATCTTGATCAGACAGGCGATTGGCTTGTAAAAGTCATTGGGTTCCTGACTGACGTAAAGGTTTATAATTATCATTGCAGCATGAGCTAAATCCAGGATTTTGTTTTAGAATCTGAGACAAAGGTACCAAATCCCTTTAGGACTTCCATTATCAATGGAATAATCTTCTTCTTTTTTTTTTGTCACTACAGCTCTGTCACAAGGATAAAGAGATTCATACTTCAGCCTGTGAGTGTCTATCACTGCTTGGTCAGCTGTATGGAGGGGAATACCCTAACTCATTCTCGGCTGATAACTCCCAAGCCATGGCCAAAGCTCTACAGACCTTCGATACCAAGAGACAGAAACTGGTTCTCAGATACATCAAGAGAGTGGTAAGTCAAGATACTATAGATATAGTTTGATGGCCGGGAGCCAAAAGGACGTTGACTCTGTATTAAAGTATAGGGGTTAATGACCTTCTTGCTCCAAACAGAAGATATGGTTCTGTGCCATGTACTCCAAGATTTGTGATCATGCACAGTCAGAATCCTACACGAAGTGAATACCTCATTTCAATTCTGGATAAAACACTATACTAACCCTAACCTGAAACCCGAACAACAACCCTGTGCAACCCTAATCTTTTTATCTTCGATGAGATAATAAGCCTGCAGCAGTTTTGCTATAGTAAATGTAGGGTCTCTTGAAATAAATATTATTCTATAAGGCATTCATTTTTCACATATTTTAGTAGAAAGGGCATATTTTAAAACCTTGATAGACACTTTCATTAGTATGGTAATATAAATTGCCTACCGGTATTTGGCTTCCCTCTCACTCTATCTCTCTCTTTCTATTTTCCTGTATCAATGTACATATATCCATATTTCAAATGTTCAAAATACATTCTTGCTTCATTTCCCCCATCCTTCTCTATTTCCACATAAAAAAATTGTTTTCATTAAACGTCACTGGAAGAATACCATTCATTTACATCTAGCTTTAAATATTTAAGTAGCTCACAAGTGAATGTATCTTTCACCAATGTAATTTCCAGGTATCGACTGAGACACACCACATAGAGCAGCTGAACAATGAGGGAGCTATCTTGGTAGAGGCATTAGGTCGTATGAGGCAGACAGCGAGCTCACACGCCGATGTAGCAGTCTCGTCCCTTGCAGCTGATATCCTACGGGTCGTTGGTGTACAGTAATTCCACGAGAACTTACAATGTTAATGAAGAAGATTGACGAGGATTCTATTCTCCTTTTTACAACTTTAAGCGGGACTGCACTACTTGTAGCTACTTGGCCCTCTATATAGCAAACAGTGCCTAAGCGGTACTCGTTGGTCCCTTTTTCTTATGTTAATTAAGAGCTGATTTGATGGATAACCACCTGTCATTGACCACACATGGAGGTCTAATCCCTCCTGGCCAAACTAGTGCAGATAGGCTTTAAGAGTTATCATTATGCAGTAATTCAGTTCAGTTCAGTTCAGTTCAGTTCAGTTTATTAAAAAAACACATGGCATAGTAATCATGACGAACAAACATGATCCAAATTGAGACCCCAAAAAGCAATGCTTGTGAGTGGGGCCCCTGTGGAGGATGGACCTCTCAATCCCAGCGGATTGGCAAAGAGACCAACGTGTTTCAAGGATCTGCGCAATTCAAAACATGAAAGATGGTAGGATACGATCGATCAGAGCCCCCAAAACAAGCAGGTCCCAGAGTCCGCCAACCGAGATCATGAAGTTCATTTACAACAACAAAAAAACATGGTAATGTACACAAATTAGTACAAGGAAATGGCAAGGTTGTGTAACTTCAAAACATATTTACAAGGAAAAAAGCATGTATTAACAATAACTGATTACACGGTTATATAAATTTTAAAACATTTAAAAGGAAAAAAGCTAAATCACTGGCAACAACATGAACACCCTTAATGCACCCTTAATCACTTGATGCACTAGGTTACTTTGACGTGTATTGTAGCAATGTATCTGAGAGTTACAGGAAAATAGGTCTTTTAACAGGCAAGCCTGAGGACAAAACTTAAGTTTAAACATAAAAATCATACTACTGAATGACACAAGCTCATCAAAAGGCAACAATTTCATCTCAATGAATAATGGCTTACTAGGATGTCTGAAGTAAGAACTAAAGTTAAATTTACTTATGATTAACTTTACATTTACCGTACCGTATGTCTATTTGTTCATTTGCTGTTCTGGTTTCTGGTTTCTGTTTCTGTGATGCTAGTGTTTTGTGAAATTGATTTCCAGTTTATTTGAAGTATACTTGCATTTGAAAGTCGAGTTATAGTATTGGAAAAAGGAATTTGCTACACTGTTGAGGTATATGTTGCTTGAAAAGTCTACTATATATTAACATAAACACACCATGTACAGTATGTGTATAGTGTCTGTATTTGAAATGCAGTATTCGCTTGCAAAATAAATTGTATGAAATTCACTTAGTATTTATGGCACATTATGTTCTTGAGCATTAGCACATTTATTTTCATTCTGATAAGAATAGAGGTTCAACAGTAACCAACTCTTTGGCACAGAGAAATAAGCGATAACACCCTTTGCCTTTCGCAACTTGCCTTAGATGTATCTTGATAAAAACCTTATTGGATGGTTTTTGTTGTTGTATAGATATACATGTACATGTATGTGGTACAGTACTAATTGGTCCCTAGTTTTTCGTTCATATATGTATGATTGATATAAAATTTGTTGTGTATAAGTATGTTATTTATGATAAAATGTAAATATCTGGTGAAGTTGTGTGAATATTATGCAAAATTAAATTAGAATATGTAAAAAAATAAACCCTTGACATCTGTGGTATTTGTTTGTCTGTCATTATGTCACATGTAATGGAAGGAAAACGGATAAAAACATTCTAAGAATATGTAGGGAATACCCTACTGAAGCTAATACATAATCATTGTAGCAAAATGCACACAAAATGGCCATTACCAAATTACACATTATTATGATATTTCATAGATTTGCAACCTGTGTATAATAAAATTTGTGACACACATCAAATAAGATAGTTAAAAATATTATGAACTTAGTCAAAAACAATGTTGAGTGGCTTTGTCTAATCCAGCAAATAGTACCAAAATACAAGTACATTTAACTTGCAATTTACTGCCAATTCATGGGAGTTATGAATGTTAAAAACATGAAATCACTAAATCCATGCGATTTGGCAATTTGGTCAGTTGATTGTGACATAGTCATGGGACAACTCTCTTGTTTGTTGTTTACAAAAATATTATATAATTTTCTTTTTTTCTCCCGTGGGGCACTACTCAAAATAATTATGCATAACATATTATTGGTCCTCTAAAAAAGAAAAGACCCTCCTGAATCATACATTTTGAAAAATTGACATTTCAATCATTTTGTGTCTTGAAACAAATGGGAAAGTAGTCCAGAACTTTGTAACAGTGACATAACCATTTCAGCCAATTTGAAGTACTCATACATAGAGTGATTTCAGCTTTCAAAAATGTGTAACTTTCTTATATTTTTGTCAGATTTAATTCAAACTTTCACTGGTCTGCTTCTCCATTTTCCTGCTTTCTTCTCTCTCATCACTCCTCCTCCCCCTCCCCACTCTACTCTCCTCTCTCTCTCTCTCTCTCTCTCTCTCTCTCTCTCTCTCTCTCTCTCACACGCACACACACACACACACATCCCTTCTCTCAACTCTCCCATTCAGAAAAGGTCTTTATATTAATAGTTGTGTCATCTATAGTTCATGAACAAGTACAATGCATACATGTATATCAAATCATGATTGAGTTTTGATAAATGCTTTTATTGACGCATAACACTGTACAACGCATATTTCTGCTATTCCTAAAATATGTTCAATCACTACACCACTTTGAAACATGAAATTGAGATGCAGTAGAGTAAACTAAAATGTACGAAAGCACATGCTGAACATACATTGCAAGCTAAGCGAGTCGTTTCATTATAGAATAATACAATTCATGTTGTGAGATCATACAGGTATAAATATAAACATGAAGTTGACGACAAATCATTATGCGTGGCAAGGTGGTTGACTTTATATCAATATACCTCATCATTTTTAATCAACTTGGATATTATTTGAAATAAGAAATATTGAATTTAAACACCAAACTGATTTCTGATGAGATACTAAACGTAGGTACATGAACATTATGGTGGCTTTTAGGTGGCAAAACACAAATTAAACCAATATTGGCACATCGTGCACTAGACTGTACATAAGATTTAAATAATAATTAGTGTTTTTTTTTATATGAAACTTGTGTGGTGAAGAATTTGAACTTGGTACATGATAACTGGTATATTTATTAAAAAAATACTGTTTCTGCATTTTAAAAAGATTAATTTTCCTTTCATGATTTGGCATAGGAATAAGAAATAACAAAGGGCATTTCATAAACAGTTCAAGATAAAAGAAGTCAAGGAAAATAATTTCATAAATGAAGGGGGGAAATGGAAACTGAAACTTTGCTGCACTTCATAAAAATATAGTGTCATGTACAAGACCTTGATTACAATGCATAATGTACAATTTATCTTTACATGGCATATGTACAGTTTACAGCACTAATCAATATTACTATGCAAAAAACATTTACAAGCCTGAAATGTACAAAAAAACCTATACCCCCGTTTATGGGCTCCAGAGTGAGAGACTATCGAGTTGTAATTGAGAATACAAGTACCGGTATATAAAAAAAACAATATACAAATGAAGCATGCACTACCTAATTCATTATATTCATGATTGAATTGTTCTAAAGTATCTACTGGGTGAATTGTCATCAAACTTAAAGAGAAGGTCGATTTCTGGGAAGAGGTGACAAGTAATTTGTGAGCGTTATCATTATTATTATGCAAGTGTGAAAGAACATCAGATAAAAAATGTTCCCTGAAAAGCATGGCTCTTCGAATGCCCTAATATTCTAAATATGGCATGTAACATAATAAAAATTGGTATGGATTTTTATGCCATATGTTCGTGTAGTCCCATATACATCTTTCTGTGTACAGTACTTGTAACTTTACCAAGGCTGGGTCAAGATTCCAGAACCTTGCAGTACACTTATAAGCCAAATGATCAACCTTTTCCGATTGAATTTACAATGTTTCTTTCACATTGCAATCGCATGACCAGAACTCAACTTTATCTTTAAGTCGCTAACTTTTATCAACGATGTATGGCATTATGCATAAAATATATTTTGTATCAATGTATCAATACAGGTTTCATGATTCATAACAATGCAGGAACATGTTCTAAAACCTCAAATATAGCAAAAATATGCAGCCATTTGAGAGGGAAAATGGCCTTGTTTCCCATTATTAACATATTATGGAAATCAGCTTTCCAAGAGTAAATCTTTTGTACATTCCAAATAGACATATCCAATTATAAAATAGCTCATACATCAAATTTCCCCAACTTATCAATATTGGTAAATTAGGCATGATCTATTTCCATTCAGGACAAAACAAAAGATATGCATTTCTGTAACACTTAAAAATGATTGGAATAAACCTGCATGATTTTACTAACTGTATTTACCATTTTACAATAATGACAAAACAACGATTTTAAACAAAAACATAATTATATGTACAAGTTTTACAGTAAAAACTATACAAGAGAGATATTTGGAGGATTACACAGAATGAGACTGTGTATTTGTGACCGCTTCATGTCGTTGAAGATAAATAATTCAGTAAATGAGGACCAATAGGGTGTTGAATTTTCAAACACCTCAATATAAAATTGCACCATTTCCCGTAATTTACAGCCATGCAAATACAGTTTATGAAGAATAAAAAGAAATATTGACTGTATCAGTGCAGTTCAAATGTACTACATAGTACATATCAATGTAAAATGTAAATTCAAGTGGGCAATGGGGGAGAGGATGACAACATTCTCGCACGACATGATCAGAAATTTAAAGTTAAACCTATTATAAAGGAAAGACATGAACATAGGCCGCCATAGTGTTACAGTAGGAGTGTACATTAAGCAAATAATATACATTCTCAGCTACTCTTGACTGCAATAAGGTAAAGATCATAATTTACTGTTTCATGTAAATATTTCATTGCATGAGCATTTAAAGACCTGGACATGATAACTACCTATATTTAATCTGGTATTGATCGCAATACATCATGATAAAGTGAGCATATAACTATATTAACTTAATCAGCTGATGTGGCATTATGTGTAACAAAATTCTTTTATGATTAACCCTATTACATGTAGTTGTCACAAAATGATACCTTATTATGGGTAAACATTTCAAATAATAAATATGGACAGATGCAATAGAGGACCCAACGTGTGTATCATATAAATTAGCAACTAAATTATTCATACCCGTATCAAGGTTGTAATTTTTGATGTTTGTGAAAAATTGATTTGTGACAATATATTTTTTTGTTGAGAATGTGACATATTAAAGCTTACATCTAAAGGTATTCAACAAAGGCCCTAGTTCAACCATTCCACCATTCATTCTTATGTTGCGAAAAAAACCAACTCCAAAACCCCAAACTTACAGAGGGTATGAATAATTCAGTTCAGCAGTAATGAGAGAGCGAGTCATTCTGCTCACAATATAAACTGTACTACCTGTACGTAAACAATAAAAGTAAATGTTATTCCTTTTAAAGTCTAGATTCAGATCCAATGATCTCCATCCTGCTGATTTGGTGCAGAGAAATTTCCTTGATAATAAATTTGCCTTGGAAGCTGCAAAGTTCATACATAATAGACTTTAAAGGGAGTGTAGCCTGACGAGACTATGTGTCTTTCCCGTGGCCTGACTCGAGGCCAATCAGGTATAATACCAATACGGACAACGCGACCACGGCAATCATGTGCGTGCAACCTATCTATACGGTCTGATGCGGGAATGCTGACAATGTAGAGATTAAGTCGCTGACTACCATTAATCAAGTCCATTCGTTTTCGTGCAGTTGTCCAAAATAAGACGTAGATGGCGTTAACCAGTATTTGCCAAGCTTCACTCCCTTTAAAGATAACCTGAAGCTCTGGTAATGATGGAAAATAATTTCTTACAGAATCAAACAAAGCCACCACTGATTTGTTTTCATCTTACACAATTCAATATATGTGATAAATGAGTTGGAGGAGAAAAGATAATAGCTGAAGAATAAGCATGAAAGATAACAAGATCAAGCTAGTTATTAAAAGTCATTGGTATAGTGTTTTGACTGAATGTAACATTTCAGCCGGTTTTCATCAATTCTTTCAAATTTTGATATTCTGATCTGCTGCATGATACAGGATTCAGAACTGCTTCATAAAGCCAGTTACCTTTGGAATAGAACTCCATTACCAGGGGAGTGTTTCTCAAAGACTAAGATTGACTTTAAGTTGGACTTAACTATGGCAGGCTCTCACCATAGGTCTCTCAACTATGATCTTTAGATATCATTTTTCCCTTCAATCAATGAACTATGTACATTCGTGACTAGGATTTTTATGTCCATTAAAAATCCAATGTCAGGAATGGTTAGAGGAACTAGCGACATGAACGGCCTGCCATAGTTAAGTCCAACTTAAAGTCAATCTTAGTCTTTGTGAAACACTCCCCAGACCTCAAGATCAGCTTTGAAGGCTCGCCTCGTCAGTCATCAAACGAGATTCCACCGATACTGAGATGCATCTTTTCATGTTTCTTCAAGATCCACTTCTCACTGAGCGGCTTATCACAGATCCTGCAGACGTAGGGCTTGTAGCCGGTATGGGTGCGTTCATGCCGCCTCTTGTTGCTGCTGCTGTAGAAACGCTTATTGCAATACTGACACATGTAGGGTTTGTCACCGGTGTGAACACGCTCGTGCTTCTTGAGCTGGTTGGCTTGCTTGAATGCCTTTTCACACATGGAGCAAGGGAATGGGAAGGCTCCTTCACACAGCATCAAGAAATTGGGAGAAAATGGTACAATATTAAGAATTCAATAAATTCATTATCATTTAATACAGAATGACACGTCAAAAGCTCTTGTTCGGTAGCATAAAGTGTGTAAATGATACACATACATGTCAATGAATCATAAATACAATGTTCTAACTTACATAGAAATTAGGAATGAACTACATGTTATTTTAAAAGAACTTCCTACAGAAAAGTAATAAAGTGTAAGCCTATACGTTGAAATTTTTCTCAAGGTGGTTGCATCCATATCAATTATCAATATCAGAGCAACTGTAATTTGAGACTAATATTTCAAATATAATTGCTTAAGTATAGTCTACAGGCATTTCTATTACTCTACTAATCTTTAATTAAGATACATTATATAGACAACCAAAATGAGGATACTGTATGTTTGATAGAGTACATTTTTTTTAAGTGTGTGTGTGTGTGTGCAGTGTTTGGTTTCAGTTTGTAACCATCGTCTTTTTTAGGTCATAAAGCTTGCATTTGCAAATTTATTCCCCATTTTGATTTATCTATTTTTTTTTACAATTCTGAATGTATTTTGCACAACATCTTGCACAATCTGCTTTGTTGGAATAGTTTCTAGTAAAGTCCATGCATATGGAATCTAAAACTCACCTGTATGAATTTTCTTATGCTCTTCAAGTAGCTCCTCATGGACAAAGTCTTTTCCACACAACTTGCAGGAGAAGAGTTCCGTCTTGGGTTTATCCGGTGTCTGCTGCTTATTTTTGGAAGGACCGCCTGCAGGCGTGGAGGATGACTTTGGTTTCTCCTGGCTGCTGCTGCTGCTTTCATCTTTGACCTGTGGCTTATGTGTATGATAGTGGTTCACAATGTCTGCTCTCCTCTTGTAGGTCTTATCGCAAACAAGGCATACAAAACGACCATTTTTTTCATGGCTGGACTCGTGTTTCTTCACGTCTTCTTCAGTCTGGAATGATTGTTGACAGATTGAGCACAGCATGGGGGCTTTAGTGGGGGCTTTAGAGGGGCCTTGAGATGGGCCTTTGGAGTGGACGGAATTCAAATGTGCCTTCATCTCTGCCTCCTTTTCTGTACATTTCACCTTCTCAACTCCTCCCGTGAATGCGGCAGTCAGTTTTCGAACCTTAACAGGTTGACTGGGCTTAGAATCCACCTGATCATCTACAACCACAATTTCAGAAGACATTTTCCTCTTAACGGGACTTGGAGCTTGATTCCTATGGGATTTATAGTGACGTACAATATCGGCTTTCCTCTTGTATGACTTGTCACAGACTAGGCAGAGGAACATGCCAGACTTCTCATGAGACAGTTCATGCAGTTTCATAAGTTCTTCGTTTTGGAATGATTGTCGGCAAATGGAACACAACTTTGGCTGATTAACATGGGTAGATTCAAAATGAGCTTGCATATCCTGATCAGTCTCAAACACTAAAATACATGATGAACATTTGACTTTCTTCACGGTTGGGGCAAAAGTTATTGCAAGCTTCTTGAATTTGTTAGTAGGCATTGGCTTTCTCTTAGCTTTGCTGATTTCATCAGGTGTAGTTTCAGCTGGTGCTTGCTTAGCTCTCTTTGCTTCCAAGCAGTGTTTACAAGAGCACTTCCCAGTACGGCACGTCTTTGAAAATATCCTCTTTTTGGCTTTTCTGGCTTCAGAAATGGGTGTTGTCTCATTTCCTTCCGACTCAAGGGCTATTACCTCTGCCTCATCAAAATTATCTTGACTTTGCAAGTGATGATCTGAGGTATCCTCAGTTTGACCGTCATCTCCATTCACTTCTGGCGTACGAGCTACCTCTGAAGACATATCTTGCTTATCATCAGAGACTACCTGAGCTTCTGCATCCCGGGCTTTCTCCCCCTCATCTACACTGCTTGAGATTCCAGTCTGCTCTACAGTCAGAGGCACTTTTAATATTTCACCTTCCGGAGTAGTGACTGGAATTGTCACAACTCCGTCTCCAATAGTTTCAGACATCTTTAATATCTCCTGTAATATCATATTGGCAGTTGCTTCATCTGCTGGCTGAGCAGTCACTGCCAGTTGTGCAAGGTTTTGCTGTGGATCTTTTTCTTGAACAGGTAAGGATTGAACAGGTGAGGATTGAACAGGTATTTCAGTTTCTTTTGCATCCCCTGGCTTCTGTGTTGGCATGTTTGTACTCTCCATGATTGCACTGTTACCAGCTTCGACACTAACATCAGAACTAGCTGTTTTGGGTGCTGATTCTTCATGCACTGTGACATCCTTGTTATACTTACATGCCTTTGAATCATAAAATATGATGATGTCGTTGTCTTCTGGAGAGTCTTCGTCAATCATTAGAGTACCATCCTCTTGATCTGAAAGTGCATCTTCACCCTTTGCATCATTTGAATCAGCTTGCTTGGTTGCTTGAGGTATATCAACAGCTTCATCCTGAAGACTACCAACCTTTCTTTCTTGTGATGCATTCCCAGGTTCATTTTCATTTGAAGAACTCGCATTATCTAATTGTTTTGTATCATCATCTGTCAATATGCTCCTGTCAAACTCAACTCCTTGCGAGGTTGCCAGGGTCAAGACTGGTGCCTCCATCTGTGCTGAAGTCTCACCTTCATCCTGAAGACTGTCATCCTTTCTTTCTGGTGATGCATTCCCAGGTTCATTTTCATTTGAAGAACTTGCATCATCTAATTGCTTTGTATCATCATCTGTCAATGTGCTTCCGTCAAGCTCAACTCCTTGCGAGGTTGCCATGGTCAAGACTGGTGCGTCCATCTGAGCTGAAGTCTCACTTTCATTATCGACTGTATTTGACCCTTGAGCTTGAAAATCTCCTTCACACTGAGAACGTTCTAGTACAGGTATTTCAATATCCTCCTGATCGATCTTTTCAGCCAGATGGTCACTGTTCTCAGAGATGATTTTTGATACCTCTTCCATTTCTTTACAAACCGTCTGGACTCTATCTTCAATGGGGACAGCATTGTCTTCCCTCTCATTTTGCTCTGAATCTTCTTTTTCTGTGTTCACTTGATCCACTTTCTGTTCCTCCTCTGTTTCATTGGAAGCTGTATCTGTTACTGAACTTTGAGAATCTACACTTTTGTCAGGCTGTTCAGCAGGAACACTGGGCATTTCATTTTCAGTAGTCATTGGCTGAGAATCTTCTAGCTGAACAACAGTTTCAGGGAAAGGTTGTAATTCTTTACTTTGTTGATGTAAGGATGCTTCCTCTATTGTTACTTTAATGTTAGTTACTCCTTCTTGACTTTTCACAGAAACATCATTTTCATCAACCTGAATGTTTTCTACATTTTCTGAATCCTTAGGTAACTCTTCCTCCACTAGATCTTCCCTTGCTAGACCTTGGTCAAATGCCTCTGTGGCTGCAGAATTTTTGTCAAAAACTCTTTCTGCTGTCATGGTGTCCCTGCGGTCTGCATGTTCATCTGACATAATTGCTGACTCATTGACACTGTTGTCTGGGCTTCCAACCACTAGAGATTCTTTGATAGGCTCTTCATTGACATTAGTGGTTGACACGTCTTTACTCTCTGATGCACTTCCAACCACTTCTGGTGCACCACCTGATCCACTATCTCTTAACTTTTCTCCCAATAATGACTCTTCCTCTTCTGTACACTCTGTATGTCTCTGTACCTCAGAACTTGCTTGTGCTGCTACCAGAACACTGGAATCAGAAACTGATGCTTCCGCCTTTGTTTCTTCAGTGGATGGTTTGGTTTCGTGTTCCTCATCAACTTCCATTGCTTCATCACTGTACTCAAGGTCTAGATCAGGTGCTCCAACATCTAGACAAACGTCTCTAGGTTCTATATTAGATATCTGTTCACTGGACTTTTCCCTCGTCTCATCAGGGATAGAAGTAACAGCTTGTGATGTAAGATCAGCAACCACGGGGGTTACATCCACAGCTCTATCCTCATTGATATCATCTATCTTTTCTGTCTCTATGTCACTTGCTTCAATAGCTGGATCAACGTTTTGAGGTACTGAACTCATTGCAACACCACTAGGCATTTCTTCACTAGACTCTTCCTTAGTCTTGTCAGGCACTTCATCAATGGCCTGTGAAGCGAATTCAGCAGCAGCAGTAGTCTCTGTGTTTCTTTCCTGACTTACGTCATGAATATCCTCTTTTCCCTTTACAACTTTTTCAGTATCTGCCTCAATGTCGCTGGGTCCTAAACTCACTGATTGTTCAGCAGATATTTCTTCATTGGCTGATTTCTTGGACATGTTGGTCGACGTTTGATTAACTTCTGACTGAAGACAAATTATGTCTCCCACTTTGGAATGCGGTGTTACAACAGCATCAGTGCCAGATATTTCCATTCCAATGTCACTTGTAGAAACAAGTGGATCCTCTTTAACCGCAGTATCACTCCTAGAATCATCTACCTTGACAGAAGAAACAACAGAACTCCCATATTCAGTTCCGCCCAAGGCATTGTCACTACTCTGTGATTCAGATTCACCTCTTGTCTTTGCTTCTGCTTCCTCAGTTATTTCTTCAAGGTCTGTACCAGGATCAAATCCTTCAGCAGAAGATATGTGTGAAGGCTCTTTGTCCTTAGTTTCCTCTGGGATGTTACTGACCGACTCAATTCCTACACTGCATTTGTGGTCGTTGTCTGTAGCACCAGTAGCCTCCATGTTCCTACCCTTGTCCATATATTCATCATCCTGCACAATAACATTGGAACTGTGAGCTCTTGGTCTGCCAACTGTGACTGTTTCCTGAAGATGTTCAGTAGATAACCTATCATCGCTTTCATCCGTAGTCTTAGACGAATCACATTCAGTCTCAAATAAAGTATTTTCTGGCCTTTCAATTTCTCTCTGGGTGCTACTTTCAGAAATTTCTTTAGATGATGATTCTACTACAACTTCTTTACTAGATTCACAGGAATCATCAGCAGGGATGTTCTTTCTTGATGGAGATGTGTCGCTCTCTTCTGTTATACTCTCTTTCACAGTTTCTTGTTGAGATGTACTGGCTTTATTGCTACCCAATAACTTTTCACTACAATCTTCTTCAATGACTGTCAATGTACAACTTCCCTTTGATGTAATGTTCTCTTGAATACTTTCACTTGTGACAGGAGTATCAGCAACTGCACAGTTTTCCTCCTCCTCTACTTCATTTAGAAGGTTTTTCTCTGAACATATTCCCTTTAAGACTGTGTTAGCTTCGGAGCTACTGCTGACTTTAACCCCAGTGTCTCCATCCATTGGACTTTCATCTGATGTTGGGGACGTTCCACTAGTAATCTCCTCATGGGCTGGAGTTATAGACTCCTCACTCCTGGAAACTTCCTTCTCAATTCCTTCAGATAGCTTTTCCCCTTTGTCCACAATGCTTTGTGGCATGATTTGTTCCTCATCCAACTCATTGACATCTGCTGTAGAAGTTTGAATTACATTGTATTCTGTTCCTTGCACTTCACTGTTTTCCGCATTTGCACTTCCATTACTAGATACATGATCAGTATTCTGACTGCATTCTGCAGTCTCCTCACCATCTGATATATCAATTACCCTTTCCTTTTGCATCCCGTCAGCATGTACATCCATTTCATTCTCATCCATCATAGAACTTGAACCAACATTATCAACCACAACATATTCATCAGCTAATCTGCGACCGTCCTCAACACGAAGTTGACCACCATCTTGCAAATGTTCTAATTCCATACTGGTTGATTCATTATTCATATTTTCTGAATTGCATGTGCTTGATGGTTTCGCCTCTTCTAGCAAATTGTCATTGTCAGCAGAACTCTCCAGCACAGTTCCTGTATCTTCCAGATCACTTGTATATTGAGGATGTGATGGTTCTGTTTGTCCTGTTGAAAATGCAGATGGCTTGATTGCAGGGTTCACTGAAGTCTGATCCACAGGCTCATTTTCATTCACATTTTTAGGAATATCTCTTTCTAAGTCTGTATTTGAAGATTGACATTCCTGATTTTGAGAAGCTTCAATCAAATCTTTCTGCAAAGGCTGTTCATTTTCCAAAGTTGATACAAGTTCAACTGATGTTGTATCACAAGAAGGGGTTTTGACCTCTGCACTGCTTGACTCAAGTAATGACATGTCTTTCTCTTGACCATCATGGGAATGTTGCTCAACTGTATCAGAGGTTGCTCGAACTGGGTCAACATTTTGTTCTTGTCCTTGTTTGCTGGACTGATCTACTTCATGCACTTCTGAAGATTGTTCCTCATTTGCCAGGCTTTCAAAATCACTTTTACTTGCTGTTAGAACTGAAGAACTTGCCTGGTGTTCTTGTGAAGGCTTCTTGCTTCCAGGTCGACCATCTTCAGTTTGAATAGGATGATCAATTTCCATGTCGGACACTTGCAATGTTATTCTCTTTTCATCACAATTTGTCTGAACGTCACTAGTTACCTCTCCTGTTGATTCCACAGGAAGTTGTCGAATTTCTGCAGCCATAGCAACACCCTTCTGTTCAATTTCTTCAGGGTTTTCCCTTGATTCCTCCATGGGCGTGCTTACCTTCTCGATACTAGTGTTGCTTTCTTGTGCCTTTCCTATATTTGAAGATGTTACACTTGAGGGATGATGGGATACAAGTACTTCAGAATCTTTGTCCAACACTTGTGAGGCTATGCAATAAACTTTAGATAAGGCCCTTGTTTCTTCAGGAGACATTTCACTGCTGGATATTTGGTCTGTACTCTCCGATAGATCCATTGGCTCCTCAGTCACATCCATT
The DNA here is from genome assembly GCF_000002235.5 of Strongylocentrotus purpuratus. Classification (NCBI taxonomy): domain Eukaryota; kingdom Metazoa; phylum Echinodermata; class Echinoidea; order Camarodonta; family Strongylocentrotidae; genus Strongylocentrotus; species Strongylocentrotus purpuratus. The sequence goes on along the minus strand of NW_022145612.1, from coordinate 44,647,392 downwards.
GATTCTTCTATCAGTGGGCAAATGGATTTCGGTACCTGGTGGATTGCACTTTTGGTCAATTCTGTTGATGACTGGTTTGGTTTCATCTCACAGGTCGGAGATTCCACTGGCATTTGTCCAATGTCATCATCAGACTTGTCACTGATATCCATTGGAGCACATTCACTCATTTGATCAGTTTCCATGCTTATTTCCATTGCAGTCTCATCACTCGCATTAGACTTACATTCTATTCCTGTGGAAGTACTTGTGACAGATTCAGAAGATACTTTTTCGAGAACATTTCTTGCCGTGTCAACCACAACACCTGTATCCACTGCCAATATCTGTGAGAGGTCTGTATGACTATGCTCTACTTCATGTTGTTTAACTTCTTCAACTGTAGAAGTTATGGTATCCTCTACTGGCTTTTCAGTCATATCACTTCCTGCTTCTTCTGCTGATGGCATAGCAACAGCTAACATATTTTCTGTGGAACATACATTTTCAGTAATGTCCTCTTCCACTTGGATGCAAACAGCATTTTCCTTATCACTCTCTTCTGCAAATTGTTTTTCTCTTAATGTCACAGAGTCCATGAATAAGGAAGAATTCACTCTAGTCACTGAATCATCACTGATTTTGACAACATCTGAAGTTTTCATCAACATATCAACTACTGGTACAGACTCTTCAACTGTAGGGACAACATGGCTTCCACTAAATGTACCTGCTTCTTGAGATGATGAAGGGACCGTCTCAGGTAATTTTACTCTCTGTCCATCATTCATTACACCATCTCCTTCTGTCTCAATTGTACCAATTACCTGGACAACTCCTGGGCTTTCTCTGCAGGGTTCACTCTCAACTTTCTTGGCAATTTGAACATCCTGAACTATTGAATGGGTAACAAGTGCCGCACCGAGTTGTAAATCTATCTTTACGTTGTCCTCTTTTTGTGTTGCTGATTCTCTGCACTCTTCCACAGGTTTCATGCTTTCCTGCACAGATATTTCAAATTCCTGATCCTCACTTGATAAGGGAATAGAATCTCCCTTGACTTTCTCCAATGGTACCACCGCTTCAATAGGGGACATAATATCTGAGCCTCCAAGTTCAGTTGACACTTTTCCTGGATTTGGAGTCTCTGTCTCTTCAGAAGTCATCTTTTCTTCAGCAGTCGAAATCGGTGGAGTATCCCCCTCAGGATGGGTTTTACAATCATCTGCCTCAGCTGTAATGACAGCTGCTGAAGCATCAGGAATGACTCCTCCAGGTTCCAGAGAAGTGTGATCTTTCAAATCCACCAACTTTTCTTTCACTCCTGTACCCACTACATCAACATCAACCACAAAATTCCCAGGAATATCTTCATTGGGTAGATCTCCAGTGCTTCCTTGACTGAAGTGTATTCTTACTGGATCTCCACTGCCTTTGTTCTCAGAACGTTCCAAAGGACACTGCTGAATGGTTGTCTCACATTGTTCATCCTTATTTTCTCCATCCCATTTACTCTCCTCTCCACCTCTACCTGGTTCAGTCGAGACAACCTGCAACACTTCATTTGCCTGTTCCATTGTCCTGGATGGACGGCTTCTTTAATTGGCTATTGTGTGTAACAAAACCACTAGTGCATGGACGCTTGTATTACTTTAACATATTTTGAAGAACAGTAAACTTCTTGTAGATGAGAATGGCCATGTGGTATGCTTGGTTTGAGATCTGTAGGGGAAGAACAAAAATTTGGTATAGAGTTTGAACAATGGACATGATAATATTGATGTTGCAGGTAAAAAAAAGATGGACATTTCTCATTCAGTTATTGGATATTTTTTTTACCTAGAGAAATACAGTAAACTTAAGTTGACCTTGATGAGACTTGAGTTGACTTGGGCAATCTTCAACTTGTGCACGAGTCATAAAAATACCACTTACGCATATATGTACTACATGTGTTCATGTGTACACGGTATAAATGATTTTGCCCATAAAATACCTACGAGGTGGTGCACGTACCTGGAAGTACAGATGAGCTTCTTAGCACTTTAGTAATACAACAACCATTCATCTTTCTCCCTAAAGAATCCCCATTAAAGATAAAGACCGGTAGTGGTAAAATTGCGGTTAAAGGGTCTTTGGTGCAAAATATCTATTCAATATTGTTAAATATTGCCTTCAGAGGTTTAGATGGCAATACGTCTACCTAAATTCACAAAAAACAGAAATATATGCCCAAATGTATGTAGAAGTGCATTCGCCATATCTATCCAAGCCGGATCGATATGATAATCTACCAAATATATCAATTAGTACATGTAGGTGGTTTCCCGGCAAAATTTGTATCATCGCCAATAAGTAAAAACATATTCTTTTACATGATTGGTAATAAGTGCTTTCATTACATTTTTTGAGAGGGGGGGGGGCGTTTCAAAAACTGGTCTATACTTATTATGTATTGACAAGTTGTACAGTGTGTGTGTGATGGTTATCTACTCTGATGACATGGGCGTGCCCCACCCACACAAAAAAAGAGCGTGTGTGCAAGTATTAACGTCTGCAGGCGGGCACGCATCCGCGTAGTTAGCGACCGTAATAATGATCTTTATCGTCATAATGTGAATTAATGAAGATCTGAGATTATAGTCGCTAACTTCACGCAAGCGCGGCCCGCAACCCTTCGGCGGTATGGCATGCAATTGTATTGTAATTGTGCAGCAGTTTGTATTGAAACCTGTGTGAAAGTGTATATCATAATGTCTTCGTTTTTAGGAAAATACTCCAAAAAAGATAAGAGAATTGACATGAAAGGGGCAAGAAAGATAATGACTTTCAATCATGACCATTATTTATACAATTGGTGAAGATTTAGTTGATTTTTTGGTATGTTTTAGTAGGGTATATCCATGCCAGAGTTACGATTCAAACTCTGGAGGTAATAGACTAGCGCCAAAAAATTATATCTGATTGATTTTTTTGATTTTTTTATTATTATTTCAATAATTTTTTATCCATTCCAAAACAATACAAATCATTCTTAAGATTACAGTTTTTTTTTCATCTTGACATGATTGAATGGATTTCAATACATAGAATGTAAGATTGATGAAACAAAAATGAAAGCAATGATACACGTTTATAAAAAGTAACCCAATTACACTAACACCACACACCGAGTCTGAGACTGAGCAAGCGCCTGGCCCCTGGCTTAAAAATAACATTACACAAATAAGAAGACGTGGGCCAATATATAGAATGCCAATGCCGTACAGGCTGGATTTCGATGGAAATTGACGGGCTAATCCCTCATCACACTTGACAAAATTGTCCTTAATCCATCGGAGAATAATATCCTTTATTTCAAATGAAGAAAAAGTACTAAATTTGCAATTACTTTACCTCAAACTTCAGCAATTATTTGAGATCTTGATGTTCTTCTTTTCTTAGGGCTACAATCACGCATGCGCAGAATGACCCAAGCGGAAGTTATCCTCTCCGGCTTTTATTGGGCCGCTTTTATTGGCCTATAATAATTATTATGGGCCTGGGATGGATATTTTTTTGTTGTTGTTATTCTCCTTATTGTACCCCAAAAGTTCAGTTGCGTAGCTAAAGGTCCAAGGGAGGGGGGGGGGGCACAAGGAGGCACGTGCTCCCATAAATTACTCTTAAATACAAGTCTCACCACCTCTTTATTTATGTACCTCTCCAGCTATACGTTCTCAAAACTCTGGCTTACTTGTTATTCCTAGGGTTACAGTAAAGTACTGGGCCTTCATTATGGAATACTCTCCCTCGATGGATTACAAATAGCAGTTCTGGTGAAGTGTTAAAAACAATCTGAAGAAGTATCTGTTTGTTTAATTTAGCCTATAACTGATTACCATTACCTTTCATGTATCTTTCCTATTGCACATTAATTTGTTTGTATATATTTTACATGTATTTCATCTTTTGCACAAGCTGCGCCTTGAGCTTTTGTTTGTCAAGTGGATTTGGCGCCTTACAAATAGTATGTATTATTATTATTATTATTTTATTGAACGTTAAATACGTATACCCAAAATCTCAACATAATATATTAAAGTATAGTTTGGAATAAACGTCAACTTCAGGAAGGCTCCAAGATGCCCAAATATAATGAAAAGATCTGGGTATTTTGATGCAGCTAAGGCTCTCAAATTTTAGGAACTGGAGAGTTTCAGACAGAGAGGTCCATTAATAAACACCCCATATCAGGTGCGTACGCAGGGGGGGGGGGGGGTTAGGGTTACCTCCCCCCTTCCTTTTTTTTTGTAATGTGTATTTTTAAGGGGAACCCCCCCCCCCTTTCGATTTTCGATTTTTGATTTTTGATTTTTGATTATTTTTTTGATTATTATTTTTTTAATTTTTTTTGGGGGGATGACCTAAAAATGATGACCTTACCCCCTCCCCCCCCCCCCCCCCAAACGGAACGGAATGCCGATTGGTCAAATTTTCAAATTTCAAAATTCCGAGTTAAAATGGGGGTAGTTATTAAAAGGGGAAGGGGCACTTATTACAAAGGAAAAGGGGCACTTGTCAAAGTAAAAGTTGCACCTCTCATTTGAATAGGGCAATTATCAGAGGTGAAGGGGGCACTAATCAAAAGTGAAACGAGGCACTTCTTGTAAAAGGGCACTATTCCTATGTAAAAAGAAGCACTTCTTCCAAAGTTAAAGGGGCACTTTTCGGGTGCTTTAAAAAGTGGGGCACTGTGCCCCCTGCCCCCCATGGAGGGCCGCCTCTGTGTATATTATTTACATTTTTTCCATAATAAAAAAGTGCAATTTTTCGGCGGTCGCTCGCAATATTTCAGATCCAGATAGCATATTTTCGGGCAAGAGGCCTTCGATTCACGGCCCTAAAGCGAAAATGTCCGTACGTCTATATGTATACATCCTAAAAGGGTGCCGTGACTAAAGACAGAAGGGGTTGAAAATGTGATCTATAGCTTGACTAAAGAACTGATGGTATGATGCTGCATGATATACAAATCCTAAGTATCTATCACAATATAATATTTCCATATGATTCTGACCGTGCTCAGTTGAGCGAAGGCCTTGATACTATAGAGTCAAAGTACAAAATTTCATACCCGGATATAATTATGACGCATCGGATACTGAAGTTTGTCTTTACTATAGTTCGTGGTTCGGTTGTCAGCACTTTTCTGTACGTCGACTATATACAGTAGCCTACAGAACGTTTCTGATTTCACAAACATACGGATGTGTACGTAAAAGTACTCATTATTGTCTCTGCAGTAATGTATCAAGCACATCGCCAAGCAGAAAGGGGGTAAATTCTCTTCGCCTGCATGATATGAAATATTAGATCTGAATTGAGGTTCATTAATTTATAACCGGCCACGGTGCAGTGAATGATTGTTTCGTTCGGTCGTCGTCTGCTGTGCCTAGATGACTATTGTCGACAAAGGTAAGCATTCAATCTTGTTTTGACTTTGTCTTTGCGGCACCATATTACACCTATCAAGGCCTATTCTTTCAGGCCTATATATCACGGAGCTTAACTAGAAATACACCTGAATATATAATATTCTTTCAAATTTGGATTTTCGGCCCACTATTGGTGGAATAAATATGCAAAGATATAAGATACACTTCTCCTCTTTCTCTTCTCTCTCTCTCTCTCTCTCTCTCTCTCTCTCTCTCTCTCTCTCTCCTTTTTCACCGGCAATTTCCTCTTTTCGGATATTGTAGTGTAAAACATAATGTAAATATATGCATTGTTAGCAAAGAGGTTAAATCAACATTTCGGTTAAAGGAGGATATCAACCTACTTGTAATACTTGTAATACTCGGCAAACGTATCCATGGAAATGCATTGCAATATCAATGTAAATATCAATGTCAATCTTGGATTAAACATTTTAAGTCAATACTGAAGAAAAAAAACCTGTTTAAAAAAATTGTATTATCATGATCAAAGTGGTAAAATGTTAACACGTTTTCTATGTCTTGTATAATTATGTTCTGTAATACATCATGCAAGTAAGGATACTTATTGCATTAATATACAAAAATAGTATATTGCATTGGTATGCAAAGACATTATCGTATGCAAAACAAACGTGTATATTGCATCTTCATGTTTCCCTTTCGTTATTTAACCAATAAATATGCTTCCAGATAATTATATACGAAAAAATGAAGGACGTAGGAATGAATCTAGATGACAATAAATCTTTTTACAGCAATCATTTTATCAATAAATATGAGTAATGAATGAATTGTATTTATGGAGAGGGGGCCGGTCTTTCTCTTTGGCCAGTACACCTGGCTTAGCACTTTATCAGATTATATCATTTTTCCCCTTCTGTCATTGTCATACAGGGTAAGGTCGATACTCGAAAATCAACATGGCGACGTCAATCATCAGTACAAATCGGCCCTGGTGAGTCAATAATTATATTATTCTTTCCAGATAGATCTGTAAATGCTAGTACAATCTGAATCTAAAAGTAAAAGTACTTCAATACAAGAATTAGAATCAACAAAATAGACAGTGCTTTATGTTAGAAAGGAATATTACAGTCGCAATTGTTCCGATTTATGACTTTGACATACATAATATAAACAATACGTTCAAGACATTCAGACATGATATGAAAAAAGAGAAACCCACCACGGCTGAAATAATGTAAGAAAGTGTAAGGAGATTACGTATTATGTTCTAAAACGAAAAAGGTAATTGATGAAAGTGTCATAGCGATTAACTTTATTCATAATAATATTTATGGGGGAAAAAAAATCATATTCGTTTACCGATTTCATAGGATCGACGAACCAGTCATCGTACCAGTGCAGGAACAGTTGGTCAAGAAAGCAGTTCTTCAAGTAAGAATGAATTATTTTATAAGAACGTTTTTTTTAAAGGTTAGGAATATGGCCATAATCATAGTGCAATCGAGCAAGTTGTCATTTGCGTTGAACTCATAGGCGTTTCAGCTTTAATTTAAACGGGTCAAATCGCTGAGCGTTACTTAGAATACCAGCGGAAAAGCCAGACTAGATTACAACAGCCCTGAACCTATCATTCATGATCGGTAACCATGGGTTTTTTCTGAGCAAACTGCGGTTTTGGGATGACATGGATTAAAATCGATAGGTATTAACTATTATCCTAGACGAAGTTGGCAGATGAACGAATCCCGATCGTCATGTTTCGTCATGGAATGGTTAATTTAACCTGCACTCGATTTTATGTCTTCATATTTGTGTTTTCTTTTTTTCTTTTTTGGTAAAGTTTGCATATTATAATGACAAAATTTAAGTGATATCCCTTAGTGTAAACTGGAAAAAGGTACATGTATTTCCAGACGAAATCAAGAGCACTACCCCCCCCCCCCTCTCTCTCTCTCTCTCTCTCTCTCTTTCTTTCTCTCTCTCTCTTCTCTCTCTCTCTTTCTCTCCCCCTCTCTGTCTCTCTCTCTCTCTCTATCTCTCTCTCTCAATCATTGGGTTTCACGTGCCCCGGCCAATACTTCCTGTTTCTACGTCACCTCTATAGCCACTCTTCTTCTTTTCATTTAATTTAGTTCATATAGAAAACTGCTGGTTTCGCGTGACAAGGCTACTAAATACGTCTTTCAAGAGTCTATTCTTTCGACTCCTTTCTCTTGGCTCATGATCCCTAAACTCGTATAGACCTACATGTATACTATAACAAAAATTATTCTCGTTTCAATTCAACGTGTGCTGCCTAGACAACACTCGTATTCTTTAGTGATACTTTTTATAGCGCACTTTATACTATCTTATAAACGTACCCTTTCCCTCTATTATTGCACAATATTTTAGTCCCGGAAATACTTAGATCTTTTCCGTTTAGATACAAGAAATAGTGCATTGCACCCTGGCCCCTGACGAACCGTCAGTAATGGATATGACATCATCATCATCATATAAGGCCTATAAGGCCAAGTCTGTTACATACATCGTTAGTCATGGCCCTCCATTTCTGTAGATTATGATCAGATTTACTCAAAAAGCTGGTATCGCTGATTTCATTTTTTACATCATTTCTAAATTGTAGTTGTTTTTTATTATTCAATTTAACGTGTGTTGTCTAGACAACACTCATGTTCTTATAGGACACTTTATGCTATTTTATAGGCCTGCCATTTACCTCTATTATTGCACAATATGTTAGCCCTGAAAACAATCGGGTTTTTTCCGTTGAGATAAAAAGAATCAACAAATGCACCCCTTGACAAACAGTCAGCAATCCCGGAATCATTTCGAAATAAAACACTTCCGCCAGAACGGTATAAAAAAAGGTCACATGACGCTTCTAAAATATTTTCTCTGGGGATACATAGTTTTACTGAATTTTGATTATGATTGTATCTCTAAACTGATAAAATTGATAACAGCTTTCTTCGTTCATCATTTTGTTTTTTATGTTTTCAATACATCTGTTCAGGAAACGCATCCTGCTGCCCCCGGAAATGCTCGTGTCTTTTCCGTTGAGATCCAAAGAAACATTACTCCATCCAAATTGACATCATCGGCATCCGGTGATCAAACCGATGGAACTGATACTTCTACAATAAAAGACTTTCCCTTTAAAGTGGTGACCCATTTGACGTCAACAGGAACAGCAACGGTAAGTGGTTTTACTCCGAACAAAATTGATTCACTGGAAAGTTTTAAAAAATGTTTAAGAATAACCATGAAAGTTACAATTGTTTTTGTTCGTTCGATTTCGGATGATGACCGAAAGTGGCAATCATCAACTTTGAATATGAAAATTATGATTCAATTATCCATTTACGACACGTATCTAATGGTTTTGATCTTAATAATAATTACGTGGGACTGTCATAACAATAAATCATCATGTACATCATTGTATATCATGGATTTACCAATGAGGTTTTAAAAATGATACATTTTTCTCAAGACAATCGAATCCAGAGTAGATAGCCAACCATCTTATATTTCGAACATACAAAGTCATGACGTCTTACAGCCATAGGCCGATAATATACATTGTAAACTACATAATGGTACAAAAGGAGATTTAGTAAGTTGGAATTTTAAAAAAGTTTTCATTGATCCACAACCTTTTGTACCATGTTGCATTTACTCCAAACAGACAGGGCACAGAAATTAGCGTAAATGACTCGGACCTCATACGGTTAGGCATTCAGTTAGGGATTGTATTAGACTTTGGCAACCATGTAACATTTTCATTGACTTGATAACTTGAGTTACTAAACAAAAACGAGTATAACTAAAAAACAGAAATCATCACTCTGTTTTGGCCATCCAATCAATTACCAGGATGAAGAGAGCGGAGATCGAGAGTGCCGCTATGCATCTACGGCCGAGGAGGCTTTGCAGATCTATGAGGATCTTTACAAGCAACATACTTCATCAGGAGATGGTAGGGCATCTATGGTACCAGTCTCGTCTGTCAGTAACTCACGATGGATTGGTTCAGAAGCATTGAGAAAGGTATACTCGTGATTTATTATTGTTGAAAAGGTTTTCAAAACCGCCATAAGTCCTTCAGTTCTTGTACATTCCATCAAAATTCCATTCAAAAAGTTTTACAAAATTAACAAGCGTTGATAACCAATGTCCATCAACTTTTTCGGTTTCCGGAAAGTGGTGTAGGTGGTATAACCTATCTTTCATAGGTAAAGCTGGGATGGTGTCTGACCATCCCAAGAGAAAGACCAAAGATGATGGAATATAAGTATGACATGATGAAGAAAAACGGCAAATAGGTAGCTGATTGTAATATTTATAATAGTTGTTAATAGTAGCTGAAGATGAAGAGAAGAGGGAACATTGAAATGAAATTTAAACATCTAGGAAACGTATATCGCTCAAATCCGGCGCTTTTACATTATTACCCCTATTTCAGCTAAGCCTCCGAATATTGCCGAAGTAACTATAGCGCTCACTATAGCAAATCAGGTACCTACTTACATCAGGGTGAAGAGGGTAAAATGCACATTAATACCTACAGATAACGTTAGTTCTGGGCTGGAATTCGAACCTTTAACCTTATGATCGATAGTGATATAAATGAACCGTTATACCCCTAACACCTCTACAAACTGTCTCTGTATTAATGTTGTACTTCTATATTTCCACACACTAGCGTATTCTCTGTTCTCGTCATCCTCCAATATTCCTTTTATAAAGCCTTTTTTTTAATAAAAAAAAATAAGATCACGACATAGAAATAAGTAAAACGAATGCTAGCCTGCAAATTGCAAGAGTCTATATTTTAGGTATTTAAGATCATACTACATATAGTTTTTCATACTTTTTTCTTCTCTTTTCAGACCCTTCTGTACCGAGAAACCTACTCACCGACACAGGGTCTATCACCAGAGGTGGCCAAATTGGTGGACAATGTTTGGAAGGAAGCGATGGGGAAACTCAAAGAACATCTAGCGGTCCCTGTGGCATCGATTCTTCCTGGACAAGTATGTGTCGATAAGTGCATGGAAAGAATACACATGGGCCTATAAAGGTTCTTGAATTCTTAAACCCCCAAAAAGTTTAAATAGGGGTGACACACCTCAACTTCTTCCATTATTTCTGACGAATCCTCTACATGAATTATACCGTGGATGGAATCCATATCTGAACTGTTGAGAAATCATAAAATGTGTGAAAGAATGCATTACTTTGCTAAGGAAAAATCGTTCGTCAGCTTCTTTAGCCAGTGTAAAAATTAAACTCATCACCCATTTTTGAAAGAAAAATATATATCGGAATAATTTAATTTATAATGATTCGACCTTAAGGTAATGTAGTACGTTTTCAATTATGCCTATTCACTTTTTAAGCTAACACAATCAGAGAATATTACATATTTACCAAGAAATGTAACTGATGTCATAATTATCTATATATCAAATCGAAATGATTACTATGCCGATGTCAAAAATAAGGAAACGTTTCCTAATTGAATTATTTTGTCAGGTTGCAAAGGCAGAAGCTGTTCTTTATCAGATGTGGAATATCTTACAGAAGAGGAAAGGCAAACATCAAGGTGACGAATATGACGAATACGACGACGAAATATCGGATGCTGAAATAGAGACTCTTCAGGAGGAGTTTTACGCCCTCATTCCTCATCACGATTACATGCAATCTTCGATCAGACTGTTGAGCAAAGTCGCAACGAAGCTGGACCTATGTCAAGTAAGAATTTTGGGATGTTTAAAGGTTGATCGGCTCATTCTTTTAAAAGAATATTTGTGGTTTTGTCTTTCATTTGTATCTGAGGAACAATACAAAATGAATTAATCAACTTACTTGCTTGCTCTTGAAAAAGACAATCGGACTCTTATGCAAAGGGAAATCACACCAACTTAATTTGGGGCGATTCATGAGACCAGAGTAAGGGGGTCGGGAAATGCCCCTCGATATTGATAAGTGCCCCTGTATTTGAAGATAAATGATAATAATGATTGGTTCATATTCACACAGGGTAGCCCCATGAATATCAATACTGCTCCTCATACGGGCACTGCAATTAGTATTACCCCAGCATTGCCAGGTACCCAATCATACACATGGGTGGAGTGTGGCAAATGTGGATGAATGTTTTGCCAAAGGACGTTAGTACCTGGCAGGGATTCGAACCCTCAACCCTTGGATTGAGAGATAAGTGAATAGACCACCAGCCTACGACACCTCCATCTATCATTATATAGAAGGTATACTTGACTGACTAGCAAACGAGGTATGAAACATTCAAATACAAGATAATTCTATAGAATAATATAACCTTGATAATATTCATATAGTCCTCATTCTTCTTCTTTTCTTCCTAAATCTTTAAACCATCCTTCTCTTCCCCATCATTCACCCTTATTCCCCATCACCCCCTCTCTCTCTATCTGTACCCTTTCCATTTTTTTAAATCTATATCTAATCCCTGTTTTGAGTAGATGATTCGAGATGCGGTATACATCAGCGAGGAGACGGGATGGCAGAAACGACCCACGCCTGAAGCCAAGTACAGAGCTCTTCGATGCTACATCCAACATCTACCACCCGATCATCCAGAGTATGGGAAGATCAAGACACTAGTCCAATCAACTATGCCTAGGTATGTCATCAGGTTCTAGGACACCTACCCCCTAGACAACCACCCCTAGGATAACCACACTCTAGGACAATTACCCCTAGGGCAACCACCCTCTAGGACGACTTCCCCCTGGGACAACTACCACCTAGACAACTACCCCCGGACAACTACCCCCAGTCAACTACCCCCTACGACAACCATCGTCTAGGACAACTACCCCCGGACAACTGTCCGAGGGGTAGTTGTCTGGGGGTAGATGTTCGGGTGTAGTTGTCCTAGGGGGTAAGGTAGTTGTCCTAGGGGGTAGTTGTCCTAGAGGGTGGTTATCCTAGGGGTGGTTATCCGGGGGTGGATGTCCGGATACGATGTCATCATTCTATTCGGAAATAAGTTTATAATGTTCACTTCATGAAGTAATTTCGGGTTTAATCCAATTAACATCATCATGGGGAAATTATTTTGGACAAAATAAAAAGTAAACGTAGAACAGATATTTATATTTTGCGTAGTATAAGCATGACGAAGTTTTCGTCACCCTCTGCCGATGCTTTACCAAGTGGTCTGTTTTTAAACGACTGAGAATAACAAATCTTCCCAAAGTCTCTCCTCTGCTCCCTTGCATTTCAACCTCTTTGTTAGGCAAGGACACTCCCAAACTCAACCACCAACTCTATGACTTTGCCAAGCAACGAGACGCCACTGTTACAATCATTTCGACATAATATGGAGATCTTTCCATCTCGCTTTTATGAGTGTGTGATGAACGGAATCTTTGTCTTATTTTCTAAAATTGTTTTTTGTTTTTCATTTCATTATCTTTCTGTTTTTTGTTTAAGTGAGATGAAAGTAAACACCTTCCGGATCTACGCAGTTAGTAGACCCCCTGACGAAGAGGGTTACCTTCACGACATTGGCAATGATACACTACTCTTTCACGCCACCAAGCCGAACAACGTACTTGGGATCTTATCCAGGTATTAACTCATTTTAGTTGGGTAGAGCGGGAGTTGAATGGGGAGGGTTGTAATATAATCAGGGAGTAAATGGGAAGGGGTAAGAAGTGTCAAGGGACATTCTTTCATGCTACAAAGCAAACAATTTACTTGGTATGTTGTCCAGATTTTAAACCATTATAAATTGGGGAGAAAGAGTAGGGATAATGAGGGGCTTGGAGTGAAGAGAGTGTTGGGGAGGAGATGGTGCAGGGTGGAGACGGTGTAGGGTGTAGAGGGGTGTTGGAAAGTAGGGATGTAGTGAATGGGAGGGGACAAAGTATTAAAATGCCAAGGAAGGGGTCCTTCGAACGGAGAGGGCTGCCTTCTTAAAATTGGCAAGGATTTCCTCCTTTTAAACATTGCTAAGCAAAACATGTTTTGGTATCAGGTACCAGTCAGCCAAAGAAGGATTTAAGTGAAAACATATTAAAATTTTCCAGACTTGATTTACTTTATACTTGGCATTTACAACTTTGAAACAAATGCATGTCAAAAAGGTGTGTCTGCGCCTTGAGCATTTGATTGTCAAGTGCATTTGGCGCCTTATAAATCTGATGTACTATTATTATTATTATTAAAATATGTTTCACGATTATTTTTTCCCCGCTTGTATAAATTTGTTTTATTCCTACAAGGGGTCTCCTTATGCCCAAGGTTGTGGTGGAAATGTTTAACGGACAACGCCGTGACGAGGGGCTACTTGGTCCCGGTCTATACTTTGGTGATCGAACAAGGTATTTATTTAAAACTATACAATATTTAAAAAAACATAGTATATTAACAATTTATGATATACATAAGCAACAGATTGGTATCTTTATGTTTTCTTACTCTAAAAATATACTTCCAAAGTTTCTAGATGATTGTTTTATTTGTAATAGAAATGTGAATAATTATGAAACTCGTCAATCAAATCTTTTACACCTGCCAATGTATGCCGGACCAAAGTTATGGAACAAACTACCCAAAGAACTCCAAATATGCCCAACAGTATCAATTTTTAAAGGAAAACTTAAGAAATATCTTGTAAATGAATATGTATAATTACGATTATTTTTTACATAAATGCCTTTTCTGTCTCTTGTCCTTTTGTAATGGATTTGTCCGGTTTAGTTTTGCTTATTGATGCTTTGTGTTATTTTAACCTTGATATTTTTATCTCGTTTTTTAAAAATAAATTTAAGAAACTTTTTATGTAAATTTTATTATCTTTGGGAATAACCTTGAAAGGCCATCGGCCTTTGTTTTTTCCAACCACATTATGATTTAAATTGAAGATGTTTCATTTTAACGTTTGTTAATGTATATATATGCATATAAATTGTACTTGTGTTTTTAAAATCAGATGTGGAAATAAAACTTGAACTTAAACTTGAATACTGATCGTGTTGATATGTGACAATAATATACTTTTTCTTCTGATAACATCAAGAAAATGAAGTATTCTGAAATAGTTTTAGACAAGGTAGTGTGTTTCAAAAACAAAACTGTTAAAGCTCTTTGTAAGATATGTTTACTGATTTGCATGATGTGCAGGACTATATAAACTATACAATGAACGATATAAGACTTAATGTGTAGACGTGTTGCTTAAGTATATTCACAAAAAATGCAGATCCAGACACTCATGCTTTGATCATCTTAAGTTTCCCACACCAGTCTCATCACATCACCTTGCAGAAGCACTGTACATATTACATTTAAAATAGATATACATAAATGTATTTTCAATGAACAAATTGAAACATATAAAGAGGTTAGGCTGGGCTTCATCATACTATGATCATATATCATCTAGCACATGCATTCAGTACACAAAAAACGGATACTTCTCTCAGACGAGGATGATGCTTGTCATCAGGGTCGCTCTCGGATCCACTCAAGACTACTATGAATTTAACACCAAGATGCAACAGGCACCCGAAGGCTTCGAGAGCACACATGGTGTTCGTGCTACAGAAAACAAGCCTTCAGAGTTCAAGGTTAGTGCCTTTACGATTTTCTTCGTTTTATTTTGTGATAGTAGAAACATATATTAATTATTACGAAGATTAATAACTTGACATATGAGACATTTTTGCTAGAGAAATTGATAAATAGGGCGGATCGATCCTTCCCCCCCCCCCCCGAGGGGGGGGGGGGTGTTAAAATGTGAGCTCCATTGCATTTTTTAAAAAGATATTATGTTTCTTGGACTTCGAAGGAGAAAGGGGAACCACCCAATTCTATTTCATTTGATAACGCTCATTGTTCTTCGGGAGGGTATATAGGACAATGTATTTTTAATAAACATCTCAATAGGTCGACCAAATGATGTAACAATAATCTTGTCCATAATTTGTATTTTCGTCCCTAGGAAGACGAATTTGTTGTTTATTCGACCAAGCAACAATGCATTCGTTATCTCGTCGAGTTCAGCATTGATGGCGATGATGATGTGGTCGATGGCTACGCCTATGACGAGGATGACGGTGAAGACGACGGGGTGGGAAACGTAGATGAAACAACAGAAACCTTAGACAAAATTGGTTTGTATTCGTCTGTTATAATATATATTCTATTTCTTTTCATTTGAATTACCTGCACATTATTTTGTGCATATTATATCCTTCTGTAACCGCGTAGGTCAAAGAGTGATAAATGATTTACAAATTCAAAAGCTTTTTAACGGGTTTTGGTAAAATGAAGAAGAAAAACCCCGCTAACGAATACAAGAATTATTCAATTGCTGAGTATGTCCTATAACTCATGGCCTGTTTTATATACATGGTTTGTAAATCTTCTTCTGTGTATGAGAAGTAACGATTTATCTGTCCCTTTCTTCCTAATCTCTCTTTTCCAGTTGTTTATATTCTTTCGAAACAACGTCCACACATTAAATTGTCTACAATATCATCATGTAGTTTCTTCCAGTTAGAGCTGAATTCAAATACATTTTTAGTTTGATACAGTGTTCTCCTTAATTTCTAGATCTTGTCGACGTACAGTGCTGTCAGGATCCTGTCAGCAGGACAACCACAGGTCTAGTTGTAGCCAACAGCAGAGAGGGCGTCATACTTGAAGAAGTTCATGTCAGAGGCCACATTACTGATCTTGCAGCGAAGGTATAACAAGATGCTTCACCAAAATTCACTTCGAATCATATTGCTGTTCCTTAAAGAAACACATTAGACGGGACGAACGGCGGTTATAATATGGACAGTATCCAGACAAAAACTGTATTTTCCTCTTGAAGCTTCTCGGGTGTCCGTTCCGACAACTATCCACTTAAATATAATATGTAGCATAGGATGCCATCGGAGTACGTCTCCCATCCCAATCCTTTTGAAGCCCCCTGAATCATTGCTGATTGCAATACTTCAATATACCTCACACTTATGTTCAATTTCCTATAGCCGTCACTGGCTTCAAGCAGAATGTCGCCCATTTAGTACACCATTTGAAATATTTATCCATCATCTTTTTACTTATGTTCTAGAGTTGTTCAAGTTTTTAAAGATACCGGTATGATAAGAAGTTTGTAGATTGTCATTACAGAACCATGGGCGGAAAACAATACTGTTAAAACGTAAGTTTGACTAATCCATGACCAGGATGACATTTTCCCCATTCCTTGGTTATAGATCACAGTTCTACAAGTTTACCAGAGCCAGATTTCAGAGACGAACATTCGAGAAGCTCGATACGTGTTTCCTTTGGACGAGAAGGCAGCTGTATGTGGCTTTGAAGCATTCATCAACGACAAACATGTAGTGGGTACGGTGAAGACCAAAGAGACAGCACAGAAAGAATATCAGGAGGCTGTACGAGAGGGTCATGGAGCATACCTGATGCAAGAAGAAGCTTCCGTATGTATTTATAGTAATCAGTTACCTGCTATGCTTAATCGCCGTAAAAAAAACCCGGCAACAGCACCCCATCCCCAGGAAGAATTTAACATAAGGAAAACATTTTGTCCCACCTCCCCTCCCCCTCCCACCCCCTCCCCCTCCTGGCCGGCCTAATGAGAGTTTCTGGAGAGTTTTTACCCTCCTCTCCTTCCAAAGGCACTGCCGAAAGAGCCATAAGACTGAGACTTTTTAGGAATTACAATGGGCATATTTTCCCACTTTTAATGATCCGCCTGACATTGTTATTGATCGCGGACTGAAAATTATTCATAATTTTGTTTTATTTCCATCAAGAACGTGTTTTCGGTGAGCATCGGCAATCTCCCTCCTCGTGCAAGAGTGGTCATCAAGATAACATACGTCACTGAACTGGCAGAAGAGGAGGGGGGCAAGATGGCTTTCTATCTTCTGGGAAGCGTTGCTCCTTGGTTACAAGAAGAAATTCGCGGTACAAAGCTTACAGAGGAAACTCAGGCATTGACGGGAGTTGCATCAAATGAGACCGAAAGGTAAAACTATACACATTCTATTGAATAATGATCATCAATCAAAGACAAATAATATTTGGATTGCTATTTAACACTTCAAAACTGAAATTGAAGTTTAATCTTCATTTAAATGAATTATTTCAATTCAGTTAGTTTTCTAATTAAGTTTGAAAAGGGATTTTCTATTTTGGGAAAAATTGAGACTGTCATTGATGACCATTATTCCTCTCTTTTCTCTATACACCGGAAAAACACCCCGGACTCGATCTTACCCCCGGACAATTACAGCTTTTATAAAACCACAATAAAGTGATTACCAGCTTCCTAACACACTACCTACTGGTCGGGTGTAGTTATTTTGGAGAATGGGGATAGTAATGTTGTATCGATGTCCAGACGTAGTTGTACGCGTTACTATAGTAGAGGGAGAATACTATGGTGGCCCTGAAGGGACATCGCGAATAGACTTAATCGTGAAAAATATGCGATAAAATTCACGATATCGTCAATTTTATCGCATATTTTTCACGAAGAAATTCACGAAATTGACGATATCGTGAACTTTATCGTGAACTTTTCACGATGAAATTGACGATATCGTGAATTTTATCGTGAAAAGTTCACGATATAAAGTTCACGTTATCGTCAATTTTATCGTGTACTCTCCTGACGGGCGCTTCGTAAACAAAACCAGCCCTAGCTGGGGAAGACAGAGAGAAGGAAAAAAGGGAAAAGGAAAGAGAAGATAAAAGGAAAGAAAGAATAATAAGAAGGAAAGAGGGAAACGGGGGGGGGCGAAGGGCTCTTGCCTCCTCCTCACTCCCCCCCCCCCCCTCCCCGCCAAAAAATAAATCAGAGAGAGAGAGAGAGAAGGGAAAGGGAAAGGGAAAGAGAAGATAAAAGGAAAGAAAGAAGAGGAAGAGGAAGAAAAGAGGAAAACGGGGGAAGGGCGAAGGACTCTTGCCCCCCCCCCCTCCCCCCCCCCGAAAAAGAGGGAGAATAGGAAAGAAAGGAAAAGAAAGAAAAGAAAGGAGGCAAGAGCCCTTCGCCCCTGTTTCCCTCTTTTCTTATTCTTTTTCCTCTTCTTTCTTTCCTTTTATATTTTCTTTCCCTCTCCCTTCTCTTTCCCTTTATGGCGGGAGGGGGGAGGGGGAGGTAAGAGCCTTTCGCCCTTCCCCCGTTTCCCTCTTTCCGTCTTCTTCTTCTTTCTTTCCTTTTATATTTTCTTTCCCTTTCCGTTTCCCTTCTCTCTATCTCTCTCTCTCTCTCTCCTATTTATTTGTTGGCGCGGGAGGGGGGCAGGAGGCAAGAGCCCCTCTTTTCTTCTTATTCTTCTTCCTTTCCTTTTTTATTCTCTTTCCCTTTCCCTTCTCTCTCTCTCTCTCTTATTTATTTTTTGGGCGGGGGGATGCAAGAGCCCTTCGCCCCCGTTTCCCTCTTTTCTTCTTCTTCTTCCTCTTCTTTCTTTCCTTTTATCTTCTCTTTCCCTTTCCCTTTCCCTTTCCCTTCTCTCTCTATCTCTTATTTATTTTTTTGGCGGGGGGTGGGGAGGGAGGAGGCAAGAGTCCTTCGCCCTTCCCCCGTTTTCCTCTTTTCTTCCTCTTCCTCTTCTTTCTTTCCTTTTATCTTCTCTTTCCCTTTCCCTTTCCCTTCTCTCTCTCTCTCTCTGATTTATTTTTTGGCGGGGAGGGGGGGGGGGGGGAGTGAGGAGGAGGCAAGAGCCCTTCGCCCCCCCCCGTTTCCCTCTTTTCTTCTTATTATTCTTTCTTTCCTTTTATCTTCTCTTTCCCTTTCCCTTTTTTCCTTCTCTCTGTCTTCCCCAGCTAGGGCTGGTTTTGTTTACGAAGCGCCCGTCAGGAGAGTACACGATAAAATTGACGATAACGTGAACTTTATATCGTGAACTTTTCACGATAAAATTCACGATATCGTCAATTTCATCGTGAAAAGTTCACGATAAAGTTCACGATATCGTCAATTTCGTGAATTTCTTCGTGAAAAATATGCGATAAAATTGACGATATCGTGAATTTTATCGCATATTTTTCACGATTTAGTCTATTCGCGATGTCCCTTCAGGGCCACCATAGAATACGATATGTGGAGGATTATAATGAATAAAATTATAACAGAGAGAGAGAGAGAGAGGGAGAGAGATAGAGAGAAGGGGATAGAGAGAATCGGAGAGGGTTAGAGAGAGGTGGAAATAGAATGGGAGAGATAAAGAAAAGGAAAAAAATATATATATAAAGAGATAGAGAAGTACAGAGAGGAATAGAGATAAATACGCGGAGATAAAGATGTATGGGAGATAGATAGGGAGATAGATAAATAGATAAAGAGACAGACAGACAGACAGACAGAGAGGAGAAAGGGGAAGAGGGAGAAAGAGAGGGATAAATAATCGGAATAGAGTGGGAGAGCTAAAGAAACGAATAGAGAGATATATAAAGAGATATGGGATGAAGGATAAGAAAATAGATAAAATGCGTGAGTGCGCGCGCGTTTGCGTGTGTTGGCGATAAAGTACATTGTTAGGTATGGGTCACAGAGGAATATATGACCTTATTTAATCATGTCTAAACATAACGTCTTCCTTGTGATTTTTTTTTTAAATTTCGTTCATTTTAAAGGAAGGAGTCTCTTCAGATAACAATGGAGATGCCATCAAGTATCACATCAGTTGAATCACCGACTCATGTGGTCAAAGTAAAGGTAGGTCTACGTTCATCATTGCTCTACTACGTTTCGTTGACCATCTACCTTTCATAATTATTATAGGAGCCAAACGCGAGTAGATTATAAGGCAAACAGCAAGTCGAATACAAAGTGCGAGCATATTACAAATAGTTTCTTTACCAAAATACATGAATGCAGTTCCCAAAGCTTTTGAAGCATAAAACCCGGATGGCTTAAATGATACTCATAAGAAGATTTTGACAAGAAATGCTGCAAGTTCATAGCAAAGTGGGTGTCAATCATGGGAGTGGATGACAATTCAAGTCCTTTTCCACATGTTTTACACTTTCAAAACAACAGTACATTCCAGAATCCTCAAGTCACACTTTCGTATCGAGTTGTGAGATTAATATTTTTTCAACGTTATTAAGCTGAGAACATCTCTTCTTTTTTTTGTAATGGTGTCGCCCGTTTATAAGGATGGAGACTCAAAGACAACCAACACTATGAATTATTAATTTTAATGTGTGATTCACTGTCCTTATTTGATAGCGGGAGGAGATGAAGGCTACGGTTACTTTGGGGGATGGAGTCCAACTCGGTGATGGTTTCCAGCTGCTTATTAGCATTATCCATCAGAACGCACCAAGGTTCTGGACTGAGTTTGATCCGTCATCTAATTCATATGTAAGTTATTATAACGGAACTTCGTAATAATAAAGTATTGCATTTTAGTTTTGTCGCTGGACTGATAGACTTTTACATATTTTTCTTTGTTAATACTCGCCTGTTTTTTGTCGGAGTTAGTTCAGAGCTGTACGGTCAATGTTATGGAAATCGAGAAAAAAATGTCTCCGCAACTTACGATTTATGACAAGCTCTCATCAAATCATTCCACGTTTTTAAAGCTGCAAAATGTTAACTACGTTGTACATTAAATAGAAACCCTTTAAAAATAATCTTGTAAAAATTATGTAGAAGGCTTGTAATATGGACAAAAGGAGCTAAAGAATTTGAAGCAAACATAAATAACGATATGATATCATACTCTATAATCCAAAGGCTAGTATGGCGGTCTTCTGCCCTACAATCCAGTCCGAATTGGTTGCTGATCCTGAAGTAGTTCTCTTGTTGGACTGCTCGACTTCAATGAAAGGAGAGCCTAAACAGGATGCGAAAAAGATTTGCAAAATGATTCTTCAGTCATTACCAGAGAAAAGCCGTTTCAATGTCATCACCTTCGGCACAGGTTAGTTGCATTGAACTATCGTGATGATTCATCAGCTAATTGTTGCTTCCTCAGAATAGTCTCGAACGTTTAAACAAAAATGAAACTGTTTTTGTCCGTGGTTTTTGCCCATAGATTTCACCGAACTCTTTCCGACCGTTGAACCTGTCGGCCAACGTCAGCTTCTTGAAGCCTTAGAGTTCATCGAAGGTGCCAGATCAGTTGGCGGTAGCTCAGAAGCGTGGCGCCCTCTCCGGTCACTCTCGCTTCTACCCATGATGAATTCGGCGCGAAACGTTCTCCTTGTATCCGACGGTCATCTCACCAACGAGAAACTCACTTTGGAAATTGCCTCCAAGTATAAGCACGTTAACAGAATATTCACATGCGCTGTTAGGTAATTATTCGATGATCATTGCAATCTATATCTGAATTTGTCAAACATAAAAATAAAAAGTGTAATGACACTATTGTTGATTTACAAGAGTGAATAATTCCAGACAGAAATTACAGTTTTGATCCCTGATTGATCAACAATTCTAAAGAATTCCATTAACTAAAAAGTATCCATGCAAATAAATTTGAATTAAAATAATTAATAAAGACAGTTATAATTATGTCCATATTTCTTTGACTGTAATAACGTCAGGATATTTGTTTTTTCTAATACCACATTTTTTTTTATCCAATTATTGTTTCAGCTCTGCTGGGAATCGCCACATACTTCGTGCCTTGGCTGATGTCAGTGGAGGTGCCTTCGAGTCCTTCAGCCCAAAGACAAAATCGAAGTGGGAAGGAAAGGTATTCTTATGAATTTGATAATTTAAGGTCAATGTTAAAGACAATGATGAAATAACGGTCAATAACTTAATATCATTCGGAAATAAGTAGGCTATTATTTATTATTGGTGACTGAAATCTTGGAAATGTGTGATAACAAGTAACTGTCACATTATATTACTTATCAGACCTGAATTTGTTACTTCTAATTTTGATTATCTTTTGTAACCGAAATTGACTCCCATTTTAAAGATCGCTGCCCAAATTGACCGTTGCCGCCAGCCGTCTGTGAGTTGTGTGAAGGCAACATGGCAGACAGAGGAGAATGCGGACCACAGATCAGAAACCAAGGACCTGATCCAGGTACCAGCTCAGACATCATCCGTCTTTACTGGATCCAAGGTTCTCCTCTTCTCACTTGGACCAAAGGTCAAAGAGGTAAACTCTTGTATGTGTGTGGGAGTGTGTTATCTCTTTTTCTGTCAGGTGTTTACAGCCTACTAATTGTTTTATCATTCTGTGCCACCACTGAAACACTTATCAAAATTTCCTTGTGTTGCTCTTGTTGTTTGGTCGCCTCAACCGGCAACAACTAACTTACGATCCGAAACATTCTAGCTCTTGTAAAAAATTGTATTATCTCTTGAGACACATAAAAAAAGATTTGTTATATTTTCAAAAATATATATCATCAACAATAAGTGATTTTTGCGCATATTTTGTTTAATAAAGGTTCAACTCACTGCGGAGATAGCTGGACAACGCTTAGAAGAATCACTCAAAACGCCCATCGAGTTTGATGGATCTTCTTTGGTAAGTTAGAGTACTGCAGGTTCATACACATTTCGATAAAAAAAATTGAATCACGACTGTTTATTCATATTTAAACAAATTTCAACATTTTTTCCCCACGGACAATCATGGCAACATATTCAGGCGCGTGTGTAAATTGTTTTTTTTACAGAAGTGTATCAATCAAATATGATTATTTACGTCTGTCAAGTCAAGATATTTAGGACAATTCCTTTGTCATATAAGTATTTAGTTACGTTCTCGTATATTTAACATTTTATTGTGAAGACTTAATATTGTTTTTTATTTCCCTCTCGTTGCAATAATTATTTCCCCTTTTCAGACTCTCCATCGTCTAGTAGGGAGAGCTCTCGTTCGCGATTATGAGATTGGATCATTCAATCGAGACCATGTCTTTCATGAGACCCGGAAGTATGACCTCAAGAATTATCTAACTGACCTCAGTATCCGGTTGTCAATCATCACACCTCTCACAAGCTTCATAGCGATCGAAAAACGGGATAAGGTAAGTTAGTTGTAACAAGAAAACACATTGCATAATGGTGAATTCGCTCGTTATTTCATATCACGTTTGCAAGGTAACATCAAATCACAATTCTGTCAAAATCTAAAACTTTAAGTTTGTAGCAATGTCATCTTAAAGTTAATATGTATACCAATGTCTTAACAAACAAGGATATCTGTGAGGTTTTCTTTTGTCACGCACAGACTAGACAACAAAAGGAACCATTAAATTTGTCAGCTTTGTGGTCTCGCAGTCATTAAGATTTGACAGTAGCTGTTCACCGTCGAACAAATAATCCTTTCTTAATACAATCACCATTAAGACAATAATATTTGCATAATTCTCATTGTTTCCTAGGAAACTCAACTGGATACCTCCTCACCTGACGTTGACAAGTTACTATCTATGATCACACGCGATGATCTGGAGTCTTTGCATTGGAGTGAAGTTGTGTCGGAACAAGAGGTGATATTTTATACGTGATAATTTAGAATGTAGACAATGTCAGAACACGATTGCGAAGTCTGAACAAATCCATTTTAATAGGCCATATTTCATACCCTATTGTCATACCTATCAAGTTCGGATTACGTAATGCGTCTTCGTTATGTTCGTTAATGCTTTTTCAATTTCTAAATTTCATTTTTCGATAGTCTTTGTGATTCTGTTTTTGGACAAAACCAAAGTGTCAACAAAAAGCTAAAACATGAGTTTAGTCTCGGTATTCATACACTGTTGGTCATAATGGTGGAATATTTATTTTTCCCCCAGTTTAGGGAAGGATTTAAAAAAATTATTTATTTCGGATAGCCTCTAGAAAATAGCATACATTCTCAGATTTTATTGAATATTAATTTGCGAGTGTTTATTTTGCGTGACTGCTTAATCATAATTATGTGTGCTACTATGCTAATCAGCTAAGGGACCTACGTCCTTAAGTAATAATTGACAGTAATGAGGATTAATGCCTCACAAAAGGGCACTAATATATAGCTGATCGACACGATTTTTATCGTGGGGCCTCACAGTAACGAGGCCATTGCTTAGCCCCTGAATCATGACTGTACGCAGTGTTTGCTAGGGTACGAGGCCCCTTCCACAAATCCCCCAAAACGAAGAAAATGCAATAAATTGTCAAAAATTCATTGCATTTTCCCCCGGCCCCCAACAGGAAAAATTCCTCTGTAGGGCCATGCATTATGGTTCAAGGCATGGCCACACAGAGGAATTTTTCCTGTTGGGGGCCGGGGGAAAATGCAATGAATTGTTGACAATTCATTGCATTTTCTTCGTTTTGGGGGATTTGTGGAAGGGGCCGCGTACCCTAGCAAACACTGCGTACAGTCATGATTCGGGGGCTAAGCAATGGCCTCGTTACTGTGAGGCCCCAGGATAAAAACCGTGTCGATCAGCTATATATTAGTGCCCTTTTGTGAGGCATTAATCCTCATTACTGTCAATTATGACTTAAGGACGTAGGTCCCTTAGCTGATTAGCATAGTAGCACACATATGATTAAGCAGTCACGCAAAATAAACACTCGCAAATTAATATTCAATAAAAATCTGAGAATGTATGCCATTATCTAGATCTATTAGAAATAAATAATTTTTTTAAATCCTTCCCTAATCTGGGGTAAAAATAAATATTCCACCATTATGACCAACAGTGTATATACGTTCAAGTCATTGATAAGATTAGTCTTGGTATAAATATCGATATCAGATACATATTTCATTGTGTAATTGTGTACGATCCTCTTTAGAAACCTTCCAATAGTTTGCCTAAAAAGATTATTCCCCTTTTTGAGACACAAGTTTTTATATTCCTGCTCAGCTTATAATGATTAGTGCATCTCTAGAAACCTTCCAATAGTTTGCCTAAAAAGATTATTCCCCTTTTTGAGACACAAGTTTTTATATTCCTGCTCAGCTTATAATGATTAGTGCATCTCGTGCGCCACAATTTGCTCGAATCCCGATTGTGTTTCAAACCACAGATTGGAAAGAGTTTTGCAAGAATCAAAAGACATAGCTATGCTTCCCGAGACGTATTCATTGCTGAAAAGAGTATCTCTCTAAATACTTCTACATGTCGAAGTAATTTCTTTGAAGTTAAAAGAACATTATCATTTCCAGCTTTTTTTTAATCATCCGTTTCAGGGTCCTGCGGAGAGCATTGTGGCAAGAATCCTCAGGCAGGCAAAAGTTGCTCAGTCAAATTTCTCCTACTCGTCAGCCGAGAAGTACTACAACAGCGCCTTCAACATGGCTAAAGAAAACATGTCAAACATGCAAAGCCTCTTCCGGACAGTAAGACAATCTTGATTGGTCACTTTTGTAATATATATATATATATATATATATATATATATATATATATATATATATATATATATATATATAGAGAGAGAGAGAGAGAGAGAGAGAGAGAGAGAGATTGGTGCGGCCGAATGGGTGTAAAAAATTGTGACAGTAGTATCAATCTATTTACATGTAAACATAATTTCATCATGGTCTACATCAATCTCTCATCGGCTGACAAATATAAACTATTATTATTCCCAAATCCTCACTCTCGTCTACCGAAAAACGTTTGACATTGGCTGCTTTGAAAACATCGAACAAAATCCAACCTTCCATCAGAGAAATAACGTGTTTTGCCAATTACTATCTTTGTCTTCATAACCCCGCTTCTCCCATCCACCCTCATCCTAACTCTCTCTCTCTCTCTCTCTCTCTCTCTCCCTCTCTCCCTTTCTCTTCATATTTCTGTCTCTTTGTCCTCCTCTTCCTCACAGTGTTGCTTGGAAATGTCAAAGTTCACAGTGCGGGTCAAAGGTGATGCAGAGCAGGCATTGCAATGGATTCAACCTGCTCTTACACATGGTAAGAATTCAATAATACTTCATGATGAAACACTGGCTCTTCTTAGTTGAGGTTTAACAAACTCATATCTTTCTTATGTTGTGAAAAACATATACTTTAGCCGTGTAATTGCCGTAGTAAGAAGTATCATTTGCAACACTGTTGAACTTGTAGTAGGCTCTACCAGTGGCGGATCCAGGGGGGGGGGCCGGGAGGCCCGGCCCCCCTCCCCCCTTGAGAAAAAAAAATCATGAAAAATCACGTGATTTTTTCCTTTGGGGGGGTTGGCCACCCCCCCCCCCCCCCTGGCGCTCAAGGGGGGGGGGGGGGTGCAAATTTAAAAAAAATCGAGGACAAAAAAAAAATGTGCCCCCCCCCCCCCCCCCCCCCCCCCCCCCCCCCCCCCATATGAACATATTGGAAGCATATGCGATCTTACAATATTCAGTGATCGTTGTCGCGGTTGAAATCGAGTCTAAAGTGATGAAATTGTAAAACATTAACACTTTATGTTGTATAGCTCCCTCTAAAGGTCAAAATATAAATGTAACTATAAACAATGTTTCTTGACTATAATCGACCGATTGGCTATTCCCGTTTGGAAATTATATATCACAACTACATATTCTGAGAATTTCATGGTCGCAGCTACCATTGTATGGCCGTAGGCGCTATCTAAAATTTATCAAAATTTACCGGGAGCACCGGTAGATTTTGATATTCAATTTTTCTCAAAAGCTGATGTGTTTTTGGGGCTAAATTTTCTAGTGCTTATAATACATCCAGATAGGCATCAAAATATATCAAAATTGTAAAGAATCACTATCCACCCAATTTTCAAAATTTCCCAAAACTTTGTATTACCTTTAACATATGAAAAGCCTTTGTTCAGGCTTTATTTCTCTGGAATAAGTAGACTCGGTATCTTTCTTAAACAACGGATATATAACTGAGTTTTCATGTTCTTTGTGTATGTGCAGTGTCTATTTTTAACATATAAAAATCCTTTGTTCAAGGTGTTTTTCTCTCAAATAAGTAGACTCGGTATTTTACTACAAAATGTTGAGTAGTATTCTCTTATTATTATTGATAGTAACTGAACAGGATCTGGAAGAAGAAGATGAGGAGGAGGAGAAAGAAATGGGACCGCTGGATTCAACTGCCCTGAACTTTTCTGAATTGTAAGCATCTCCTTTTCGAGAGAAAGTTGCCATTCAGTTAGTCAACCATCTCACAATCTTTTATAAAACATATTATTCTTAACATTGCTCCAATAAGGAAACAGTAACTTCGATTGAGGAAATGTGTAATACAGACCAGCTTCCGAGTGAGTGAAGACGTGGGGATCCATCTTATGCATTAATGCTTTGGTTGGACTGGGTTCTAAGTTGGGCTTTACGGTAGGTTTAGGATTAGCTATTGCTCTGGGGTCTCAAACTTTCATATAAGACGAATGGGTTTAATATTATAACCGAGATCTTATGCAGTACGCACACCAATTTAGAATATGTAATAATTGGTATTCCAACACAAACATCAGTATAAACCTACTGTACGATATCATTTCACTGTTTCCCGCTTTTCGTTTTAACTGATCAACTTGTTATCGTACCTTTTTTTGCTTCCAGGCTCCATGGCATGCTACGTGAAGGCAAACCTGAAACGCAACAACCTTTGCTTCATGGTATGTACAACATGAGTGGTGTCTGTTCTTGCGCCTTTTATATTTTTTTAAATAGCATGATTTTTCTAATAGTTCTATCATGGGAATCAAAGCAAGCTA
Organism: Strongylocentrotus purpuratus; assembly: GCF_000002235.5. Taxonomy (NCBI): domain Eukaryota; kingdom Metazoa; phylum Echinodermata; class Echinoidea; order Camarodonta; family Strongylocentrotidae; genus Strongylocentrotus; species Strongylocentrotus purpuratus. Next base: position 44,619,280 of record NW_022145612.1, on the reverse strand, counting down.
ATGTCTAAGGACATATTATCAAAATATTCCTTTTACCAGCACTCATTTATATGTTTTAATGTGTTCGCTGCGAATGCAATACATACAGTTCGTAATAAACTTGAAATTCCTTTTATTAGGTCTAATTCAAGATGAACTGTGCGACCAGTGATTGCCAAATCAACACAAAATCAACGTATTCTAAAATAATTAATAGCTTAAACAATATTGTTATTCAAAATTACAATAAAAACTGACATGTTTTAAATTTGTGTCACCTCTCTGTAAAGGTTGTAAACATGATGAACTCAAAATCATTATGAATATTATATAATTCACACAGATACAGCAGTCATCCATCCAACTAGCAGCATGTGGAAACCTGTAGCCAAAACGGATAGTAGAAAAGCAGTAAAACACGAGCCGAAAAACAAGGAGAAGAAAAGGGTGGAGGCAGCACGTGCTGACATAACCCCATGGTGTTCTCACAGGCTGGCTGAAAAAGTTGATGTGACAATAACGGTATTACCGGATCCATCCAGGCAAGACACCCTGGACCATCTCGAACTAAAATCCATGTCACTCGACGCGTCGGCAGAATCTTTCAAAACAACATCTGCCAAAGTCATGAAAAAGAAATCACCGATGAGTGCATTGTTTGGTTGGATGAGGGGAAAAGACAAAAAAGAAAAGCAAGAAGCAGCAAAGAGAACAAAGCAAGGATGGCAAGGCAAGGATGGATACATGGGAAGTAAATATAGATATCGGGGCTCGTCTTTATATGCCACAAGTAGACGTTCAATGCCAACTGAGGAAAGAGAAATGTCTGAAGGTGCACGCTTCATGATGGAAAGGGGTGCAGATGAGATCAAATCTGTAGAGTCTAGTCTGAAGGGTAGAATGGCAGATGCGCTTGAGGATTATTATGAGATAGAAGAAGGTGATGAGAAGATACCAGCACCTTACCCACCACTGCCACCACTACCACCAGGCGCTGCACCACCATCACCACCCGGAGCTGCACCACCGCCACCACCACCGCCACCACCACCGCCACCGCCACCGCCACTAATGCCCGTCCTTTCTTCTTTACGGCGTATCAGAATGGCTGACGCAGATAACCACCTCATGCTCGGTTCGTTTTCAAGTGCAAAAGCAATAGCAACACCGCCACCACCACCCGGAGGTGCGCCGATGCACATCTATTCTAGTTTACCGCGTTCCGGAATGGCTGAAGCAGATGATATTATGCTCGGTTCAATTTTAAGAAGAGCAATAGTGGACGATGACGATGTATCAAGTGACCTTGACAGTGAGAGTGACATATGGGAAGATGATGAGGAACAGCACCCTATGGAGGAGTTAAGATCACCGATCAAGATTAAAGAGTCGAAGAGGAATATGTCAGAAATCAACCGCGTGATATCAGAACAAGATAAGGTAAGTGTTGTTCGTTTATTTACGATGTGGTATCCATAATATCCCTGATGAAATTGTTACCATAACTCTTTTTAAATGGAGATCAAATTGCTCAATTATTACTAGATAGGAAATTCAGTGCAGATTGTGGTTAAAACCATTAAATATAATATGATGGCTAGGAAATGTGTACATAATCATGATCAGTCTTTGACACAGACTTTATAATCATTCCAACGAGAGCAACAACTTCTAATCCTGGAATTCCGATCTTCTTTCTTCTATATTTCTTGTACTCTTTCCACCTATGTTTCTGAGGTCATTTTGAAGATAATAATAATAATAATAATAATAATAATAATCCGCTTTTATATAGCGCCCGATACATCGATACAACGAAGTGCCTAAGCGCTTTAAAGATACAACCTGTCGCATTTTTGTCATGTCTTCTTCGTTTAAAAGCTCGATCCCCCTTTTTCCAACATCTTATTAAATTGTTGCTTAATTGATAGCTTCGACACTTCGGAAGCTCGCCAGTACTTTTTTTTTATAATTACAAAATGGGTCAGCCTTTTGATGAATGTTATTGATTATTGCAGAATGGTCTCTGGACATGGAAGGATCATGAACACATGGTAGATGACTTGTTCGTCATGGATTTCCAGGAGATATATACGTATTGTTGTAAGTAGTTATAAAAATCTGCCAATGAAAAGACGACTAACAAACCCTAACAAAACACATTTGGTATTAAATATAATCACATTTCAGGCTCTGTAGAACTTGACTAAAAATTATCGTTCAACTAAGCTTTTACACGATATCAATGAAAAATAGAATAGAATGGATGGATAGAATCGATGGAATTTCATGAAAGTTAGAATTAATTCAACATTGATAGATTTACGTGTTTAAATGGGTAGCCTGCAAATTCATGGCATCCAGCATAGATGGAATGCGAGTAAAAAGTTTTAAAAATATTTGTTTTAAAATCGCCGAAGGATTTATTTAAATTACGGAATTTCACGCCACCTGTACGTTAGATTTTCACTCATATTTTCCTTCTTCTCAACTCACATAGGCAAGCTCCCAGTACCATCCCACATTCGTCGGGATCTCCATTCCATCCTACTTACCCTCCTCCTCATTCTCTATCTGAGGGAGGTTCTATCACAAATGGACAGCATCCCTCTACCCCGCCCTCTCCAGTCTCATGGGGGTAAAGGTATGGCTCATGGGGATTGCATCACACGCGCAGAAGAATGGATTAGTCGACAACATCCAACTCAAGTAAAATCCATAAGGAAGATGCTAGAAGCTAACTTTGAACGCAGAAACTAACTAAATTAAAAGAACAATAAGTGTGGTTTACCAATGTGAGGCGAGAATGATACGAAATGTTTACGCGAGTTTCGTCAGTTCTGATCCATGGTTACGGAATAAATCTTGGATTAACATATTTATGTGGTAGTTAACGACTTTTAATTCTTGATTTCATTATGAATTTAAAGTCTGACAACATAATTGAAACAGAATAGAGTAACCATTGTCAACTTTGATGATGTATACAATCATTTCAATATTAAGATTGTGAATACATGGATTGAACAAGGTGGACCAAGTTAAAGATAACACTGTGATTGTGCTTTGTATAATACGTTTCCACCATATATTGGCATGGTTGAAATAATGGTGGATACTATGAAGATTGCAATCTACACAATGTACAATCAATTTACCTTCCACCATTAAAAGCATATTTGTTTAATGAAGCGGGCACAGACGCAAAATTTGATTCAAATACTAATTTCTTGATACTTGGTATGTTTTTGTTTTTGCTTGTTTATGTTTTAGCTATGCGAGTGAGTCATACACCTAAAAAAGACTTATTTGAATATCATGGTACAATGTAAAATATATGTTAACTGGAGATGTAACATACATGTAAATACATCCACATGCTGAACTGAAAAACTATAAAGTGATAGAATACTAATTGTCTCGCCCGATACTAACTGGAATTTGAGTTTGAGTTGATGAAATGAAATCCACATCCCAGAGCCATCAACTCTGGTGTGGTTATTTTTTCAATCACGACTTTCAATCAAATATATCTATACATATTTGGTTTTTGAAAAATAATTTCTGAAGGTTATACTTTACTTTACATTGATATCAAGTATACATGGTGTATATAATTTAACATATTTTGTTGTCTTTGTATTACGATCTGTTATTGTGTATACCAAATGTACTCCAAGGAGCGAATCGAGGATATAATTACTGATAATCTTTGTCCTTCTGTCTTTCCAAGGTTTTATTCCGTAGTCTATACAATCTGCGCTTCCATAATTACCGTCTCCGCGTTTAAACGATCATAAAAAGAATTATATTATAGATAATTATATTATATAAAGTTGTGTTCAATGTTAAAATCTTTATTATATCCTTGTACTTTTATGCACCTCAACATTTAAGGAAGACCGCTAACATAATAATGCTGTCTATTTTCTATCTCTCTGTATTATAATTTAACAGGTTATATTGGCTTGTATTAGACTGAAATGATGAGTCGTAAGTTCGGTTTGTAATGTATATTTGCCAATCATGGTTTATTGCTATATACATGTATATATATTGTTACACATGAGAGCAAATTATTTTCATAATAATCATTAACTTACTGTACATTTCACACAAGTAAGATTACATTAATAATACAAGCCACATAGTAAATACAAAATAAAAGATAAATACAACTATATATATAGGGCCTTTGGTCAAGTAAGATGATGGTAATCTTATTCTATTCGGTGTTTCTGAAAATACCTCACACTATCATTTAAAGCAAAACTACACTGTACATATTATAATCACATATTATCACATGCATGCACTGAAACAGAATGTGGGTACGTTTTATAAAAGGTGATCGTTTGTTTTGTACATGGTAAGATGACATACTTGAAACGAGTACCAATTACTTGTGCGTTTGGCAAGACTGATTCAATTTAAGTCGTCGGTCTTTGTAGTAGGAAAATACACAATAACCTATCCCTTCCAGAAAACGACGTCAATGGCTTTGTATTATCTATCGTATCGAAAAATATTCACATTTTATTAATAACGAATGTATACTGCTCCCTACATCTGTGAAGTCGTACTCAACATTTTGTGTGTCTTATTCCAATTTTTTAATCTTTCTCAATAATTGGAAAAGATAAAATATAATTTACGTGAATATTTACAATGCATGATATCATTTGTAAGCGGACAATGCACCTTGCATTATGTATCTCATTATGTGAATATTCACATGTCCTTCTGTTTTATTTACATGATAATGCACTTATAAAACACATATTGCATTGAAATATCTAGCTTTAGTGATCACTAAAATGAAATCTATTGTAAACCTTTTTAATTCTTCATTATGATGACACCGAGGTAAGTTATTTTCGAGGCAATGTAACAATGAAATAAGGCTTTAATAAATATTTTTTGTTTAAAGTATGGATGTGTTTGTGTTCAAACGCCTGCAATAGTGTTGTCCTATTTCGATTTAGTGTAGGTTTAACATCATGAATAGATCTTTTTACGTGATTGCGAAAAATCAATTGTATGTATTTTCTTTCTTTATCTCCAAACATGGACGGTTTGGCGTCTTTGTATAGCTGATGTTCTATCCAATCTTCAATCAGTAGTTCGGCTCTTCTTCCAACCGTTATGCCGATATAAAGGGTGAGGGTTTAGATAGCTCCTGTAGACATGATAGAGACAGAACCCGATTGGCCCCTGCCGGTTTAGCTATTTAGTGTTTAGCCAATCAGGAGTAAGGTACCAGTGCAGCGCAGCTTATTCGTTCAAAAATATCACCTGATTGGCCATTAAAAGTTTAGCCAATATGCCTTCGGCCAATCAGGAGTAGGATATCAGGCTGCACGACTAACACCTCCATGTGTTGATCCTCATTGGAAGAATAAAAATCAACTTTCGCTAATCAGTGTTTAACAATAAGGAACAGAGTACCATGTATGGCATTAACCCGTTGAGGGCTTGACCCTTGAACCTTTAGCTAATGAACGTTTATCCAATCATGATGAGGGTACCAGCTATTACTACTCAAGGGGTCATTCTGATTGGATAGCATCGCGTGATCTTCCTATTCTAGAGCTTTTGAGCACCCCAAGCATCCATAGCCGTAACTGTAGAAACGGGTTCGACTTTGTTTCCACCGTCGTTTTTATCATCGTCTTCTTTTTTTGGCGTACAGATACACCAGCCGATCACCTCATCGAAACAGTACTCTCCGAGTTGGGCCAATGTCAGGAAACTGGCACCCAAGAACAGACCAAGATTACCTCCAAGAACGGCTGTATAGATAATGAATGCGGGAGGGAGTTATAAAAAGAGAGAATGGGAAGGGGATAAAGAGAAAGAAGGGAGAGAGGGAGAGTAAAAAATGGAGAAAAAAGACAGGAGGTTGACGAGAGAGGGAGGGAGAGAGTGAGAGCAGTAAATAGAGAGATTGGATCGAAAAATTAAAAGAAAACAGAATGGATGAATTATTTAAAAAATAGATTGGGATGAAAGAAAAATAGGAAACATGCTCGTAAGATCATCTCAATGAAAATACAGGTTAATATGATTTTAAGCAGAAAATAATGCTGATAAAAAGCATCCACTCCCACCATTCAAAATCGGTTTTTGTTTTCCCCCATTTTTCCCGCCATTAAATTATAAGGTATGATAAGGTTTTATTTAACAAAGAACTACTTCGACGGTTCATTCGTCCATGATGAAATCTTTCGGCATGTCTGGTAGTTTGTGTCTCATCCATTTTACAGAAAGGGTGACTTTATCTGCATTTGGAAACTTAATGAAGTGTTTTTAAATAGAGGAATGGTTACTCTATTGTTTTTTTCAAGCAGATATTATGTATAATGTTGCACAACAATGTTTGTATAATCATCACATCACATCATACTGCGCCTAGAAACAATGTATTAGGCGCGTTATAAATGTGATCTATTATTATTGAATTACATACTACTTACCTAACAATGTTGCAACAGTATACTCTGGCAACATGTCGATTGTCTCGAAATTTAAAGCCTCGTAGTACATCGATACCACTGCGATGTTTTCGCTGAAATGATTAAAAACGGATAATGTATCGAATTATTTGAAAAATTGTCTTATCTTTAATTTTAAGTTAATTGATCCGACTCCTTGGCGAAAAGAAAAAGCATTGGAGGCTACCTTTTTTTTTTAGGGGTGGGGGTCTTTTCGGTGCATAATAATACTATCTTCTGCAAGTTTCATAATCTGGTGATAATGGATGTGGCAGGGGCAAAGATGACATCATAAACTTTATGTGATATCAAACCTAGTCAGAAGACTTGTAAAAAAAGATATATTGTTTTTACATTGTTATAACTCTTGAATTAAATCCCCACTGCACTACTTGTAGCTACTTGCTCCCTCTATATAGAAAACAATACCTAAGCGGTGCCCGTTGGTCCCCCATAATCCTCTTTTTCTTATATTAATTGAGAGCTGAGTTGATGAGATAGCCACCTGTCAGTAACCACCCTGGGTTGTTTAATCCCTCCAAACTAGTACAGACAGGCTTTAAGAGAAAATATCTACTCGTTTAGAATTGTTTTCTGGAACCCCTATTTTTCGAGAAATCGCGCATTCTGGAATATATGATGTATATTTTGAGTCCAAAAAAATGACAATACCGAAGGAGGATCTGGGCCTTGTAAAATAAAAATCAACTTACAATGAATCGTACAAAATTTCTTGCAATTAATTGTTACTTATCAGGCATGGCATTAATTGAACTGAAGAAAAAAAAAACCGATTAATTTAGGGATGACATAATCAATCGTTAATCTTTTTGTCACAGGGTCAAACTGTTGATAAAAAGTAAAAAGATTTTTTTTTTTAAATCAATTTCAGCTCATTGTGAAAATCATTCCGAATTAGAACTCGGTCAATAACCTATTTCGAGAATGCCCGATAATTCAATCAATAATTCCATGATATGGAAATGTTTCTTCTTTTCTTACCCAATGTATGCAGCTGTGAAGTTTGTACTGGTGTTCGCAAAGAGTGCTTCAAGGTAGGTCAAGCGCAGTCTGCTAGTTGAAAGGGTAAACGGATAATTTTCCACTTCACAGGGCGAGAAACATTCGCAACTCTCTGCTGAATCCAAGTTCCCAGTGATAAATTCAACTGATTTCAAATGAAACATAATCACATTGTAAAGATAAGCAGCAGATCAATGTTACACATTTATCATCGTTCTATTTCTTCTTTTTATCCCTTTGTCTTTGACCTTCTTTTTCTCTTCATCATCTTTTTCTCCTTATACTTCCTCTACTACTATTTTTATCATCATCACCACCTTTTTTTTTCTTCTTCTTTTAAGTCTTAGTCGTCTTAGTCTTTCCCTGCTCCTCCTCTTTCTTTTACATCTTCTTCGTCTTCATTTTGTTCGGCTATATTATATGTCGTGTGCAACTTGAAATCCAGTGACCATGTTTGTACATATAATTAGATAAAAATAAAAATCTAAACTTGGAGTCAAAGAAACGACAGGAAAAAGAGAAAAAAACATTTTAAACCAAAAAGATACAATTAAAAAAGAGGATGATTCTTAAATGATTATAAATGGCACTGATATGTTTAATTGAAAATTAAAACGAAAAATGATGAGAGAAATCATAGCCTTTTCATCAATCTTATTGTAAATACCGTGAAGAAGGAGGATAGTTTTATACCTTCTATCAATATAATTGTTTTATATTGAGACAATAAATGCACGGAAAAGGATGAGCATTCTTTCACTGTTCTATTATCAGTCGTTGTTATTGTCGATTTACTGAGACATTTGCATCGCACATACCTAAAGTAGGGTGCGCGCACTCGTGTAAATCAGCTGGACCGCATACATCATCATCGCCTGGCATCTCGGGGAGGCGACAACCGCACTCGGCCACGACGACCAGGGTTTCACACTCTATCCGACACGCTTGCAGGGAGTAGTGGTCGAAGTGGGTTATGATGTCCGCGCCATCCGACTCGCACTCGGAGTAAGGGTCGGGTAGACTCGTGATCTGAGTTTGGGATCAAGGAAAATTAAACTTGATCAGAACAACTTTCTTTCTCCAGAATTCTTTTATTGATCTTGCATCAGGTTGCTATAATATTGCTTCCCTAGCTGAGTAGATAAATTATGTCGATACAAATCTGAAGGGGAAAAATTAAATCGTCATAAAGATATATTGCATGAACCAGTGAGCAAGAAGTGTGGGCTTGGCAGATTCGGAGTTTTAAAAAATGGGCATCCATGCAGAAATTAATTTGCTGATACACTTTAAAAACACTTATCATTAACAGCTTATAGCAGAAGGGGTTTCCATTGATTCTAGTAGAAGATTTTGTTTTGATGTGAGTAGTAAGTTAGTGGAAGTGCTATATAATCAACTTCTAATTTGTAGGCTGTTATAATACGATTTGGACGCCTTGAATTATTTATTCAGTAATCTCTTGCTAATCTGATTCGCAATAAATCGCGTGAATTCGAATACGATCATGATATTAATACATATTTTAACACAGTCATAATATAACAAAACACGCACACGCGCTCACAACGCACACGCACACGTTCAACAACGAACAAAGAAAGTAGATGATTTTTATTCTGCACCTTTTCATGCCGCATGGAGATGAATGAGTGATCTCCCGCGGCGACTGCGAAGCCAAGTTCCTTGGGGTACGGGGGTTCCGTCGGGTAGTGGAACATGATCCGAAGACCCGCATCCATGGCTCCTCCGTCTAGATCGTTGGTCGGGGTATACTCGGGAGTCTCCATGTTCAGGATGAGCTGTAAGCCATTGGCTGCGAGGTTCAAATCGTGATAGAGTCAATGAGTTGGGTAGAATATAGTATTTTGAAAGAAATGAACCAGAAGTAGAGAGAAGGGGGAGGGGACAGAGAGAGAGAGAGAAGAAGAAGAGTAAGAGAAAGGGGATGGACCATGTAGAAAGGTGGAGAAATGAGGATGGACAAAAAAAAGAGAATGTTGAAAGAGAAATATAAGAATGTCAAGGGGAGAGGGATTTTTATAATGGTGTTTTCTTCAACTTATACGTACACAGTTATAATAGGAAACACCGATTTTTTTTTTTTTTAGCCCGTTCAAGACACATCGCATCACTTCTTCCTTCAGATCACTTTATAAGGTTGTTGATTAGTATACTAATTGTAATAACTTCGAATTAGCAAACCATCATCGGCTCATCGACTGTTCTGTTGTCATAACGACACGACCAAATGTTTACTCTGACCGTTTAATTGCTTTCAAGGGAACGCGTCTGGTCAAACATTGGAAAAGATTTTTAATCAAATGGTTAGATGTGCGCCATCGTCCCAATAATTTTTTATATTCTCTAAAAAATCATGAATATTCATTAAAAGAACACTTAAAGTGAACACAAGTTGCCCTTTTTCATGTTGATAAATTATCCTTCCCATTTACTCCGGTTTTAGGCCGTTCCGTCGTCTCATACTAGATATCTACACTCTCTAAGAACAATGACTTACAGAGAAGGTTGAGTTCTGGGGGAGAGGTGAACAAATTGTGAGCTTTTTCATTGTTATTATTGAAGAGTGGACCCGGCCCCCCACTCAGTGTTATTTAGGGTACGCATATGCGTGTTCCAACCGACCCCCCCCCCCCCCCCCCTTTTCAGCAAAAGTCCGGTGTGTAAAGTCAATACGGGTCGACCTTTTTCTTTTGTTACGAAAAGGACATTTTGGCAACACGCATGGGGTCCGTCCGTTCTCGGAGTGGGGGGGGGGGGGGGGGGCGGGAGTGTGGAAGACCATCAGAGAAAAAAATATTCGCTGAAAAGCAAAGCTCTTTAAATGCCTTCATCATTCTAAATATGACATGTGACAGTTTAAAATGAGTCCCATATGCATCTTTCTGTGTACAGTGCTTGATGCTTTTACCAAGACTGGGTCAAAGTTCTTATCACTTTAATGATTCTAGAACCTTGCAGTGCACACCAATACTTATATGCTACATGAACAACTTTTTCTGATAGATTCCACACCGTTTCTTCCACAATGCAATCGCATGACCATAACTCAACTTTATCTTAAACGTTATATATCGTTGTGGCGGATTATTTTTTTCTTATTCTCTATTTTTCTCTTAGCAGAAGAGACACTAGGTTTGGTGGTGTCATTGAGGTATTACCTGCACCCGCAGCATATGAGTGCTTCCAGTCGGCTTCATCCGAGTTTTCTCCTTGCAGATTGAACGAGTAGCAGTTCCCGAGATGTGTTAGTTTATGTTGGAGATCGCTCTCTTCACACGGTTCCTCTTTCCACAAACACTGTATAGATGAAAATTATTCCAAACATAAATAGAAACCAAAAAATATATCAACAACAACAAAATCGCAATGACTTTCAGAATATCAATATCAATATCAGCAGCCTCATCACCCAATGAAATAATACAAATTTTATTTGCGATTTGTTTAAAATGCGAAAATATAATTTTGTTTATGTAAATATTTTTCATCTGTAAATGTGTAACTTTATTTGTAACCTTGTATGAAAATGTAAAAGTTCACTCGCAAATTTATTTAGACCTATATATGTGAAGATTATTTTGTTATTTTTTATACAATGTTATAAATTATGTAAAATTTTCTTTATGACAGAAGAGAATAAAAACCTATGAACAAAAAAAACATGAACAAATAAATGAAATGTGCGGACATGACAATGACGTATTACGTACTCTGAACATGATTTATATGGCTGTGTGGGAGATATACTAAAGGGTGTTGAAACTGTCCTTGAGTTTATTTTGTAAGCGTTTGCGATTGTGTTTTTGATTGTTCTTAAAGACCTTATCCGACGAAAATTCAACTTTATAACGAAGGAAAGATGAATGAACGTGGAATACAAATATAAATGAATAAACAAATTTTTTCCCTTTCATTATTGTACAAAGGCATATTAAAACCTCATTTTCCGCACCCCTCCAAATTACGGGTCAACAGGGTTCAAATATACCTCAGTTACGGTGACTACAACACATGTGGACCCGACCGGCTCGCCTAAACAGCTGAGGCGATGATCCGTGATTAAATTAATGCAACTCATTGTGAATATGAGTACTCCAAAGAAGATGATGTGCAACATTCAAAGCATTAGATTTCGTTTTTTAGAAAGCGTTTACTATTCTGATAGACATAATATATCATATATTGATATAATATTTTATAAGATTTCCGTTGATATAATTCGTCGCTGTTTTCACGAAGTGACGGTAGTGAAAAAAAATTGCATTCACTTTGCGTTACGATTTTCCTCACTACCGTCACTTCGTGAAAACAAGGACGAATTCATCTATTTCATTTCACTTCCGACAGCGTCTTTAAAAAAATTGAATTGTAATATTCTATAAAACTTCTACTGTGAGAGTACATCCTTGAACATCTCTACACAGAGCTTGTTATACTGTAGTGACACTTTCGAGAACAGATGGCAAACAGTTAGTTACTAGTTGACTATTATCTGGTTGCTGGGTATCCAGGGAGATCGAGTCCTTATTTCTCATCAGTTGTCACTCGACGTATTTTGTTCAGTAAAGTAACGGCAAAGCTATTTCTGAGGAAAACAAGTCATGTGCCCTGTTTTGTTTGAATACGCACGGGACATACTAATCCCTAGAACAAATATGTAACCATGGTACATCGTATGATTGATAACAATCTTTCTATACTAACATGTCCCATCAAATTGTCTGTTGAGAGCCAGAAGGGTGCTAAATCTGTTTGAAAAAACATAATAATAATGGCGGATTCAAGGCGCTCCAGCTTATAGCCGGCGGCCAATAGACCATTTTGTGTAATTTACTCAAATTGAATACATAAATCTTTGTTACGTGCCATGTTACAAATTATTTCATTCAATTTTATGAATAATTGTATTTCAATAGTCCCAATGCTAATTGCATTACATTAATGATTCATTTTAACGAAGAATCGTGCTTTAAATTTGATTTCATTACGAAAATGGCCTATTATTATAGCGGTCTGGCAAATCGGGTACCTATTTACACATGGGTGAAGGGTGGCAAATGTGGATTGACGTATTGCTAAACTTTAGTGCCGGGGTTGGATTCGAACCCTCAACCCTTGGATTAAGAGGTCATGTGAATAAAACATAATAATAAATAATAAAAGTTAATATATCACGACACCTCCACAGTATGAGTGAAAGCATAATGAGTTAATGCCTTTAATGTCTACCAGCCGACGACATGGTGTGTGTTAAATTCGTATTTTCCATATATGGTTCTAGGACAACTACCTCCTCGGATAACTACCACCCGGATAACTACCCCCCGGAACACAACTACCCCGGAAAACGACCACCCGGACAACTACCCCCTACAACAACCATCCTCTATGACAACTACCCCCGGACAACTATCCTAGGGGTAGTTTTCCGGGGGTAGTTGTCCTAAGGGATAGTTGTCTGAGGGGTACATGTCCGGGGGTAGTTGTCCGGGGGTAGTTGTCTCGGGAGTAGTCGTCCTAGAGGGTGGTTGCCCTAGGGGGTAGTTGTACTGGGGGCTAGTTGTCCTTGGGGGTAGTTGACTGGGGATGGTTATCCGGGGTTGGATGTTCAGGGGTAGGCGTCCGGATACGTCCATAATATACATCGCAATTTATACCGAAAGTATCATGTCTTCTTTCTGATGTCCGGTTCTGATGGTGAAGTCGGTCATGTTGTAATCAGGATCCTCCTCCACGACAGTCCAGTTAACAGAATCAATGAAATCTCTGAACTCATCAGTGTAAAGCTCAGGCAAGAGAAGGTTATGATCTTCATCGATGATACCTGTAACGTCCAAAAATAACAGAAGAACAAGAAATTAACATTGATCATCAAACTAGGTGTAAAAAAGACCCTCGTCACTGTTGATCGATGATACTAAAAGGTAACCATTGGTATCAAAATGAACTTTACTCGTTGTAAATTTGGAAAGTGTAGATTTTAGGTGGACAATTTGTTCATATAATATTCTGAAAATAATATTATATTTGTAAAATAATGCTTTAAATGTACAATTAGATCAATGCCATGAAATATGTGTTTATCAGCAATTGATTTAGAACAATTTTTTGTCAGTTGTGAATGCAGATTGTTTTGCTCGCCAGTTTCATTCATGAGACATGGCCTGAGCGACATTATTAATAAAAAAAGTATGCTTTATCTAGACATAATTTTAAAAATATATATATGTATGGAATAAAATCAATGCCAAAATTGCAGAAAAACAAAAGCTTAAAACGAAAATAATATGCAACAAAAAGAGGTGAAAAGAACTTTTGAGTTAAGTAATGTTTTTTAGTTTCTTCGTGTTGGTGTAATGCTTAATGAGCGACGTTGTGCCATTAAAAATTGATAGAGGTATACGTTTGCGATCGATATTTGGGCGTCCTTTATTCAGATTTTGTGTGCGTAGAATTTGATCAATAACTTTCAAGACTTCGTACCATTCACATCCTTTATTTTTAAAAAGAGGATGAGCAGTCGGTGACGTTTCTCGGCATAAGGCCAGGCAACTTTAATGTTTAGAAGCTTATTCTTATTACAAAAAGAATCATTTTCCTCTTGATATAAGGTTTTTTTCATTCAAGAAAATGAGGCCCTTTTATTTCTAGAAGCAACTGATTGCACAAATTACAACGAAACACATATGAATAAATTAACGTTTCCTGTTTACAAAATGTTTAAAAAAAGGATCGCGATGATCGAGTGAGTACTTTTGCCTTAGGATAGGCACATGTATACTTCAATGTATTTTTTTTTTAATTATACATTTTTATTAGCTTGGTGGGTGATACTGAAGAACAAAATTAATGAAGATTAGCATACCTAGGTGAACGCCGACATTTTTAATATCATCCTCTGTAAAGGCTGATTCCCTGTATTTGTTAATATTACAGACGGTCACTGCTGGAAACTCCACTTCGGTGCTATACAAGACATCGACCTGAGTGACATGGTTAAAGGATAAAAATCCCACAAAAACAAGATAGCATTCGTAAATACAGAAACCAAGTGCAGTCAGGAAGAGACACAGCCAGACGAGACGGCGAAATAAGTTTCCAGATCCTGCTATATGCTTGAGACCGTGTAAGTCAGAAGTATCCGCGGCCCATTTGCGAAGATGGCATCTTCCAGAGCGACATCCCATGTTGAAGTTGGATATCAAATCTTGTCCTTTTCCTCTGCTCCTCTTTATTAAAGTTATCAAGCACGGGAGCTGATGATCAATACGTTCATAAACAGCTTCAGAAATTATCCGATAAGTCTCGCCAAGCACGACGATTCAATGCACAGAGTTTGTATACCTTTTTATTTGAAGCGCAATCTCATCCTGACGAACAGGAATTCCATAGTCATGGAATTAAACTTTACAAACTTTGTCTCTTCTTGGGCGTATAGAGACGTTATTAAACATGTATCGTGCATATATTCCTTTGCTACTCATACGTACAATGTTTCTTTCTGAAGAGAGCAATTTTAAGAAATATGGGGGCCTGGTCTGTACCATGCACTGTGTACCATAGATCGATATGAACTGTGGTAACGGGTAACAATTCAGCGTGAACAATGCCGTCTTTATCTCCTTAAGGAATCGATAAGGGATGAAATGGGACTAGGCACGGAAAGAAGATGTGGGTGCATGGCTCGATGATCACAAGCGACAAACAATGATAATGGCAGACTAGGGGAAGAATTCATCTGTCACAAAGTGTGAAAGAGGGCGTAGTGGGGAGATTAAAACGATGTGATCGTGATTATCACAATGCATTTATCTGATAATGAAAACATTCAGAGCGAAAATATATATGGGAATATATTATGCAAAGGTGTGAAATCAAGAGCATATACGGCCTTGCATGGTTCGACCTCAGCTAGAGCAGGTCCATGGCCAGAGTATGGCGCTGAAGCCTGGTATCCCACACTTCTCGTGCTTCCGAAGGTATAGAAAGGATGCAGAAAACAGCTTCTTGTTTTGTCTTCTGTGACTATCAAATTCCCACGTCAGGTATAGAGTCTGCTTGTTTCCTTGCTTATATGGGATCACTGAAAACAAGTCGTCTCTTAGCACAATAAGCACCATGCTCTATAGAATACACCACCAACTATAGTCAATATTTGTCTTCCTCACTGATCTTCCTAATCGAAGCTCCGTGCATCATCAGAAGAGACCACATACTCGAGCTCTCTGTTCCTAAGGCAACAGTAGATTCGTACAAATTGTCATATTATCCCCTGACCACTCGCATCTGAAATCAACGACCAGCCACTGCAGTTAATTACTTTGGTTGGATATTTGATGTTCGATTTCCAAAGTTGCATGGTTGGATACCCGATATTCGTGATTCAAATACGGAGGGACGTATATGGTTATAGAAAGAGCCTAACGGCTTTACCGCGGCAGGCAGCTTGCCCAAGGGGTCAGGGAAAATCAAGGCAGCCAAAAAATTGGTACGTTGCTCTGGCCCATTAAAGGGCAAGTAATTCAAGGAATTTCTAAAATGTACTTATTAGATAAAAAGGAATATAAACTTACTTGACGGCTTATTTAAGGGGGTCCACACCAAATTTATTCACGGGTAAGTGATTCAAGCATTTTCTGAAAATATGCCCTATGAATATAATATAGGGTTATAGAAAAAGCCTCACGTCTTTACCGGGGCGCGTTATTTTTTTCTGCGGCACAGATTGGGGTTAGGTGCGTGTTGAGCCTATGGGAAAGTTTAGGGTTAGGGTTAGGGTTAGGGTTAAATCAAGACCTCTTTAAAAAATATTTAAAAATCTGTGCCGCAGAAAAAAAATGACGCTACCGGGGCAGGCAGCCAGCCCAAAGGGTCAAGAAAGATCGGGGCAACCCAAACAAATTAGCTTGCCCTGGCCCATGGGGTTTATTTTATTCGTATAAATAATTATCATGTCAAGTGAATTGACATGGATTTTGACATCTTTTTTATAATTTATAAACAATATTATAATCGTATTGTCCATAGGTGTGACTTCCTATCAGTTTCTTGTTCGACGTGTGCATGGTTGGGGATTGTGCCACAAACCAGCCATATTGAGATCGATGTTTAATTCAATCACGTTAACTCTTTTCTCGGCGTAATTCAAAACCCCACCCTTTCAACTTTGTTTGATTGTCGATGAGTAATAAAAAATGTATGAAATATTTGAAATCATGCACTCCACAATAATAATTAAAATAATAGTAATAATAATCCATTTTTATAAAGCGTTTTTTTTTTTTTTTTTGGGGGGGGGGGTTGTGGTAACTAGCTATTATAACATCGAGATTGATGTTTAATTCAATCGCGTCACCTCTTTTCTCGGCGTAATTCAAAACCTCACCCTTTCAATTTTGTTTGAATATCGATGAGTAATAAAAAATATATGAAATATTTGAAACCATGCACTCCACAATAATAATAATAATAATAATAAGGATCCATATTTATATAGCGTATATAACACATTACATAGTATTTCCCTCTGCGCTTAGAAAAAAAAAGCAAAGAGAAAATTGGGTACCGATTTCCTTTTACTTGTTTACAAAAATTGAAATAAATATGTTTTCAGGGTGGAGATAAACTCATCTATTGGGTCAATGTTTCTAAGTGAGTCTGGTAGGCTATTCCTTAAAACTGGGGCAGCATGGGCAAATGAACGTTCACCATATTGTGATTGTCAAAATAGGAGGAACAATTTTTTTTCTTTTTACATGATCGAAGATTTCTTACTGATTTATTGGCAATGAGTAATTCATTTAAATAAGAGGGAGCTAATTCATAAAAACATTTATAAGCTGATAAAAACATTTTAAATTGGATGCGAGACTGGACTGGTAACCAATTTTAAATTTCGTAAGACAGGGGACATTTAATCATGTTCTCAGTACGTGTAACTAGCCGCGCTGCTGAATTTTGAATGTTTTGTAATCTTTTTATTTGACGAAGTGGTAACCGAAAAAGGAGACTATTACACAAATCAAAATTACACAATTAAGTCATGAACAAAAGCATGAACCGAACGTTCTGCTGTATACATCTATCAATAAAGTAACGAATTTTGCCTATTTTGTATAGTGCAAACGAAGCAGATAGCGGCGACAATTTTGTGTAACAATGGTCAGCGGTCATCCATCACTTTAGATAATTGCCCCATTTGACGATTTCAGTTCCGTATTCAGTACATCAATGATCGAAGGCTATGCTTTTGATTGCGTGGGTGTGTATAGTGGGTTTGATCCTTTTACCGGTTCTAGTCATTATGCAAGCATCGGAAAGGGAAATCATATCGCTAACGCTATTAGTTCGCTAATGCACTCCTTTCCAGTACTCTATAGGATCATAGCTTCAATGGAACAAGCTTTTGTGTGCTCTCAAAAGGAATACGCCTGTTTGTATTGTTAAACCAATCACGAATCCCTATTTTTACAGGATGCTACAAAGCCTACAATCAATCGCGGGTTGTACACTTTACGCAACTTTTCAGGCTCTAGATAATCGAAATCAAGAATTCAGTCGCAACTCTCGAAATGATGGATTCTAAATCCAGCACGATCGCAGAGACTTTCTAGTAATCATCTGGGGGCACTATCAATACCCTACATCCCATGTTTATCCCAAAAGAAAAATCATGTTCGAATTACGTAATAATCATTGTAATGTACGCACCATTCAATGGGTGGTACACTGGGCTTTTGAATTACCTCAGGTTTATTTTTCAATGAGTTGAATATTTGCGATTTATTCTTGGTCATTACGTCTGGTGCAACAGGGCCCGCCGTTCTTGGCGTCATTAAGGTGGACGGAAATGTGTTGCTCTTTCCACAGTAGGGGCTATATAATTTGTATGCCTGATCGATGGGACTGGATTGCGCTTTGGAAAGAACTTTCCTGAACTGGCAGAGTGACGGAAAAGGAAGGGGAGGACGAAATGTCAATTAGGGGCTCAGAGAATTGAACAGAACCAGATCGCTCATCCATCAGAAGAATATCTATCGACCTGATTTTGTAATTTGCAGTTCTGCAATGGGACAGAACATGTTATATACCTCTCTTTAGAAATCTAGCCATCTGATTGGTCGAAATTGGAGTCGTGATTTTAGCCATTCCCGTAAAGTAACTCACAATGCCAATAACGGTCAATAGTTCATGAGTGAGATTCCCGAAAGATTCCGGGTACCGGGAAATTAGTCGAATTTTGATGAGACCCCCTATTGGTTTATGTTTTAAAAGTTACCTTGTGCGAGCGCGGATACCATACAGTGCAGTGTGTGTGCAATTCCCCAAAACATTCAGTCATTTTTCCAAAGAAGATTAAGAGACAGTGTCTCAGACTGATTTTCTGTCATGTTTTAACCAATCTTTAGTCAAGAAAAGGATATAAGGTAAGAATTCTGGTAAGATTTTTGTGTGAATTCGGTATATAAAAGATATATCGACTACTTTAATATTCGAGGCCTGGCTCTCGGGGACGCCCAGGCGCGCCTCGGGGTCATGACAGGATGCAACGCCCCTTGAGCTTACAAAAACAGCCAAGTCTCTCATAGCAGGCGATATATCTATATTAAAACACTCTCGACCTTGAGAAAGTTTACCCTTCGATCGTCTTGAGATCCGTAGAAGATTTGCTGTATATCTTCCATTCACTCCCTAGAAAATACAATCCATTAATTGTTTAAAGCATAAGCGGCTGTATTGTATTTTAATCTATCTTAAAGCCCCACTGCACTACTTATAGCTACGTGCACCCTCTATAAAGTATTGTAAACAATGCCTAATCGGTGACCATTGGTCCCCCATGATCCTCTTTGTCTCATGTCAATTGAGAGCAGATTTGATGAGATAACCACTTGTTAGTGACATTGCAGGGTGGTCTAATCCCTCCTGTAAACTAGTACAGATGGGCTTTAAAGGGAGTTATTGGAAATTTGTTGAAAATAAATCAGAATCGTTTTAATGAAATTATGAGAAATTTAATTTTTTTAATAATCATTGACATCATTCAATTGTTTAAGCATGTCTCATCGGACGGAATAATAACATTATCTTTGCTGGAGTTAACCATGATACCTGAATTAGGCATAATTTATTCCCCTTGTTTGCACTTGAATTAAAGGCATGGTATTCTACTGACACTACTTCAAATATAGGTATACTGCCATCTATTGCTCATAATGTCCCGATGTGTCGGCAGCCATGTCCCACAATGCATCACCAATTAGATGAGGCGTACGTGAAGATGCTTGGGCGCATGAGCCGGAATTCACTTTATGTCAGACTTCTCTGAAAGATTTTTTTTCCTTGCGCTCATCAGAGGATTTATTAGGTAGGCCTATACATGGTTTACATTCAAAGATACAATGCAAATCAAACTTACACAATCACAAAAGCATCATTATTGGCATGAAAAAGAATTGAAATTAAGTTTTATTTTGCAAAGCATTTGAATCATCATTAACATAAGAATTATATTGATAGTTTTGTTTCCCTCCCCCCCCCCCTTTTTTTTTCACCGGAAGATGACGCCATTGAAAATACATTACAGAAGCGGTAGCGATGTCGGTAAAATACAATGCCTTTACATTTTAAAACTAATTATCATACCTTTCTGTGATCGTTGTGCATGTCCTAATGAAAGTGCACACCCTTTTTACATGACCGCATCCATTATCAGCTTAACAAATTAATGCAAAATTGCAGTCACCCCCGGTTTTTACGCGTCACTTCAATAGGCTTAGGGCTGGATCAAGGTTAAGACTCCGTCCTATAATTTACGCGTATAATATTATACCAGTATTGGGGATTTGAGGCTCAACTGCAATGCATTTCCAAGCGCTCTTTGTATAATGCTAATGCAAAAAACATTAACAATGTTGGAAAATAAAAAAATAAATAAGTAATTTGATATATCATAATGATAAATAAATGAATAAATAAACAAATATATGGATAAATATAAAAACATAAAAACATAAAAACATAAATGAATGAATATATAAACAAATAAATAAAGGTTTAATATATAAGGATAATTGAATGAATGAATAAAAATAAAGACAGATCGCTTACAAAATACGCCTCACTAAAATGTTAGCTTCACACCTTTTCAAAAACAGTCACTATCCAAGATGTCAACATTCCTTTTTTTAAATGGAGCTCTAACTGTTGCTGCGCTTTATTTCATTTATAGCTAGGGAACCAATAACAAACCAATGATAATGATTCCACTTTGGTAATATCATGAAATAGGGTAATAACGCTAATCTGCCGTTCGAACTTTAAATGGTAGTTTAGTATTGATAAAATCATAGCTTTATAGTCATGAGTATATGGCTGGCATTTAAACAGATTATACGGTGTTAAGAATACAAAATTAATTTGAATGAAGAATTCGGGTCACCGAATAACTCTAAATTTCTATTGCACCACCGTTAAAGTGAAATCTCAAACTACATTATTGTGTATAGCTTCAAACGAACAGAATAATGTCAATATTACTTTCGTGTGTGTAAGATATTCGACAAATATTTTGACTCAAATAATCATTATCCACCTCGATCCCCCTTCGAATAATAAACGCAATTGTTCCTTTCTCGCATAATGTTTGAATAATCTGTATTGCCATAAAAACAAGAACTGTCATTTTCTCCAATTTCATCGATACGCTGTAATGTTGCATAATATATATTATCATCAAAATGCTATTATGTGGACAACCGTACCATAAAAGTTTTCGTTGAATCAACCATATCTGTTTTTCGAAATTTAGCAATCCATTTGTGTAAATAAATTCAAGTTTCATGTGATTTCTTTTTCTTCTTCGTTTTTTCAATCTTTCTCCCTCCCTTTGCTTTTGTTCTTTGTCTTCCTCTATTTTCTATTTTTCCGCCCAAAAAGTCGGACAGATGCGATCATCCGCTTTTCGCATTGTCCCTAGATCGAGCTCCTCCATATCCCTCTTTCTTTCTTTTTCTCTTCGCGTTTGAGCAAGAAAGAGCCCGCAAATA
Organism: Strongylocentrotus purpuratus; assembly: GCF_000002235.5. Lineage (NCBI taxonomy): Eukaryota > Metazoa > Echinodermata > Echinoidea > Camarodonta > Strongylocentrotidae > Strongylocentrotus > Strongylocentrotus purpuratus. The sequence goes on along the minus strand of NW_022145612.1, from coordinate 44,597,712 downwards.
CCCCTCATGCACAATATACATGTAGCTTAGCCATTGAATAAATCATACAGGAAAGAGGTAGTGGAAGAGGAAGAAGAAAAATAAGAAGAAGAACTTGGAAGAAGAAGACTAGAAGAAGAAGAAGAAGAAGAAGAAGAAGACTAGAAGAAGAAGAAGAAGAAGAAGAAGAAGAAAGGAGGAGGAGGAGGAGGAGGAGGAGGAGAAGGAAGAAGAAGAAGAAGAAGAAGAAGAAGAAGAAGAAGAAGAAGAAGAAGAAGAAGAAGAAGAAGAAGAAGAAGAAGAAGAAGAAGAAGAAGAAGAAGAAGAAGAAGAAGAAGAAGAAGAAGAAGAAGAAGAAGAAGAAGAAGAAGAAGAAGAAGAAGAAGAAGAAGAAGAAGAAGAAGAAGAAGAAGAAGAAGAAGAAGAAGAAGAAGAAGAAGAAGAAGAAGAAGAAGAAGAAGAAGAAGAAGAAGAAGAAGAAGAAGAAGAAGAAGAAGAAGAAGAAGAAGAAGAAGAAGAAGAAGAAGAAGAAGAAGAAGAAGAAGAAGAAGAAGAAGAAGAAGAAGAAGAAGAAGAAGAAGAAGAAGAAGAAGAAGAAGAAGAAGAAGAAGAAGAAGAAGAAGAAGAAGAAGAAGAAGAAGAAGAAGAAGAAGAAGAAGAAGAAGAAGAAGAAGAAGAAGAGGATGAAGAAGAAGAGGGGGGGGGACTTAATTGTGTCCCCGTGCCTTTTCGGGTACGGTACTTCTCATTTTCTTTTTCCAATTTACTCATCAAATACACCATACTCAATATTAGACGCAATGGAGGACTCCGATCAACGAAAAGAAAACGACGAAGGGGAGAAAAGGGGAGGGTTTTCTTTTTCCTTTGCCAAGAAGATACAAGAAACAAAAACTCTTGAAGTTAAGAATATTGGTGATGCTGAGATATCGAAAAGCAAGACTAAAACGGACTACATTTTGTCACTAGACTCAAATAAAGTAACAAGGTAGGAAGTTCATTCAGCGGTTCGCATGGACGCATACCGCCGGCCAGCCGGGGGTCGCGATCTGGCGCTGGCCTTCGAGCCTCCTTTTTGATCTGTGTCCTTGGTGCATGGCTGCCGGCTGTTTTGTTTATTTCTGCCTCTGTATTCTGTAAGGCTTTAATTTAAGGGCTATGTGATAATAAGAAATATGATATTGATGTCACCTAGTCTTAATTGGCATCCATACCCCTACTTGAAGAGTGATGTAAACAAAATAGTTCTGCCATAAAATTAAATCCAAACATTGCAAAGACAAGTGTGTTGACTGTTGTACAACTACAAGAAATTAGGGGAAGACTTCCTTTTGCGACAGCCACCCAAATTGAAGAAAATGTGGGAATGACGTAGAGGTTCTATCTAATAATAACATGATATTATAAAACATGATAAAAATAGGGACCGGTTAGTGTTAGGGTTAGAAGACATGGTGATTGGTTTAGTGTACTATTAAACAGACACACAATCAGAGTTTGCTGAATTTAGCAAACTCCTCGCACACATGCCTTTTTACATTTAAATCATATAAATTATAATGATATAAGAATCGTGTTGTATGCCAAAATTGGGAAGTATGAAAACTTCTGAATTCAGAATGTCAATTTCTAATTTTGACCGAAGATGTCCAAATAGTTTGTTTGAGTAGCTAGAGTCTAGACTCTAAGCCTACTGGGATAAAGCCTAAAGACCAATGAAAGGCAAAAGAAATTGCTAGTCTGTCCTATAATCTCACATATTATTTCGTCTGTCATCCCTCTTGCTTTCCAATACACACAAATAACACAATAATACACTTTAATTATTGTGGAATAGCCTGACAACGACTACTGAGAGCCGGCCGTTTATTCAGTATGAATGTTTAACAAACATTTCTTCTCGTTTCCTTCACTGGAAACCGGACCTATCATGGTCCAGGATAAAAAACCAGAGATAAAACTCAACGAGCATAAAAACTCTGGAAAACCTTATTCAAACACAGTCATGGAACAGTACATGACACAACGCACTTTTATTGTAAATAAAAGTTGTCTCGTTGAAAGCTCAAGCTAGAATGATTCAATTACACACTAATTCATGCCACGCCCTGGTCTCCGTGGCAGAATTTGCTCGCACACCTGTACGAGCTGCCTATGCAAATTACATTCCATCGGGGCACAGCCCCGGACCCAACATAAGTATGCATTCATTAATGATACAAACAACATTTGTCTGCTATACAATCGTACCGCAGACAAATAATAGTCTGTCCTATAATCTCACATATTATTTCGTCTGTCATCCCTCTTGCTTTCCAATACACACAAATAACACAATAATACACTTCAATTATTGTGGAATAGCCTGACAACGACTAGAATTCAAAGAACGGGAGCAAAAGAGAACAGAAGAGAAATAAGCAATCTAAATTTAAGTCATGCCAAATAGACTCCTAGTTAAATATATTTTAACATTGTTGAATAATAATGGCATTTCTATAGCGCCGTCTATCGAGAAATCCTATTCTGAGGCGCATTAATTATTACCCCGGCCTTACTCTTGCTGCCGTATATTACAGAGCCTCCAGCATCTCCAGGAACTAATTCATGCAAGGTATCCATTTACTTCACCTGGGTGTACTATAATGAAATCTGAAAGTTAGTACCCAACTGACAAACGAGTCCAATTTGGACTAAAACCACAAGCTTGCTCGTTTAAACTTGTTACCTTGTTTGAATACAACCGATTCTAAAGTCTTAGCATATGTTTCAGGAACTTGCCTTTCCCACTTAATACATATGCGTACAGAACACTGTCATTGAATAATTTGATTCATAACCATGACATTCTAGATCCGAAACGTTCTCTTTCAAGAAAAAGTTGAAATTCGAACAAAAACTCGTTATATTCAAATATGAACAGGCAAACCTGTGTACGAGACAAGAACTCGTTTTCTTTTGCCCTTTTTTTGATAATTTTTAAAATCATGTCCGTAAGGTGAAAACACCATCCATGCTAATAACATGTCATTAAATTCAATTGACACAACTCTTTGTTCCGGCAACACTTCGTTGGTGGTAAATAAAACAGCGACAACAAGAACGAGTGTTAAATCTGCACAAAACATATTCATCTATAAGACAAAGAGAAACGATACATGTATGTATAAATCTACTGCTGTTACAAATCCTCACGAATAATTGAAGATTCCTTGTAAAATAAAAACACGAATTTCACTACCTACGTATATTTGCGGTCTTCTTTAAACCAGCTCTGTGGAAAAATATCTTTTGTAATTTCTCCCAATCAAAGCTTATGGAATAAATTTTATCACTTACATCCAAATGAATATCATTCATTTTGCGTACCTACGTTCACTTGCAGGTCAATCCAATTTTCGCCCAAGGCACAAACATGTTCTGAGAATGAACAAAGCAAAAATTATGCTTATCTTATATTTATTTAGCTGCACGACACTCTGTGCTATTTCTCAAATCTAACAGAAAAAGCCCTTTTCACAATTTCAAAGACTTAACGACCAATAATTTGTACTCCAAACTATCGTCAACATTGCCATCTTTTGACTTCTCACTGCTCCTTCGCCCGTGCCTCTTCCAAAGCCTATTTGACACGGAAGCTCTGGCCTCGGCGGTAGCCCCTCGGCCCCCTCCTGCTCTGAGGGAGTAGGCCCAAATTAAACTAGCCTCTTCCACGCATACCTTCCACAAACGAGCAACAACTGCCTCATATGCACTGGTATAACTTGACTGTTTGCTTTCTATGACAAACTCTTATTACCTTTGTTCCAATAAACTGGTCTGAATTGAATTTGTCAGATTCCTTGGAAATACCTTCCTTTGCCACATATGTTTCTACTGGACAATTAAGTACTTCATTAACTATTACTCATCAAGATGGTATTGCGCCTGCGATACTGATCTGACTTTCACTTCTCCGCCAACATATTACGGATAAAAAAGAGCTTTCAAACACAATGTCAGAAACGAGAATATAAACGAGATCTCTTAAACATTCAAACATCATCGCAACCTCCGTACTTATTGCATAAATCACTGAAAAAAACACTGCGTCCTTCTTGACGACGAGTCTTGGACATCCCTTCTCCCCTTTGCTTCGGCTCCGAAGATTGTCAAGCCGTGACGATAAGATTCTCAGATCAAACCTTCGCTTTGTCCACCGCACCATGTATGGCCTTCTTGACTCCTAAACCTGGAGAGTGTAAATAAAAATAACATGGTACAACTAAAAGTCTTCAATGCGACAAGCATAAATCTGCTTCGAGGGCTTCCAAAATTTCAGTTTTGGCCCTGCATCCTCCTCACCAGAGGGCAATATTTCAAATTCTTCAATAAAATGAATAGAACTCATCACCATCCCAAATCATGGGCCCAAATGAAGCAGACTTCAAATATGGGACTATATCAGTGAGCCCTTGCTTTTAATATCCGGCACCAATTTATCAACAGTTTTGGCAATGAATCGGGGTGGTGGTACCTACCCACCAATCGATATCTCATTCTCAACTCTAAGAAAAAACATCAATACAACTTTTCCCATTACACCATCTGGAATTAAACTTCCTACTTTTGGTATTATAATGACAAACAATAATTATTCTGTCAAACACATGAGTCCCCCACTTCTGATCAAGCCTATGTTACAAGCCTCAGTTTACATATGCCAGTCGTCACTGTCTGACGCCCTACTCAATCTATCAACCTGTCTGTTCTCACGTCTAGATATCCAAGCCGGATACATTTTTACATTGTTTTCCTCACAAACAATTCGTATTTCCAAAGCCTTTTCTTGGCAGGCGGAGTTACCACTCCATTTTATTACGATATCCACAACATTCTTGTTGTCCGTGTACCAGCGTACACTTCGCCCTTCCAGGCGATGCTCGAACAATACTTGCCGTTCTCACGACGGCTTCGAGCACTCTCCACGAGGAGCTTTGAATCTTCTCAGACTCGGACCTAACTCCCATGAGTTCTGTGTTACTATTTAACTTGTCTACATTTTCCCTGCAAAAAACCGAACCCTGCCAGCATATCTCATGTTTACCGAGATAGGAGCATTCCAACTCTTTCTGTTCACACACTTGAACAACTCCCTTGTCTTTAATAGACCAGTTCACGGTTATCCACGGATCCTCAAAAAATGAAGAGTTCCCACTTAGTACACTTTGAAATAATCACTCCAATAGCGATGGAGGTACTATATAAATAGCCTTTGTGTCCCCTTTTCAAAGAATTCTTCCACCTGTGTATCGTGGAGTGCACTGCTTGTGCATAACATGAATAATGATGACATCACTTTCATGAACACTATCCAGTATTTTGTATCCGTGTATTTCACACTTTGGTCTGCAATGACCTTTATCTACTCATGCTCAGACTGCAGCTATGAATTGACACACCGATTATCCAAACACGATGTGCATTGACACTATCTTTCCAACTACCTTCGCTAGAGACCTAACGAGCCAAAAAAAATACCAGACCTTCGATCTTTAGAAATTATAGTGGAAATAGAAACCTTAAAATCGGTTAAAGCGTTTCTTTGCGATTCGCACTCGTTCGTTCAGAAAATCCCAATTTAGTCCTAGCCAGGAAGTATCGCCCACTGACATTTTTCTTCAGCAAGAAGAAGACCTAGACCTCAGGTTCCTTTAGCACTGAGACACGTAGAGAAACAGCCCCTTTCCTGCTGTCATGCCCTGCAATTCCGTGTTCAAGAAACATGATTGCATTATGACCATGACCACGCCAATAACTTGACAACAAATCTCATCACTTTTAATGGTGAACACATACCCCGAGGTAGAAATGCCTAAAAGTAAAACGTTGAAAACGTGATACCTTATTTCACCGAAACCCCAGGCAAAGCCTAACATATGGCTTTCCACATTGACCATACCAATGTGAAGGTATTAATGCCAACTTTAGGCCGAACGTGAACACATAGTCACCCTTTTTATCTTTCACAATTAAACATCTTCATGTTTCTCTTTGTATTAATTGAGATTGATGCTCCTTCAATCTCGAACTTATCTGCACTGTCCTTTGTAATCGGACACAGAATTTATTACAAGAAGTCTCTCTTCAACTTCGTTAATTCATTTTCTACTCTATTAATACCCAAATGAGATGTAAAGGGAACTCGTACCCTTGAGCTACTATCACAGACGTATCTATCAGCAATTTTCTTTTTTCTCCCCGAAAACAATTTCCTTCTTCTCTCGTAGTCTCCCTACAGGAAATGGTATATGCCAGCTACGAAACTCGTTTCACACTCCAATGCACGGTGATCTTTTCTTTCCTTCAACCTCCTCCTCTTATTCAGTTATACAATCCTTCTCTACCAATTTACCCATCTCTCTCTCGACATATTTCGAATGGTCTTTGGCAGAAAGATTATTATTAATATTATTATTAATTAATCCCTAAAGGAGTTGAATGTAAGAGTAATTTGTACCCTTGTTCGATTATATCAGACATAATTATCAGCATGTATATATATATCAATACATTTTCCAACATTCCTTCTTAATTTTCTCGTAGTCTCCTACAGGAGGTGCCATTTTGACAGTTACGAAACTCATTTAACACACCGTTTTAGTACATGGAGAATCTTTCCTTTTCGTATTACCTATAGTCTTCTTCTTTACCAATTTACCAGTCTCTCTCTCGAGACAAACCTTTCCAGAAAGATTATTGGGTAAATTAACCCCTATAAACGGGTGAATGTAAGGACAATTTTACTTAGCTCTGTATTGTAAAGAAGATAAATGAAGACCTCTCTGTCGTCAACTCTCCAATGCCCTGCTTTTCCACACAAAAAAAACCACGATCCCGGCTTTCTGATTGCTATTAATATAGCTGCTGAAAAAACTTCTTAGAAGTCAACGAATCGGGCTGGCCTGGCAGCCCCGTTTGGTTGTCTCGCATGTCCGCGTTCACGAGATCGACAACCTCGGTCGGCTCCACGGTAGTTGTCTCGTTGAAAGCTCAAGCTAGAATGATTCAATTACATACTAATTCATGCCACGCCCTGGTCTCCGTGGCAGAATTTGCTCGCACACCTGTACGAGCTGCCTATGCAAATTACATTCCATCGGGGCACAGCCCCGGACCCAACATAAGTATGCATTCATTAACGATACAAACAACATTTGTCTGCTATACAATCGTACCGCAGACAAATAATATAATCATGCTGTGATTTCCTAGGTATGTCATGCACATGATGCACTAATACATGTATGCGTGGAATTACTTTGCAGTGTCATACCACAGGAGAAACCAAAGGCGCTTGTGATCCCTCTCATCAAGAGAAATGAATGGCAGACAAAAAAGGGCAGTGAACAGGATGACGGTGAAAAGAAGAAACGACCAGCAGATACTTCAGAGAAAGATGCTGAGCAGAGATCGAAAAAGAAGAAAGATGACAGAAAGCCAAGTTCTTCTGCCGATTCTCTCGAAAGTGAGGCAGTGAAAGAAATTATGGAAGGTGGGTATCTTAAATTCAGGTCGTGAAATACAATGACATGTAGAGCCACACTCAAGACACAAGGGCTGCGTCTCACGAAATCGTCAAAAGTACAAGTTGAGCGACATCCCATTGAAATGCGTGTAAGAAATTTAACACGCATTTCAATGGGATGTTGCTCAAATTGTACTTATGATGGTTTCGTGAGACACAACCAAGATTGACAAGAAATGTACTTCTTAAAAAATCATTTATTTTAATTTTCTTCAGTGAGCAGAACTGGAATATTTTTCAGAAGATAGGCTAAGTAGTACCAAATGGTACATTCACACTACTTGTATGAGTATTAGACTTTTAGATGCACCAACAATTACAAGCAATTTGTGTGTCTTTAGAGCACAAATGATATGCTGATATTGACAAGTCTTACCTCATTGCACTTTGTTATTACATATTGATTTTGTTTGCATTATATCTTCTTTAGGGTTATGGCAAAACAAATTCTTGAATTAGGACATTTATTTCTACTCCTACAATGAAGCAAATTGCCTCCTAGGAGATGCATGTTATTGCATTGTGATGGAATTTTCTTATATGTTATAACTCGTCTCTTTGCTGTATTCATTCACCAGATGTATCCAGGTACAGTGAGAAATGGGATGATAGAGGTACAGAGGACCTTAATCTAACCATTCCACTACTCATGCAGAACAAGGTACCAGATGGTTTTGAGACAGATGATAGGTTAGATGTTTCCATCAGGCCTGACACAGTAAGTTGCCATTCACAATTTCTCATCAAAAATCAGAAGGAGGGCGAAACTAAAATATGCATTGACGATACTGAAGTCTGATATTGTGTCATTCTTACTTGCTATGCTATGATTTGGAACCAATTTGTTCAAGTTGTATTTCTTTCAGCGGCTAGATGCAATAATGATGTGCAAAGTCAGATAATCTTGATTAGGTCTTATTCATCTCATTTCACTTTAAAGTTTGATATTGTGTTATTCTAAATTAATATTTGAAAAAAAGTTCTAACTTTCGTGTCAATTTTTGTCATTGGTTTTAGTTGTATCACTCTAAATGGCAGGATCTAAGAAAAAATGTTCTAATGTTGATAATAATAAAATTTGACTTACCTAACTCATTCCCTGTTTCTCTTATATTTCAGGCTAATGAGGCTAATTATGAAGAAGTTCCAATTGAACAGTTTGGCATGGCAATGCTTCGTGGAATGGGGTGGAAGGAAGGTGAAGGGATTGGAAAGGGGCTGAAGAAGTAAGTTGAAAATAACAGTTGTGTTATCAATTCAAACAATACCTAGCCACTAAAAAAGAAGAACTACATGACTAAGTATACAAAAGCCGAAAACATGATGATACCATTCTTCTTCTTTTTTATAATATAGGTAAAAGTAACCAACTATAAAAATACGTTTGTCAAATCTAATCATGCATTTTGTTCCCCAAGCCTCAATATATGAATTATTATACTAATGATCATACTCCATTCTTTTATTGTAGATATAGTATTTAATTATAACATCTCTATGCACTTCAAGAAGGGCTTTGTAGATTATTACCCCACTTTGATTTTGAAACATCATGGCAAGTCCACAATATTTTGTCTCATACGTTACTGACCACATCTCACACTGGTAACTTGATTTATTTCAAAACTCATCAAATACTTTGCAAAGTATGGGACACCAAATGACCAAATGCCTTGGACTTACCCATTAGCAATCTGAGTGTATACAGACAACAAAGAGAGTAATTTCTACCTGTTTTGTTCTTCAGAGTTGTGGAACCTATTGAAGTGACCTTGCGACCTAAAGGTCAGGGCCTCGGTGCAGACAGACGACCTGGAGATGCATTGGATGCGAAAAGGAAGAGGAGGAGAAAACCTGGAGAACCCGCTGTGAAGGCAGAGGAAGAGGAACCGAAAGGATTTGCAAAGGGTGCTTATCTGCTGGTGTGCAGTGGGCCACACAAGAATCTCTATGGCATGGTACAAAACAATTTTTTTAACCAATTTTGTTCAAGAATCAATTCACTTTATTCAATTCAATTCCATCTTTTTATAAAAACATTTGTACAACACTTAAACTAAAGATATATGTCCATTGCAGTTTCGTACTATTTTATGATTAGGTTTCACATACCAGTAGTTAATTGCATATTGCATTTCCATTAACTTCGATATAAGAAACACAAAACCATAAATTCTTGTTATATGTAGTTTTTGTTGTGTTTGATTGGGTACCATAGGCTACATAATAGTATTGGTTAGTTCTGAGATGACTTATGTTGTGTCTACCAGAACTCAAGATTACATTCACTGAAAATATCAGCACTAGGATTCTTGTTTTGTATCAAGTTCATTTCTTCAAATGAAAGATATGTTGCTGTGAGGTTACACTCTGGCTAATCTTGCATCTTGGAACAGTCAGGACTGATTTTGATCCATCCATTTAATGGGTTGCAGATGGCTAACACTACTTTCAACATTAATGCAGTACTCTCTATTTGTATTTGTAATCCTAGATAGAGGGTGTGGATGAGGATAATTCACGGGTAGTCATCAAGTTTGCCTTGAACAACCAATCAGCAACACTCAGCCAGTTTGCAGTACAGCTGGTTTCAAAAGAGGATTACAAAAGATACTCCAAAGATCTTGGTAAGTTGAGTAGGAAGGATTGTGAATAAAAGGATGGGGGACATTATAAATCCTGAAACTGTTTGTATAGAATTTAATCCTATTATGAAATATGAATGAAGTATTTGTTTCTGATTATCAGATTCATTTTGGAGAGGGGGCATTTATTGAGTAGATGGTTTCGACTAAATTTATTGAACAATTTTAAACTGGAAAGATATGAGAATTCAAAAAGTTCACACTATCTGTATGAATAGACAAATCTTTTTTCCCATTTAAAAGCATTGTCTTTCTATCATAATTCCCTGGTATTCTTTTGAAATTTATTTTTTACTGTGAATAGAAAATTTCATGAAAAAACTAGTTATCAATCTTATCAGCCATATATTACAAGATATTACAAGGTACTTATCAGGATATCCATCAAATTAGGAAAAGAAATTGACAGATGACACATCAAAATGTTATCAGCACTGTGATGCCTTACCTTTGAGAGAGTAAATTGAAACAAAGAACTATCATGCATGTCACCTGTGATGACAAACGATGAGATGATTTTTCCATGATTTGAAAAACATCCTTATTTCTCATTAGTTTAAGTCTGAGGTGATGTGCAGTCTCTAATTAGAATTGGTAATTTATAAACAAATAATATATTAAAGAAAATTTTATTTTTAAACGCTATTTGAAGAAGAAAATAGATTATTAACTTTATAGGACTCAACGTTTATAAGAAGTTTCTGATTGAGAGAAATAATTGGTACCAAGAATTTCAGAGTTTTTAGACTGCTGATTTGTCCTTTGAAAGTATATCAAGCTCTGCTGATACAGTAATGCAATTTTTTAATGTATTGTTTGTTTAGTTTTTGGTGAGATTGCAGAACATACTCTTGTTCACTTTATGCACAATGATTTCATCTTTGATTTTTTTTTTTAATCATAGGGAAGTTTAGTCGAGGTCATGATGAATTGAAGAAGAGAGAGGAAGACAAATCACAGGATGGCAGTGACTCAGATAGGAAGAAACACAAACACAGAGATGACAAAGAAAGGACTGGTGATAGTAGTAGACATGACAAACATTCAAGAGACAAAAGAAAAGAGGATGAAGACAGGACAGAGAAGCATTCTAAACGGGACAGATATGATGATAGGGAAAGAGACCAAAATGGTGAGCGACAAAGAGACAGACATGGTCGTTCAAGAGACGATAGAGGGAGAGATGATGAGGATAATGTGAGATCAAGGAGTAAGGATGATCGCCATCGGCATAGAGATGATGATAGGAGAGATTCCAGTAGGAGGAAAGAGGAGAGAGAAGATAGATCTACTAAGCATCATTCAGATAATGATAAGCATTCTAGGTAGGTATTTAAGTTTGAAGATGATTCATTTAGATTTATTTGAATTAAAGCTCTGTATGCCTCCATCCATCGAAGGTGGTGCTGGAGGCAATTGTGTTTTCTGGTTTTTCGTCCGTCTGTACATTCGTCTCTCTTTCTTGTTATCCCGATTTCTCAAATACCACTTGAGGTATGAATTTTTAACTTGTTGATAGTGTGAATCACCATATGAAGACAATCTCATTAGATTTGGAGTAAGTAGTTCAAAGTTCATAGAGGTCAATATATGAAATTAGCCTCGTTATAAGCGATATCTCAAGAACTACTGTACGTATGAGCTTCAAACCTGGTAAATATGTCAAAGGTCATAAAGGTCAATTTCCATTAATTCTCAGGGTTATAGCCTTGTTATCACAATGTCTCAAGTACCATTTGAGCCATGAACTTCAAACTTGGTGCTCACATCACCATAGTGAGACAAAGTGATACAATTTCAGGAAAAGTAGGTCAAATATCAAAGGTCAGCAAGTCAATTTCCGTGAAATTTGAGTTTTTTTTAACCTTAGTATTACCAAATCAATGACTATTCTTAGCCATTTCAGCAGAGAGCATAACATCTCTAACTAGTATGCATCACTGTGAGGGGACAAGTGATTAGATGTTGGATTGTCAGGTCAAAGGTCACAGGTAATAAAGATCAATTGACATATAAGTATAGACTTTTTGCACGCATTGTGATATTTGAAGAATTATTCAAGCCAGGATCTTAACTGACTTTATCCAGAGGCACATTTGAGATGCAGCTGCATTTGTCTTGTTTCTTTATGATTTTAATTCATAATTCAAATTATATAAATTATGATTAGTTCAATGTGAACATTTTTTTCTTTTTTTAATTTTTTAATTTTTTTTTTTATTAGTTGTCACACATTGCTACAAAAAAATAATAAGTCATGATGATGTAAGATATTATTAGTTATTTCTGTATCAGAAATATAGAAGTTACTAGCTTTCACATATTACTAGAATTTTCTATTCTTTTCATTTGAACAGTCAACACTTTAATTTACAAAGATATGGGCCTCAGCCCTGACAAGAGATTGATCCACATTGCAATTTCTGTCTGTCTCCCTCTCTCTAAGTGCCATATCGATTGACTTTGGCGTCGTAATTGGCGATCATGCTGTTCCACGACCCTCAGTTACTAGCCTTATCTATTAGCACCACTCCCAGCTTTTTCACTCTTCTCTCTTCCAACAATTTCTGCAGACTGTCCATCCAAAGTATCCTCCTTCTTCCCATACTCCTCCTTCCCACAATTTCTGTACCTCTGAGAAAAAATGGATACCTGTTCATGGTATCAAAAGTCATTGTGGCTCTCCATATGCCCTTATAGTGACCATATAGTAGGAATATTCACAAGAGCATTAATATGGTATTGCATGTTCCAGAAGACTTGTATAATTATGTAGTGTAGTGTGATGCTGACTTCTGTATTTTGTTATGCCTCCGCCACCGAAGGTGGTGCCGGAGGCATCATGTTTTCGGGTTGTCCGTCCGTACGTCCCGTTTGACCGTTATCACAATATCTCAAGAACCATTTAAGATTTAAACTTAAGACTCGGGAATAGTATTTATCACCATAGGAAGACGATCTGATTAGATTTTGGAGTACGTAGGTCAAAGGTCACAGGTCACAGAGGTCAACTTATGAAATTCCTTGTATTGAGTTTGTTAGCGCGATATCTCAAGAACCATTTGAGATTTAAACTTCAAACTTAAGGATAGTATGTATCACCATAGGAAGACGATCTGATTAGATTTTGGAGCACGTATGTCAAAGGTCAAGGGTCACAGAGGTCAACTTATGAAATTCCATACATTGAGATTGTTATCATGATATCTCAAGAACCACTGGAGATTTAAACTTCAAACTTAGTGATAGTGTGTATCACTATAGGAAAACAATCTGATTACATTTTGGGTCACGAGGTCAAAGGTCAAAGGTCACAGGGCTCATTATGTATGCAAAAACAGCTTGTGATCGCGTTATCTGAACAACCGATTGATGGATTCCTGCCAAACTTTGGTCATGTAAGTATCTTGCAGAGCTGATGAACTGATTAGATTTTGGGGTCACGAGGTCAAAGGTCAAAGGTCACAGGGCTCATTATGTATGCAAAAACAGCTTGTGATCGCGTTATCTGAAGAACCGATTGATGGATTCCTGCCAAACTTTGGTCATGTATGTATCTTGCAAAGCCAATGAACTGATTAGATTTTGGGGTCACGAGGTCAAAGGTCACAGCGCACATTGTGTATGCAAAAACAGCTCGTGATCGCCTTATCTCAAGAACCGATTGATGGATTCCTGCCAAACTTAGGTCATGTATGTTACTTGCAGAGCTGATGAACTGATTAGATTTTGGGGTCATGAGGTAAAGGTCAAGGTCATGCGGCTCATTATGTATTCAAAAATAGCTTGTGATCGTATTATCATTAGAACAGATTGATGGATTCCTGCCAAACTTAGATCATTTATGTATCTTGCAGAGCCAATGAATGGTTCATAAGATCAAAGGTCATGGGCTCATTATGTATGCAAAAATAGCTTGTGGACGCATTCTCATTAGAACTGACAGATGGATTACTATTTAACTCAGGAAATCTTGCAGAGCCAATGAACTGAGTAGATTTTAGGGTCATGAGGTCAAAGATCAAAGGGTCATATATGTATATGAGAAATTGCTTGTAATCACGATATTCTGAGAACATGTTAATGGATTACAATTGAACTTGAATTTGAAAAATTTCTTCCGTTTCGGTTTGTAAAATTGCTCTATGACGGAGGCATCATTTTCGACTGCGCGCAGTCGAATTCCATCTAGTTTTATTCTCTTTTAAGTTCTTTTCAGTACATTGTATAATATTTAAGGGTTTATGATCTGATAGTGTCCTGCCTTGAAAAGCATCTGCCTACGCAGTTCCCCTCCTCACTTTCTTTTCATCTGTTTTTGGAATCTGCTGTATTGTAATGTTCATTTTTTCTGCAACTGTATTTCAATTTCAATTTCATTTTATTCGTTTCCATTTTCAATAAAAACAATACAAAGATATATACAATGATAAGCATTTGCAATTTATAAGAAAATGAAAATAGGGAACTAAAAAATAAGGCCAAGTGGCCTTGTGGAGGCATAGTTCCCCGAACAGTAGTTAAGAGATTTACATATACAAACAAAACTAAAAAAGAAACATACATGACAAAACATGACAGGGACATCGTTCATGGCAGGTATAATTGTTCATAGAGTTTGTTATTTTCATCTTTTATAATAGAAAACCAAATTCAAACTTGGATGGAATTATAGCTCTTTTAAAATTCATCGATCAGTAGTTTGAAACACTGCACACCCAGATAACATTATTTTATTTGTAATTGGGATGATTTACAAAACATTCAAGAAGGTACCACACATGATCTAATGATACTTCCTCCCTAAACCACAGGTCAAGTTCTGAGAAGACCACGTACTGGTTGCGTCCTGATTTGCGAGTGCGCTTCATTGATGCGACCTACAAGAAGGGCAGGTATTACAATGTCAAGGTCAAGGTCATTGATGTCATCACCAGAGATACCTGCACATGTCAGACGGATGATGGCGGACTCATCGAAGGTAATTTATGAAAATGTGCAACCCTTGTTGTACATGTACAGTATGTTAGATGCTGTTTGTAAGTATCGGCTTGCATGGTGATGTAGATATACAGTAGGCTTGCGGATGCACCATGTGAGAGAGAGGGAGGATTGAGGAGTCCTGAAAAGTAGGATTACCGACAGTCCTTTTCAGGACTCCTCAATCCTCCCTCTCTCTCACATGGTGTACCCGCGAGCCTACTGTATATGTACAGTATGTTGTTGGAGGCTCTCATTATAGGCAACGTTTAACAATGTTAAATCTGAGATGCATGGCCCTACGTGTTATCAGTGTCTGTGATATGGTGTAATATTGAAACCCTTAAAAAATTACACTTCAAAATGATCATGAATTGCCTCAAAAAAGTAAAAAATCTTTAGGTGATTACCATACTCATTTTCCCCAATAGAATGTAGTGTTATGAAAACCATTAGAAAAACGAAAAATCCCCAAAATTTTGATTTCCAATCATAAATATCTTGATAATCAGACAGGCAGGGTTGGGCGGTAAATACCGGTGGCGGTAAATACCGGCGGTAAATACCGGCGGTAAATACCGGTAAATACTGTCCGGTAAATAAGATGCGCGTCCAGTAAATATGTAAAAAATGGGAAATATGATTTTAATTCTCTGTTTATTAATAATTTTACTTGTTTTTAGCTTCATAACTGAAAATATTGTTCTGAAATAATTAGCAGCACAATACTTATGGTAGGAACACACAAACAGATTTATAAAATCCTCACTGCATACAAAATTGTACACACCCAAACAAATGGCATTTTGTTCATATGCTAATTAATAGGTATTCATGAATATGGTAATTAGCAACTGGGAGGCAAAACCTTCATACAAGTTACTTTTATTGTAAAGTTTAAGATATTTGAATAAAATCAGTGAAAATTTGAACAAAATCGGGCAAGGAATAAAGAAGTTAAAGCTTTTTGAAATGACTAGTCACTAGAGGGCGATATTCAATTTGATGACATCATTTGTGGACAACTCTCCATGCCTTTTGTACATCAAATTTCATGTTTTCCTTCTTTCTTGTGATTGAGATAATAGAATGCAAAATGATATTCTACTTCACATGTTATGAAATCCGATCAAGAACACAAATAAATAGGAAAAAAACGAAAGACTTGTGAAATTTGATGTACAAAAGGCATGGAGAGTTGTCCACAAATGATGTCATCAAATTGAAAATCTTTTTCCTGTATTTTTTTCCAGCATTACATAAGTACAGACATAGAAAAACACACGAACAAACACACACACACACACACAGAAATAGTACACACAAGAGCAGCCATACTCACCACCATTGTTATTATGTTCAAAATTGGACAATCCCTATGAACAAGTGAGTTGAAAAATATATTTCCCGGTAAAAAGTGGTAAATACTGGTAAATACCGCCTATTTCCCGGCGTCCGGGAAATAAGCCTCCGAAGCGGGAAATATGCCAACCCTGCAGACAGGCGATCTGCTTGTAAAAGTCATGGCGATTCCTGACTGACCTAAAGGTTTATAATTATGATTGCAGCATGAGCTAAATCCTGGATTTTTTTTCAAAATCTGAGGCAATGTTACCAAGTCACTTTAAAGGGATCCGGTAACTTTGTCTTAGATCCTTTAGAAAATAATCCTTGATTTAGCTCATGCTGCAATGATAATTATAAACCTTTAGGTCAGTCAGGAACTCCATGACTTTTACAAGCCGATCGCCTGTCTGATTATCAAGAAGATATTAATGATTGGAATTACAAATTTTGAAAACCGTTCGCTGAACGGTTTTCATAACACTACAGTCTATTGGGGAAAACGAGTATGGTAAAACCGGTCGCTCAAAGATTTTTACTTTTTTGAGGCACTTCTTGATCATTTTGAAGCGCGATTTTTTTAAGGGCTTCAATATTACACCATATCATGGACACTGGTAACACATAGGGCCGTGTATCTCAGATTTAACATTGTTAAACGATGCCTTTAAAGAGGTCCTGGGTTTGATGCTTGCTCGATGCTTACGTCCAAGAACAAATGTTTAACCCATATTTGTCCCTCTTGACACAAGTGGAAACCTGGCAATGCTGGGGAAACCATCCCAGAGCTTTCAGAGAGAGCAATATTAAACTGATGAGGCTGCCCTGTGTAAACAGATAGATGCTGTGTTTCCCAAGATATACATTGTATGTAGTTACATATATGTATTCAAATTTGGGGCAGGTCTACTTTTTCTGTATTATTTTTTTCATAAACTCATGTAATCCTGAATCAAATGACTTTAGTCTGAATTTCAATGAACACTGGGTAGTGAACACATTTTTTTTTTTTTTTTTTGGCCCTCGAAAATTTGCACCCCCCCCCCCCTTGAGCGCCAGGGAGGGGGGCCCATCCCCCCCAAAAAGCTAAAGTCATGTTTTTTTACACATTTTTTCCCCAGGGGGGGGGGGGGCCTCCCCCTGGATCCGCCACTGGTTAGTACCACTACCATTTTTAATTCATTCATTCTACCATTTCCTTCACAGATGTCCACCAATCTATGCTAGAGACTCTCATACCCAAGACAGATCCTGCATACATCATGGTAGTCAATGGGAAATACAAAGGCCAGGTCTGTACTTTTTAATTTTCCTTTCATAATCATTTCTTTCCATAAATTTCTACTCCAAAGTGGATCATAATTTTTGTTTCATTTCTTTCATGTGTTCCATTTTCATGGTATTTACTATGTTCCTAACCCGTTATTTTATGCCATAAGAAGGAAGTCCAATTTGAACATGACCATGATTGGCTTTGTTGCTGTCTTAACAGCACAGCTGAAGATAAATCATCATATGAAGGAATTAACCTGTAAAGATTGGTGCCTTGTTTAAAATTTTCATCATTTAAATTGAGAATGTTAAAGATAAAGACCAGTTATGGTCATGCGATTGCATTGTGAAAGAAACGTTGTGGAATCGATCAGAAAAGGTCGATCATCTAGCATATAAGTATTGATGTGTACTGCAAGGTTCTGGAATCATCAAAGTGGTAAGAAATTTGGCCCAGTCTTCGTAAAGTTACAAGCACTATACACAGAAAGATGAATATGGGACTACGCTCACACACCAATAGATAAACTAATTTACCAAATATATCAATAAGTAGGCGGTTTCCCGGCAAATTTTTTATCATCATGTATTAGTCAAAACATATTCTTTCACATGATTGGTAATAAGAGCTTCCATTTCATTTTTTGAAATTGGGGCGTTTCCAATTCTGGTCTTTACCTTTAAGATTATATGCTACAATGGATTAGGTAGATTCTTCCAGGGTATATCCTTTGCATCTGTACAATGTAAAATAACATACAAATGATTCATGTGCATGAGTTCATTATACTATCTATCCGCACGCGCACTCGAGTTGAGGCCGTTGTGTATCACGGCTGAGTGCGATAGATACACACAGCATCAACGAGGGCGGATAGAAAGTATAATGAACGGATGAAAACATGCATCATTTGTTTTATACAACGAAACTCCTAGATCCTTGTTATTTGATGTAATAATATTTCATTCCAGATTGTTTCGTGACAGTATATTGCTGACAAATAAATCTCAAGTTTAATAGGCTTAATTTAGTGCGCACACATAGATAAGCGCACTTACCTCTATACGCGTTTACGCATAGTGCTGCACAAGAATAGGCCCACACGCAGTATAAGCGCCCTAACCTCTACATGCACTACTGCGCATCATGTATGCACACACAAAAAGCGTGCAATAGTCCTGGAAACTATTGCACGCTTTCATGAAAAAACGTGCAATAGTCTTAGTAAATGAATCTCACGTGACTGCGCATGACCAATCATTTGATTAGGTTCTGGGAGTGAGTTTTATAAATTGGTAATTGGCTAAAGGGAGAACAAAAATGGGATAGATGTATTACTTTTCTCACAGAATGTCATTCATTTAAGCAGTATTTTGTACGTGCAGAATGTGATAAAACTATAGAAGGATTTAGATGATTGTACTATATATGACGCATTCCTGTTTTTGTCTCGTATCTAATTAACGTTGAACACATCTTTTCTAATAATTGTTAATGCAGATCGGTACCGTACTCAAGAAGGACAAAGCGAAATGCCAGGCTGATGTACAACTGCTTAGAGAAAGAGAGAAGATCATCAAGATGGATTATGACATCATCTGTGAATTTGCTGGAAATTTACATGATGAGGAGGATTACTGAATTCAATTGAATGATACATGAGATGTGTGCATTTGTGGGGGTACATCCTAATCACAAAATTTAATTTGATTAATTTATTTACCAGGTAATATTGTCCTCAAATAATGGAAATACCTTCAAAATTATTGATTCGCATTTGGGATTTCTTGAATGCAGACATGTATTACGGTCAATGTATGACTGCTACAAAGAGTTCTTGCTCTCCTATGGAAGATAATTGTACCGAGTGTTAAGTCTTCATCAGATAACGGATTTGAAATGATCAGTGAAATGCAGACGTATGTTTATCACATTAAAGCTCATGTACTGTTTTGGTATCAAAAAGGATATTGGAAAGAGACTTTTAGAACATGGTCTCATGTTGTTCTTGTTGTAAAGCGGGACTGCACTACTTGAAGCTATCGCTACCCTCTATAATGCATAAGCGGTACCTGTTGGTCCCCCATGGTCCCCTTTTTTGTTATGTTAATTGAGAGCTGATTTGATGAGATAACTACCTCACCTGCCAGTGACGACACAGAAAGGTCTAATCCATCCTGGCCAAACTAGTGCAGATAGGCTTTAAACGATACTTGTACAAGATAATTTGGTCTTTTATCCACGTTTTCCAGTGAATTTTATTGTAAATATGATCTGCAAGGAATGCTAGGTAATAACGGCTATAAACTTCCCTACGCTTGAACTCTTCCAGCCTGATGGCTCCCCACACAGTGACACATGGCACACAATAATCTTGGTGCTTCGTCTTTAGATAGGGTGTGTCCCATATGTTTTATATGTGTTGTCTGAATCTACATCCCACCTGAGGTATATGGATTATTTTGACCTTCTATTCTTTTAAGATTGCACGTAAGGAGGAAAACAAAACCTCTACAGTAGCTTAATATTGCTAGTATCTTGTAATTTATCATCTAAAATAAAAGAATTTTTTTGTAGGGCACTTTCCAAAACTATACTTGACAAGTTGACCTTTTAATAATACAAACAATATGAAGATTAACCTACCCCCTGCCCCACAAAAGTGCCCACACACACACAAGTTTTGATATAAGCCAAGCTTGCTTATAATCACTGTTGTTATTTATATGATGCACAAGTATGCCTGTAACTGTGTTCTATGTATATTTTTATGAACTTTGGATTTCAAGACATCGGGACATTGAGATAACCTTTCATGACGCTACAGTCTCAAAAAACGTTATTTGATTTTACATAAAACATATTTGATTCATGTTTAATCTTAGTAGCAAGTCTATTTGGGCAAGTAAAATATATTGTCTTGTTAATGATACCCTGCAAACTTTTTAGAGAATAAATTTGTATAAAATTATAATTTTTAGCTTTTGTCAATCTGCTTT
Organism: Strongylocentrotus purpuratus; assembly: GCF_000002235.5. Taxonomy (NCBI): domain Eukaryota; kingdom Metazoa; phylum Echinodermata; class Echinoidea; order Camarodonta; family Strongylocentrotidae; genus Strongylocentrotus; species Strongylocentrotus purpuratus. Next base: position 44,576,925 of record NW_022145612.1, on the reverse strand, counting down.
TGTTTTGTAATATGCTGTGTCTGTTAAGAGAGTTGATAATTATCAAATTATATATTCTTTCACCATTAAATAGTGGGCATAATTTTATTGAATATCATCACATCTTTAGGCAATTGTTATCATTTTCAGATTAGTGGCCGGACACACACCATGGAGATAGAAGTATGCAAGAGAGAGAGGGTTGGGATTAAGAGAGAGATAGATCAAGAGAGGGAGGGGTGAAGATCGATGGGTAGAGAGGGAGAGAGAGAGGGGGAGAGAGAGAGAGAGAGAAAGAGCGAGCAAGCAAGTGAACAAGATAGAGGAAATGAGAGAGAGAGAGAAGTGTGGAAGATAGAAATAGAGAGAGCAAAATTCATTCATCATCCATCAGAAGTAAAAAGCAAATATAAACAAGTAAATGATAAAGATGAAAGAAAGGAGGATTCATTGTGAAGCTGATACAGGAATGATGACATGCACATGTAAGATGTTGTGAACACATGTACAAAATTGATCAAATACCAAACTGCAAGATGACCGTCACTGAAAATTTATAATTATTCCATAACTGATGGACAAACTTGACAAATTGTATATTCTCCGTTTTTAATGGTCTAAAGATAATTGCAAGACACAAACAGTTAACACATATTATATACATGTAGATGCCTGGAAAACGATTGATATATGTTAAGCCACCTCAGAATTTGGGATAATCATATTTGCATCAAGACCAGAAGTCCATTGTTTGCAACTAATATTCGCCTTATTTTCATCATCAGTGGCACCAGGAATTAATCCTTATGATTGGTTCATGAACTTGTTGAGGGAGCATCTCAGTTTGAAAACTTAGTAGTCACTCAGATTGAAATCTGTCAATAATTTCTAGGTTGATCTTCATAAATGCATCGGCATCTATAAATCCATGAAACAATTTCACCAGTCCCCATGGTCCCACCCATTAAAAAAAAAAAATTAAAATTATTTGTTACCTTCCCCCGAAAAAACCCAAATGACCAATCTTTCACATGCCACTTTTGAGGCAGAGTTTGAGTAAAATCAAACGCCAAACCAATTAACCAACCCTCCCAAAGACAAGTGTTCAAAAAGCAAATTTTGGAATACGCGCCATGCATGCCACATACATGGATACACGGTGCTGGAAAGTAAACTGAAGGCAAGGTCAACGAACTTTTCGGGGTCGTGCATATGCATTGCTCTTTTAAAATAATCAGAATGATATCATTTTTAACCAAAAAAATAAGTTAATTAAGAAATAAATTTTAAAAATGTATCAAGATATAAAATGTTGCAAACTACTTCTGTGGTTTTATAATATTTGTCAAAAAGTGTCAGAGCAAGGACGCGACGTAATTCGGCCATTCCAAGCTGTGAAGAATACAGCTCGTCCCTTTAGAAACGTCGTTCATAAATTCGTCCTCAAAAGCTGCATTGTCAGTATGTTTCTTATCTTCTTTTTTTTTTTTACTTTCTTTTCTTTTTTTCCCCGTTATTTTCATTTTTTTCTCTAATAAAAGTAAAATAAGATCACCTTATAAGACGTGACTAACGCTGCACTGTAGAAAGAAAATACCATGACTCGTCCCCATCATCGAAAAACATTTTTGATTGGTCGATTTTATTTAGATCTAGGAAGAGTTGTCTAGGTTTTGGGTGTGAATGTCATTATTTGTGATATATGACGAAGACAGACTGAATCAATATTTAGCACAACGACGTGTAAGTAAGTCTTTACTGTTCTTTATAGAATATATTGATAACATTGAATTATAATGTAGTAGACTTTTGCTTTATATTTTCATTTACACTCATATTTTAATCACGCATGAAGCAGGGTGTGATTGAATGTGCACTAAAAATTTATTGTTTTTTGCCTTGGTCCCAGACGTTGAGTTTGAAGTAAGTCATAGTCTGTAAATCTAAGTGGTTTAAGTTGGAAGTGCAAGTGAAAGTCGGGATTCAAAGAGTGCTGGTATGGGGAATTATGTAATTTCGTGCAGCGGTTTGCTGTGAAACCTGTGAGAAAGTGTATATTATCATAATGTCTTTGTTTTTAGTAAAATAGACCTAGAGTCTAGATCTAGTCTAGATCTACTCCAAACAAAAAGATAAGAAAATTGACACGAAACAGTCAAATAATGATTTAATGTCTGACTTGTTGTAAATCATGACCATTAATTTGAACAATTGATGAAGATTTAGCTGATTTTTGGTATGGTTTAGTAGGGTATAACCACGCTGGAGTTACGGGTCAAAGTCTGGATATGAATTCTAAACTAGCGCCAAACTAACATTTGTCAGCGCTAGATCTACCTGTGAAACCTGTGAAAAAGTGTATATTGTCTTCGTTTTTAGGAAAAACACTCCAAACAAATTATTTAAGACAATTGACATGAACGGGTAAGAAAGATAAAGACTTTTAAATCATGACCATTAATTGAACAATTGTTTAGTTGATTTTTTGGTATGTTTTAGTAGGGTATCTCCACGCCTGGTTACGGGTCAAAGTCTGGATATGATTCTGAACTAGCGCCAAATATACATTTGTCGGTGCTAGCGCTAGTTCAGAAACTGACCAGTTTGGACCTGTCACTCCGGTGTGGAGAATTTTAAGTATAACATACCAAAAATCAACTTAATCTTCAACAATACACCCTTTCACATGGTTAAGGCCATTTTAATTAGTGCGTAAACATTGCGTCATCAATCTTTTTAGATGCACATGTATTGTTGCGTCACTGCCTGTGCTGTGTGCTGACATCATATTTACATGGGTACCATCTTAAATTACGAGTAAACAACTTTGTTTACTCGTAAATTAAAGTGGCACCCATGTCTGCGCATGCGCACTCTTGTAATCGTAAAAGGGTGTATTATTCAAATAATGGTCATGATTTAAAAGTCATCATCTTTCTTGCCTACCGTACATGTATTTTGTGTCAGTTTTCTTATCTTTCTTTCTATAAACGAATACATTAGTACACACTTTCTCACAGGTTTCATGGCAAACCTCTGCACAATACAAATGACTTTGTCAGGCTGCAATTTTCTGTAATATGCAGCCAGGTTGCAAAATGCAAGACAAAACTTTGGTTCCTGAAAATGTAAAAACTTATCAAATTGTAGATATCTTTGCTTTGTTATTGAAAATTGATACTGTATGATAGTATCTATGACATTAGACTTAAAGCTTAAATTTGTCTCTTTTAAATTGTCAATGTTTTTTTTTTTTTGTCAGCAATTCCCAAAATACCAAGCTTAAAAAGCTTGTGCGATGGGAGGAGAAGCAGAAGAAAGATCTACCAGTGATCTAACTATTGGATTGATGCTTGCTGTTAGTTCAACTGTATTCATTGGATCCAGTGGTATTGTGAAGAAGAAGGCACTTATTAAGATCCATGCATATGCAACAAGAGCAGGTAAAAAAAGATCATTGTGTAATTGTTGCAAATATAATATACAACAAATAGTGCACAATATTTATTATACATCAATTTGTTTAATAGGAAGAAGTGGGAATTAGACAGATAACTATTTTTGGTCAAAAAATGTTTTATCAGCGTCTGTCATATGGTGTAATATTGAAGCCCTAAAAAAATTGGGCTTCAAAATGATCATGAAGTGCCTCAAAAAAGTAAAAATCTTTGAGTGACTGGTTTTACCATAGGTACTCATTTTCCCCAATAGACTGTAGTGTTATAAAATCCTTTTGGAAAACGTTTTTTTAAATTTCGAATTCCAATCATAAAAGTCTTGATAATCATATGGGCGATTGGCTTGTAAACGTCATGGGATCCCTGACTGACCGAAAGGTTTATAATTATGATTGTAGCATGAGCTAAATCCAGGATTTTGTTTAGAATCTGAGACAAATATACCCAATCCCTTTAAGGGTAACAGAACGAGACACAGATTATATGATATGGACTATTTCTTTTTGCTGCTATTTCTTTTGATTGGCCCATTCCAAGTCAGTGCTGAGAATATTTGTTTTGTTTCATGATTATTTTAGAACAGTTTCTCTAAGGACCATCAATCATCATTATTTGTTATAAGATATCAAGTTTACTAAGGTACATTGAAAACCATTACTTGAGCCATAGGACTCTTTACTTAGGCTATCTAACCTTTTTTTTTTTTAATCTCTTGTCTTCTAAAATCACTTATATACTGTTTTTTCCATTGCCCTATCCTGTAGGTGATGGTGGACATGCATATCTCAAGGAATGGCTGTGGTGGGCGGGCTTTGGACTTTGTAAGTAGAATATTCACTTTTTCTGAAAGTTACCAAGAATTCAGGCTTTTCAACAGTGGTAAACACTTGCATTTAATTTGCAAGCCTCATTCACCTAAAAACATTGTGCATTGACCAAGAATATTGTCAGCAATATTATTATATTTATTGATTTTTTTGCCTCTAATTTTTCTCCTTATCAGTTTAAAAAGGACTCACATTATTTCACAATATTATTAATATGCCGGAAAGACAAATTTCATGCTGGAAACATACTCTTCACAGTGGCAGATCAATGAAAATCCTCTGTAAAAGTATGAAGTTCATGTAAGCCACAATTTGAACAAATTACATCCCAAGTACAAATACTACCTTCAAATATTGTTTTAGACCGGACATTTGCATGCATTTGCCAACATGAAAAGAGTGATTAATCAGATGTTTTTAGAAGACTACATTACATTCAGCGCTCAAAATACACGGGGGCGGTGGGCGATTCGCCCCCATGAGCTACAAAATCGCCCCCGTCAGGTTGCTCACGGGGGCGATTGCAAAATTAATAATCACCCCGGTGGAATTATAAAATAAAGATAATCTTTTCTGTTATAACTTTAACACAATATTGAGTTTCAATTTTCAAACCTTAAACCAATGAAATGGAACTCAGATTAGCGTGCAAGATTTCTCGTTTTATGAGTAGGCCTATTATTACCGATTCAGCTCGCAGTACAGTGCCGCCGTCAGCAGTGGTTATAGGCCTACTGCGCCGTTAGTAGTGGTGCGTGTGCACACTGCCGCGCCATGTCTGCTGGAGCTGGAGGCGATCGGGCAAGGGCAGAAACATGGTCATGGCCTGGGGTAGTTTACGTTGTCAGCAAATAATGAACCTCGACCAGTAAATCAATATTAGGGACTTTTAGATTTGTACGATGAGAACGTGGACTGCAACGTGTGACCTCCTTTTAAGGCACTGCCAGTGCTTAAAAGGACGTCACATGTGATTGCCAGTGCCTTAAAAGGACGTAACACGTCCACGTCCCCATCCACGCAAATCTAAAAGTCCCTTTTGAGGAGAAGAGGAAGACCAAAATGTCGTGGAATGATATGGTAACATGAGCAGATCTACGGCGGGGGGGGGGGGGGGGGGGGGGGGGGTTTGAATAAGGGTTTTGAATAAGCAATGCTTTTCACCAGAATCTTCTTTGTAAAAACGACTTTTACAAATCTCAACCATGCAATTCTGCCACTGTGTTGTAAGATCACTTTGAGATTAGGAGAAGTGTATTATGTAATGGGTATTTTAAATTGAATGGAACGTCTCAACTCAGTAAGCAAGACTGAGATTTGTAAAAGTTGTTTTTACAAAGAAGATTCGGGTGAATAGCAGTGCTTATTCAAACAAATATTCGCATCAATTTGAATCACAATCATTATTTGTCGCTTAATCCCTTTTAACGACCATGTTCTCTTTTTCGTTTGCAAGGGGAGAAGAAGATATGTCACGTTAAAGACATCATAAAGATCAGTGTTGTATGCGTATATATTATATACACAGGCCAGTAACAGCTATGTAGCTTGTAAATTTGTAAGAGGGAAAATGCTGATTGAAATGATAATGATGAAATAGCAAATAATTGAGGAGTATCATAGGTACCAATTCAATGGATATTTGTATAAAAAAAGAGCCCCCGTCAGTAATAAAAGAGCCCCCGTGAGAAGGCTCACGGGGGCTCTTTTTTCGGGGGAAGAGCCCCCGTGGACAAAAAATTAATTTGAGCCCTGATTACATTGTATGATGATTTGCCAAGTTAACTGTAAAACCTGGATATCCATTTTACAGTTTCATTTGTTGAATGTTGGCAACAAATAATAAGATCTGTATAAATCTGTATTTACAGTGGCTGCTGGAGAGTTTCTCAACTTTATTGCATATGCCTTTGCCCCTGCTCTTCTGGTGACCCCACTTGGTGCCCTGAGTGTCTTAGTTACGTAAGTTCAATTCATCTACATTAAATCTGCATATGTTTATATGTTTATGTTGTTTAAAGCACGACCAGTTCAGGTCATGCGATTGCATTGTGAAAGAAACGTTGTGGAATCGATCAGAAAAGGTTGATCATTTAGCAAGTGTTGGTGTGTACAGCAAGGTTTTAGATAGATATGATAATTTACCAAATATATCAATTAGTAGGCAGTTTCCTGCCAAAATTTGATTAATCACGTATTAGTCAAAACCTATTCTTTCACATTATTGGTAATAAGAGCTTCCATTTCATTTTTTGAGAAGGGGGCGTTTCCAAAATTGGTCTATACCTTTAAGTTTAAGAATGTGTCGGTGAATATGAACTACACACAAGTGACAAGTCAAGTGAAAAATTACAAGAGGATAATAAATTAAACTTATTTGGTCAATTTTTCACCTATATAATTTTGTCCCAAGCTGTGTTGCACAGTGAGTATTAAAAGTGCAGTAATACAGAGAGGAAATTACAAACAATGGATATGTGTATTAACAATATGCATTGAGAATGATTGCCAAACTCAGAATGCCTTCTACTTGTTCTTCTTCTTTAATTTTTTTTTCTCTTGTAGCCTTGGATTGTTTGTTATTTTTTGTTGTTGATTCTTCTATATTATGCAACTGCAAACAATAGGCATTGGAGGTATCAGCAAAAGGACCTTGACAGGTGACCTAACCACATTAGAACAAATATTTAAGCACCTTGCAGGTGCAGGGAAAAATATGCTGTGTTGCATTTTGGGATTGGATTGGGTTAAAGCGGGACTGCACTACTTGTAGCTACTTGGGCCATCTATATAACAAACAATGCCTAAGCGGTACCAATTGTTCCCCCATGATCCCCTTTTTCTCATGTTAATTGAGAGCTGATTTGATGAGATAACCACCTGTCAGTGACCATGCAGGGAGATCTAATCCCTCCTGGCCAAAGTAGTGCAGATAGGTTTTAATTATGACCTTGTTACATATCTTATTGATATAGTTATGATGTTTTAAATTACACATTTCCGATCTTTCAATCCTAGTGCTGTCCTGTCCCATTATTTCCTGAAAGAGAATCTCAACTTGCTTGGTAAAGTTGGCTGTATGCAGTGTATCATTGGCTCAACCATCATGGTTTTACATGCCCCCGTGGAAGGAGGAGCAGCCTCCCTGGCTGAACTATCTATACGATTACAAGATTCAGGTGGGTAGAAAATCCTGATGAATGTTTGCTTAAAATAGCTTGTTTCCCAATTTTTTTCAAGCACCTACCACCTTATTGTTACTTTTATTAAAACAGCTGCACATTTAGTGTCATGCATTAAAGTTCTATTCACATGTTGTTTCGTTCACATTTAATGTATTGTCTTCTGAAACCCTGAAGGATTATGTCAAATGTTATGAGTTGACACCCCATTGTCTCTGAACTAATGATAAGTTTAAAGTTTAAAACATCACAAGGTAAAACAACCATCTTTCAATCCTAACAAACATTATTATAATGAAGACTTGTTTCAATAGCCTATTTGTCCTTGTGCGTCTGGGCTATACTCCCATATTGTACATGCTTTTTGAAGCAGAGATTCATAAGAGACAAATTATTTCCTTTTTATATTTAGCCAATTCCTGATGTAACTTTCTTTTTTATGTAACATTATTAAATGCCTAGTAATAATTAAGGAGGAACATTTTTATAAGTTTCATTATTTTTTCCTTTGAATAAGTTTGCAATAGTATTACATGAGTTTCTGGCTTATTGTTTTTACCCTGCAGTATTTGTGACGTACATCATAGGGCTGTTGATAGTAGTAGTCGTTCTCATCTACGTCGTCTCACCCACGCATGGTCCTAAAAACATCTTGGTCTACATCTCCATTTGCTCTTTGGTGGGCTCCCTCTCTGTCCTAGCTTGTAAAGGCTTTGGCATCGCTGTCAAAGAATACTCAAAAGGTACAAACACTTTTCTACTCCCCATCACGTGGTTCCTGCTATCGTGTCTCGTCGTCTGTATATTAATGAGCATGCACTATTTGAATAAAGCTCTGGATACGTTCAATGCAGCGGTCATCGCTCCCATTTATTACGTGTTCTTCACGACGTGTGTGGTGACCGCTTCTGGCATCCTCTTCAAGGAGTGGGCCAGCATGAACTTACGAGACACGTTGTCCACCGTTGCTGGCTTTGGGGTCATCATCATGGGCATCTACCTCCTGCATACCTTCAAAGATGCAAACATTTCACTGGATTCCATCACTCTGATGTCCCCGAAAATCAAGGATTTATCGAAGTCCCCTCTTCCATTGTCGAACAATCATCGCGGTGTCAACAGCAGCGATACAGAGTCAATAGGCAAGTGAAACTCATATCACTAGGCTTTGATAGGAATGTAATAAAATGTTTAAATGGACAATTGGACAAAATGGACAATTGTTCCCGGTGTTCTTTCCAGGAATGAACGCATGTGTATTTGTGTGTGGCATGTGATGTAAGCATGAATTTGATACCAAAAAAAAAAAGGTAATTTTGATAGATTATTTTTTTCTTCAATGTAACTTTTCCCAGGCACATGTAGACCTATAATGGAAGAAAAGTGGTGAAGTTGATAGTAGGGTCATTCCATGAGGTTGGTGCAAAAAACATGATGATGTCCATGTAACATTGGTAGAATAAGATCTTTGACTAAACATGAAAGATGAAATCATCGGTTGAAGATTTGTATGCAATAAATATTTATAGTAATGCCCTGCCAGAGTCATTCCTCTTTCAATTACTTTGTTTTTCAAAATCGTTGCTTGATATGCATTTCTTTTTTTACCAGCATTACATGGACATCACATTTATATAAGATTACATGAAATTTAGATCTATGATATTGATGAAGCTAGCATACTTCTGAACATACAGTACTTAGCAATTTATGCTTAACTCAGTTTGAGCAAACATTGTTATGGTTGATATGTTACATAGTTTATCATTTCCAATATGTCACAAAAATTCCCCCAAAGCCATGGAATGACCCATAAAGTATTAATATTTTCAAACTGCCAACAAGCTATGTTGATATAAATTCAGTAATCCTTTCTCTACTATGCTTGCAAATCAAAATGTATGTTGATATGGATTGAATATATGATTTTCTTCTTTGATGAAAAACTCATTAAGCTGTTCACAGTCAGTACACCCTTTACAACAAGCTCAAGGTCAAATCCAGTCACAGGATAAGTTACTTTTTATAGTAACAAAAAAGTCAGACAAACATAAAGAAATGTTTGAGAAAAAAATCAAACAACTATTAGGATAGTCAAAAGACAATTATAATGATTTCAAACTCATTATTTCAAGAAGAATTGGCATCCCTTTTATGACTTTATGATATCATTTGTTCACCAATCATTACTAGTTTTGCATATTTTGATATCATAAATTTGACCTTTCATTTTGTATGAAAGTGATTTATCCTTAAAAACAAGCATAATATAATTTTGTAAAGGGGATAATACAGTGTACATAATCATATTTTTTATTCGGTACTGTATGCAAAGAAGCAAGATAAAGTACTTTTTTAAAAGTTGTATATGCATGATGTGACATTGTTCACATTTGTTAAAATAGCTTAACATGATAACATTTCTTACAAGATTCAGTTTTGATGATATTAATTGAAATCAATCCAAATTGTAAATATAACTGAAAAACCTATGTTATTAAAATCTGAATTTATAAAAATTGCGTTTTATGTTTTCAGAGATAAAGTTACTTTTTATTGCGAAATGCAAATGACTTAAATACTGATACCATTGTGATGTTTGTTTGTTTGTTTTCTTACATTGAATGGTCCTAGAGCTATACAGAATCATTGAAATATAGAATGTAGTATTTAGTAACTCCATACGGGTAAACGTCACATTTCTTAAACATGAAGAAAAATGACGAATGACTGTGATGTCATCCATGTAGGAGGAATACATGGTTTCCTAAGTAAAGTAAATTTGTACATGTATACATGTACACGTACATGTATGTATTGTACAAGTTAATGATGATGTATGTGTAGAATGTATTTCTTGTAGAATGTGTTGCAGGTAATACATTGAAAACCATATATTTGATTGGAATTTTTACATGATTTTGCATGTATGTGTAAGTGCACATGCACAGTGCCCCCAATTGTATAAAGTGCAATAAAAGGATAAATCAATCGGGCATTTATCAAAGGCATAAGTTTTACTATACTGATATGAATATTCAGGGAACATATTTTTTTTTGAAAAGGTAAACAATAGTTTTTTGGATGGAACAGTAAAAGAAGAAAGAAAAACAAATTATGATCCTAACTGCTTCCATTTTTTTCTTCAATCTACTGTCTTGTGAACTTTTTGTTTTCTTATTCATTTTCTTTCAGTCTTGTGGACCTCTTGTCAAGTTACTTTTCATGTTATGAAATTTAGTGCAAGATATTGAAATATGATGTTGTGTTCCAACTATTCCTCCTCCATATATTTCTAATTGCGTAATTGCTTAAATCTAAATACACTGTAGGTGCCAGCTAGGCAAAATGTTTGTGAGGGTGTATTACAGATTACAAGTTCACTTTGCATAGCTCTGCAATATTTACAAAATGTACTTGTAAGTTTAATGTCATGGCTTGTCTTATGGTATCCTCTTGACTAACAGTAAAAAATGAAAACATTTTTTTTCTTTCTGTATACATGTAGGTTATTTGAAATCTACTGTAGAAGAGGTAAGACTCCCTCAAGGCAATTTATATTTTTAACCCAATTATTGTAAAACTAGTAGAAACTTACTTGAAATTTTGGAAATGGTGAAGGTTGGTTAACATTTAATTATGCAAAATATGGAAATTATCAATTGAACTAATCTTAACTCTTAACATATTCTTGCTGGGGAGGGAGGGGGGGCGGTCTACTGCAATTCATAAGGTGTCGTGTTAAGATAAGTTCTGGTCATGCCAAAAGCTCGTTCACATCTTTCCAGAGCCAATGCACTTACTCACTGCTCCAGATTTTTAAAGATCTTGTTGGGCAAGCAAGTTTGATCTTTTTGATAGGATAACCGTATCCTTGGTCCATTGCTCAAGGTCTTTTTCTTCATCTGTTTTATGTTGAAATGATACCAATCATGTTTTTTGTGCACCGCATCGTTACATTTACATTTTAGCTACATGTATGCTAACAATCTACATTAATTGTTTATGTCATATTATTGGAACTCATTAACCCTCTTTCGAAGTTTTTGTATAATCTGGGAACAAAGATGAGGGGAAAAAAGCCTAGCGTAGTTATGGGGAATTATTCCTATGAGAGAGAGATCCCCTTGGCTTTATTATCCTGAGAAAATTATGAAGGCACACCACACAATTTTGTTTGCACGCTATATAATTATGAAAATGCTAAACAGTATTAAGACAAGCCTTCAAGTTATAGCAACAAAGGCATATATGCCGGTAAGAGCCAAGTTTTTGTTTTTTAATTGTATTATATTTCCAGAAAAAATACAAAATTTGTAATAAAAGTTGTATTCTCTCTTATGTTAATTTTTCAGGCAGTTTCATAAAAAATATAAGTGTTTTGATATTATCATTTTATTCCCTCCAACCAACCTTTTTCATGTTCTGCAGGAAGGAATGTTTTTTAATTAATTTTTATCCCTTCTTATGCAAATGCTATTTTAAAGAGCATGGTAAAAATGTACTTACTTTTGGTTCTTTTGTTTTCATGCACATTAGTAAAGTCTCAACCACATTTGGTACTGTTTGACTTTAATACATTTATTTTAAGCACAATTTGGATTAAGCATGGATGTCAGTGTTGGAGCATTGTGAGATGGAATTTAACCTGTCAGCAATATGTTTTATCAAAGAGGCAAAGTGCGAACATACATGATATGTTTTACTGATATCAGCTGTGACATCATTAGAGATTTCAAGATCTTTATTTAACATGCTAGAATTAGTAGAATAGCACGCAAACAAACCCAACATTGTCTGCTTGTTACTTCATTCACACAATATCCAACATTAAAAGTGATATGAGCCCTCTTGTGGCAAGAAAAATACAATGAATGCAATGATATACTAGTAATGAGTTTCAAACTTTGAATTCAAGTCAAAATACACTATGAATTCATTACATTTTACACCATTCAAGAAAAGGCTTGATTTATTTAACTGTCATTGACGTTAATGCAAATTTATTTAAAGGTAAAGACCAGTATTGGAAACGCCCCAATTTCAAATAATGAAATAGAAGCTCTTATTACCAATCATGTGAAAGAATATAATTGATATATTTGGTAAATTAGTTTATCTACATGGTCTGTGAGAGATAAACGCACGTGTCGCGCACGTGTGCGTATAGTCCCATATACATCTTTCTGTGTACAGTGCTTGTAACTTTACGAAGACTGGGCCAAATTTCTTATCCTTTTGATGATTCCAGAACCTTGCAGTACACACCAATACTTATATGCTAGATGATCAACCTTTTCTGATCGATTCCACAACGTTTCTTTCACAGTGCAATCGCATGACCATAACTGGTCTTTACCTTTAAGAATTACACTTGATGTTTTGATTCAATTCCAAATTGAGTGCACTTGGTTTATTGAACTTTAACATACATGTAAATGTCTGCTCCACGCAAATCAAACGTTGTGACAATAAGTCAAGTTAATAATCACTCAAATCAGAGCAACTCGCACATTATTTTCAAGTCCATGATGTTTAATATATTAAGGCTTAAACAATTCTTCTTGACTTCATTGAATTAAGGTAAATAATTGAAAAATGACTGCATACACTGAAGCCAAAATTAACTTGCCTGAATATAACTTGTCATCTTTAATATTTCAACTGCATCATGAAACTCCTCATCAGAAAATTCCAAATGATTTGCTTTTGCTATCCATCCATTTCATCATGACATAAAAGTATTTGTTATTGTTGATTCAAGATATGTTTGTTTGTTTGTATGTATTTCATGTCTAAACTTTTTTATCATGATCTTGTATATGTAATTATATCGTCCTATCTTTCAAGCCCCATGTTATTTCAGTATGAATTTAATGTTGATTTTTTTTTTTTTTTTTGGGGGGGGGGGTTTATGTTTGTAAATAATGTAAACGTGAAAAATTAGTGATGATGTAGTAGATAAGCAGTGCAAGCAAAATTCATTTTCCAGAGAATGAAATTGTAATGTACTTCTGATTTTAGTCTGTTTTGAGGCTGAATTTTAAACGCATTAAAAGTGTATACAATAGTATAACTATCACATGTTCTATGCAAGGCATATGATACGATAATCATTGATGAATATTAATGTAAATTTGCGTTATAGATCTGGTATGACTACTGAATGAGTACGTCAGTATGAACGGGTTATGACCATGTATACACTATCTATCTATGTCTATGTTCTTCTACCATCGTATATTTTAACAAGTCTAGTTTTGTGTTTTAAATAATTGAGTGTCTTCAACAATTGATAGAAATTTATATTTCCCAGTGAAGATTTTATTTTAAAGTGTAATTCTGGTGTTCACTGAAATATGTTATATTCTCATAGTGATCGAGTATATGATTAGTTACCAAAGCAAATAAATAATATTTATTTGTGGCAGAAAATTATTATCTATATGTGGTACTATTTTTTCCCAGTGTATATCAAAGGCTAAATTTATAATTTTTCTTCAAATTGACAACACTGACTGTTTTTTTCTTTTAGGTTTATTGCAAATGGTTTAATAAAAAGTTAGAGGGAAGAAGACAAATTTTCTTGGGCCGAAAGATATGTCAACCCCCCCCCCCCCCCATGAACGCTAGCTTGCATAAAAATACATGCATGCAAAATCATTTAAGCTTTCCCAATTGTTAGTGTTGTCAAATTAATAATGTTGTTGTTTATGGTCCTTTTAGAATTGTTGGCTTCAAACGGCATATGTTACGTAAAGACAAATTGACACAGTGTGTACAGAATGTTCTGCTCATGCTTCAGACTTTTTTTAAGGATTCTGAATCGAAAGTAAATTATGGAGTCAAACTGCATGAAAATGAGAGTACTCGTCCCTGTATGGGTTGAGATTTGTGATGGATTCAAATTTAGTGACAGATTGTTTTATTCTGAGATATAATCATTTAAGAAGGAAAGATATATGTGAAACATTTAAAAGTGTCAACCAAAGTGAATTTAGTATGATATTTGAAAATACCTTGAAATTTCACAATTAAAATTGCAAAATGTAAACACTCAATATAATTATTATGTTCATTTCTAGTCGTTATAATAGTCATAATGATCATAGTGGGTTCTTGTATATTCCTGGTGCTCCACAATTATTACCCCGGCTCTAGCAGGGCTCATTCATTCCTTCCAGGTACCCATTTATCTCGCCTGGGTCGACTAGTGTTGCAAATGTAGATTAATGTCTCGCCAAAGGACATTATTTACGCGAACCGCAAACCTTGTGATCCACAGTCTGGTGACGTATCCACTGGACCACGACACCTCCACACAAATCATAGAAATCATCCAAATAATACATGTGTGCTATATCGTAAGAAGTTATTGACACATGTTAATTTTTTGACAAGACTGTTCTTGTTGTATTTTTTATAAAAAAATATGTGTCAACTGTCGATATATATTTATACAGTTCGTGAATTTGTTGACACGCTGTGCAGTGCGGGCTTAATTTTGTAATTGCTTTCTATATTGTATAATGATTATAGTATGTTGGTTGTATAAAAATACTATTGGGTATCATACGATGTTTGGTGGCAAGATATTGTTGTTCAGATGTCTGCTTTTTTCAGCATAAAATGTGAAGTGTTATGCGTATTGAGAGAAGGGACAGAAGTGAAATAAAAATAGACGAGGAGCGTTCAGAAGCAAATGCGAGAAAGAAGAAGGGCGATGTGTTGATGATGATGATGATGAGAACAAGAAGAAAAATGGCGTGTATGATGATGAAGGGAGAAGTAAGATGATGATGATGATTATGAGCATAATTTAATTCATTAATCGTTTTTTGTTTTGTTTTTCTCGTGAGAATAAAAGGCGCTGAAGGCGATTCCTAGCCCAGTTTCTAAGATGAGGCGCTCAGCCATTCAAAGACCGTATTCCTATCCGGTAGTATGACATGTGTTCGAACACTATTTTAATCAGATCTTTTAAACCGCTTAAATCCAACTCTTGCGGGTGGTTGTAACGTATGTACTGGCAAAGTAGGTCTACTACTCCTTGGTTTGATTTTCGGTTATTTCGGCCAGCAACCACTAAAAGGGATTAAAAGTGCATTTGGGGCGCGGTGTATTCAACATAGTGATTAAGTGGAATTTAAGAAGTACACTTTTAGGGTCATATTTTATTTTCAGCGATGTATCAAATATTACTTATATTCACGTGCGCGTTAGTGTAAGTGCTGTAATTAACAGCCTGTGACATGTCCACATTTTTCAAGAGAGAAGTTAGATCTGTAAAATAAGTTTCAAGGACAGAGGGGAAATGTATAATTCTTTACCTATTCCTCACGAGTATTTATTGACATTTATTCCGGAATATCATGCCAGCCAAGGAAGGAATATGAATCTATTTTTTTTTCTTCTTCTCGGAATGTCATGTGCTGAAAGAATTCACTGCGATTGCCAGCTCTTGTTGTTCCTTTTTTTTTTTTCTGTGAAAATAAAACATGAATTTAGATCACCTGTTTAATCATGCTGCTAAAACGTATGCCTACCTCAAATCTTAATTACCAAAGACATATTTATCAGGCCTATATGGTGACTTTTAAAAAGATATCAGTGTAAATTTGTTAATACCTTGCATTAAACAAGATCACGTGGATAAATTAATCTTTTTTTTAAACGAAGGTAGTGAACTATGCCGACTTATTTACTTTTTACAAGACTTGATACACATATACGTCTTATAACAGCACTTTGACCAGTTGGCTCCATGTAAAATAGAATAAAAATAACCCAAAAATGCATATAGTAAACATGTATTAAAGCATTATCATTATTAGCACGTCAATAGCTCTCGCAGTATTTCAAGTGCCACACGTCGCTATATCAGGCAGACATGGTATAGGGAAGTGAAATGAAATTATATCTTTGTGTATATGTCGGATATACAAATGTATTCCCCATGACTTGCATTGGACGCAATTATACATATTAGTTTATAATAGAAATGGTATGGATAATGCAATTTGGAATATCGCCAAGTGAACATTTTGCCAAGAAGATATATTTCACTTTTGGACGCATTCAAAAATCATTTCCCACATCCAGCTTTCTAGATTACGAGCATATTTAGGTGTGGCGTGTATTTTCGGAGAAACGTTGGGTAATATAGGATTGCTAATGCTATACATGTAATTCATCATGATAAACTGCATTAAAACCCGATTGGGGACAAGAATCGAGGTTAATTATTTGATATCAGTTTCTCCACGGGCCTACCTCATGTATTTTTCATTGATTTGTATAAAATGATCGAGATTAAGAAAGCTTGGGTTAAAATTAATGATTTCATAAGTTGCTTAAGCGTGTGCTACATACACAATCCCATGGTCAAACCTCCGTCCCAATGTGTTTTTCGGTTGTTGTTTTTTTGTATCGTTTTTTTTTGTTTACTGTTCTGCGGTTGAGTCTACATATTTTGTTGCCTTGTGTGATTCTATCATCAACAAGACCATAGCCTCTTGTCGATGTCCTCGCGCTCACTCGCCAGAATTTAGAGACTCCAACAGCGCGAGGGCATCGATAAGAGGCATCGTCTCGTTTCTCTGGCGAGCGAAGCGAGCCAGAATTTAGAGACTCCAACATCGTGAGGGCATCGACAAGAGGCAGCGCCTCGTTTCTCTGGCGAGCGAAGCGCGCCAGAGTTTAGAGACTCAAACAACGCGAGGGCATCGACAAGAGGCTAACAAGACCATGGCATAGCTTCTAGATTATTGTTTAGAAAGGGGGGGAAAAAAATCGTCATATCTTACACAAATATATAGACGTAGATGAAGAATATTACCTCTAAATGAATATAGGATTCATAATTATACCCCCCTCTCTCTCTCTCTCTTCTTCTCCTTCTTTTTTCTTCTTCTTCTTCTTCTCCTTCTCTTTAATTCTCTTTTCTTTTCTTCTACTATCTGCTTTCTTCCCTCTCCCTCCATCTCTTCCCCTTCTTTCTCCCTCCCCTCTCCCCATTCCCAATCCCCTCTCTGTCTTCCTTTCTCACTATCTCTTCCTTCATTCAAGTTTTTCCACCATTATACGGACACAAATGACTCTTCCCTCATACTTTTTCGTACGTTGAACTGTAATTTAATCACTCATTTCTCACAAGGGCGATGAATTTGCGTAAAGAGCTGGCCTTTTATCAGAAGAATATTTAAATTCTATTGATACTTCATTTTCGCATGTTATTTCCTCAATATCAGAAATCATAATATTTCCGCATTGGAACAATGTTTTTACACACTATTTTGTATCTCGTGATATTGCTCCATATTAGGCTTTATCAGATTGTATTAAATCAGCTGAATTCCTTGATCATTTCTTACTTCATTGTTCCTCATCAAAAAGGAGCATAGAACTCTATGAAATTTATATTTAAATTCAAATCAATAATATTGCATTGACGAGACATTTTGCAACAACCCTCCCCCTTCTCTGTCTTCATTAAAATGAAAATGTTTGCATTGACAAGATATTTTGCAACAACCCTCCCCCTCTCAAATCAAAATGTTTGTATTGGCAAGATATTTCGCAACAACCCTTCCCCCTCTCTGTCTTCATCAATTTCAAAATGTTTGCATTTACAAGATATTTCGCAACAACCCTTCCCCCTCTCTGTCTTCATCAGTTTCAAAATGTTTGTATTTACAAGATATTTTGCAAAAATCCTCCCCCCCCCCCCCCTCTTCCACCCCCTCCCCATTTTATTAAAGTGACCACGATCAATGCAAACTATCCAATAAGGGACAACGTTACACCGTCTGACCAAGTGCTGGTAACTCCTTGAACTGACTCAATGTATACAAAGAGGGCTTCCAAACTTTGCAGAATCGGCTGTCAGGTCACGTACGACCTTCCCACCGTGCCCCCAAAATAGCATGCCCCTCCTCCTATGACCCGGTCATAGCAAAGAACATTGATTTCCGTAGGGGAGGCTAAAGGGTGGAGGGGGGATTAAGCACTTTACGGGAGCACCCCCTTCCCCTTTCTTCAACACACAACAATCTGCACACCTATCCGGCATACTAACAGACAAACTGCCTTTAAATAATGCCTTACAAGATTATAGAGAGCATAGAGTAAGTTTTTAAATATACAATTTTTGCGTTTTGCATATATTCTCAAGGGCGAACTACTGCTTTTGGTTTGAGATGACAGAATAAGTGAAGGAGGATTTTTTTTTGGTAAAACTATGTCTCCCAGCAATATTATCATGATTTATAAAAAGTATATGTCAAAAATATAATCGGAAATTTAAATACATGTATATGCTTTTCTAAATAGTAAATATCTTTCACTCTCTATATTCTTTTTGTGTGTGCCAGTCTCTGCCTCATCTTTGTCACTTTTCCTGCTTCTCAGCTTTTCACGTTTTATGTCTTTTTAATCTGTCTCTGTCTGTCTGTCTCTCTCTCCCTCCCCCTCTCTCTCTCTCTCTCTCCCTCTATCTCTCTCTATTTTTTTGGCCAGTCCCTGCCACATCTTTGTCACTTTTCCTGCTTCTCAGTTTCTCACCTTCTATGTCCATTTAATCTCTCTCTCTCTCTCTCTCTCTCTCTCTTTCCCTCTCTGTCTCTATATGTTTTCTTTTTTTGTACCAGTCTCTGCCTCATCTTTGTCACTTTTAACTTGTCTCCTCTCAATTCTAAGGCCTATACTCACTTTTCCTATCTTATTATTTTTTGTCTTCAATCATGTGGATCTTATAATATTGAATTTTCAAAAAAGCACAATTCTTAACAGTCCTTCTACGGTCTTGAGCTAGATTATTCAAACGTATAACATCCCTAAAAGCACCCCTCGCACCAAAGTACACCTCACACATATGCTCACACACCCATGCCTCCATATTATACAAAATTCTTCTTGAAAACCTCTATTATGTATATAAAGTTGTATGCCATTTTAAAAACACAACCTGGGACTGAAGCTTTTAGAGATTATCGTATAATCGAAGGTAGAAAAACTGGAGGTGAACGACTTTACGACAGGAAACTGTTTACCTGTTGACTAATATGCAAGGAAGGAAACTCCGTGATACTAGTAAATTCATGGATTGGAAAGAAATTACAAGCCTTGTTTTTCTCCGTGGTATACGTCGTAAGACAAGCAATATGCTTATGAATACCACGTGACAGCCATCAACTCCCTGTGAGCGGCACTACCGTATATACCATTATGACTGTGGGGGTATTGGACAGACTATGCCAACAAGTTAACCGAAACTTTTCGAACAACCAAAAAGGTAGAAGAAGAAATAGAAGAAGAAGATGGAGGAGAAGAAGAAGAGGGAGAAGAAAGGGAAGACAAAGAAGAAGAAGAGGGAGAAGAAGGGGAAGACAAAGAAGAAGAAGAGGAAGAAGAAGGAGAAGACAAAGAAGAAGAAGAGGAAGAAGGAGAAGACAAAGAAGAAGAAGAAGAAGAAGAAGACAAAAAACAAAAAAGAAGGAAAAAAGAAGAAAAAGAAGAAGAAGGAGACGAAAAAAGAAGAGGCGAGGATAAAGGGTCATCGATTTTGGGCTATTTGCCTACAGAAATGTTGAAAGGAGTCTAGTTTAATATCGCATACCCAGCTCTTTTGGTGATAATATATACCTTTTAAGCAATCAGAATAAAGTAATTTTCATTTTATTCCAAATCGTGCTTTGTTGTCGCTGTGTTGGTATTTACAATATTTGTACATGTTTACAGATGGCAAGCTAGAAAACTGTGTTGTCATTGTGCTTACATTAATAATCCACATCCCTTATTTTGTACCCCTTTCTTATCATGAATTCACTCATCCATTTTGAGTTATCTAGGGAACGATATTGATTAAACTCTTTCTCTTGCAACAAAATCATGAACCGGTAATTCTTAATGGGCCTACATCGGAGGTCAAGCAGTCAATTAAACACGGTCTCCCACGGAATGAGTTTTGAGGAATTGTTATGATGGAAAGAACAACATCAGAAAGAATGATAGTGGAAACAAAATATATTTTTCTTTGATATTTTATTATAAATTGTACTTCAATTTCATACAAACAATCACAAACATATTACTTTCTGGTTATATGGAAATGGTAGAAGGAGGTGATACTTCTTCTACATCTCACATAACCCGATCACAAACAATAAATAGGCAATCAACACATTTCTAACTCATAATGAAATAGGCAAATAATAAACATATATTACATGTTAAATAGATAACACATAGGGAAATCAATAAAAAGTTATTATAGAAAAGGAGAATATTATAGTTCCATCGAAATGTTCGGGGGGAGGGGAATTACACGCTGTAATATTTCAAAGCAGAGCAAATTTTCGTATGGAAATTTCAGAGAAGTCAAAAATCATCACTGGCAAGTAATTTAACCATTACATGGATAATAAAGTAAGACGACATTACTCACGACAGGAATTACGGTCCTTGTTTTCAACCTAATTGCTCCAATTATTCGGTAGTTAAAAACAATAGCATGCTCTTTAATGGACTGATAATGGAAGATTAGGTTGGTTAAGATTCCCTTTTCAAAAAGCGAAATGTTCCCCAACAAACACAACCTGACCCATCATCACTCCACAATCGGTCCTTTTCCTTTGTTAGCACAGAAGCATCTAGCAGGTATACTGTGTACTTAGGCCTGGAAACTCAATACACTAGAGACATGCGACGTTATTGCATTTCCTGCAAGAAAAACGTGTGTCGAAGTGCTTCATTTAACTCTTACCTAAAGCGAAACTACAATCATCATGATCAAGCAATGAATTTTCAATTTTGTGTAATTGATAGAGATCAGATGACACTACTGTTGAAGTATCAATTTGGAAACGAAAGATAAACAGATACGAACTATAATTATATCAATGAATTTGAAGACTACACATTAAATATATGTTTATAAAGTACAGGAAATTTGAATCTAACATGTAAGAGAAAGTGAAAGAAAATGCAGAAAGTAAGCATAACAAATAATTTAAAAAAAGTAATTGTACTAATAAAAAAAAGAACAAGATGTATTGCACATTTTGTTATCAACAACATACAGTTTTCAGGAAGTAAAGTGTCTGGAACACATGACACTGATAAGGTCCTCAAAAGTTCATGAAGCAAAAAACCTGAAAAGGCTGTAGGAGTTCGAAAACACTTTCCGTGAAACCATCGTCTCCGAGAGAAATCCTGTTGGAACTCCATCAACTGTATGCCCTCTTTAAGGTCCACAACCCTTGGACGAAATGCAAGATGACCGTAAAGATTTGTAGGGCAACTTCCCTTCAGGAGTTGGCAACCGAATCATTTTGTCTTTTGATGTTTGACTGATATACAGTTTCCAGATTTTGTGTCGCGGTTGCAATTAGTTGATCTCTCCTTTCAAGCCACTATCACTCGTTTTCAATTACACGCGATTATTCATACATGTTCATATCTCCTTTTCATCTTACCAAACCTGCCCTCCAAGGGCAGCATATTTATTTCCGTCTCTGATTCATAGGCCACTGCAATAAGGCCTCAAAAGGTTCTTTTCAAGTAGCAAAAATACAAGTAAAAACGTCTTTATTGACTCAATAAATAAACAATGTTCAATGCACAAAGAGTTTTTTCATCAAGTTCTTAATGATCTATCATCAAACGAATAAGACCGCTGGATTGTCTTTCTCAAAGTTGCCATAATCTTCTTCTAATCCATCCACCTGGACCACTTGATTGACGTACGCGCCCGTTCCACCGACTTCGTCACTGGACGTCCGCGCGTCGCTCGCGTCTTCTGCGTAGCCGCTTGCTTCAAAGCTCTGCTGCTCGTACGCCAATTGCGCGTTGTCCACTCCCGACTCGACCTCCGAAAGATTGACCACTGACGACTCGACCGAGGTGCCCTGTGACGTATCCGCTGTCGATCCGCCGTCGCGGTTGGCTGTCGACCTCGGTGTCTTGCCCGTCTTCGCGCAGAAGCAGATGAACCACGGTAAGAAGACGAGCATGCCTAGGAAGCCGATGATGACAAGGCTTATGGACACCCAGAGCTCGTTGGAACCACGCGTCGTTGGATCACTTTGAACTTTGACCAGGTACTCGGCGAGGAGGTAGATACCGACAGATAAGACACCGATCAGTAGGAGCAGGATAGTGATTGCAGACGCTACCGTGTTCTCTTCGGAGGACTGTAAATTAAACGAGATAGAACAAAAAATTAATATGAGAGGAAAGCTCTTGGAATGCTAACAAAATATCTTTTCTCTATAAACACATTAACAAGCCTACAAGACAATGACCACGTTCTTTTGAAAGACCTTGTGTCCTTTTTCCTCTCCCTCTCAACCTTCCCCACGGTATATTCAAAATGATATAAATGCAGTCTAATAATATTTGTATCGTTTATAGTTACGAGTGTCAGGTTCCTTAAATTAACTGTGATTAATGTGTAATTTTGAATTGACAGAATTTAATACAAAGCATTCTTAGATTGGTATGCATGTCTTTATTATGAATCAAAATACCGTCTAAAGCCAGTAGGAATTTGCAAGTTCACAAATTGCAATGTGGTAAAACATTGCAGTCTTTCTCTACTCTCTAAACACGGGGGTCGAGCGTAATGGCGATATTGATCAGATTAGGTATTCGACGGTAGTATATAAAATCAAATCATGACTTTGAATTCTGTTTTCTGGATTACGGAAACGTAAAACCCACATTGCCAAATTCGATCGTGATCAAAGTTAAGATAACAACTACGAAGCTTGCCAAACTGTCAAATCATGGAAGGTCATTAATAAAATCTTGATATATTTTGGGTTGGATTGGGTACTGTCCATTTTAAAAGTACAAATGCCTCTCAGATTGCGTTTGATCTTGTATTCTCTTAAGGGATAGGAAATTAGACATATCTCCAAGGCAATTTTGAATCACAGTTTCCGTACTTTTGTTTATTCTGAGAAGGCAAGGAACTTTCAAGTCTTTCCCCAAGATGATGCCATTATCGATCTAACCCTATTTCCGTCCGTACTCGCTCGAGGTTCGCGGCCATTTCTGAGCCCTTAATCATCACTCAAAAAAGGTCTACCCATGAGGATTTATAGCACTCAACATCAACACTGATTACTTTCGATTTTAGATGAAAACGAGAAGAAAAAGTCGGAAAATTTAGCTCGAACCGCAACATTGTCATCATCCCTAATTTGGATTGTCATGGAACAATGACTAGGACCTGTCACGAGATGTTTCCGATTGGTATTATACATGTATGTCCAGGGCACTGTTAGAAAATCATCTTTCTCATCGCCGCATTGGATAAATAACTGAATCATCAATCAACAATTTTTCTAAAAGTCATGCAGAAGATTTATCATTTCAGAGGATGGGCAAGATGTATAGTAACCACTATACTAGTATGATACAATGCATCCATCTTGTTTATTAGTCATTAATTTTGTCTTTTCCATTATATTTGGTAAGTTAAAATTACAGAACATGAAACAATCGACAACAAACAAAAGCGGATATTGCCAAATGGATAAGAATGGACATAAGTAGTGTCAATGTTACGAGACGTTTTCGTGTTTATCCTGTCTTATTAACCATTCTGATGTCTTTCTAGTGTCTTTTGATTTACATAATAATTCAAAGGCGTTATGAACCGAAAAGGGTCTGAAAATCGAGCCGAAATGGAGACGAGAAACCGAGCTCTATCACAAGACATCACATGACACATGAACAGCATCCGGTCACACTGGGAAATCCATGCGAAAGTGTTCAAATCCTTGCTAAATAGACCTAGTTCTTTTTATACACTTTTAGATCGGTGAAAGTATGTATCATTTGGTAGGGTTATGCTTGCTGTCTGCATGTGATCTTCTTATGCACGCGAAACCTCACAAAATCAATAAGTTATATAACAGTCACGATTATCATGTAACAAAATTAGCAAACTTTTTCGCAAGCCGAGTAGGTCAATCAGGTGAAATTAATTTTTGAAATAGGGTTTACGGAAAAGTAGATGACCTCTTTTCCTTCTGGTTGAAAATGTAAGATAACTTTTCAGCAGAATTGGATAAAAACACCTACTCATCCCACTCACTTAAAATGAACTAGACACACACCTGGGCCCCGACTTATAAAAAGTTGCAATTAATCGCATCTTTTTTTTTTTGCGATTGATATCAATCTTAACTATGTACTTAAGAGGGGACTACAAACTTGCGATTGATTAGAGGACGGTCGATTCAGATCAATCGCAACTCTTTATAAGACGGGCCCTGGTCATGTCTACCTGCTTTAGGGGTTTAGTGGTGGTGGTTATTTTACCTGACTGCTAAGAAAGCATAAATAAAATGCTTGTTACCAAGCAACCAGAGGACCGACGGATGGAATATGACCATGTCGTCTATCACACCACGTTTCCCGATGATGCAAATAGAATGGATAAAAGGCTTTAGACAAGCCTTCTTATAGAGGAAAATGACACTGCAGGAATGACACAGGTCTCAAGAACAAAAGGGTGTGATCAACAGCTGTTGTGTCAAGGATTGCAAACGAACAGGCCCATTTTTCGTCTCTTTCGTCTGTTTCTGTTTGTTTCAATTTCTCCCCTTTTGTGGACACGACTTAAGTTGGCACACATACCACAATGTCTAGCGTACCTCGATAAATAAATTCAAGGCTTCTTTTCAACAATTCTTTGATACGATGATGTCGGTCGTCAATTT
Source organism: Strongylocentrotus purpuratus (assembly GCF_000002235.5). Lineage (NCBI taxonomy): Eukaryota > Metazoa > Echinodermata > Echinoidea > Camarodonta > Strongylocentrotidae > Strongylocentrotus > Strongylocentrotus purpuratus. Next base: position 44,551,747 of record NW_022145612.1, on the reverse strand, counting down.
AAGTTTTAATCTTATGTCAGTGCCCCTCGAAGCTGTCTATCTTTGCCGAGGATAAGTCAACAGACCATTAAAGGGTTATTAAATTGAGGGTTTCAAGAAAAGTTAAGATGCTTATGGAATACTTCTTTTACCAAGGCATCATTGTTAGAAATACAAATGATTGATACCTAATGTTTTACATTTTATTCATCCCGCGAGTCGACGGACAGTGACCCTATTTGCGGCTGTCAAAATGCAGTCTTATAATGATAGCGAGGTTTTTTTGGTTGTGGTGGTGAAGGTGATTGTGAGTCCTTCACTCTATAAGCTGTCAGTTCGCTTTTGTAAGTCTCCGTTTATACAAAAGTTTAAAAAAGATAGTGTTAGACCACTGTTTTATAACCCAACACTTTGTTTTCTTGATTGTTTTCGCACTTTCTGCTGGCAAGTTAGTGTTCCGGAGTAGACAAATATCCTTTCAGGCACCGGTTAATGTTCGTTTCTATGACAACAGTGAACATTCAATCGCTCTTTTGGGGATATGGGGCAATGATATACACTTTTTAGACGTCTAGCTGTCTGATCATAAGTGCCCATACACCTCTTATGATACTCCATAGACTAGCAAACATAATTGTTTATCTAATGTATGCAGTTAAAATTGGCTGGCATGATCTCTTTTCTTGTTTGGGTGATTCGATTTTTGTTTTAATCAAAACTGATCAAAACCTTGGATGGCGTTCGATAGTATACTTTGGTAATAGTTTGAATCACTTTCTTGATAAGATCCAGGCTTGAAAACAAAAGCACACTCGATTGAAATGACGCATTTCCTTCATTGGAATTTGCAGCAAGGACATGAATTAAGTTGTACTTTGTTTTTTAATGATTGGCTTACTTACCGTCATTTTGAATTTGACGTATCTCTTCTGGTAGGACTTGTGGCAGATCTCGCAGGTGGAGGCTCCTTTTAACCTGGTCCATTTCTGCAGACATTGCTTGTGGATGTGCTGAGCTGAGCCCGTGCAGCCACATGGTGTGATGAGCTTATTGCTACCTGCATGCGGAAGACAATAATTTATGATATCATAATTTTTTATTAATCCAGGATTAACCAGGGTGTAGGGATTTACACGCCCTATAAGATCATCGGCATATTTTCCCCTAAACACAATTATCTCTGCATGAAAAGCGCACAATAAGAAGGAAGGAATGCTCCCCAGAGAGTGGAGATTGTGCACACATTGTGTGCGGGCAAGCACTGAATCCAATGACCGGGCTAATAGTATATTTGTAAAGCGCTTAGAGACATTTGTATTAAGCGCTATATAAAAAAATAAATATTATTATTATTATCATTATTAAAGATAATGGATAATGGTGTGCGGAATAGGCAGGAAGGGAGATAGAGAGAGAATGAGAGAGAGAGCGAGAGAGAGGGAGAGTGATAGGGGGCGAGAGAGAGATAGAGAGAGAGAGAGAAAGAGAGAGAAAGAGAGAGAGAAAGAGAGAGAGAGAAAGAGAGAAGGGGAGCCGAACAGACGCAAACAGTCATGCAGAAAGAACCAAAGAGATATAGTGAGACAGAGAGAGAGAGAGAGGGAGGGGGGGGGAGGGGGGCAAGGCACATGCAGACAGAAATAGAGATAGACAGATTGTGATTTTCATGAGAAACAGAAGATGTAATTAGCTCTTATGGTACTTTGTTTACGATACACTTTCTAAGTTTAAAAGAGGTAATCATCAATAGACTTTTAGTATCATTAATTTGATATGATAATTTATATGCCTTCCTACTCTGACAACTTGTTGACCGACGAAACAAAACACCAGCAATAGGTGAACTATTGCACCTTTCATATTTACAACAGAAAAACTGTTTTACGTATAGTACAAAGCAATTTAATCGATATCAATTTACTGAACATCCGCTCATAAATTCCTCCTCGGTTAATCATAATCTGTATAATTAGACTGCCTGTCGAATAGCGCAATCAAGGTTAGGGTTCATACATCAGGCCCCGTGCATGAGGCGCAACTACAGTTTACACATTTGTAATTTATTTAGGCCCAATATAAAAAAACGTGTTTAGCGTCCTGCCTTTTTAAAAAATAGAAAGGAGGAGGCCCTTTTTTTTCTTCCCCCAAATGGCCGCTCGGTACATTTTCACTGACAGCAGGGCTATTTTTCAAGATGCCGCCGACATTTTTTTTTTTGGGTTAAAATCAGAAATAGATCAATTTTAGCAGAAATTTCACCAACAAAAAAAGAAAAGAAAAAAAAAAAGGAGACGGCCCCCAAAATGGAAGCGGGCGAGGACGCTAAACATGTATATTTTTTAATGGCCTTATTTCTTGAATACAGTCATGTTCATTAGAATATATATATAAAGTTAATGGGTATAGAATAAGAAAACACTATCGTATTAACAAAATCATACCTGAAACGTCAGTGACATCGTGGCATATTCTGCAAACGGGCCCGTCGTAGGAGTAGGCGGAGAAAGCGGTGGGCGATTTGGGCTCAGGTTCTGGCGTCTTGGCGCCAGCAATGGGCGTGGTTCCACTCCCTGAGATGGAATACACAGGTAGGCGACTCGTGTTGTCGTGAAGATTGGTTGGCGGCATCATGCGGTTTGCCTGGCGATAAAAAATAGAAAATGTCTAGTGATACTCAAAATTAGCTCGGAGCTGGAGATATTAGTGTTCACCGTCCTTTACAGAGTGAATATGCAGTGGAGAATGAGCTGCTACCAGTACAGCTTGTACTAAAGTACCATCTATCTTCAATGTTGTGACCACGTGATCACTGCGTAACATAAAGACGGAATATCCAGGCTATATATGTTAGCACTCATTGGATAATTGAAGGCGCCAACTTCCTCTTCGGATACCACTTTAAACAAATAACAATGGTAGTCATTAATACCGCTTCCCGGTGGTGTTTTCAGTCAAGCAAATGCTTATCTACACATTCTTAGAATGTAAATAATTGTCACTTCCATAAACACTTTATTGAAGGTATTTCTGAAGTAGACTACATTTAGCTTTCCCAGGGTTTACCACGTCGGGATTGTACTCCTTAAACGCACAAAAGGAGGAAATGAACTTTTAAGAAGTCACAAGCCTATCGTTGGGGTTCACTTCGTTTTAGAGTTGAAACACAAGCTAAAGAAAGTGAAATCCACTCTCGAAAGAGTGATCCAACCACTAGTTTGGAGTGGATTCCACTCATATTCAAAATTGATTCCTAATATCGCTCCTTGAGTAAGTGAATTTATGAATCAAGAGTATTATATAGTGTAATCCTCCAGAATTGAGCCGTCGACATTACTTCAGCATTATAGCCTACCTTAACTATGACCAGGCGTGACACGCGTGTCTTAATTATATGTTGACACAAACATAATGTAGAATCTTTTCATTTTGGTCAACATGGGTTTTTTCACATATCGGATCGAATTCATTTTTTGATGGAAGAAAGGGCCAACAACTTGAAATGGCTGTTAACACATGGGTTTATTATCGTTGGCGTTTGCTTTGCTTGTTTCTTTCTTTCCTTTTCTATCATTTTTCGTTAATTAACTTTCCTTTTTTACCTCTTCACATAATATACAAAACACACTCAATTAGATATTAAATAGATGAAGGAACAATGTGTACAATGTTAATGTGGCCACACGACTGTATATATAATTATATATATATATATTCCTTTCTTGATTGTTTGAAACCTGTATCAATCAAAAATGATCATTATTATCTGGGTTCGATCTTTAACCTCACTAACCGGCATCGCATCGCGTATAATATGACGTAAATCCAAATTTAGAATTCGGGATTTTCCCCCAACCTTTACTATATTAGGGCATACTCATGTGACATTCTAAGGCTCACACTATTCTATCTTTCCGCCGACATCATTGTTATGGTAGCTCTTCGTGGTATAAGAAACCACCAGAACTCCGTATATTCCCACGGTATCAATCAGGGGCTAAAAACAACAAATGTTGGAATTATTTATAATTGTTTATCTTGTTGCCTGCCTATTCCAAACACCACACTTTCAAGGGTGAATCTGTATACGATCTGCGAAAAAAGGTGACTCGCATACATCAATCTAGGAAGATGTCTTAGTCAATTTACTTTCTCGATTACAAATGAATTACGATCAATAACTTTGCAAACTAAAATTGATCTTTTACAACTCTGTGTCGTATCCATTTTTGGCATTTACATAGTTAGCTTTTTATAAGGACGCAGTCGAAGCGAATGCGATAAAATATCATTTTGCCGACAGAAGCAATGACAAGGTTTAAATTAATCACAAAATCACCAAATACCAATTATTGAGGAGAGTCATCACCACCCCTAGATTCCAACCATAGGTCTAATTAGACTAATACTAGTTGCTCAATAATTAAATGTGATTTTTTTTTTTTTAAACAAAATTAATTTCAGTTCCATTATGAACAACAATGACTCATCGAATACTTTGAATTTGATGAGATTAAGGTTAATGTACAGTTAATTAAAATTGCTGTAATCCAGTAAAGTTTGATCCCAGTAGTTCACGCAGCTACCATATCATTCGGATTGGAGCTATTGATCTTTGCATGCAGTCAGAAAATCCCTCTGCTTGGAGGTTTACAAAAAAAGAGAGATTATCAAAGAACGCGATAGACTGATTTTGGGGGTCTATCAGCGATATTACTATTATTAGGTTTCAAAGCGTATGATCATCCTTGAATTAGTACAATGCAGTTTAATGGACCCATCAGTTTTACAAATTAATTCACCGATTATTAAAGAAAAATGTAAAATATCTTTTGGATCCCAGTGAATGACTTTTACCAAATGGGGGGGGGGGGGGAATCGACCCTTTCAGTATGTGCATCTTGTTACAAATATATTTATTAATCAACAACAGAATAGAAACAATAAAAGAAAAGTTAGACAAATTCCAAATCTTTTTTGCATTTGACAAGTATCAAAGGACAGATTTATCAAGTAATGAATACTTTTTTTGGGGAGTTTTTTTTTTTTCTTCTTTTCTTCCATAAATCGTCAGCGGTGCGTGGCGTCTTCACTACCATAAAGTTCATTACATGATCGGAACACGTGACAAGAGCAAATTAGGGACCTGACCGAAACGTGATGATGGTAACAAATGCATTCATAACATGAAGTGACGGTTTTACATAATCGGATTGACACACATTATTATGGGTCTTCAACAAAAGGGTGAATGTTAGTCTTTGGGCGATCACGCGTTCTTTGATTCATCACCCTTCCCGGTCTTCGTGGTAGTATCGTGGCAGTACACTGCCTCAAAATCTAATAATAAACACAATCATTTTAGGTTTAAGAGAACGAGTCTTTGGCATTATTTCTTCTAATATTTGCTGGGTATTTTGGGGTCATTGTTGGTCGTTGCACTTGCATTTGCATGGCGCGTGCACGTCAAAGTCGCTGCCAGCCATCCACCTTACACATGCATCTCTTTCTGTCAATAAAGACAAAATTATTAAGTGTTTATAACATTTTAATATCATTTGTTTGGTGTCAGTAATATCTCACATGAATCTAACGCACATCGGAAAAGATTATTAATATATCACGAGATTATTAATATATCACAAGATTATTAATATATCACAAGATTATTAATATATCAGTTATTCTGAGGAAAGGTATAAGTTATGAGGAAAAAATGCAATGTGCCTTCATCTTTTCTAATCGTGGCTATGTGTTATTATGTTTAGTCACTGCTAAAGTGCAGACTTGAGATGTAATTTGGCATTCAATGTATATGTCACAGCGTTCGTAATCAATGAATGCCTATTAATCCCACAGAAATCTATAAATAAAATATAATCACTATTCAGGAATTTACGGGGGAAAGGTCAATTTTAGAGGAACACGGAAATAGGCATGCATATCGTCTTTGCGAATTCATGGTGTCAACTTTCTATACTGATTAAGATAATAAAGCTACATCATGCTTACGACGGGAAAAAGACGGGTAGTCCTGTTTCTTACATTTCTTGGAAACCCTAAAGTTAATAACCGTCTATAAATCGGTCTGTTGACTTATTTTTGGCAAATATAGACAGCTTCGAGGGGCACTAATATAAGATCAAAACTTAATTAGGTCTGTATTGATAACAGTCGCATGAGGACGTACTTTAATCATGCCGTAAATGTGTTTAATGATTGAAGACGAAATTGATGAAGAAGCGACAGGACGAAGTAGAGAGAGAGATAGATAGATCCAGGATAGATAAATAGATAGATACATGTAGATAAATGGATAAACAGACATAGGGAGGGGAGAGGAGGGACAATAGATAGAAGTGGGGGGGGGGGGGGAGTATGTTATAACAATAATAATGTACAATGCGTGGTAGGGCCTATATACATTCTCAAAAAGCTTGAGATATGGTGCTATGCTAATTTTATTAATGGCGGTAAATAATCCAATTTCCACGCTTTTGTGGATTTAAAAAAAATATACCCTCTATGGATGTTGAGTCATTATACAGGGAAATGAAAAGCGAATATAGAGTATCCTTCTTGTCTCGGATTCTAATGTCTTCCTTCTCTGTTATTATGTTTACAGGGATGATTTCACAGGATTATATTTACGTAACTTTTCCTGACGATAGTGACTTTTATTTCCTTATAGGCCTATATATACATGGCCTTTCAGCGTCCAGAGAAATGCCCAAAGAGACTCTCTATTTAACAGGGCTCAAATTAATTGTTTGTCCACGGGGGCTTCCCCCCCCCCCAAAAAAAGAGCCCCCGTGAGCCTTCTCACGGGGGCTCTTTTATTACTGACGGGGGCTCTTTTTTATACAAATATCCATTGAATTGGTACCTATGATACTCCTCAATTATTTGCTATTTCGTCATTATCATTTCAATCAGCATTTTCCCTCTTAAAAATTTACAAGCTACATAGCTGTTACTAGCCTGTGTATATAATATATACGCATACAACACTGATCTTTATGATGTCTTTAACGTGAAATATCTTCTTCTCCCCTTGCAAACGAAAAAGAAAACAAGGTCATTAAAAGGGATTAAGCGACAAATAATGATTGTGATTCAAAATGATGCGAATATTTGTTTGAATAAGCAATCTTCTTTGTAAAAACAACTTTTACAAATCTCAGCCATATACTGAGTTGAGACGTTCCATTCAATTTAAAATACCTATTACATAATACACTTCTCCTAATCTCAAAGTGATCTTACAGCACAGTGGCAGAATTGCATGGCTGAGATTTATAAAAGTCGTTTTTACAAAGAAGATTCTGGTGAAAAGCATTGCTTATTCAAAAAAAATCCTTGCATCAATTTGAATCACAATGATTATTTGTCGCATATAACCTTGTTTTCTGTTTTGTTTGCAGAGGGAGAAGAAGCTATGTCACGTTAAGAAATCATAAAGATCAGTTGTATTATTTGTATATACATATGATAACAGAACAAATGTTGATTATCAGAATGTCATTTTGGAATACCTCTATACAAATACTACATTGTCTTTAGCCCGTATCAGTAGTAGTATGATCCAATAAAAAGCTATTATTCTTTATTTAATTCAGTATAATGCTTTTCCTCAAAAATAGTTTTGCTATTTTTTTATGGTTGAGACGCTAAGAAATGGTTTCAAATGTACATTACACGAATCCTGAACCATTGCAAAATGATGGTGGTTCTCTCTCTCCATCTCTCTTTATTTTAATCATGCATTATCAACTACATATAAAGCAGCAACCAAAAACTTAGGGTTATCTGAGATAGGTGAAAGTAAGAGTTAAAAAGAAAGTCATGCTAAAACGGCGCTTCACTTCCCCCCGCCCCCTGAAAAAAATAAAATAGATTAGTAGTCCTCCTCTCCAGCATCCCCCCCCCCCCCCCCCCGCTTTAATATCACATTTTCACTTGGCAGCCCAAGAGGGCCGGGGGTGGGAGGAGGGGGTTAAACCCCCTAACCCCCCCCCCCCGTAGATCTGCCCATGTTAGCATATCATTCCACGACATTTTGGTCTTTCTCTTCTCCTCAAAAGGGACTTTTAGATTTGCGTGGACGTGGACGTGGACGTGGACGTGTTACGTTCTTTTAAGGCACTGGCAGTCACAATCATGTGACGTCCTTTTAAGCACTGGCAGTGCCTTAAAAGGAGGTCACACGTTGCAGTCCACGTTCTCATCGTGCAAATCTAAAAGTCCCTAATATTGATTTACTGGTCGAGGTTCATTATTTGCTGAACGAAAAACTTCTCCAGGCCATGACCATGTTTCTGCCCTTGCCCGATCGCCTCCAGCTCCAGCAGCCATGGCGCGGCAGCGGGCACACATACCGCTACTAACGGCGCAGTAGGCCTATAACCACTGCTGACGGCGGCACCTCACTGCGAGCTGAATCAGTAATAATAGGCCTACTCATGAAACGAGAAATCTTGCACGCTAATCTTAGTTCCATTTCATTGGTTTAAGGTTTGAAAATTGAAACTCAATATTGTGTTAAAGTTATAAGAGAAAAGATAATCTTTATTTTATAATTCCACCGGGGCGATTTTTAATTTTGCAATCGCCCCCGTGAGCAACCTGACGGGGGCGATTATGTAGCTCACGGGGGCGAATCGCCCACCGCCCCCGTGTATTTTCAGCGCTGCTATTTAATATCCTCAAAAGTTAACCGACCACTTTTACCAGTGTGTGTATTTTAGTCATCATGCGAATACAGGTATTTGCTGTTTCCATTCAACCAACCAACCAGCCTACCAACCACATAGTATTACGCGCAACTAATGACGTCATAAATATACGATTTCCGTATACGTTAAAATCATAACATATTATTAGCATTACTCCACGCCCTTTCAGACTCTCTATATAATATTCTGAAAAGTTGCAAACTAATTCTACCATTGTGTATATTCTATCATGCGAATACAGGTATTCACTTTTTTTATTCAAAAACTTAACCAACCAATCAACCACATAATTACGTCCAAATGATATGACGTCATAAATATACGATTTTCCTACGTTAAAATCGTAACATATTATTAGTAGTATTACTCCACGCCCTTTCAAGTCTGCTCCGTTTATTTTATGAAATACCGAAATGAGTTGATTTGTGAGTTATAACCTTCTTGCTTTTTGAGACGAAGGCCACCATTAATTGAGCCATGATGTAGAGTAGACAAGATATAAGCTTAGCTTTATAATTGAGCTAATGACCGGGGTCGTTTAATATCGGTTGGTTCCCCCTCGTACGCATGGGTTTACAAGGGGCAGATCCCTCTTCTAAAAACTCATGTCGGGGATCTACCCCCCCCCCTCCCCCTTTCCGCATCACTACTGCCTCCCAATAGCTGGTAGAGTTGGGACTAGCTGGGACTTTTGAAAAGTTGGGGACAGGAATAACGTCGCGAAAAAAATTTGCGCTCTAATATAACATTTCGCTCCAGCCCCTTTCAGACAATCCCGAATTCGTATGTGTATTGAATTAATCTACTATGATAGTTTACCACGATACTGTCGATGATTACACTATCTTGTGATATAGACTCCTATATAACATTTCTACAGATAGGCACTATTTAGGCTCAAGTACTTTCTCAAGGAAACATATTTTAGGAGAACACTTTTTTTAAATTTCTTTCTTATTTTTGATTTGGGACATGCATGATAAACGATAAACAATAATTATGACAAGTAGCCGACATGTATTTCATAATTTGTTAAAACCTTGTGTAGCCTACTCAGATAGGGTGTTATTGGGTCTCGAGTATATGTGCACTGCCTGCATAGAAATTGATAAAGGCATTATTACGTGACTCAATATTGCGACACTGCCTTTCCACATTTCTGCAGGTACTTACAATACTGTCTCATACATATCATATTGTTGGAGAAAATGCGGCGGCAACATGACCAAAGCGGTTTGCACTACAGCCAATTAAAAGCAATGATCAAGAAGAAAATATCAGATCCTATGATTCAGTGAGGTTTCATTCCCCAGGGCCCCATTTCACAAAACTTGTCATCAGTGACAAATGACAGTTTTTGTTATAAGCTAGTGAAATCCTTGCTCCTGATTGGTTATCAGCAGACTCGTCACTGATTGTTGTCATTTGTTATTAAAAAGGGCTTTGTGAAGCGGGTCCCTGGTCACCAAACAATAATTATGACCCCGGTTTTCACATTTCTTTTCGGAAACAATATTCCCTAACCAACTATTCTAAGGCTGCCAACATATTTTGTCCCTTAGAATGTATAATTTTCATGACTTTTTGTTTAAAGTGGTGGGGGAACGGAGTTTCTTCCTTGATATTTTGAAAACTCTTGCATTTACCACTGAGTGTAAAATAGATTTCTTAGAACAACAACAAAGTGGATCCGTGTAACTGATTTAAGGACAAGAGCGTTAAAAACTGGATAAGTACGTTGAAGAAAACAGCTAAGATATATACGTTTTCACCCGCCGATGCACTTTCTTGACAGAATACACGTTTTCCGGAAAAAAGATGACCCCAGCCCCCTTCCCGGATGGTTATCTTTGTCTGACGTTGATGTTCCGGTGGTCTGCATATAAGTATACAGAGCCAACTCAATTTTGTGCTTAATCACAACCAATTTTATCTGTGACAAAAAAAAAACACGTCGGCTTTGATTACTACTAATCAATACGAGTTTTATTGGTCAGCGATAAGTGTGAATAGTTTCAGTACCAATATTCACATTCATGCAGGATTCATGTTATCGATTTTTTTTTCGACATCAGTCATCAGTCCGGAAACAGACTCACTTCCGATCCAAATACAACAGGTGATGTCTGCCAAAGAATACGTCATCTTACTGTTAAAATAAACGAATGGGGAAAAATAACCAAAAATCGAACTTTAAAGGGACCTGCGCAACGCGTCGTAATATCTCTCTCAGGTGTATTGCCACTGGCAGGTCCACACGCCATGCAGAGCCCTCTTTAGTTCCTTCTCCGTCCCTCTCTATCTTAAGCCTTCTTCTTAATTATTTATGACTATATAGGGAAAATATAATTTACCGATGTAGCATAACCGATAAGGTTAAATAGTGGCCTTCGCTATAAAAGGGCGCTGACCCGTTCAACGCCACATGCACCACATACATGCATACATCATAGTGAACTTCAAATTTAGTTTAACTACCATCTTGCCTCTTTTAAGTTCAACACCCCTACCAGCTAGTCGAAATGAGATGGGGATGTAATACGTCATTACTTTGACATCAATTTTGCATCATCATTAATCGTGCATGGACATCATTTAATATACATTGCATGTTAATCATTGGTAGAGGTCGAACAAAGGACACAGAGTTGAGGGAGTGAGAGAGAGAGGAAAGAGAGAAAGAGGAAAGAGAGAGAGGGAGAGAGAGAGAGAGAAAGAGAGAGAGAGACAAAGGGAGAGACGAGAGTGTTAATTAAAAATTTAATTTCCGCCGTTGTGTGAAACAAACCCTACCGGTACAATATACGTACATGCATTTGGTTTTTGTCAGATATTAGGGCAATTTTATAGCTGCATTATTGCATTTTTCGCAAAACCTTGAGAAAACACAAGTCTGTTACCATCACCATGCAGCTGTGTATGGTAGAGTAGGGAATACATGCTTTCCAGGGGGGGGGGGCAGGGGCTGACAACGCAAATGAAGGAGAATCCTCCATCGCCCTGCCCTCCCCACCCCCCCCCCCCCCAAAAAAAAGGGGGGGGAGGGGGACACAATCGAATACGATATGGGTTGTAATGAACGGCAATCAAAAAGAGAACATGAAAAATACTCTATAAAAGCTGTTTTCGTTCAGAAAAAAAATGGTTGATTATGCTGTGACAAATAAATACAAAATTTATAATGGTATATGCTTAAGCAAGAAGAGGGGAAATTCAGCTCCCTAGTCCAAATACGAATGTGGACTGAACTCGAAAGTAGGGCTTCAAACAATGTCCCATTCACAAGGAGTGTTCACAAACAAACAAAACGTATATTGTCCAATCAATTTTATTTTAATAATCAAACAATTCATTGTCGTCAACCAGAATTTAAGCACATAGCATGGTATCGATTCCTGCGCGGATTGAACAGCTGATTAACCAGCTGACATCTGTAATATTCACAATCATCACAACCAATGCGCGCGTGGCAACGTTTAGTTTGGTTCGGTTAAAGAAGGAAACTATGATGAAATATTACATTAATAATAATGTAGATTTCAAATAATCAACATCTTCGTTAGTCCAGAGGCCCTATTCGATGTCAGGGGCGTCCAGTCTATACTATTTATGTATGATTTCTTTTTGTTTAATATCCTCCTGTGTGACTCTGCATTAATTGGTTTCGATTAAACCAGGAATAATCGTGTATCAAATCATATTCAGACCGACATCATGCATCATAGGCAACTCGATACACTGGCACAAAAGTAGATTTTCTAGCTCATTATTATACTGGTATCTGTTTCGTTAATGGTGGCAAACCGATACCCCACACTAAACATATGAGGTTGAAAACACATATCGAATGAAAAGTATCAATATTGACTGAAGGACATTTCCCCCTCGCTTGTTGATATACGCGAATTGGAAGAGAAAACAAAATTGGCATTTCAATTCAAGGCATAATATTATTATGGAATTATTATGGAATGTGTATGTGCGTGTCTGAGAGAGCAATGAATCTGAAGTTGACATTTTTTATAATTAAACTCAATTTAAGCAACAATGAACTTATAATACGATTTGATATCAACAAGACAACAACATGATGAAACAAAACATTATACCAACAATATATTATAACATAATATTAGCAGCACACTTAAGTAAGTAAACTATGATTATTTATACCAATCGTGTGAAGAATATCAAATATGCAGTCACGATATAATAAAAGAACTGGTAATCAGTATCGGGCAAAGGATCAAGTATCAAGTTTCAAGTATCAAGTTTATTTGTCTTCCAGAAAACACATGTGACAAAATATAATAGAGTATAATCATAACAGTACAATGTAGAACAAAGGAAGACGAGGAGACCTTGGTTGAAGCACAGCTTGTTAAGTTAAGGCCCCCTCATATGATGTGACAAAGATAACTTATTTATGAATACAACAACAAATATGGAATATATAAAACTATTTACAAAATACTCTCAGAGAACAACTACCCAACGTTGCATCTAATATGATCTAATATGGACAAACCCAAGCCGACACCAAGTCGAGACATCAATGAGTTATTGCTCTCTGAGTGCAGAGGTCAAGTAGGAATATATGGTATATGTAGTATGTATAGATGAGAAAGAAGAAGAAAAAAGAAAAGGGATAAAGGGGGTTATATGTCAAAGTCAAGAATTAACGAAAAAAAGATCAAGAGTAGAGTTAAATATGCTACAGTACACTAACAATAAAGCTTGATAACACATTCATGTGTCATCGACATACTTGTCAAGAAAATATGACTTAAGTCTACGTTTAAAAACTGAGATACTTGAAGCATTTGTTATGGTAGTATCAAGTGAATTCCAGAACCTGGGGCCAGTGGACATTAGTGTATTCAAAGTGAAGGTTGTCCTTGCATATGGTAAATGGAGAGCAGAAGCCTGTCTAGTATTATAGCTGTGAATTTGGTTATTTCTTCTAAAGATTTGAGCAAGGGCAGGAGGGAGGTCTCCAGAGTGAATGCTAAACATGAGCATTCCAAGTTGCATTGAATAGAGATCTTCTAGTTTTAGAATACTGTTTTCATAATAAAGTAGATTTGTATGTGCACGATAATTTGCTTTACAAATTATTCTAATAACCCGCTTCTGCACAACAAAAAGCCTGTGGATTTGAGTTTTGGATGATTTGCCCCATGCCAACATACCATAATTGATATATGATAAAATAAGAGTAGAGTACAAAATGAACAATACCTCTTGAGGTATACATGATCTCAACTTATAAATAACACCAGTATTTTTTGACACCACTTTACTTAATTTGTCCACATGAGTTTTCCAATTCAGTTTCTCGTCTATGTATATTCCAAGAAATTTCGTTGAAGTTACTCTCTCAATTGGGTTATTATTGAATGCCACTTCGCCTGGCAAAATATTAACTGAATTACTGAACAGTATATAATTAGTTTTCTGAAGATTCAAGGATAACTTATTAGCATTAATCCACTTCATTACTTTTCGAAACTCTTCATTAACAGTTTTCAACAATGTTTGTGGACATCTATGAGAAAAAAATACACTTGAGTCATCAGCAAAAAATATGAATGATAATACACTTGATGAGCGTTGAAAATCATTAATATACAAAATGAATAAAAGTGGTCCCAAAATGGATCCCTGGGGAACACCACATGTTACTTTTTGGGGACTAGAGTCAATTCCATTTAAGGACACATATTGCTTTCTATCAGTTAGATAACTTCTAAACCAATCCAAGGCGACTCCCCTGACACCATAATGACATAATTTACTTAAGAGAATTTCATGGTCTACAGTATCAAAGGCCTTGGAAAAGTCTAAAAATGTACCAATGGTGTGTAAGCGACTATCTAAGGCAGAAGCAAGTTTATCTATAAGGTGTAAGATTGCATGAGTTGTTGTATGCTTCTCCCGAAAACCAAACTGATAATTACTGAAGACACATGTTTTGTTTAAAAATGTTATAGTTCTTACATAAATAATTTTTTCCAGAATTTTTGAAAAACAGGTTAACAAAGAAATCGGACGATAATTTGTCAGTAATTGAGAGTCACCTTTTTTAAAAATTGGTACAACTTTTGCGATCTTCATGTTTATCGGTACAACTCCGCTTGACATAGACAAATTAAAAATATGAACTAGTGGTTGAAGGATACCGACAATAACTTGCTTAATAAGTTCGTTCCCAATATGATCATACCCAGGACTTTTCTTGTTCTTGAGGGCTCTAACAATACCAAGCAATTCTTCTTCATTTGTGGGCACCAAAAATAAACTTTGCATGTTAGGTTCTACTAAGTAATCATGAAAATCAGTTTGACTGTTAGGAATATTTTTTTTCAGATTCGGACCAATATTAAGGATTAAGGTCGCTTGGTGAATTAAGTCTAACCACTGATAATTTTGTTCAAATTCAACCTGTTGTTTTTACTGCAAGGTTTTGTGGAAATTGACAAATCCACTCACAACATACAGATATATTAAGTGGTATATTGTGACCCTCCCCCTTCCCATTGCAAGAAATAAGCAAAAGAAGTGAGATAGTAACTTACGAGACCTATCACTGCTGCTATATGCTCCAGGAATGCGAGTCTCTGTCCAATCACTCACCAATTCGAGTATTAAATGCCAATCCGCGGTTAGTAATATAGCGCTATCAATGATCACATTTTGTAAGCAATCATTCTCGATGTCAATATAATTTATACAGCTTTAACGGCTACATGCTTATCATGACCAATTAGTAATTAGGCTAAGACTTTTCACGGGTTGTGCGTGTGAGATTTACTCTGCAGAGGAAATCCTGCCGGAAGACTCTGGAGCCCGTGCATGTGTATTCTGTACTTTCGTTTAGTTTTCGTTTTCTTTCTTTCTCTTCCATTTTGTACAGTGGTTTTGTAAACATGATATCTATTTTCCTGTGAAATTCAAAGTAAACAGCGTGTTTACTAAACTATTAGACCGAAAAATCAATCTATTTCGTTTGTTCCGTATGTCTGGGCTCACAAAATTCTCGGAGAACTAACGTTTTTTAAAACCTTCTCCAAGCAGACGGATTTTCTGTCTACAGCACTATAAACCGGATTGTAAACTAATGAAAGAATGATGTTTTTGATGAACTGAAGTTCGATGATTAATTGAGTTGAAACCAAAAATGGGAGTTTTGCGGTCAATAAAGGAGGCCAAGAGCCCAATCACGAAACGTTCACAAGATAAAAATAGCTCAAAAAATTATATGTAACCGAAATGTATGTCAATAGACATCATGATGATACAACGTCCAATTAAATCGGATTAATAAGGACAGTAGAGCAACAATACTAGTGAAAATAGGAAGGAGTGGATTAATAGCAATCGTATAAGTCGAGACTGAGGCCAACATAAAGAAAGAAATAACAAAGTACGTTACTTCAAAATGGACTCATGCAGTTTAGATTATTATCATCGCAGTGAATAATTTAGACCGTTCCAGTCACTTAATAATCGCAGTTAATTACTGTACCATACCAGGCACTTAGTATTTATTTGTTTTGTTACAATTCATAATACGGGTAGGGTATGCTTTCTCCAAAACAAGCAGCTACATAAAAAGACCTTTTGAAGCAACCAGGGGGAAGTGAAATCTAGAAATCAGGCACAAAAGATAAACACAATTAATCTTTCCTACCTTCATTTGCAGTATGTCAAAAGCATATACAAACAAAATGCTTCAACGAGATAACGAGGCAATAAATATAATTTATGGACAAGGAAGTTAATAAACATTTCGTTCTGCCCCCCCCCCCCCCCCGGACTCCAAATAAGGTGATTGTACTCTGCCATAATACGGTGACCATGATTATCTTTATTTACCTCGAAACTTTTTATTATGGAAGAACATTTTTTTTTCACCTTTCAAAATGGCCTTTATAATCAGTTAACGTACCATGTCACATAACATAAGCTGAAACGTTAATGAGTCGATATATTTTCTTGATTCATAAAATCTTATTTCTTTAATACTGGACCCTCGTACCAGTCAGTGATCGTGTATGCACTATCACAGATGCCTCCTTTCACGTGTTTCACGCGCACTTATCGGGTGTTAGTATCTCATGGTTCCCAGTTCCTGAGATTTTGTCATGTCTTCCAAGGTTTCTTCCACCCCATTGTCCTCAGTGGACCTCAACCATGAAGTTGACCTGTCATCTTATGAATCATCATCTTAATCTGTATTGGCCTAGAACCAAAGTCAATCCAACCATGGACCCTATACCACAAGGATCCACGGTCCAACAAAGGCTCTCAAACAGTTAGTCATCAAGCGGTCGCTTCCATGACAGGAACTACAGGAAATATATAAACAACACTCGCATTAGCAATCAAAGTAAAGAGCCCAGACTGTACACGATGATGTCATTGATAATAAAGCGGGGTTAAAGCTCATGTATACTTTCGTGAAGCCCCATTCCACTGAAAACATAAGAAATAAGACCATGTTTCCAAAACACTTGTCAATAAATACATGTACATGAATTCTAAGATGCAATAAAGTGTTTTCGCACGCCTACGGTAACGATTGAGCAACGGAGGTATAAACATGAACATGATCTATATATTACCATGATTGAGTCATTCCCTATTTTGGGGCGTACAATTCCAAGCTATTTTGCGCCACGTTATCGACAACGCTTCAGTCTTCATTACATCTTATGATACACAAAACGACCTTGAACTTGCCTGTCCATATTTATTGTACGCATAAGATTTCAATTAATATCCTCAACAATTTTTGAATTTTTATAAACGTAATTTCTATCCAGAGGATTAACAAATCTCACAGTTTCTTTTTCCCCCTTGTGACTCTCGTTTGAGGTCTTTAATATTGTGTGCCAAACATTGCGTGCAACATCCAGCTCTGTGGTGTATTCTCTCAAGATTGTCACCGGGTGCTTCGACATTTTTTTTTTCATTTCTCGAGAGCATTCCATTCATGCCTTGCATAGATGATGTGGGGCAGCGTAAGAAAACGAGAGAAAAAAACTTGCATGACATTCCAGCTAATGCTCTTGGTGCAAAGCAGATGCGGGGGCTGGGGGGGGGGGGGTCAGTGGCGTATCCACTATGAAGCTGGCGTATGCCCCCTATTGTTATATAGAGCCTTAGGAAATGCAATACTGCTTGCAGTATATGGGGATAACAGATCTCCCCCCCCCCCCCCCCTCCGGAGGGGATTCCACCCCTTGTCACGTGGGGCCGTATCATCGTTAAAAAAATGCAAAATTGCTGTTTAGAATGTATGTAATTCTTAGTATATAGATCACCCAGTAAATAAGATGAAATTTCAAACTTCATGAGGGCAACGAAATGTGGTCACAGTTTCAGGATTCAGAAAAAGCTTGTTTTAAAATCATTTTCATTTCATTTCCTCGGAGAATTTCTTGTCTGGCTGCTAGTCTGGCTGCTAGCCAACCATTAGATTTTAGCAAACTTATTGAAAGGAGATCAGTCTTTATTAAAACATGATTTAATCGCAGTGGCCTCCGTTTTATGGTCCTTTACTCTCTATTTTTGTTTACTCGTCCGTGTATACTTACTTATTGTCACATTGGACCAAGAATATCGACTATTACGTAAGTCATCCCAGGCCCCTGTAACCTTGTCAAGGTATATTGTACTGTTGTGGAAAGCGATCTACAAAACTAATCTATGCCTACTGAATATGAAGGACGTCGTGTCGTCTCTGCAAATCTTGATAAATTAATTTGAGATAAGTTTCGATCGTGAGAAATTAATTTGTTTATTCTTTATGAGGCAAATTCATTGTAAGGTAGACAAAGAAACAATCACCTTTGATGTTTCTCCCTTGTATGAAAACAGTGTATACAATTATATGTTTCGGCTTCGTGCGTTTCATTAACGTTATTTAGAAAACAGCAGTAAAACCACTATATCGATTAACCGAAAATAAATTCATTGGAAAGATTGTAATCCGTTTACTCCCAACATAAAGACCTACATAATTATTTGCGCATAATTCAAACGCTTTCAATATTTCGACTAAATGTTTATCTAACATTCCTAAATTTGGTTCTTTGTTTTTGCAAAATAAAAAAAACGCCCTAGACCCTAAACCGAACCTCAACTATCCAGGGAAGTGGATAATGTTGGCCTCTCTTCTCAATTTGCAAGAGCAAGCCAACCTCCTAATAGTCCCCCTTCTCCGGGCCAATGGTGGTCTGATTATGCCACTTACCACGCGTCCTCACTTGTCAAAAGGAGGAAGTCCGGGGCCTTTAAGCTAGATGACAGAGCCAATTTATTCTTAAGAGTATTCATTTTCAGTGTTCAATAAACAGCGTGATATGAATTATGACAAGTTTACCCTGACCCATGGACGTTCTGACCTGCTTCAAAGACGTATCCTTTCACAACTTGCCCTAAGATCTTTTGATATTTTCTTCTACATCTATTCTTCTAATTTGCTTGGACGACTTCGCATAAAGTATAATACGACATGTTAACAAATATTAATATTTTGGTCAAACATTCTTTCAGTTATACAACAATCGTTCAACAAAGGATATCGGTTATGATTGTGACACGCATCCTGACTGACCACGATATCGGTAGGTCCTATAGTTTGTGGTTTTGATTCTCTATTTTCTCTCTTATTCTAACTTTTATTTCATTTTGTCTAGAGGCAGAAAACTGCAGAAACAAAATGTGCAATTTGCTACATCAGGATTGAAATACTTTTAACTAACCCGCATTGCTTTGCTGCATGCTATAGCGATTCATGTAAGGTTTATTTCATCAAGAACAGAAGAACACAATAATCGAGAGTATAGGCCCAATGTTTGTTATCATTTTGGGCCTTATTATCTACATAGTAGTTTGTATAATCAGGGAGGTGACTTAATAAATCCTTGGTTGAATCAAACAATTAAGCCAAAGAACAATGGTATGATAAATATATATATATACATTCATGGTTTATGAGTGTAATGAACTTCGAAAATAACGCCATGACCCGGACACTACCAAGGTCTTATTGCTAGAGTAGGGCAAACGATGTCATCCTGGTCATGCTGGTATCAAGATTGGCTTTCTTTTTGGTAAACAAAATACAATGCATAAAATATTAATTTTCATCAACATCAATAATGGTAATAAAAGTAGCATCGTCATCATCAGCAGCAGCAGTAGTAGCAGTAGTAGTAGTAGTAGTATAGGAGGAGGAGGATGGGGAGGAGGAGGAGGAGGAGGGGGAGGAGGAGGAGAAGGAAGAGCATAGAGATTATTTTACCTTATTAAATGATATTTTTGCCAATGTGTGTGAAAGACTAAATTGCATATGTAAACCATATCGAGTCCCATCAATAGTAGCAAGAAAGCTGTATAGGATTTCATAAATCTTAAGTACGTACCATTTTTAGAACAACTCCAGAGGACGCCAAAAGGAACAAGAGTTTATTATTCTAAACAATACATATATTTTTGGAAAGATCTGCTATACTTTTTTGGTATAAAGGACACTGCACGTGCTTGGCATGTCTCCAACTGTACTTTCTATGGTTGTCCCATTCTATGGTAGGTCCATGTAGGGAGTGGTTGTCCAAAGTTCTTTGATTTGAATCACCAACCCCCAGCTGATGGGAGAACAAAAGCGAACCAAACTCCCTTGTTATGAAAGTTATATCGGTCCAGGTCCAAGGGAAGGTCTATTAAACAAAAGGGTATACCTTGCGAGTATAATGTTTTCACAAAACCACAATTCTACATGGTTATGTCTGAATGCATTATACAAATACAATTTGTCGACATCAATACCGAAAAGTGGGTAGAGGTTTCGAGGTTTGAGCGGCACATCCCCGTTGAAACCAAAATGAGTACCCCCCCCCCCCTCCATCCTATAACCCCGGCATCCAAATAGTATATTTAAAAATTCCACCGAAATAATAATTTGCATTGTGTTCAACTTACTATAATATCATTCTCTAAATTAATGGCAATGAAAAGCAGGATAAACGCATAGCAATGAATAAACCTGTAATTATACTAACATTTAATATACGGGACGGTGATTTCATTCGAGACAAATTTTGAATGTTACTTGTATTCAATGAAATTATAAAGAAGAGCTTGTGTCATGCAGATTCTCAGTGAAATGCAAATGATATACAACGTGACTGCAAAATAACAAGTCTAGACTCGAGATAATTGAATTACTAT
Source organism: Strongylocentrotus purpuratus (assembly GCF_000002235.5). Lineage (NCBI taxonomy): Eukaryota > Metazoa > Echinodermata > Echinoidea > Camarodonta > Strongylocentrotidae > Strongylocentrotus > Strongylocentrotus purpuratus. Next base: position 44,530,796 of record NW_022145612.1, on the reverse strand, counting down.
CGTTTAAACGGCGACGTTTCAAACACCATGTCATAAATATATGTTCTCTTTCACACTATCCAACGTGCATGCAGTAGTTGGAAATTAAGTCTGGGGGCTATTTTTGAGTCGTGCTACTCGCCTGCACGTGTTCAGATGACTAAAAATAAATCTCAGCAGGTCTGTCTCGCAGGTCTTAATCTAAAGAAATTAGACGTGCCACGTCAGGCCTAACTATAAATATTGTTGTTGTTATTACTGTTATTATTATCATTATTATTTTTTATTATTATTATTAACACTAGGCCTATTATTATTATCGTTGCTATTATCATCATTATGATTATCATTATTATTATCATCATTATCATTATTATCATAAGTAGTATAGTAGTAGTCGTAGTAGTATCATTATTATCATCATTATCAACGTCATATCCATTATTATGATACTAATAAACCGCTCATAATTTTTAAATCTCCGCGATTTTCTGTTTTACAAGAACGAAGCTCGACGGGAAACCATGCAATCTTGTGCAACAATGAGCCTAATATTCTCCCTTTTCACTAAACTTCAGCCAAGTTCGCATGTGACCTTTAAATATATTAGAGATGCATAACAACCGATGGTTAAAGGTATATAAACAACAGCATGATTTCTACTTTTCAAACATTTAAACAAAAGCCTTTTATAATGATGCAAAGACATTATAATATGACTTAAGCATTGTGAACGGGTGGTAACATACAAGACACTATTTAAAAAGCACACCGAATAATATTTCTCTGAAATTGACTACATACCAGCTACTTTGCATTTGTTTTAAATAAACAATCCAGAATGAATTAGAGCCATGTTCTCTCGACATACGATTCCCATACCAGAGCTTTTGATTTATATTTCATATTATATTAGCATAATCAGTGTCAGTGGTATCAGTGGAAAAACGACCCGACTATTTGGTGTTTGTCTCTTTTCCCATGACATGACGTTGAAAGCGGAAGGAAGATGGCACTTAAAGGTGTCCTATGTCCAATTCCTGAGAAGCCACACTTATCGTCTGTTATCGAGGACGTCACACCGATCCTTACATGATTACACGACAAACTTCCTCCTTCTACCAGGTGTATGTTACCGAGGAAATTGGATTGGCAGCCAAGCATTGTTTGTTACATGTTTTGTACAATCCCGTGAACAAAACATAATTATTATTCGTGTGGTTTATCAAACCCCACCACAAAAACAATCCTTAGCATATGCTATGCCAATGGGTATAATATAGATGGGGCAGAAGCAACAGCCGTCCCTAGATCTTATGACGGATTTGCAATGATTTTGCTGACATTTTAAACGTTCTGACAGTATTTTAAAGACTATATAAAGAAAATAAGAGCCTTTTAGTCCTGTCCGAGAGAAGCTGTTACTCATAATGTTCAATATTAGTAACAATCCTCAGCATATGCCAAAGGGTATGGGGCAGGAGCAACAGCCATCCCTAGATCATTTTCGATGTTATTTCTGACACTTTAAACATTATGTCAGTAGACTATATTCAGAAAATACGAGCCTTTTAGTCCTGTCCAAGACAAGCTGTTACTCATAATGTTCAATATTAGTAACAATCCTCAGCATATGCCAAAGGGTATGGGGCAGGAGCAACAGCCATCCCTAGATCCTATGACGCATTTTCGATGTTATTTCTGACACTTTAAACATTATGTCAGTAGACTATTTTCCAGAAAATACGAGCCTTTTAGTCCTGTCCAAGACAAGCTGTTACTCATTTTAAATATGAGTAGCAATCCTTAGCATATATGCCAAAGGGTATGGGGCAGGAGCAACAGCCGTCCTTAGATCCCGTGACGGATATTTCGATGATATTACTGGCACTCCTACATTCTGTCAGTACTTAAAGACTATTTTCAGAAAATAAGAGCCTGTTATTCCTGTCCAAGAGAAGCTATTACTCATGTTTAATGTTAGAAAATTTGCTTAGCCCCCCCCCCTCACATTTTGCTAATGTTTTGTTCATAAAAACGTACACCAAGGCAAATTAAAGAGTCAGTCATCTCAGCATTCCTTCTTGTTGCATTACATGATAATCATTTTACTTTTCTTTGCTCATAATTATATTAAGCATAATGAACAAAATAGATTAAGGTCTCACGACGGCTTAATGATGATGCTATCCTTCCAATAGTCTAATATAAGTATACTTACAAAAGAAGGTAGGTGCGGTGATATGAAACTGCTGACGGACTCTCTCCATTTTCTAGAGTTTGATTTCTCGAATTGCGTTTGAGCCATGTTGACAGCTTGAGGGATTTTCGTCGATAAAATTCGGTCACTGAGCACAGTTATGAAATATCACAATTTAATGTAGATTATTGGTTACGTAGATGCATCTTAGCAGAAAAGTGTGGATTAAAAGCGAAGTGTTTGTCTCTCTTGAACGAGCTACGATGCATGAACTGACGGCAAAACTAATACGATTTTCCAAAATATTTATTATTATATAATTACTTAGTCACTTTTCATCCACTCATGTATCGTCAGCATTTTTTTTTTACTGAAGCCTGTGAAATACTGCGCAGAAGAGAAGTTTTCCCGTATCACCAAGTACCAGACAGATATTAGCCGGTAGCTTTATTTCTCTTTATTCTCCACGAGCAGCGTTCATGCAATGCTCGCGATTCCGTTGTGTTCAGTGTTCACACTATTCAGACGAAACACTAGACCGTGACAACACCGTGATTATCAACTTAGTTTGACCTTCTCAGGGATGATGACTTTCACAACTTCAAAAAGAAATTCTGTAGAAGGAATAATGAGAACATTGAGTAGAACATGTACAGACCTATGTACAACGATGTGACGAAACGGTGTTGCTCTCCTGCTGGCGGCGAGTCTTGTGCAGACAGTCCGGGTTTGCTGGTACGATCATAATTATCATTCGATAGCTCGCTTTGATCAGAGAGGTGAGACATCCCTGTTTTGATTCACCGCTCTCATATAATTATGACGTCACATCTACGCTGCCCAATCACGATGCATATTCACATGATACACTTTCGTTATATAGATTGTATATACTGAGTTTTATTGCATTTCATCATGAAACAGATAAAATAAAGAAAAACCTACCGATTTTCGATTGCTGCCGTGCTAGTTCGGTTTGTTAAAGTTGGAGGGGGAAAAGATGGCTTAATTCAAACACCAATGACCCCAAAATACCGAACCAACTGGTTTCTGGTATTCTATTGTTAAACTTTAAGATGATGCTGAATATAGAAAGTACATGTGGTACTCGTTAATAAGTTTTTTGTTTTTGTTTTTTGTTTTGGTATAATTTATGGCCTAGTGATGTTTACACTGCCCCTGTCAAGCCTCAAGGCCGTTCTTACATCGGAACATTTTCTTTTGTCTATTTTATGAGGGATATTCCATCTCCTCCTAGCTGATTTAATGTGGGCACCAACAGACATTTATGGGTCAGAGCAAAGAAATTCGGGAACAGAACTAAATGACGCAATTTGTCTAATTAACCATATTTAGTTTACTCCAAATCCACCGAAAGTCACCTATTACAAATCACATTTTCCAACTGCTATATATAAATACCTGCATCACATAGATCACTTGACGAACAGTTATGATAAAAAGTCATAACTATCAAGTATCAAACGAGTTTCAGAGCTACTGATTATGTGAGTTAGCATAATACGTGATCCTAAAATTAAAATCAAAATATGTTCCACATAAGTCGTCGAAAACTGGTTTCTTTGACCGATTTTAAATCTTTATAAATACATTTCTTCACGTACGCATACACATTAAGAATAATTATGAACACGCCTGCCTCATTATTAACGTTGACATCATGATTATGACCTCTCTAAATTGAATCAAAAAGGTTTTCAATTCTTCCAATAGGTCTAATGAGTAGTACGGTCTCGGTTTGATTATTAACGATTATGTTTCACTCTCGGCGTAACAATCCCAAGTCAAACCCTTTTCCTTTATCGCGATGTTGCTTTGTTTAATTTATATAGTTTCGGAGCTGTAGAACCATTTCCCTAAGTATATTCGCTAACATTGCATTGCTGTTTTCATTCATTGCTCGCCTTTTGTCTTGTTTTGATGCATTATGCGAAGAAGCGTTTGCTCCATGATATCCTTCTGCGGGAAAAATGCAAACAACAACATTCATTCCTAACCAAATCAAAAAAATTCAAAAAAAAAAAAAAAAAAAATTCAAAAAATAAATAAATAGGAGGCGGCCCCCAAAAAGGAAGCGGGCGGGGACGCTAAACATGTATATTTTTTTAATGGCCTGAATGGCAAATAAAGTTCTTGGTGGTTTTAATTTAGACACTCTCTATATATCTATTTACACCCCCCGCCCCCCTCTAGAATCCCGCGGATTTCCGCGGGTCCTGCTAGTAACATTTATAATTAAATATGCGTAGGTTCAATTGGCAAGCATGAACCTTGAAAAACGTCATTTGGTAGATAAATTTGTTTTGGTTTCTATTTAACAAACATAACAAAAAATAATACTAATACATGGACATTTACCGAGAAAATCCTAATTATGGAAACTATAATATATAGTGTTCAATAATTGGTTGAATGAAGAGGGTTTGTGTAATTTCGGTACATGTTTTTGTTTGTTTTGTTCCAAAAAAATAAACGTTCCGTGGCAGAAAATTATGTATAGAAAATTCTATTTCTTTTTCAAAACATTCCTTCAGCATGAATCTTCACGGTTTCTAAATATAACAATTGGTCATATCGACGGAAACTATATAATATTAAACGTGGGCCTATATATTGTTCTATACACGGTATGCATGACGAGAGATTCAAATAGATTCGGTAATCAACGTACCCTTTATATCTGATCTTTCAATTAGCTCTGTAACAGGAAACAGTGTTTTATTTTTGTCTTTACGCATGCATTCCTACGGCATTCATGCAAATCACACAAATACTTGGGGACAAGCTACGACAGAAATAGAGATAGAAACATATTAGAAATAAAAACTACGATAAATGAGTATAGAAACAACGTCAATCCGCATGTAACCTCTTGATGCATGGTGCATAATCAAATACTATAAATAGTGCAGTTCATAAACAAAATTGATTACCATGATTATGAACAATTTGATATGCATGTATCACCCCATGATATACAGCATGGAGTTTCTTGACCTATCCTATACCCTTCACCTTCATCACTCTAGCGGTAACATCGTCACAGCCACAATAATATAGTCTATACATTTTTAGAAACAATGACATCCTGTTTATTTTTTAGAAACAATGACATCCTGTTTACATTATTTTGTTTGTTAACAATTGCCATAATAATCTATATTTCTGCTTGATCATGGTGATAAACAATGAATTATTGGTTAATGAACCCCTTTCGTGTTTCATTGCTTTGTACTCTATCACAAAGGACCCTGTCATCTGCAGTTTGTTTCCCCATTAAATTTCATCGGTCATCCAACCTAGCTGATGAACCATACGTCATGATTGTAATCAAGGTTTATTAATTGTTTCAAGTATTCTGACCTATGAATGCAAAATGACATAAAAGTGGAACTGACCTTGATTCTATATGTATAGGTTTTGTATAGCCATAGGTCACGATCTTCTATACTTGTGTTGCAAATTGGTGTTGGTCTATACTACCCTATACTGCTCCTAACTTTCCCTCGCCATCATCATGCCTCGTGTATCGCGATGCTTCAGCATAATTATGCTTATGCATGACTTGAACTTCAAGTTCAATACTATAGGATTAAAGAAAGCTCACAATTGCAACGCCGAAACTTAAATCACAAACATTTCTGGATACTTACCACAGTATCTTGGAAGAATGAAAACCCAAATCAGATAAACGGCATTCTAAATTGTGTTCCAGTGATGTTTTACATCCAAACTTCTCTCAGTATGTTGATAAACTGCCACTGGAGCCAGAGAGCACGTTTGATGGGACTGCGACTGGAAGAAAAACTTGCTCATTTACCGGTAGTCTCTTGATGCATACTCTTTTGTAGCACCTGATCTAGCAAAGAGCAATAACGTTAATTACTCACAAATGATTAAAATCAGACAACCTTATTCCGATCCAAAAATCAAAATTATGTGTATCCTTGTCGACTAACAGCACAGTAATAAATTCTCACATTTAAAGCTCTTTTAGTAGTCACCTTTAACAAAAATTATGACTGAATTAAACGACAACGATTGGCGTTCAACCCGACTCCAGAAACCGTAGCAGACGACACGACCCTGTTCTTTGTTAGAACCTCGACCACGGGACACATATGTTTTTACAGTTGCCGCGAACAAAGAAGCCTGGTTTTGTGTACGGCTCGTTGGATCCAGAAGAAGGTGTCCGACCATGGTACCAGCTGAAAGCAGAACTAATTATCCTGTGCTTGAAACCAATAATCACCTACAAAACTAAATTTAATTTAATTTGAATATATATATCATTATAATGTAAACTAGAGGGGGTTTACTCAACTATAAAATGTTTTAAAAAAGAAGAAGAAAACAGAAACTGTTATCATAATTGTAGACTCTTATTGATTTAACAAATAGACATGAAACAAATCAACATAATTATTGCAATAAAATTTGTGACATGGAAGGATTATCGTCTAGGCAAACAAGATAAGACAAGACAACAAAGTAAAACAAAATGTATAGGAAGAAAATCCTCAAACAAAACAAAGTCATGAAACATAAATTGGCGGACCATCAGATTGGGGGTCACTCCCCCCCCCCCCCCCCCCCCGCCCGAAACAAGAAGCTATATTGCTGAAAGCCATGATATTTATGTTCTATCTTTTAATCTGTAATCGTAATAACGAATACGCTATTGTCTAGTGTGTTGTGTTTTTTTCCAGTGATGCCCCCGACCCCAACACCCCCCCCCCTCCTCTCTCTCTCTCTCTCTCTCTCTCTTTCTTCTCTCTCTCTCTCTCTCTCTCTCTCTCTCTCAGGCGCTCTCTCATTTCTCTCCCATTTCTCTCCCATCTCTTTCATTATCTCTTTTTCGTCCTCTCTTGTTTCCTCTTTTTTCTCTCTCTCTCTCTCTATCTCTCATTTAACCATCTTTTATCTCAAAAGTCAACGCTTTTCAATGTGATATCCATACGTGTGTTTGAACACAGCCGAGCATTTCATCCAAATCCTTGATATTTCCTGGCTACGACAATATTAGACCTATAAGTCACCAGAGGAGGCTCGTGGGTTGTACACCCTATGGCATTTACCTACAATTTGTTTTTATTTTATTTTTGTAACGGAATGTATATCGTCATTTCCCTAGAGATGTCCTCGTAGTAGTCCAAGATTGTAATCAAATTTGTTGTTCGTGAATTATTAGTTCCAAGCCTAATGTTGTCCCAGGTATACTATATTGCTGCAGTTTCTTTTTAAATTAATTATTAAGGTCAATAAACTGTCTATATGGAAGAATTCGAAGTTTAAAACAAAAAATCGATTATGTTTAGATCTCTGCCCTCTTGAAGGTATGCATAGATGAATGTTTAAATACGTTGTCACACCGATGCGCTTAAGTATATCGATAGGTGGCAGCATAATTATTGTCAACAAATTTACATTGATCTTCATAGTCAAATTTTGTGAAGCGCACACAATCAGTTTGTTATCTCTTTTTATCTATTTCTTTAAAAACTCAAAAGCAAAATGCTTATCGTGCTAAACTTCATTTATGTAATTCAAGAAAACCCAAGAAATAAGTAAATGAATATAAAACCTGAGTAGCCTTGGAAGTATTTTTTTCCACTAGCTCAGTTTTAAACTGTTTCAAAACTTTAGTTTCATTCTTCTTGAGATATAGACATTAAGGAAGATTTTCTTTTTAATGAATCGAAACGAGAAAAAAAAATTCCATCCAAGTGGAAATGCAATAGGCCGATGTAAAGCTTGATATGGCGAAGAATCTTAATTTTTGCCATTTGGAAGAAATATTTCAGATTGGCAATGAGACAATCACTGGTGATTTACAAAATGTTGCTAAAATGACATGATTTCTCTCCCCCCCCCTCATTTTTGCCCATTATGCCAGAGGCGGCACTCCCGGATTTGGGGGGGGGGGGGGATGGCACTGTGCCGCCACTTTTTCAGTTTTCCCCAAAGTGCCCCCTTTGTACATAGGACAAGTGCCCCTTTTCTTGTCTAATTAGTGTCCTTTTCCTCCCTTTTCATCTCTGACGAGTACCTCTTTCCAGTTGGGAGAAATTCCCCTTTCACCTCTGATATTTCTGCCCTCTTTTTATTTTTGACTCGTGTCCCTTTTCCTTTTTCAATAAGTGTACTTTTTCCTTCGTTATCTGATAACTGCCCTTATTACTTTGACACGAGCACCTTAAAAGTTTACTTTTCTAATAACCAGGGGCGAATCTACGGGGCGGGGGGGGGGGGGGGTTAGGAGATTTAACCCCCCCCCCCCTTGGGCTGCCAAGTGCAATGTGATGTGCATAGAAAATGCCATCATGTGTCCAGCCCCACACAGTATAAGTAGATGTTAGTAGATGCCATGTAAACATCACTTATGGGGGTTCCATCAAAATAGAAAGAAAAAAAAAAATCGCCACTAGAGACGATCATAGCAGGTGGTCAGTGACAACTGGAAAAAGCCATACATTTAAGTTTTAACAAATATGCCTACTGTGTGAACAAGAGTGCTCTAAATCACAATAAAAAGCAAAAATTCGCTCAATCGCTACGCCACTTCGCAAAATAAAACTTACTAACTAGGGCGTCGTAAAATACGAGATATTATGCTTAAGAATTTCTTTTTTCTAAATTCAAAACAATAACGGTAGTAAAGTATTTATACAATTCACTTCAACCCTGGTCCTATTACTTTCTTTCTTTCTTGTTTTATATCATTGCCGGGAGGAAAGTAACCCCCCCCCCCCCCCCAAAAAAAAAAGTTCCCAATTCCCCGCGCGTTTTTTCGAAGATACCGTACGCACTTTTACGCCATATATGCATAGCAAAAATTCAAAACGCCTGACCGCGGAATGTGGCTAGTGTTCCGTTATATCACTTTTGCCTGTGAATTTCTTATGTTCCTGATCATTTTGGACATTGTAGCGGTTCTTTATTTCTTTGAGCTGTACTGAAACACTTTTAACCAGTAAAGTAAGTTCTATGAATGTCTTCTGTGTCGTGCTTTAATGTGCTGATCTATTCGTCTTCGGTCCCAAATATATATTTTGTTGTGTGTGAAATGAGATTTGACATGGCTTGAGAGTTGATTGAGATTGCAATTGAGAAGCAACATTAAAACTCGTCTTTATCTTTTAACATAACCCATGGCTCGAATGGGCCCTTGAACGCGGTCTATTATTAATATTGTATTAGTGAAATGCTAATGATTGATAAATTACATAGAATCATGATATTGATAGAAAAGAGCATAGATCTAGAGTCTAGTCATAGATCTAAACAATACATGATTAATTAAATTAGTTTCACTTCACTTCGAAGTTCAAACTTCAATGTCAGTTCAGAGGAAAACAATAATGTATGTTGGTGAAATGAGAAGGAAATCTTGTGTATTAAGTTAGGCTTTATTAAGAAACAATGGAGAACAATTTGTGATAGAAAAAAAGTCTAGTGTAAGTTGTAATGTGACAATGATTTGACCTTGATGTATTACTATTGTATAATACTAGGTTTGAAGACAAATTATTTAATCATCTTTAATGACAGATTGCATTGATTGTTTCTATCTCCTTTGCTCTTTATTTTTTTTAAAATAATTATAGAAAGCACATCATGTTGCGAGCAGGACTTGGGAGTGCTGCCACCCCTGTAACAGAGAAGACTTTGAAACGCAAGGTTGAGAATCAGTCGGCTAACAGAGCTCTGCTGTGGTTTGTCGTCAACCTCTGTTTGGCCGTTTTCTTTTTCCTGGAAATGTGAGCTAATAACATGTTATTTCAGTTTTCTGTATAAAAAATTGTACTCTGAAGACCACAAATGTGGATGTGATTATGGTTTGATAGATTAGAGTTAAACTCAACAGTCATGTGACATGTACACAGTTTGTGAAAAAGGAACGATTGGGGGATAGATTGGATTAGTGCGGGTGATTCACTATCTGGTTAGATGAGTTTTAGATAATGATGCAGACTAATCAGATGTTACTTTTCGAGAGCTAGCATTATGTGCTCTGAAGAAGAAAAAAAATCTATTTTGAAATTCACATTCATAGGGTATGAAGGATAGAGTAAACCATTTATCTCATTTGCACCTAAAACACTGTTTTTGTAGGTAATAATTAAAAATCTCGATCAAGTAGTCTAGTAAAATCTTTGACTTTTGCAAGAAGTTTTCAGTTAAAGATTGTCTACACTGTATGATTACTAAAAATTGTGCAGGAACAGTATTTTTATTTTCAGTTTTGAAATTTTGGAGATTTTACTTTCATTCTTCCATTTCTAGAGGAATGCACAATGAAATGAGATTTATCTGCTGCATTCAGAAGTCCTTACAAATTATGACAAAGTAACCTGTCCTGATATTTTGCTTATGTTTCTGTGCTGGAAATGTGTAACATGTCGACATTAACAAATGTAGTAATGACATTGAAATTTCTGACATCCGCAGGACATTCAGCTCTACATCGGATTACTTTGATCTGAGCCATCCGTCCGTGTGGTATGTGAAATGTGCCTTCACCGTGCTCTTCACGTTCAATTCCTTGGTGGATCTGTGGCGCTATGTCATCCCCACCCTGCAGGGTATGCGGCATCCCATTGCCCTGTCACCGGTGGAGAAGGATATGCTCGGAGTCGGAGACAATGGTAGGAACTCTATGCATTTTTCTTCTTTTTTTTCTTTTTTTTTTGTTGCTTATTTTTAGTTGATGCTACTTAGCATGCTGTCTCTTTGCACTTCTCTTTTCTGTAAAATTTATGCACGCATTTAGAAGGGGAAAAAAAATCTGAGAACAATTTTATTTTTGAAATGAAACCAATGTTAAAAAGATGTTTATGCATATTGCATATTAGAAATAGTAACTAGACCAATTTGTCACATGGCTGTGATCACATATTTTCAACAAAATATTCTCATCTTGAATTGTTGAAAAACATCTCTTTCATCAAGTGACTGGACAAACTATTTTTACCCCGGGAAGTGCATGCACAAACATTTTACCAATTGGAGCAATCTATCTTGACCATATGTTGAGAAGATTCAATTGAAATAGTTTTCAAATTACTATAAGATACATGTACTGATGTACAGATTAATTGTTATTTACATTTGAATATTTCTCACCTTGCATTGTTAAATGACATCCCTGTGGTCAAATGAATGAACAAAATATTTTCCAGAGAAATGCATGCACAAACATTTTACCAATTGGAGCAATTTATCTTGAACATATGTTGAGAAGACTTAATTTAATTGTTTTCAAACTACTGTAAGATTCATGCACAAATGAAGTGTTATGTGAATATTTTGTTTAACTGCATGCCTATTTGAATATTTGTAAATGTAAATGATCGTCAATTCGTCATATTATCTATGATATTAGGATGGTATCTCTTTTCTATCTCTGCAGCGATTGGCTTTAAGATGTCCCGTCACAGGATAGCGTCTGCTCCAGCCAACCTCTACGGCTCACACCACCACACACCACCCTTATCCTCATCTCCCTGCTCTGTGAAGCCTCCCAGCCATTACCTCTACCCTGCCACCCCGACCTCTGCAGCCAGTCCTGGGGGTAGCCCGTCCTTGATGGGTGCGTACGGGTCCCCCAAGCTGACTCCGACCAGTGCTTACAAGGGCCAGTACTCTCCAGGGGCATCCCCTTCCTCCCAGGGGAGCTTCCTCTCAATCAATGGACATTCCTTCAATCAGGTAAGGCAGCTTTTTGATGAGGCAATGTATGGAATGAATGTTCAGAAAGGCTACCCTTGTGGTTACCAGAGATGTGCTACGAACCACAATTTTAAAAAGATATAGGGTTAGGGTTAGGCCTAGTGTTTGGTCTAGGGTTCAGGTTAGGCTCTAATGTCCTTTGGCAAGACATTGATCTGCATTTGCCACTCTCCACCCAGGTGTTAAATAGGTACCTGGTAGGATGCGAAAGCCAATGTAGTATCCTTAGCAATTTGAGCCTAGTAGCTCTTGCTGGAATGCTCCCCAGGGAGTGGAGAAAGTGCATACATTTGTGTGCAGGCAAGCCAGAATCCGATGACAATGGTAATAACTGTAAAGCGCTTATAAAGTCGGACATTGCCGATGTATTGAGCGCTATATAAGCAGAAATATTTTTATTAGTGTAGGATATTGACTGCTGGAGTATATGTTGTAGAACCACCCTGGTATTGCCATATGCAGTTATGGCATGCTTGGAATCCATTTGATTTTGATATTGAGATTACAGTTTTGACAACCAAAAATACTAATTTATAAAGTGCTGTCTCAAGACACCAGTGTATGAGATCCAACAGCTTGAAAGAAACTAGCAATTGTTTATGAGAATGGCCACATAGTATGCACACAAACCACTAGCACCAATAACCAGTCACATTTTGTTTGCTTTTTTCCTTTAACAGACACCAGGGAGCACCCCTCACACTCCAGCTGTTTCATCTTCAGTTCTGTTCAGAGATACAAGTGGAAGCGGAGGAAGCCTTCTTAGGCCGAGACACAAATCTTCTCCTGTTGCAAGACATTCTCCATGTAATACAGTCTTATTAATATGCACAAAAAAGTGATGCAAATCCAAAGGAGAATCAAAGTCATTAATTATTTCAATGTTTGACAGAGTAGTTTTTTAAAAATCAATGAGCATATGCAGTATTTTGAGAAATTTTGAGATAAGATCTGATATATGAATGTATGTCTTAGAGACAATGATTCAGAGCTGCCAACTAGTACGGATTTTCCGTAATTGGTACGGAAATTAACGACCATTACGGAATGTTGTCTCAAATTACGGATTTAAAAAAAAAAAAAAAAAAAGTTTTTTTTTTTTTTTTTTTTTAATGAATTAAATATGATTTATCGTAGCGAGTGCTGTGAATAGGAGCCATTTTTCATGATAAACTGTGTTGTGATGACCTGAAATTCAATACTTAACATCTTTGTGTGAGTAAAATCACCAAAAATTTCAGATAATCATGCGTCCGCGCAGTGTTGGCGTGTCGTTTTTTTAGATTCATAGCGCCGCATAAGAAATTACTGATTTATACCCCAAATTACTGATTTTGAGCCTTGTGATTACTGATTTTCTGTTCTGGAGGTTGGCAGCTCTGATGATTGTAGTTTGAACTTTTAGCCACGTATCAAATTGAGTAGGGAGGTAGAGGGAGGGGGCCAATTGTGATTACCGGTATGAAGTGATTTAGGATCTTAGATTACTATATACCATGTGCATTAATGAGGGGTGAAAATCTGTGAAAGAAGGGAATGTATTTCAAAATAATAGTTGGTTGATGTAAAGTAGAAATACAAGAAGTCAAGGACAATCGTGTATAATCAACTATAGATTATCCTTTGTTTGAGGGAGAAATTATAAAGTAATGTATAACGTGCTTGATATCTGATACATTTCTGATCTCTGCCTTATGTTCTTCTAGTGGTGACACCAGAAACAGTTATTTCTGATGAAGCTTCTCTAAGGAGCTACTTGACTTCATACGATGAGAAGGAAAAGAGAAATATGCTGGGTAAGAAAATTCAACATTGTGTTTTATTCAGATGAAATTTGTAATTTATTTTCCCTGGTAACCTTACACTTTAAAAACCTATCACTTTATATACTCAGTATTTGTGTATGTAATGATACAATTTTGTTTTCTACTGGTGATTTTTTTTTTTTTATAAATCTAGGGCATAATGTCTAAAACGTGAAAATTTACCCTTTTTTATCACACTTTCACCAACTATAAGAGTATTGCAATTTCATGCAAACATTGCACCAGTCTAGAAGCATACAGTTGAGAAAATATATATCGGTTGATGATGTGATGTAACATGTGTTATTGACCGTCTGACCACAGGAATGCCGGACCAATCACCGAACAGTAGCCCGTCCTTCTGGGCTTACAACCGTTCTGCTGCAGACTTCAACTATCTCTTGGGCAAGTACCAGTACCAGCTAGCCAGTAGGTCACCCCAGTCACCAGCCACTGGACGGGGCAAGGATGACCAGGACTATCCGGCCACGTATGGAGCAGAGGAGGCCTGGGACAAGCTGGAGGTGGACAGAGAGACGCTTGACCGCTGGATTGCCAATCTAAGACAGGTTTGTTCTTCTTTAAATTATCTTGATAATCTCTACGTTATTTTGTTTCTGTGATTGCGTCTGACATAATACTTCTTCCTAGGGTTTTTCAAGTAACTGTGCTAGTAACATTATTTCTTGATGGATTAACTTTCAGTCATTTACTTTGTTTGTATTAATCCTCATTCGATATTCAAGAGAAGTGCAATCCAAGTTTAATAATGAGCAACTATTGGACAAAATCATTTGCAAAGAGTCTATCCTTTTTAATACCAGTGATTGTTTGTTTGACCATGTAAAAGCATACTTGAAGACATCTAATTCTAGTGCACAATTATACAGAATAACATTGAATAAAACCATTTGATTTGTGTTTGTTTACCTTCTATGAAATCGTCTGCAGTGGTTGAGCCAGACAGTATTGGTTCCTATCATCAAAGAGATAGACAACGTCAACAAAAAACTGCAGAGGCTTGGCCATGGGGACCTTCAAATAGGAGGTATGTACACATACAGATTAAAAATAGAGATTTTTAAAAGGTTGTGTAGGACTTTGAGGATCTTTCAAAGAGATAACATGTAGCTGAGATCAACTAGGTGTGCCATTGTCATTGGTTATAAAGGCATCTATCATACATTACCTTGTCGCCTTGGCTATAATTTGACTTAAGACTTTTTGAGCTTTCTTAGTATTTGTGTAAGAATGTACAAACACACAATCCTTGAAAGACTATAAGAAAATTGATTATAAAATACATATTAGTATTTAGCCAAGTTTGTTAGCTAGACTTTTCGCTAGGTAAGCCTGTTGGTGGGCAAGTGAAAGCTCTGTTGCCCCATACATGTATGTCAACAGATCACATCTAAGTATTTATTTTGCAACCTGTACTAGAGCTTTGGAGTAGACCAGACCAATATCAACTGAAAAAATACTGTTGATAATACCATAATACTAAGTCACATATTGGGCACCAAAAGACCAAACGCCTTGAACTTGCCAAGTATAAGTTAAGGTTGGGGATATCGATACAAATCAGTCGCATGATTGTGTGATTTCATTAGTCCTAGATTCATTTTTATTGTCCCTTGTTCAAATCTCATTATTTTTTGCCTTCCCTATTTTTGTTACAGATACAAGTATATCAGCTCTTCGTCAGGTAGCCATTCTCAAGAGCCAGCATGTACCTTCCCTCAACGTACTACTCTCCTACCTAGATATATCATCTAATCAAGAATACATTATACAGAGATACAGAGGTGAGCTCTTAAGTTTCAGTCTACATAAATGAAAACTGTTGTGATAGATTTTTTTTTAATGGTTGATGTTGTTGTAGAATCACTGCAGTATAGGAAACTAACATTTTATATCTACAGTTTTTCTTTCAAAATATTTCAAATTTATTGGGCTTTGGAAGGTACTTAATCCTAAAATCAACCAGAAGGGCTTTATTAGAATCTCTGCACATAGCTATAAAGGTAATTCAAAGTTTTGTTATGGGGTCATGAGTCAGATCAAATGAACATATTGGAAGCATATGCGATTTTACAATATTCAATGATCGTTGTCGCAGTTGAAATTGAGTCTAAAGTGATGACATTGTAAATAGTAAACTCTTTATGTTGTATAGCTCCCTCTCAAGACTGATTTTACTTTGTTTCTGGACTGCAATCGACCGATTTGCTATTCCCGTTTTGAAATTATATATCAGAGCTGCATATTCTGAAATTGTCATGGTCGCAGCTACCATGGAATGGCCTTAGGCGCTATTTGAAGTATTCGATATTTACCGGAAGTACCGGTAAATTTTTGATTATTCAATTTATCGAAAGCTGAAGTGTTAAAGGGGCTAAATTGTTAAGTGCTTATAGTTCATCCACAGGGTCACCCAAATACATCAAAATTTTAAAGAATTACTATCAATCCAATTTTCAAATTCCCCAAAACTTTGCATTATCTTTAACTGTTTTACATGTGTTTGCTTTTTCAGACATATTTAATATTTTCATTAGTCTCATTTGTCTACATGAAGAAGACAGAAATTTACAGCAGCTGATGTTCGATGGTATCTTGCTGTTTCTCAACTCTTATCAAACGAATCAGTCGCAAAGTTTCAGGGACCATACCAAACCTGTACTTTAGTATCATTCCATCAGACCTATGATGAACTACAATTTACTATCAACGATCCCCCCACAGTTGAAATGATTTGTAGATAAATGCTTTTCTTGTTGTAAAAACTATTTCTATTGTAGTCAATAATTTTCATTTTATAATTTGTCATTGTCTTTTCTTTAGACCTTGCTCGAGGAGGATACATCTGTGAGTTTCGATGGGACCAGGGTGGAGAGTATAAGGGCCGTAAATGGCAGAAGGACTTGCCTACAGACTGTGTGGTTAGTATCAAGAGATATTCACCCTAAATTTGGGTGAAAGATTAAAAAAAATAAGAAGCAGTACCAGCAGAAAAATAAAAAAATAAGAAGCATTACTAGCTGAAAAATAATTTTTTCTAGAATGTGGTTGGAGAGAGTGACACTAGAAAAATAAATGTATGTAAAGCTGAGTTCAAGAGCACTATTTTACATTTATCTGTCTCTTGGGGAGTATCGAGAAATACATATTCTCCCATAGTATCCTATCACTCACTTAATATATGATTATGATGCTTTAATGTTTTTAAGTTTACAAGTTTCATTGTCAGATGGAATTCTTGCGAATCCGAATATATAGCAACTTTTTCATTTTCCAAGTTAATTGATTCCATGCATTAGAACATCTGAATACGCTCACACCTTTGTACTAGGACAAAATTAACTTACTGTTTAAAGTAGCTGTGCGATTGATTGTGCAAATCATGCCCAACCTGTGATGTCACACATATCTAGCAGTGTTCGGAGAGCTCTTCAGGTGCATTGAATTTTGATGAAATTGTCCAATCAAAGTTGCACCTTTGCAATAATGAAAATAAAGTTAGTTTTTTTTTTAAATCTTTGCACAGCTACTTTAAAGAATTTTGACCTGTTATCCTTCCTCTTTACAGCTTGTACTGCATGCCTTGTGTACCTACTTGGACTCTTGCCTTCCACCCCACCCTAAGCATCCTGATGGAAAGATCTTCACCGATCAGTACTTCATGAAGACGCCCGACAAACCAGGTATGATAACAGATGATTTTATCATCTTTTTAAGGTATCCAAGTGAAAAAGGGAGATCAGTGGAAACTCTTGGGTCCACCGTCTGGTAGCATGAAGAAGGTCTATTGCTGCAGAAACTGTCGGGCTTACAAGATGAGATTCCTCCGCCAATTTCGAGATTTCAAGACGGAAACAAAAACAGAAAATTAAATTAAACAAAATAAAATAGAGAATGTTATAGAGTCCCTTTAACAAGATAGGGTAACAAATATTTCTCAAATTTAGAATTTAAATGCAAGGAAATTGTGTCCTTTTACGTTAATATATTCTAAATTTTTCTGCAGAAAGGGGGCATGACCCCCTTTTATCCTGCTAGGGGCCTTGCCCCCGGACCCCCATTGAATATTCTTTCTTTCAGGGAATTTCTCTGTCTCAATCTCTTTAATCTGTAAAGAGAAAATAAAGTTGAGATGTTACATTTATTTTTGAAATGTAGCTGTGTGATGAAGAGATTAGTAAATCTATTTTATAGAATGACAATGTTCCACCCAACTAGCTATTAATATTTTGAAGCATATAAAGGTATGCGAGTCTAGATTTGTATTCCGTTTGTTGGCTGAAAGGTGGTTTGTTAATCAGATATTGTATTATATTTTGGATACTAGAAATGACTACCGGTATTAGAATTCAAGCAAAAAGGCATTTTTACAGTACATATCATGAATACTGGGAACAATATTTGCTCTAATAAGATGAACATCACCAACAACCAGCATCTATTTCAAAGGTTACATGATGATGATGATGATGATCCACAGCACTTGTATGGCGCCATTTATCTGTTTCAAACATTCAATGGCGCCTGCTCCTTCGATAGTTATGTACTACACATTTGCTTGAAAAGATGAGTTTTGAGGCCTGACTTACATCATGACTTCTTGTATATTGTCTTGTTTTAGCTGATCAGTTTTTATTTATCTTACAATTTTTTGTTTTTAGATTTGAAGAGGGAGAATTTGCTTCTCTTCCATTCCAAGATCAACCCTCCTCACTACAAGGTTATACTTGGTGATGATACATGGGATCTTCCAAAGGTTAGTTCATTAGAATCCTTTCACTTTAAATTATGGAGTGCTTCTTCAATATTTTTTTAATTTGAAGGGGGAAAAGTCTTGCTGCCAAAAAAAAAATATACTGAAAGTTACTTTGAGTTCTCTTTTATCTTTGTCAGTCACAATATTTGAAGCATATTGTGAAATGCTGCCAGTATTTTGTATATAAAACCTTAAATGCTTGCATGTATGTATCTTCTGTTATATATTTTGGGAGAGATAAAGGTTTGAATATTTTAATAAACAATGAGATAGGTATATTTGATGTGAAGCAAACCGTAGCACACTAATTCATATATATATATATATATATATATATATATATATATGTATGTTAATATGTTTGTTAATAAATTTGTACCTTTAATGTCCTTTGATATGATTTAAAGTTGTCTTACATATTTTTATTTCCCAAACATACAGGGAAGAAACAACATGTTCCAAGCCATCCTGCTGTTTCTGCGTCACATTAAAACCAAGGAGAATGGAATGCTGGGGTTAGTACAGATATCTTTTTGTCATTTAAAAAGCCCTCTTGTCTATTTAGAAATACTATAGCAAGGAGAGTAGTGAATATCATTGTAGTTGATACATCAGTCCCCCCCCCCCCCCCCCCAAAAAAAAAAAAAAAAAAAACATCAGGAAGAAAATGTTTGATTGTGTTTATTCAGCATTACATTTCGTGGTCAAGACCAAGACTGACCAATTGTAATGCTGTGACATAGACAGGTCTCAATAAGTAATACTGATGGTGTTCAAGTAGAGAAGGAACTGAGTCTGTTAATGATATTTCAAGTGTTGTGAATGTTACCAAAGTCACTTTTAAATTAAATTTTAGTATACTTTTTGTGATGATGTGCAAATGCCAGATGATGCTTAATATATGCATTTTACAATAGTTGAAAAGGCGGCATCCTAGTTTAAAAGTGTAAAGTATTTCTTAGCTACGTAGTGACCTGAACAAGTGTACATTTAAGAAAAGTGCCCAATTGTCCCTTTTAACCTCACTGCTAAGTATTTACAACACTAACTACATTATAACTATTGAACAGGAAACATTTTTGTTTTTGTTTTCTGCATTTTTAGGAGGGTGAACCTTGGACTATCAGGGGTCAACATACTCTGGGTGATTGACAGCTGAGATGGACCAATCACAGCTTGTGAAGGACAGAAAGTAGGTGGAGCTTCTGAACAACAAGCAACCAATACCAAACTTAAAAGAGTATGAGACTGAAAAAAACATTGGCTGCATTCGTTTTTGAAGATATACTTCACAAAACGAGCAAGTTTCAGAAGTGCTGATGGGGCTATTTTTTTTAGATTGAGATGTGGATGAGAGAAGGATGAAGAAGGAGTCAACCGAGCCTGATGTTGGAATAAAAGACAAAGTAAGGAGAGAAAAACAATGAATTAATAGAAGGAAAGAGACCCTGGTTTGGAGGTGAAAATTTTGGTGACAAGAGAATCTTGGTGACATCAAGAGGGAAGGGTTGCCCTTGCCAAAAATATGTATTCAAATAATGTGTGCTGGAATCAAGTAGATTGACCACAATAGTATGATATCGTCTGTTTGGATCCAGTAGGGCATTACACTTGTTTCATTGTACACAAAATAATGCCCCTTCTTGCTCCAAACAGACAATATATACAATATTTGCAGAGAGTAAAACACCCTACAAATTTAAGGTACCTGAGATATTTCTTGTCTTGTTGTGACCCCTGCTCTTTCCTTTTAATTTAAGATAAGTTTTCCTAATACTTGAATTGTTATTCCCCAAATTAAAGCTGTCAGCACAGATATGACTTATGAAATAACGAAAACATACTAAAAGAGCATCTTTCAAACCCAATCATAGCTTTAAAAAATATATGTCTTTCGGCATAACAACATGACTGAAATGAGATTGTTTACATTCTATGGTGCGTGTGACACATCAGAGTGCCCAGTCTATACTTGCTTATTCAGTCGAACCTGACGTGAGGATCTAAGTCAAGTTCAACAAAAGAAAACTAGATGGGACCTTAGTCTTTAACTTCTTTTGAATTTAATCTGTCATAGGGTTAAATTTCAGTAGAACATGACCTATGAGTAATATATCATTCTAGTTAACCACTTCGAGATCTCAAAAATTCAGATGTAGCTCTTCAAGTTTATTGCTTAGATTTGTTGACGAAAGATTTATTTTCAAAAACCGACAGAGTCGGTCCCATTATTATTTTGTGCAGTTTTACAGTAAAGTGCATTTATTAATTGCAGGATGTGAGTTGACATGTGGTCAGCATCAATTGCAGATTATTGGGTTATATTTCCCCCCCCCCCCCCCAAATCTTCTGTACAAATTTACTTTATGGAAGTGTTTGTAATCACATCTTTTTTTAATTGTTAAATGTGATTATCGTAAATCGGAGGGGGGGGGAATAATTGTTCGGTTTAAATACCGGTAATCTTTTTGTTATGGTTATGGACTCATGGTACTGTTACAGAATGTTAACGAGTTGTTGACTTTGATGGCCCTTTAAGGACGTTCTGCAGCATTGTTAGTACGCAATTTCGCTGCGCAGGGCCAGCTTGGTTGTATATTTCATATGTACAAACAGTACAATGCACAAAAATTACTGTGGACCGTCCTTAAAATATAACATAACACATAAAGGCGATTCTGTGCAATGCATCCCTTATGACCACTGATTGATGGTCGTGTTACCAGGAGAATCACTAGCCTGTGGTCATATAAACAGATTCCAATTTTTAGATGATATAAGTGTATAAAAGTATGAATGAACAGAAGAATCTTGTTGAAAAACTCATAACTGCAATAACCTATGAATCCTGAAAGTTAAGACATGACCCAAGGTGTAGATATTCATTCTTCATTTGATGAGACATCAGTGAATATTTCATGACTAGATAGTAAATCTAACGGTATACAATTTATATCTGTATAACATTTACTTAGTACAATTTAAAATCTAATTGAAATGTTTGAATCTCTTGAGTCATTCATAATATTCATATATAATAGTTTAGAAAATGAAATTTTGATTAGAATTCATTTTATTTATATTTAGGTTATGACTACCAATTTCCCAAATGAATTACCGGTATTGTGATTAAATTTATTCTTCTGTTTTCCCCCTTTTTAACATGAGTTCTATATAAGAAGGGGACGAATATATTTCTTTGAAAATGTTGAAAGGTGGGAGTAAGATACATGTATTTGATTTGAAAATTTGCTTCAGTGTCAGATGAAATTCATCAACGCACTGAATGGTGCCACAATTTCTACCAAATTTCAAATATTTTACCCCTCTTTTACGATTTGCTGACATCAAGATAATGAAGTTAATGGATGTGAAATGCAGGCATTACATGACACTATGAATATGACGGACAAAGAAAGCGGACAAAATATACAGTTCCTCAGGTAGACAAAGGAACATCCCTTCACTGCTATTATGTAAAAATGTGTAGAACAGGTGAATATGCATGTGACACCTGTTCTACACATGTTTACATAATAGCAATGAAGGGATGTTCCTTTGTCTACCTGAGAAACTGTATATTTTGTCCGTCATGTTCATAGTGTGACTTAAACAGTTAAGCTGTACCTCATCACTTATATGTTGAAAGTTTTGAGAAAATATGTGCCTTTGATACTTGTGCTTGTTAATAATGTTCTATGTTCATGTATGTCTACTGTAAGAAAATAAATCTGAATGTAATGTTATGAGAAGGTTTTCATCTTGTTTTTGTTGTATTCTATCAAAATGGGTCAAATCACAAAGGAAATATTTCATATTGTGCCAGTATTCATTCCAGCATAGGAAGGTGATATGGCATATCTCATGGTTACACTTTGCACCATGTGTGTGTTTGTATGTGTGTGTGTGTGTGTGGACAGGGTTAAGGTAAACAACATTTAAAGTTCCATTGATCAATCAAAAGAGACCATGACCTACAAAATTCTGTTCTTCATATCCTGTGAATTTTAATAAAAAATGTAAAAAAGCACATAAAAAACAAGAAAAGTGATCAGTTTTGACCTGGTTTGGACCATGACTAAGGGACAGCATTCAAAACAAATAGGTGGTATGTTGTGTGGACATAGGAAATGCACAATTAACCCCTCGCCACACCTGTCTTATGCTATTGTTTTTGAGTGACGGCGAATCTGTCCCACTTTGGGATACCCGGCGAAGAGGGCCCCCTCTTTGATGGATAGATGAGATTAGATGCCGGGATGAAGAACTTCTGGAGTTGCGTCATTTGGTTTATCTCGTTGCATGGATGATGCTAAGTGGGGTGTTGAGTGATGAATGAAGATGATGATTGTGTTTTGTTTGTCAATACTTATAATTTATTTTGACAGGTATATTACTCATGTAATTGATCTCAGATGAAGGTAATGTGCGTATGGTTTTGCATAATCACCTCATATCTATTAGATATGAGGTGAAAATATCTCTGGATCATTTTTGTGCACAATTTGCCCCATAAGAATTAACTTACTGGTCCTATTATATATAGGACTATTCTTATCTATTTTAAGTGTGGAAAGCATATAGGGAGAATCGGTTGAAGAATAAGTTATACCTTGTGCAAAGCACTTGGTTCAAGATGATCATTTTCTTTACTGTCACGGCTAAACCTCCCATTTAGAAGATGACTACCAAAAATAGTCAGATATGATGAAACTTGGGGTTGAATAGACGAAGGATTTGCAAAACAACAGAGTATGAAAAGAAGGAGATAAACGAAATAAAGATGCGTTCGGAGAGGGGAGAGAGGGAGGAATGGAGAGAAAGGAGGAGGAGGAGAGGGGGAGGAATGGAGAGAGTGAAAAGAAGGTTATAAACGAATCAAAGATGCGTTCAGAGAGGGGGAGAGAGAGAGAGGAATGGAGAGAGTGAAAAGAAGGTTATAAACGAATCAAAGATGCGTTCAGAGAGGGGGAGAGAGAGAGAGGAATGGAGAGAAAGGAGGAGGTGGAGAGGGGGAGGAATGGAGAGAGTGAAAAGAAGGTTATAAACGAATCAAAGATGCGTTCAGAGAGGGGGAGAGAGAGAGGAATGGAGAAAAAGGAGGAGGAGAGGGGGAGGAATGGAGAGAGAGAGAGAGAGAGAGAGAGAGAGAGAGAGAGAGAGTGAAAAGAAGGTTATAAACGAATCAAAGATGCGTTCAGAGAGGGGGAGAGAGAGAGAGGAATGGAGAGAAAGGAGGAGGTGGAGAGGGGGAGGAATGGAGAGAGTGAAAAGAAGGTTATAAACGAATCAAAGATGCGTTCAGAGAGGGGGAGAGAGGGAGGAATGGAGAGAAAGGAGGAGGAGGAGAGGGGGAGGAATGGAGAGAGTGAAAAGAAGGTTATAAACGAATCAAAGATGCGTTCAGAGAGGGGGAGAGAGAGAGGAATGGAGAAAAAGGAGGAGGAGAGGGGGAGGAATGGAGAGAGAGAGAGAGAGAGAGAGAGAGAGAGAGAGAGAGAGAGAGAGAGAGAGAGAGTGAAAAGAAGGTTATAAACGAATCAAAGATGCGTTCAGAGAGGGGGAGAGAGGGAGGATTCAGATTCAGATTCAGATTAATTTTATTGGTCCATTTGGAAATTCATTTGTTGGCGTTACATAGGCACATGAACAATATACAATAGAAAATAATATACGCGAATAGATAATATACAGTAGCAAATGTACAATGACAAATTACAAATTCATATGGAAACATGTACAATGACAAATTCATATGGAAACATGTACAATGACAAATTCATATGGAAACATGTACAATGACAAATTCATATGAAAACATTAAGTCGTTTTTACAAAGTGGAATTAAATAAGAAAAGTAAAATAGATAAATAAAAGGACTTCCAACACTATTGAAAATGTACGATTGCGTAGAATTTGGAAGTAGCATTGTTGTTATATTTTATTATTATTATTGTTATCATTATTATCATCATCATTATTATCGTTATCATAATTATTATTGTTACTATTATTATTATTATTATTATTATTATCATCATCATCAACAGTATTTATTGCATGTATCATTCTTTGTCACGGTTTTATAGCTGAATCCTTTCTTCTTTCTTTCCTTCATAGATTAAACGGTATATAACTACAACTTGGAATAACATATGGCATCATAGGGTATTAATTATTTATTTGCTCGTGATACTGGTACATTCGGTTGAAAAGGAAAGGAAAGGAAGGGAAGGAAAGGAAAGGAAAGGAAAGGAAAGGGTACAATGCAAATTGATGACTAGCGAAGTGGCAAGATACAGGCTTATTCAAATTGACTGGAGTTGTTCATTGTATTTACGAATGGAAAGCGGGACAAAGGAATTAAGGAATCGTGAGGTTCGAGCCTTCATTGATCTGTACCGCTTCCCCGATCGCATTAGGGTATAGCAGTGATGAAGGGGGTGGTTAGCATTTTCCAAAATCTGGGATACCTGTTTCAGTATTGTACACACGCATTCCTGTTTCAGATCTGTTACTTCGCCAGTCATCTTGCTAGCATGATTGGATATTCTCTGCAGTTTCTTAAGGTTATCCTTTCTGCACCCACCGTACCAAACCGCACAACTAAAAAGCATTACACTTTCTATTACTGACTTGTAGAATAACATCAGAATGGTTCTGTCTACATGGAACGAATTCAGTTTTCGTAGGAAGTACATTCGTTGTTGAGCCTTTGCATACAGAGATTGGCATTGGTCTTTCCATGAGAGTTCGTTATCAATTATTGTACCAAGGTACTTAAAACTCTTGACACTCTGTATATCCTCTCCTTTAAGCATGATTGGATTTGCTTGACCTTTGTTTGTACGAAAATCGAAAGTCATCTCTTTCGTTTTAGCTATGTTTAGTACCAAGAAATTTTCTTCACACCAAGAGAGAGAGAGAGAGAGAGAGAGAGAGAGAGTGAGAGAGAGAGAAAGAGTGAGAGAGAGAGAGAGAAAGAGAGAGGAAGAGAGAGAGAGAGAGAGAGAGAGACGGATGGAGGAAGAGCGTTGGAATGGGGAATGTGAAGGACATTTTTTTCAAAGACAGATCAAGAGGAGTACATATAAGGAGGAAAATTTATCGTTTAAATAAAAATATACGCTACAAAACATTACTTATCAGGCATGTTCTTTTTGTCCCTTCCGCTAACGACATCTCCACCATTTTAAAACATACTTTTTAGGATAAGAATTAAGTGAGTACCTTGGTACAATCTGCGATCATCATGATGTTTCCTGGGAGATTATCATCTTGTGAGAGAAAGATACAAAAAAAAGTATGAAATATGTAGAAGAAAATTGAGTCTAAGCCTTTGTAAAGAAACGGTTCAGTCACGATGATACATTACACCTCAAGGCCCTTCGTCAACAAAAACGATGACTTAATACGATCACTGACAACCGGATTTCATCAATCACTTAATTCCAATATCTCTGTAAACAATCCATAATTATTCATGATATCCCTATAATTGGTACACGTAGCTACCAATAATCTCGATGTTGGAATTCGGAAGTATGGATTAGTTTGTGTTTGTAATGTGAGATCAATTGTAATTCGCGACGCTATTTAAAGTCCATATATTTAGTTTACTTGATATATAAACCACATGCTTTTCTCATATACACAAACAATATTTTTTAAATGGTATATAAATTCAAGTTTTTAAACGTTATACTGGTAAATGTGTTGTTTGCAATATGTACAGAATTGATCCAGATCGAGCTGAATTAACTGACCCTTTGACCTCCTTTCGAGATTACCCCCAAAATAATTACGAAAATAAATTCTGAATTAAACTCGAAATTTTGGTATGACGTACTAGCTTGAACAAAAAACAAAACAAAATAAAACCATTGTCATCGTAACCATATATTTTTCATATGTTTTTGTTCATGGTACCCTAGATTCCATGTATAATTATTTGCATCTGCTCAATATTGCTGATAATGTATGTGTATATGCTTTAATTGGAATTAAATAGAATTGAACCTGAACTTGACCTTGATACTGTTTAGTATAAACAGTTTTCTGATGTTAAAAGGAAGAGGTTCTACAAAACGATGTCAGGCGACAATTACTTCGCGGTCCGTTTCCTACATTAACTAAATTCGTACTTTCAACTCTTAAATAAACATAATACCTAATCCTAAACATATC
This sequence comes from Strongylocentrotus purpuratus, assembly GCF_000002235.5. Classification (NCBI taxonomy): domain Eukaryota; kingdom Metazoa; phylum Echinodermata; class Echinoidea; order Camarodonta; family Strongylocentrotidae; genus Strongylocentrotus; species Strongylocentrotus purpuratus. The sequence continues at coordinate 44,504,095 of NW_022145612.1, read as the reverse complement.
CTAAAAGTCAATCGAAACTCCAACATTATCGTTGACGAAATAATGACCGGAGCAATGTAATAATGTAAGATTTTGTCATTATTTTGAGGGATCCACATTTTACAAGCTCTTCTTTTCAGTGGATCCTTCCATTCCACAGGTTTAACTTAAAAACTAATAACAAAAGAACTATTATACTGGATATTTATGTATACTTTATTTTTGATAACTTTAAACCATGTAAAATGTTTTATATTATTGAATATTGAATTGTATATCTGATTTCTTGTCAAAAGCACTGTTCTGTTGGAAATGAAAAATAAAACTGAAACTGAAACTGAAACTGAATATCGACGATCAGAGTGGGGTAAAGGTCTACCATGGATCTCGGACTCCTGCCTTCGATGGTACCTTGACTGCTATTCTGCAAAACTGCAATTTCTACTCTAAGCGATTTTCAAATTAATAAATCCTGGAAAAGAAAATCAGGTTGATTTGCAAACAGTGGACTTAAAGTATATAAAGCCAATGCTCAACCAATGCGAAAACCGAGCTTCGCATCTTAATTTTGGCGCTCTTTTCATTAGAAAGAGCGAAATCGCAGTTAAGTATATACTCTGTATAATTGTATTTGTTTTTTTTTGGTAATGAACAAGGGAATAAATACCAATACAAGTACAGTTTGGGCCTCGTCTTATAAAGAGTTGCGATCGATCCGAATCCATTTAAAGTCTTCCAATTGATCCAAGTGTTTATTAGACGGGGCCCAAGTAAATCTGAGCTTCTGAGCACCAAGTTAATAACTTTCTCTTACTTTAATAACTTTAATGGCCCGGCTATTGATATCGGAACCGTTAACTTGAAGCATGCAAGGAAAATGTCCTACCAATGATCTAGCTGAGCTTAAATTAAAGTTTGAATTTTAGTGCACTTTCATCGTCGAGTAAAATTGGCGCTAAGGGCTATTTGGCTCTGCTCCCCACAGATCGAAATCATGCATGATACATTTAACAAAAAACCTTTGTTATTGTTTTTGTTATCGAAAAACTGTATGCTTACATGAATGCAGAAGATAATCAAATCAAATAAAATCAAAATCAAATTATCTAGATTCTAGACGACTAGCCGCATCATGATTACCGCTGGCTAATTACAAAATGATAAAAGTGATAGGCCTGTAACTATGCACGCAGCTAAAATAACCATACCCCTACCCAACCCCACCCTCCCCCTCCCCAAGTAGGTTGTGATATGGTGGACAGGGTCTTTTTTAGAGAGTGAAACAAAATAAAAATAGGGTAGGGGTCAGATCTAAGACAGACCTGTTCCAGCCATACATCATAGGATGTTCTAAATTAACTGATTTGTCATCCTAAAATCCAGGGCTATATGTCATTCTATAGAGTCTCATCACGGTCTCTTATTACTGCTGCGTCGAAAGATGCAACGATCTTCCTCATAGTTTCTTTATTTTTTAGTATTTTTGTTTGTTGTTCTAATAATAACATAATCACCTCTGTATTTATATAAAAAAAGAAGTCTTATATTTTCCAACCTACTATTATTATCTTGTTGATATCTTGATTCAACATTTTCCTATTTCCCAGCCTTAAATATCTGTAATCTGTAAATACTGTAAAAAAAATTAATCGCTTTATGTGGCCCTTTTTTAAATCAAACTTTGTTTGGTTATTTACTTGGCGGGGACGGAATGGTTAATGGAACCCTTTTGTCCTTTTTTTTTATAACTAACAAATAATCAATTAGAAGCACAAAAATATATCATTAATCATCATTAGATCAATTTCTATAGCGCAGCTACTATGCTAAGTTCTCTACTTCGCTGTGATAAAAACAAAACTCCTAACAGTGCAACTTTACAGACACACAGTTAAAAGAAAAAAAACTATTCAAAAGATTCTGAAAACAATTGCGTCTTCAACAAACTTACGTATCAAGGCATAAAATGATGAGGCTCTCTTTTCGATATGAGTAAAGCATGAATAGAATTAGACAAAGCTTGCGACTGTTTCTCACCACAAACAGGCAACAACAACAAACAAACAAAAAAGGAAAAAGAAAAAGGAACCGAACCACCCAACCAACCAACCAAAAAACAATTAAGTAAACACACAAACAACAACATTAACTTTAGAAGAAGAAAAACAGTTCACAACGTGCACGATTTTGGCAAATAGTCAGATTCATCTCTGATAAGTTGCCTTCTTCATTGAATTCATCTTCTCACTTAAAATGTTATTCTGATGACGTAAATCCTTATTAATTAAGTTTCTTACTGTGGGTAATATAGAAAGAAACAACAGGTGTAAGGGAAGTACAGTAAATAAGATATGTAGGTATAATATTTGATATCATTAATGATGACGTCGTGTCGTCGTCTGACAGAAAGGGATACAGGCCTGAGGAAGAGAGTGGGGGAGAGAGAGGAAAGTAGAGAGAGAGAGAGAGAGAGAGAGAGAGAGAGAGAGAGAGAGAGAGAGAGAGAAAGAAAAATGAGAAAGAGAAGGAGAGAGAGAGAGAGAGAGAGAGAGATAAAATGAGAATGAGAGGGGAAGAGAGAGAGAGAGAGAGAGAGAAAGAAAGAGAGAGAAAGGGAAAAGGGGATAAAAGAGAGAATTTTTGTTTAAAGGTAGAAAAAATGGAGGAGGGAGAGAGAGAAAGAGAGAGGAAAAAAGAGAGAGAAATAGAGAGTCAGAGAGAGAAAGAGAAAGAGAGAGCGAAAGAGAGAGAGAGAGAGAGAGAGAGAGAGAGAGAGAGAGAGAGAGGGGGGGGGGGGTACAAAAAGGAAGACATCGGAAATGAGGTAGATTTAGATAGAATGAGAAAGAAAGAGAAGCAGACATATTACGAAAAATATCCAGACATGTTTGAGGCCCTTTGAATATCTCTGATGAAGAGATAAAATAAGTCGATTTGTAGGCAGGGAAAATGGATTAATTCTATGCTTTGTGTAGCATCTATAAAAAAAAAAAAAAAAACTTTTAAACAACATACGGAATAACAAATCATATCCATTTATAGAAAGGGATCAGAAACAGGCAGTACAGGGGGGCTAGTTATACGCATTTGGCATGAACATAGCACTGGATTATATATTGGGATTAGCGAGGGGATTTATCTGGGGAAAAGCCACAGAGGAAATACACTCATTATGAGACGGGGAGTGAATCACTTCAAAATGGATGTCTCGTATAGAAACCTGCCAGGCAGCACACGGCTCTTTAGACCTGCATTGTTCACTGTTATTTTTGTTCTACAAGAAATGCTCAAAAAGAAGAAAGACGCAGGAACCACTTTCCCTTTTACCTCACGATTAGAGTTACTCTTTTGTATCAGTTATGATTCATTGATTGAAAGTTTTCTTGAATGTGACATGCTATTATTTTCTGATTAATTCCTTTTTTTTTTTAGTTAAGAACACTTTACCGATATTAAGTGCCTACTTCACACATTCAGTTTCACTCTCACACATACTAAAAAGCAATGGCAGGGATCCAGGGTCCGATAACATTATTGACTCACAATTAATTGCGAAACTATATTCTTAAAGCCCCTCTAAAGTGTTTGGAGCCCCATATTCGCCAACCAATTTGATGGCAAAATTTTACTTAAACTGTATCATAATGTGAAAGAGGATGACATTTAAGACACAGTTCTGCCCCAAAAATGCGTTTGGAGACAAAGTTATAAAAGAATACATAATTTGGGAATACCTAAATGTTGTATTTTCATCAATATTCCACTTCAAACACATTTGTTTTGAAAATCCTTGCCGAAATCTGTCTCAAATGACATCCTCTTTCACATTTCACGAGATTTAGGTGAAATTTTGCCATCAAAATGTTGGGGCTCTGGCTCTCAACACTTCAACTCTTGATTGATCTGTAACAAATGTGATTGTAAGTTACTGGCACTCTGGCAGTGTGATATAATTGCTTGAAAGATATAGAATTAATATTAGGGAGAACAATCAATTGTAACGGACAAATTAATTTTCGCTATTATCTTATTCAGGCCATTAGAACATTAGTTTTCTCACTGTATTTGATATGTACTCTTTTGATTGCACAAAGGACTTTCAGTCAAAATGAAGCTACTTCACATTTCACACGTTACTCACATTATATAGACAAGATTATAGAATATATTATCTGTTTGGAGACAGAAGGGCATTAACTCATATGCTTTAACACAGAGTAGATGCCCTACTGGCTCCAAGCAGATATTATTTGTAAAAGCTGGAAGTGATATATTTTAGCACTCTGCAAAAAGAAAAAAACCCACCCAAAACAAACAAAGCATTACAGCATTTACATGTATTTTTCAAAGTCATGTAAAGCTTCTCTTATCATCTCATGAGAGCGAGAAGGACATTACTTCATATAAATTAATACAGTATTAATGCCCTTCTGGCTCTCATCTGGGGGGGGGGGGTGTTTCATAAAGCTGTTCGTAAAGTTATGCATGACTTTACAAACGACTAGTGCCTAGATAGGATGCCCAAAGTTTTTTTCTGATATTTCCAATAACCTCAATTAAATTATGGCAAAAAATATACTTTGCATTAAAAATGTTTGATATAATAAGAATGTTAATCTACATCTGCACAGTTCAACTTTAGTTGATGCAGTTAATAACGACTGAGCACCCCATTTGGCTTTTCATATACAAGTCGTTCATAAAGTCATGTGTTACTTTACGAACAGCTTTATGAAACACCCCCCAGGTAATATAAAAAGTCTAAGTTCACTATTCCATCCCATTCTTAGCACAATCACACCCACTCTTATATCAACCGACAACAATAAACATGTCTTGGCACTTTCCAAGTCAATTGCATGATTCATTTTTATTATTAAAATCACTTAGATCTCTCCGATCATACAAAATATATATTGCAGAAAAAGGCCCATGTACTGGAGTATATGCACAGAAAATAGAAACAAAATCTGTTCTGAAAACATCTGACACATTGCATTAGATTTATCTTTGTTACTAAACTACTCTTTTCATGAAGATGATATATAAAAAATGGCATGCATTAAAAATAGATGAAGTAACAATATGCCTTTATTACATGTAATCTATCTTGACTGAAATATAATCCATGATAATAAATGTCTCCTTTCTCTACAAGTTGCAATTTTTACAATTTATATATATTTTTTCTGGAAGCAATGTTCAGAACTGCGAAACCCATATACACAACAGTCAATACAGCTGATATAATACAAAAATATATCTACATCTGTTATCATACATAAAATTATTCACATTGTATGAATTAAATGTATCCTATAGGGATACTCTTTACATCAATTTTTAAAATATAATCTATTAACACTGGCAATTAGAGTATTCAACAAAAAGATGAATCTGCCAAATATATATTCACAGTTTATACATGACCAACAATATACATGGAAAATATGTCATATATACATGTATATATTTACAAGGTAGGAATACAAAAAGATGATCTGAATTGAAAGATTGAAATAATGAATACTGAGAACACTATTGAAGAACAGGAAATATCCTCTGCTCAGAACCAATAGGGCACTAATTATGATCTAAAACAGAGTTATATCTTTATGACAGTTTAGTTTCTATTCTAATTATGTATTTTAGTAGAAACTAAAGTACTAATTACAACTCATGCTTATCTAAACCAGATGTAAAATATACATGTATATGCCAAGTCAACCAATACTTAATACCCCACTCATATACATATACATCCAACAGGAAAATAGGTGCACTGTGGAAGTCTATAATCTGAAAATGCATTTATACACATAAACAGATTGATTCCACTATGCATATTCAGAGAATTGTTATTGTTTAAACGACATGTAAAAAAAACTTAGAATCTTTTTTATTTTGAAACAAACCCTCAAAACATCATACACAGTACAAGGTGTCTTGAGGTGCATTCACTTCCAGAAGTTTCTCACGATGTGAATTTGTGTTGAGGTGCATTTACACGTAGGTACTTGCAGAAGTGTCTCATGATGTCAGTTTGTGTTTTACAGGTTGAATTGAATAAAAGCCAGACAATAAGATTTCCTCTGAGGCACTGAAACGCACCTGTCAAGAAATGAGAGGGAAACCCGGACATTTTTTATCTTTCTTCTTTCATGAAATCTAATCTGCCTGGAGCTGGGTTCCCTTGGGATTACGTCTCTGGGTCACGTCCAACATCTGGCCTCTTTTCTCCTCAACTTCCTTTCTTTTATCCTACGTCAACTTATTAAATGGGCATTTAAGTGTGAAAAGGTAAAAGATCTTAGATAATCTGTCTCCTGAGTTATGACAAGATTTATTCTCGAAGGACAAAACTGAGGTGCTCATTGATTATATGACTACTTGATCTTAGTGTTAGTTATAACCCACATAAATAATTCATACAATGAAACATGTTCTTGCACAATGATACAGGCATAAAGGGATAAATAAAACATCCAATCACGTGACTGCCTTGAAATCCTATGATGTAATTGACGTCATTCCTAATCCCCCAAGTAAACTGCGGTCAATTTAATTAAGCTGTCATGTTATGAATACATTTTCACACACATGTTACTATATTACACATCTGTAGAAATATTGCGAACACTTTCAAAACTAGCATACTCATCTTGTTTCGCATTTTGTTTCCAATTTCTATCAATTATCTGCCCTAAATATTCGCCTACCATATGGTGTCGGGTTTGAATTTACGGGATCCGTCAACGTCACTCAATCAGTCAAGCGTACAACACAAAGAATCCCATGGGCACATGCATAATATCATCTGCTGCACACCGAACATGTGTGTGGGTGCTTTTACCGTATGACTAACGCAGAGAGAAGGATGTGGGACTACAGGGATATTAATTTCAGAGAAACATTTCTTCAAAGCTTAAATAGTGAGGAAAAAATGAACATGACTAAGGTTTAAATACAAATATATTCATAAGTGTCCATGTTACAAACACAAATGTTTATATACTCAAGGAGTTTCTTCTAGAGCCAAATGCTTTTAATATTTCTGCTAAATCATGATATTTCCTAAACCAGGTCAAGTTGTTTCCCAAGATAGTGACCAACGATGATGATCGGTGAAGGTGATAAGAGGTAAGGAGTGGAGGTTTGGGATCACCTATCTAACTCACCAATTGTACATCCTTTATCTCAGATATTATATTCCAAAACACAAACATATGTCTAGTCTGCAGGCTTAGACTTTTTGAATCGATGAAATGAAAGATAATGAAGTGACCACACACAATTAAGCCAGATTGTTGATGCAATTGTTCATCGAATCATTGGAAAGTGTATGACAATGATACACACTTCAAGATATATTATTTTTTCTTCTTATGCTCTTTTAGAAAAGGTTGTGCTATGTGTAATCCAAGGATCTGTTCTCTGAGAAAAGACTACTATATTTATTGGATATTTTTTTTGGCTGTTCCATAAGACACTAGAAGATTCTTTACAACAACAACACCTCACCTATCTGTCACCATCACCTTGGTGTATTTTCCCTTGGTCATCTCACCTCCCTGGCTACTATTACAGGACAGTAACCTGACCTCAATGAGTGACCAGGAAGGTCCAGTGGTCAAGCAGTTCACTCGCCAGACATAACTAGGAATCTATCATAAAGGCTTGATCAAACCATGGACCTACTAAGAAACCCATGCATGACTCTACTTGATGAGAAACTACTAGGAACCCTTTGGAAGAGCTTCCTAGATCAAATATTGAATGACATTTTTGTCTGTTTGGAGCCAGAAGGGCATTACCTATGTGTAAAATTATAAGAGTGAAGGCCCTACTGGCCCCAAACGGATGGTATAAGAGTAACATGAGCAGCAATTTTGTCTATCAAAATATAGACACAACCCAACTCTATCATAATTTGTCGCTTTGTTAGGTACACATTATTAGTAAGTACAGGATTTTACACAGCAAGTCGGGTATCATGGGTAACTTTGCCAATAATATACCAATATAAATGTTAAGCCCTAACCTTACTCCAATGTTTTGAACTCTGTAATTCTTCAATCATTCTTTGGAGTCTTTATCAAAACACTGAGCATTATCATCAGTCTATCACAAGATTATTCATCCTGTGGACAATGAGAAATCTACCCTATACAGTTGTTGCGCTCACAGCTGTTCCCCTTCAAAATCAAATTTTCTGTAGGTGAACAATTTTTTTTAAAGTGATCCATCTACCACTATGTAAGTGGCTGATGCCATAACTTGGCAGGAAAAAATTGATTTAAATTCCCCAATTTTATTAACAGCTCCTCATACCCTTGATAAAACATGAGACAACAATCGGTCGCAGTGTCATGCCACAATGAAATTCATGTTTTTCTCACTTTAAGCAGCCCTCTGTAAACCCCTTCGAAATATGAATCATCGAGCGTCTAAAATTGGTCACCTGTTTGGTGTTGACATATCTCACATGAAAGTTTTGATTGAAAACAAATATTAAATCATTTGGAAGTGGATTCCATTGTGGTGTGAAGAGGGGTGATGTACTCCCCATTTTGATACAAAGGTGCCACTTTCAAGCTCCTAATTGGGAGAAATATTCCCAAATCAAATTGAATGATAAGTGCATCCTTCTGAAAAATATGTCTATATCTCTTTGTTTCCTTCTTTCAAAAAAACCTGGACCATTTACACCATCTCAAAAAATACACAGACTTAAAAATACTTAGAATATATAATAATAATATTGAACTGAATAAGTTCGAATTAATTAAGTTTCATACATATTTGTATTCTGTATTTCACAATGTGAAAATGCAAAACAAATTCTCTAGTTAGTCATTTATGTTTTCAAAAGCCTTAAAATATGTCCACATTTATATAAATATTGCACGGATTCAACGTAATTTACAGAAATCCTTTGAAAGAAAATGTAGATAAAATGGAAGATCAATTATCTGAAAATTTGATTATTGAATCTATTTCACTGCTTTGCACATTCCTCACAAATCCTGAGCAGATTAATATACCAAAGTCCTTTTGGTCCATAATTGACATGTAAACAAAATTTACAACAAAACATTCAAAATATACACCATCTTGACGATATAAACAAATTTACAGAGCTATACAAAGAGTCCATTCTGTAACTCACCTGCAGCTTTTATGCAGAACATAGGTAATGGTTGTTTATCAAAAGTAAATGAAATGAGGACAAAGATTACAATTACAAGGAACAAGGATCTTTATTGGGTGGTATTTATGAAATTATGGGAGAAAAGATGATGATGATGATGATGATGCAAGCTAAGATGATGGTGATGATGTTGATGATGATGATGATGGTTATGATAAGGATTATGACACTGATGATGGCGACAAATCTTCAGCAGCCTAAACCATCATACAAGTCTAGAATATCCTATTAAATCTTAAAGGATAATTCCCATTGTACACTTTCAAACACAAAATCTACCTCACAAGTTTTACAAATCTAGAAGAGTTGTTAGTCATTATTGTAACAGATATTGCACACAAAAATGGTAGAAAAAACTCAGCGTAATGAATAAACCGATAGTGTGTCTCCTAGGTACATCCTACTATCACATCCACAATATACAATCTACTTCTAGCTAAACTGTCCAACCTTAACCCACATTGCAGAGAAATGTCACAAAACTCCAAAATATCCCACTTTCACAAAAACCAGAATGGATCACAAAGATTGGTCCAAATTCAAGATCGTGGTTTATCTTAACTTATGGTTTAAACCTTTGTAAGCGTAGTAAATGTGTGTCCTCCTGTCCAACGATTGGGCAATAATATACGCTTTTGTATCGTGTGAGTGAATTCGACCATTTATGTCTGTAGGATTAAGCCATTACCTACAGAACTGGATTTTTTGTGTGTTTTAAGTTAAGTTGAATATAGCGCATTTCATCATAAATAGTGAGACGTACCTGGGCTTTTTTATCTTTCCTACTTTTCTATACTATTTTTGGAAGTATCTATACAATTGTTTTTACCAAAACTTCCTTGGATAATAATCGTGATTGTAAATAAAGTGATATTGAAATAATTTTTTGTTGTTACTTCTTTTAGTTCAGGGGGAGGTTTAAAACCATGGTTTAGACTGTGGATTAAATCTTCTAGAGTGAATTCAACCCTTTATGTTTATAGGATTAATCCATTACCTACAGAATTGGCTGGTTCTTGTGATAAGCCTAGTGAAATGAGAGAATTTAGTATTTAATGGGTTAACAGGTTGGACAGCTTTGTACATGTCTTCTATATGTAACCTAGGAACGACTACAGTACAACAGAACTCTAATGAGATGTGTACACTATGTGGGATATATGATGAGATGAAATAATATGGAATGGACAATGCTAAAAAAAAAATGGAGTCATTTTGGTGGGGAAAATGCACCAAATAGAAACAGAAGTATTCTTTATATATCAAGCGCAAGAGAGTATATGTTTGTGAAAGAATGATTAAACTATATCATATAATGAAATGAAATATCATATGATGTAAAGTAAATCAATCTACTAGGTACTTGAGATGAAATCCTCTTGTCAGAGCTGCTGATAGAGTTATTTGTCCACATACTTTGGCCATTTTAACTTTGTATAACTGTCACAGTTTTGAAGCTTTATCTATACTTGACTTATGTCCATTGCTTCTGAAACTGAACTCTCTTATTTTTATGTGGTATATCATGAGATCAGTTCAGCTAGCTAAGCGATGGCCCCACCTATCTAAGTGATCCCCCTCAATTTCAGAATGTTGGGTAATGAATGGCAAATGAATGTCCATTCCACTACCCAGCCTCAATGGCAGTACATTGCACAACATTGTTCTCTCAATCTCTATCCTTGCCTACTGAATACTCTTTGGATCTGCAATTGATTCTTAGGATATCCAGAAGCCTACGTGGTGCCCATCAAGCAGCTATCCCATCCCTGGCTACATATACATAGTTCTTGAGCTGCTTTGGTGTGCGTCCATTCTTGCAGATTCAGATTCACTGCACGTTGGCACATAGTTGCTCCAGGTAGGCACTCTTGGATGTTCTCTGAGCCTGTCTACATCCACCCAACCACCCTCTGTCTTGGACTCTCTGACCATGACAAATGTTCCTTATGGGATTTGACCCATCCTCGCTCCCTGCCCGTTCACTTGCTGGACTCCTTGACAGAGTAGGTCTTGCTGGTGAAGGGCTTAAGGGCATCACTCAAGGAGCAGAGCAGAGAGGCATGCAGCATATCATCCAGGTCAATCTCCCCTGCTTCCGTCTCCTTACGCACTAGGTCCTTGACCCTGGTGTGCAGCTTGCCCAACCAGTGGTAGCACGTTCGGCAGTCATCCCGGAACTTGGTGCGGAACAGACCTAAAGGCAGGGAGGAGAGTAATTATGTGAAAGGGATTAGTTAGGAAAAGGAAGAGGGTGGAATAGGTATGCAAACAAAGTTTTGTCGTCGTAATAAGCACTACACCTAACCCTCGAGGTAACCTAAAACCTAATCAAAAATCGACGCCTTATATTTTCAACCAAATAAAGAACAGATCAATTATTAGATGCTGCTTATAAGTATCGGCTTGCATGGTGATGTAGATATACAGTAGGCTTGTGGTTGCAGATCAAATATTAAATCACCAAAAGATGACATGTGAATAGCCTTTACAAGCTTCATAAGGTGTAGGTGACACACTTCAAGATATGTGTACCAATTTTTTTGAGTACCGGTATATGACATTCACTGGGACACCATAAAAATGGTACTTGATTTCCATTAAACAAATACAAAATGGAAAGACGATTCACATTCCATTACAATATGAATTCACAGAGCATTTAAAAGAACTTATTGAAGTCTAGATGTCAAATACAATTACAAGTATATCTAATCACAGGGATAAAAATCCACCAAAAGGAAGACTTTATTCAGCCTCCAAATAATTGTCAAAGTTTTTAATCCTTTATACTGACCTCCATGGTGATTCTTCTGAATTTCTTTGGCAAACTTCTTGAGCAGGACATGGACAAGCTCAATGGCAGCATCCATGATGGCTTCGTCTTTGGTGTAGAAGAGTCTGTCAATCACGGGTAAGACTTGAGTTGCTAATATCAGGCTCCACTTCTCCCTAAAGAAGATGGATTAAGAGAAGAAGAAAGAAAGGTGGACAATGAAAAATATGGTATTTCTAATCTTTATAACAATTCTCATCAGATCATACCACTGTCAAATGATCTTAACACAGGGTATGATTCATCAATACAGAAGGGTTATTCTTCTAGGTGCTCTTTTGGTGCAAATGAGAAAGAATGGTATTACCGGTACTTAATGATAACCTTACCTGTCCCTACCTGAGAATATGAGCTGGTAAAATTACATTTTTAAACGAGTAAACTTTTTACCTCAAACACCCAAAAAACTTGCATACACCTTAAGATTTGGACCCATCGAAGAAACTTCATGCCCATACCTATGCCCAGAAAAAATCTTAAGTTCGACATTTGGCAAAATTGATCTTGACATCCTATATGCATGTACGGCGGCAGTATGGATGTTAATATCAATATTCATTATCACAACCTTGTAATTTCTTCATCAACAGTACCATTACTTACTAAAAGTTATCAGTATGCATTAACCGTTCTCATATCACATCTTTAAGATATCTGTAAAAACAACTTAAAGAATGCAAATATCTTGGTAAATGTTGTCATGGGAAAAGACCTCTTAATGATTGAGTAAGCAAGGTAAGATATCAAACTACCTGGGCCATTGTCACTAATCATCATCCATCTCCTAGACAAGGGACAATAGTGATATATGTCAGGTACAATTACTATTCACCTCGAGCAAAGAACATATCGAGGGTTCAGTGACACAAAGACGTAACTCCATATTTTTTCCAAAGTGAGTCAAAATTTTCAGACAAATGTGGGCTTTCCAGGAAACACAAAGTTTTAACTCCACCCAACACCCCATTGAATTAAATGGCTGGTGAAACATAGACTTAACTCCTTAAGGTCCAAGTGCTCAGTGATACATAAACCACTTTTTCTCAAAATGGCCAAAATGGAGTTACGTTTTTGTGTCACCGACCCCTCGATATGTGAGGTACAATTACTATTCACCTTGAGCAAAGAACATAAAGTGAAAACTATGACACAGATACCTCAAGGGGGTGAAGGATCGTACGACGAGTTTAAAGATTTGCGTTAACTCATCACCCCAGTAGAGTCTTTATACTGACTGATCTTTTCTTTCAAGTTACCTCTCTATAGGCCTAAACTTATTGTACCTTTATATGTCAGTGTATTGTCACAGCTCCTTATTGTATATGCAAGCATGTTCATAAAAACTCTATCATGTACATGTGTACATTATGTACACAGTCATCACTATCATATTAAAGGAGATTTACTGTGACAAATTCTTAATTTGTTACTAGATTGATGGACAGCACTTTTTATCCTCTGGAAAAGGCACTGTACAAATCAAATTATTATCATGATCATTATTATCAAAAACACGAAAGCTAAAAACAGTTTTCCATAAGGGATAAAACTATGTATACCATCTGAATTGGAATATCAACATTGTTGTAAAGGGTATTTCACTTTAATAGGATACTCTCATCTGCCTGCCTCTCTGTCTCTGCCTCTATGTCTGTCTGTCTCTCTCTCCCTCTCCCCCTCTCTCTCCCTCTCTCCCTCTCTCTCTCTCTCTCCCTCCCTCCCTCCCTCCCTCCCTCCCTCCCTCCCTCCCTCCCTCCCTCCCTCCCTCCCTCCCTCCTCTCTCTTCTCTCTCACCCACTGATCACACTCACTGTCTCATGCTGCCTACTGCTCCCCTGTCTGTCAATCTGTCTCTCCATGTCACAACGTCCTTATAAACTCTTATGAGGGTTTTTTTCTTCCACTTATACCCCTCTTCAGACACTAGTCGTAACAATCAATGTTGACAGGTGAGTCACGAGTGATGAGGCATTCCCTCTTGTCCTTGGCATGCTGAGTCTCAAGTACGTACACGTCTTACCCTCCAGCAGGAAAATGACCTTTTTAATTACGACTCAACAATCTACCTCCTCTCTCTACACAATCGGCAGTGCAAAGGACGTGATTTTAAGGATTGATGGGAAGTGTCTTGATGGGAAATGGCTCTGAAACTATTATTGATAACATCTAAAGTTTTTCATAAATATTCCTCCTTTACTAGATACTATTATCCGAGCCCTACAAACCACAGGATTTTCAGGTTATGTGACTCAGAAGGAAATAAGGGTAATTGTTATTACAGTAAATTCAGTTATTGCTGCAGGGGGGAAAGGAATTGGGAATGGATTTGTAACTTTATCAACTTGCTCTAAGTAAAAGCAATTTTCATACTTTACTTTTGAAAAGAACATATTATGATACTAAAATAACTTGGCCTTTCTCTCAGTATTCAAACACAGAAGCAGCATGCATTCCCAATGGCCTGAGATGAATTGCTGCCCTCTTTGTCAAGAAATAAATAACGTACGGTGCTAAAACATAAGATAATTGGCCTCTATACTTTATACATAATCATTTAACAGACTGCATGGCAGAGGAAGGACTCAATTAGCATAAACTTTTATAACCAGTCTGTAAGTTGTTAACAATATCGGGAAATAAGAAACCAAATCTCATTTCTAGGTTTTCCACAATTCCTGGTATAAAGATGCAGTGACCAGAATGACCATATTCCTTAGTGTATGCTCCTAACTCAATCAAGGATGCAATAATAACAAACCACAACACGCGACATCTCTGTAAAAGTATTTGTCCCCACTATAACATGAGGCTGCACAAGATGTCTTAGGTAGAACCACTCTGTCACAGCTTTAAAATAGACAAACCAGTGAAATTTATGCACACGCAGGAAGTTCATCAACCACAGAAAAGCTCTGGCGTCTATTGAACTATTTAATATGTTATTTTATGTAGGTGTTTTAATTTTCCTGACCTTATCTTTGTTGAGTGGTGGATAAATTTATCATACCGTATTTAGGTTTGAAACATGGGAGAGTTTCGAACGAAAATATGATCCATTGTCTTAGGGGGATCTAACTTACACTCTATTTGTTTCATAAGCAAATAACTAAATACAGGATAATTAAGAGCCATTCATTTCTGAAAAACCTAAAAGAGCACTAAAATAATGTATGAATATGAAATTTACTTTACTGACAAAATTTCGAGAAAGGTGATGACTTTTGAACTGCATTTTAATTGCAAGTATGTAACAAAGACAGAGAATGTAAATCACAAGTAAATCATATAAATTTTGTGTAAAATGACCATCCCCTGAATAAATTATCTGTTTATGGTACATTTACGGCCATAAACTCACACTTCAAGAGTAAAATGATAAACACATTAGAAGACCCAGGAGGTTGCCTAATTAGCATCCTACACACCTCCACAGCTTGCTTTAATCAAGTTACACACACAGATCACAAGGGGTGGGGATGGGTTATGATGAGAAGATTACAAGGCAGTTTTAAAGCACAGACACACCCTTGCTGATAGATTAGACAAGGATTATCACCTTATACAACAAAGCCCATCAAGCACATGCTACCAATTTGAAGATTTCAGGAAGCTGAAAGAATGCTTGCTATTTTAGGATTCGCATCGGATGTCTTGTTATGAAATACAAATAAATTTAGTTTTGATTTCACCTTTCTCTTCACTTCACATGTGGAAATGATAAAGATGATACACTGCTATGATTATCAAACAGAAGTGGGCAGTTTGTAAACAGTACTAAAAGTGACTGAATTATTGTTTGATAAATTATTATCTTATGATTACTAACTTCACATCTACCTTTGATTGATGGATCAATATAATTATTCTGAGGTAATATAGATTCTTTAAACAAATTAAAGAAGTTATATAAATGCAAGCTCTAAGTTGTAAAAAAATCCTGTATTTTCAATTCTCATGTGTGACAATACCAAAAAAGACTTTGGAATGGACACAATATTCTAGAAATGCACAATTTTAATGTTATGTTTCAGTGAAATATTCATGTCTATAAAGGGTAACAAACAAACAAGTGATTATCTAAAATTATATGGGGAGATGCAACTAGTCTAAAAACATCCAATATCAAAAGCAAAGTAAGTACTTCTTCCAGACAGAATAGAAAAAAATACACAACTTCATGGGCTTTTAATCTGTCAAGTTTTAGTCCTCCTGAGAATTGAAATGACATGCGCATGGATGGAATTGTTTTGTGACGGTGACCGGTAGGGTCCCAACTGTCTGTCTGCCTGGCACTCCTTGATTACTCACACAGTTTGCTGTAGGTGGGACTGAGGCTGAATCTTTTATATCTCAGCAAACTTTCCACTGTCCAGGAAGGAACAGTTAATGAATGAAAGGAGGTACTGGTCTACAATGTTCCAGGTGGAATAAGGCCAGGGGCAACGCAGATGACAAGAAAGCCATGAAGGGATGGACTGCTTTGTATTGTATTGTGAGTAAAACTCTTGGGAGGTCCTTAATGGATCCCTGGAAATGTCTGTGAAATTTTAGGATAGAAAGGTCAGTATGCAGGGTCAAATCTTGAACAGTTGAACTTTAGCGATTCATTAATGAATGTCCTTTATTATATATATTGTATCGTTACACTTGTCTAATAAAGGCATACAGACAGTTTTATTTGTATTTATTTGTATTTGTATATTATTAATGGTTTATACTCCTAAGAATAGTATTGACACTAAGGATTTGCTTGAGTCTTATCCAAGTTCTCTGCGTCAGAAATTCTAGGAAACAAGGATAATGAACAAGCAAGGGAGGGGTTGGAGGGTGCTAAGGATCAGAGGGTGGGGTTCAAACGAATTTAGGCACAGACAGTTTGGGATTAGTTACATCCCAAGGGGTAGAGGGTCCATGTAGGTACCTCCATTCGGGGAGGGATCATTACAAGACCATATCTACACAAGTAGGGGGTGAAAAGTGTTCCATCTTCAGTTATATCACACAAAGGATGAAGGAACAGGACTTAAAGAAGGAAGGCAGATGGGGACATATGCATTTCATGTTGGGATCATTTGAATCGAGATGTGTAGAAGATCCACATGGGTTTCCCCATTAGGTGAGGGATCCTTAGAAGATCATTAAATCCACAGAAGATTGAAAAGTGTTTCATCTTCACCTATACGGTGCAGGTACTGAACTTTATCATGAGATTCAAAATGAGTCAAAAACTGAGATTTAAACACTGAAAGTCAGAATTAATCACATTCCAAGGGAAAGAAGATCCACACAGGTACCTCCATTAGGTGAAGAATCCTTACAAAACCACATCCATGGGAGCTATGGCTGAAAGGTGTTCTATCTTCATCTATACCACCCACATGATGGAGGAAAATGACTTCAAAAAATGAGGGCACACAGGAACGCAGGAAGAGAGGCGATCGGAACATGATAGGGAGTTAATTTGAAACAGAAGGATGTCAACCAATGTAATGAGAATGTGAACAGTGTTAAGTTTCCTGCACAGGGACCCAAAGACACCGCACATGAATTCAGTATACAGACTTAAAGGCCAAGGGATATATGTACTAGATACAAACTACATTCACATTATCACATTACTTGCCACTTTAATTACAAAATTATGCAACAAATCTTATAATTTGGAGTGCATATGTCTGTGCCCTCAAAGTTAAACCATGCATTTTCTTTTAAAATGAATTTACTTACAAACATGCATCCCCTTATCAAAATATGGTATATATTTCTATAACATACATGTACAAACAAACTCATGTTATACATGTCTATTTTTAGACAATCTAAATAAAATTACAGCTATATCATTAATGATCCAAATATGGATTATTAAGAGTGGAAGTTGTGGTATCAAAAATTCCTGAGCGTGAATCTGACATTCTTGATATACGCTAAGCCACAAAAGCCAAAAAATATTCAAGGGGCAGGATAATTACACTGGTAATGTCAAGATCACATGCGTGACCTTTAAGAGCAATGGATGATCAGAGCTGGTCTATGCTTAAATTAGGACACTAGGCTTCATCACCCAAAGGGAAATTGAATCTTGGTCCTCTGGGTTGTGAAAATAGACTGCCGTTCGTGGTGACGTGGAGCAGCTAGGGTGGGACCGACCTGGTGTTTGTCGCAACCTTGACGTAAATACCCCGAGTTAAAATTCTTTCACACTCTATTAAAAATCCTAATACGATGAAGAATAAATCCATATGTTCCATCATGTCTAAAGTTTGTTTACAATGAATTTAGATCATAAATATTTTAATTATATCTGGCAAGCAGCTTTATTCACTTTTTTTTATCTTAAATCACAAGACTTGAATAAACAAAATATCAAACTTCCGAAACCTATAACACAATGGAAACCAAATACAGATCCAAAGTTATATTTATTTAGTTAAAAGTTATAGCAGTAAATTTCCTGGGGGCGGGGGTGAGAATAATCAACAGCAGATTGATATTCTTTAATGACCTACACAAAAAATGAAATGATAAAAAAACAAGGACAGATGTTGTCTAGCATTACAAGGGTCTGATGGTTTTCTTACTGATAACATGCATGCTATATAGGGTGCAACAACATTACAAGTTTGTACAAATATTTGATCACTAGTCTCATACAAAGAGGCCACTTTTATCAACTGTTTGTAACATTATATGCATACTTTAATAGTAGGAGTATATGAAATATGATAGGAATATAGAAATAATGATTAAAATCAAACAATTAAAACTGTCTGCAGCCCCTGTATTGAAACTACATGTACGGGTTGCTTAAGTGTTGAAGCTAGTACATGGTATCATGTAACCTTTCTTCATTTTTTCATGTGAAGGGGGTGAATGTACTCAACCACCCAGGCAGATCAGCTGCAGAAATCTTAAAAGGAAGTGCAATTACAACGTATCTCTGAATAACCACAATGAATCTCTCACAATGTTCTGATACGTCTACGGCTGTTGATTCTATGCATCTAAATATACAGGGGCTAAGGGGGGGGGGGGGGTGGACACCCCTCTCCTCTCTCTCTCTCCCCCTCTCTCACACACTCTTCCTCTCTCTCTCTGGTTCTCTCTCACTCTCTCGCTCCCTCTCTCTCTCTCTCTCTCTCCTCTCTATCTCTCTCTCTCTCTCCCATACACTCACTCACTTCTAATTTTACAGGAGATCTTTCAATCACTTAGATTTCATGTTAACTTTCAAGGAAGACTACATGTCTTTTGGCGACATGTAATGCACTATTGATTTTAAAACATGATTGCTTTGTTGGATCATCATGAACAGAAGTCAGAAAGCAGTAACTTCCCTTCTTGTCACTATCACTCACTTGGCCCTAGCAAGAACCATGCTTGAATCCACTTAGGATGTTCTAAGTCATGAATACTGAAGTGCTTATAAACCAGACAGATATCAAGTTAAAAGTCTTTTTATTGTTCGCCACTGATGAAAGGCATACAAAACAGCATACACTAATTGAGTATATCCCCTTACCATTTGTTTCTTCTTCCTTCTTTTACTTCATATTATTTCCATGGTAAGGTAGATGCAAGCTACATTTTAACAGAAATTATGAAAAATGGGTATGAAAATTGAAGAACTAATAAATTAACCCTTACACCCAAGCGTATCCCTCCAGCTCTTTAGGGGTCCAGTATTATTCATATCTCTGTCTATCTAGCCAGTTATCTATCAATCTATCTATCTATCTATCTATCTACATGTGTCTATGTATGTATAATTTAATTATTGTTATCTCGTATCTTGGCTGCTTTTGGATCAACAAAGTGATAAACCCTGAGACATCGTTTCTCCCGAACTCTCTATCACAGATGCTCAAAAGACATTCCTAATCACTGGAAAGTGATTTCGGTAGAAATACACAAAAGCATTAGAATATCCTCCACCGGACTATTTGAAAAAGAAAAAGAAATGATAACAAAGGTGTACTTACTCATCTGCGGCTAAGACATTGAGGATACTGGTCCAGGCTGGAAAGTCGATGCCATCTTCCTCCTGCTCTATGGCATTACCGAGGCTCTTCCGCCGGATGCCTTCCACCTCTCGCACCATGGGAATGATGGAGTATGGGGACATAAGCTTCTTGGTCAGTCGGTCAAAGATGCTGATGGCCTCTGATGTCTGGTCATTGACCCAATGGGTGCAAACCTCATAGGTAGTCTGTGAAATAGGGGGAGAGGGAGAGAGAGAGAGTGAGATATTATCATGCTGTGTCCACTGTTCATCTATTACATCAACACGAAATATGATAAATATATAAAAGTCATTTCGTATCTGCAAAAGGGCATTTATGAGGAGGCCGATTCTTAATATACACTTGACTATTTTGATTGCCTTGCTTCATGTAATATCTTTTTTCATTCGTGAGACAAACTATCATCACTAAAAACAGAGCAACAAAAATATTGAAAGACTATCACTTTAATATACTCAGCAACATGTACGATTCACTCATCATCTCCCAATCATCGTGTGAGATGGGAATATAAATTTCTCAATATAAAAGCGCATCATTTGGAACCGACTATTATAGGGTTACTTGTGTTTACAATTAATATTCAATCTGATGACTGCTTGTACATCAATTTGTTCATCTATTTCAAAAGAATGTTATTGTTATGAAAATACAGACCAAAAACCACAATTACAAATCTAATGCAAAATTCTAAGTACAACACGAATGCATCTAGATAAAGTACATGATTCTGTGCTATATGAAGGCCATATAGAATTAGACTGAACAGGAGACACAGAATCTGTTAACATGAGCTGCATTGAGACGGCAACCATAGATTTTTTATTTTTCTCACATTCCTTCGATTTGCCGATAATTGCATAACATAGCAACTATATACCTGCAAACACGACAAAAAATCTACCTCTGGAGTGTGTTTTTTTTAAATGCCTGCCAAATTTTCACTGATTTTTTGGGGGAGTGTAAAAGCAAACTTTGGTAAGTGTGACTCTCCTTGCTTCCAGGCTTATGCATGCAGGGCACTGGCAAGTCACACATGCTCTCTGCTCACCAAAATAAAATCAGTATGAGCAAACTTCAACATTTTTTAATGGGTATTTCCAGTAATGTAAATGGTAGACCAAAAAAAATCAATGATTCAAGTTTGGGGATGAGTAAATGGGCATATACAGTGATATCATTAACAAATACCGGTAGTAGTAACCACACAACATACACACTCATTTTTTGCACACATAGCACAAGAGAGAATGGGAAATGAGCAAAAAACACAAGTATTTTAAAGACATTTAGGTTAAAATTGAAAAAGTAGACATGAGATCGACACAGCAAAGAACACATCAGGCTAGTACTCAACTGCTATGAATTACCATGGAGCCTTAATTGAATTCTGATCGGAGATTACAATGAGGTATATCATGGCATGACAGGATGAGAAACATTCATATTGCACTCATGCAGAAACACAACGTGAAACTATCAGGGCTCAAAATATCAACATAATATCATTGCTAGGAATCTTCAAGAAGTGAAAACTCACTTTATTTCTACACAAACCATATGCCAACACAAATCCTTCAAGAACTTAATTCACTTTTTTTCCTTTCCTGTTAACTGCTCCCTCCCTCACTAAGAATGATAATACAGAAGAAAAGAAATAGAACAATGAATGCAGCCTTCATAGACAAGGTTACAGACTGAGCTTTGTTCCCTTGACTAGAGAGGAAATGGATCAAATTTTTCTAAAATAAATAACCTATAATTAAAAAATAGGTCACAGGAACATAAAATCTGCCAATATCACAACAATGTTGTTCCTTGCCAACTTTCCACTACTCTCTTGTCAATCACTATTACAATGACGTCTGAATTCATAAAAGGATATCATAATTTATACTAAAAATACTTCTCAATTTATGGCTACTAATTTATATTTATACAAATGGTTTTAAAAAAATAACCAAGGAAATTTTACATGTTGACCACTCCAAAAATGTTTCAAAGTGACAATGGAAATATAAGAAACTTGTGTTATTGAGAAAATGAGCTTTACACTATGTAGGAATGTTAGGATTGTGAGAGGAATGATAATGATAATTTGAGAGACAAGTACATTCAAAGTCATTCTTATAATCTTTCTACCAAAAAGGCACAGGATGACAGGCATGTGTATCTCAACTTGTTCAAAATGCAAGTTCATCATCCTTATTACAGACATAACAGAAGAACCCTAACTGATCAAAAAGCGAATTAAAGTTAAAGGCGCTTGTCAGCAAGTTAATTGGTCATGATGCGCAAGTGCCGAAAGTGATGACTGCTTCTCTTATATGCTTTTTCCTATCTCCACTTCTTGTTTCTTGCTTCCCCGGGTAACCCTAGCAACAAGCAATAAAGAATACTTTACTGTGGGAGAGCCAGGCTAATAATTCTTGGAGTTAACAATCTACAGGTCTGTGATGCTGGCGAGTGATGTTGACACATTCATATCCTTTCAAATGATCCCTATCTTGAATCATAGCAGCGTCCGAGCGTGGTTTACATCGACCACCTCAACATACAGACAGTTTGCGCCTATTTTAAGCATGAGGGGGGACCGTCTTTGGCCGGGCCAAGACGGAGAAGGAGGAGAGGTGGAGAATCTAAATTCATCTTGACGTAAACAGGATCTGCACCGAGGAGGTGAGCAGGTCAGCGTGACATCAGAATCACCAGACCAATCGAGGACGAATGAACTCGGATCGGGTTTGGATACAATCATTGCCCTGTCGAGGATTGATTATAGTCTGGTTTAATTCTCTTTCGGATCAAAGATAAGATGAGTGGAAGGCTAGACAGGTCAAACCATTCAATATCTTGCTGAAAAAGCTACCACAGGCAAGGAATATACTCATTAGAGTGATTCCATATGTGTTGTATGAGAGATAAAGACAACATTTCCACCTTACTGACAGTACACATAACTGATGACAATTGTTGTCTGTTAATTATAGAGTGAAATCAGAAAGAACAATTTAAGTAAATGGTGATAATGGGTGAACCTGTGCAGATAACTTAAAATATATAATAATGCATTGAATATGACACTTAATTTCACAGACTATCGCAAGAGTAAGGATTTTAATTTTTAAACCCATCCCTATTTTGATTATTATCATATGTCACTTCTTAGAAAGGAATAATGCTAACAATTTACTATTCTAAACAATTATATTTTCATTTCAAAGAGAAGCAGTACAATTTAAGAAAAGAGGAGTAGGATTCAAAGGCAAAAAGGGAAGTAAACAGCTAGGACATTCTTTTGCTGATGGAAAATAAATTACATGGTTAAGCATGGACCAACTTTTAAAAGGTTACACGCAAATTTGGAATATTAGTAACAAAAAACCAGATAAAGTGCCAAGTTCAAGCATACAGATATTGTTTCAGAAATATAAAGACAAGGAAATGACACGAAGGGAACTAATATTTGTAGAGGGAAAAGAAGCGCAAAAAAAGACATCATACAATAGTGCCAGCATTGCAATACACACTGATTTTCTTTTGAAAGTATGAATACAAGTTTGTTATCGTGTACACTGCAAGCAAGTGAAAATGCAGAAGATAAGTGATTTCAATGAGTAGAAACTGTAAGGCGAAGAATTAACAAGCAAAGTTTTGATATCAGAAAAAATATCTATTTCATCGTCTCACCTCAGAGAAACGTTCAGTCTCAATACTGGGCTTTTGAACCTTCTGTATAAACCATAAAATGATGTGTTAAAGCAGGAAAGAAATCATAATAAAACCAATTTAATAGTGCACAACAAAGTACTGGTATGTGGTGCATTATAACGGCAGTAAAACAAATCATATGTGGACGAAATGAGTTAAATCATAAGTCTAATAGAGCATGTTAGTTTCCATATCTACATTCTACACACTAAATACATAAAATATGAAACAAACAAGAAAGACCATTCTCTTTTCATTGTCACATGTTAAAAAAAACATATATTCAATACTGAATGAACGTCATTAAACTATTACCAACAACAACAACATCCCCATTAATGGGAAAACTTCCTGTCAGACTTGTAGATTGTATGGACAGTCCTGGCAGAAAGACATATCACTTCTTGAAATTGAACTGGCAGATTAATTGTTAAAGGGGAAAAAAGGAAAGTGACACTTTCTAATCAGGTCACAAGAAATCACAAGATTTGATGGACAATGGGAAGTGGTTCTAATTATGTAATGGCACTTCGCCCAAGTCTACAACCCTCACATGGTAAGGCTTACATAACACTTGTACACCTTGGATGCTATACATGGATCTATCCCAACCACAATCACAATACACGTCCATAAAATTGGATTATGAGAAGGTGCCCACGAGGACGGGGGTACACTGGAGGCATCTTCCTTCATTCTATGGCAGTCTATAGGACCCTGCAGGGAAAACTGTGTCTCTCAAAAGGAATGTCTTCATCAGCTCGAGATTGCCAAATCGCCCGCTATTTCTGATTTGGGAAATAAGCCAGAAGTTACAAATCGAGTCTTCATCAGCTCGAGACCTGACCTCAAAACTCGAGCTCAAGATATTATTAAGACGCACCGGACAAATGGCGGGATATTTTGCAAAATAGGGGGATATGTTGCAAACTAGACCAAGATATCTTGGGATGATTATCTCGACCAAATATCCTGCAAATTGCAACATCGGACTGATGAAGACGCAAATTTGCTGGATAATTTGCGATCAGGATAGTTAAAATAGCAGGTTATTTGGCAATCTTGAGCTGATGAAAACAGGCCTAAAGAGAAAAACACACAGTGGCTGGACGTGGGCTGACCAGTAGGATGTAACCTACGGCCATGGGAAGTTTAGAGGAAGACCGTAAAGGTCATTGAGGAAGCGTCTTATTGTGACGTCCCTTGGGGTGTCGCCAATTTGGACTTGTCTGAGGCCAAAAAACATTTTGTCTACCCTCAAAGAATGGGAATTTTGGTCATACAATCAACACTTGAACATGGGTGTTATAGTAAATAACCCCAAAACATAACCTTGTACCATGCCTTACTAGAAGTGGAATTGTGAAATATAAGAATGTGTACTAGAAGTATTTCCTGGTAGTGAAGAGTCGCGGCTAAGGAACTTACAGTGTAAAAAATAAAAGTCATAACTACAACTGCATGCTATCTGTTAATTATGAATTAAGATGAAAGCCAGGTGCTGTCTACCAAGGGGTTTTGCACAGGAAGTAATTTAATTTGTATTCTTCCACTGCCAATAAGTTCTTTCAAATGACGTACATGATCATAGAATAAAATTCAGTTAACATAGTAATTTGTTTATAACGGTATCTCTTTGTGTTCAATATTCCAACATACATTTCAGTGTCTGTAGTTACAAACAATGGTGGTTCAAGTAAAAAGAAGTAGGAATGTCAACTTTACACCCCAATAAAGAAAACGTTTGGTTAATTGTTAATCCCTATGGGACAGAAAATTCTGTTTCTGCATTTAAATGATTTACAACTGGGAGATAAGAATGCTTCCATAGTGTTCTAGTAATCTTACTTCCCATTTTCTATGCGTCTACATTTTTATACGTTATATGAAATCATGCTATGTTTATATACATGGCTTGGTGAAAAAGTGCCTGATTACTGATGGGGTTATCCTCTTAAGAGAAGACAATAAATGTAGGGTAAAAGTGTTAGTGAGAGCAAGAAATGTAACAATAGTCAAACTTGTTGATTTCTCACCTCAGTAGTATCCTCATCCATAGTGAGGGTCTTCCTGACTTCTGATTTAGCTCCGGAGCGATCCCCACCTCTGCTGGTTATTGTAGCAACCTCCTCGTAGAGATGTGTTTGATTAATCTCATTGTCTCTGATGGTTGATCTGGAATCTTCATCTCCAGTCAGGACCCCTGAATCATGGGAGGTGTTCCTACCAAGCTTAGAGGAATTTGACGAGAACCTCTCCTTGTAGATCATCTTGCTGTGTCGGCTCAGAGTCAGAGGGATACGCTTCATCGTCCTGTGACCTGCTCCATGATTGGAACGCCCTGGGAGGCTTCCATGGATGACACGGGAGTTGGGTTTGGAAACCTGTGCGTAGGTCGGGTTGCGCATGATTCCATCCGTGTCCAAGCCGAAGCTACGGATGAGGCTCTTGCGGACGTCAGCGCTGGAGCGATAGTACCATGTCCTGCGTGGCTTAGGTGGTGTACCTTCCTCTGCTTCTTTCATCAGCTGTCTGTCCCCACTCGGGAGGCAGTGGATGCTTTTAGAGATGACATTACGCATTCGGAGTTCACCAAGGTTACAGATGTTCTCAAGGGAACCCATGGACTGTGTCTCCTGCTTCTCTTCTTGGACAGCATCCTCGCTACCCTCTGTGAACGTGGCACTGACCGAACTGACCGGACTGCTATTGAATACATTCCTATCCAGATTGTCGTCATCGTCCATGCACACGTTGTCGTACACTGGATCATCACAGAGACCATTCTGACCTGCACTAGAGTCACTGGCATACTCCAAATCCACAGACTGTCCATCTTCAGCTGCAGGAGCTGGAAACCCAAAGGAGTTGTTGACATCGCTGCAAGTTGTTTCCTTATAGTCACCACTATCCTGGTAACCATCATCCGAGTCCAATGAGTCACCACGGAAGTTCACGTTCTCTATTCTGATATCCTCACCAAAGACACTACCTTGACGTTTCTCAGCAGTTCTTTTCTTGCGCAAAAGGTTTGCTGTGATAGAATTATAGGAGCTGTTCAAAGACTTTTTGAAAGACCGGGTGGTGACTTTCCCCTTTTCTTCGCCATTGTCCTTCTTCTCCTCTGGTTGAACCTCTTCATTCTCATTGACATTATTGATGTTGTCATCAGCATTGCTAATGTCTGATTCACTGGTCTCCATCTCACAACTTTCTTTCATATTTCCATCATGTTCCATGTCTACTTTGATATCTTCTTCTGTCCTAAGAAGCATACATGTTGATTCATCGCTGAAGACGGACTCCTCACAACTCTCTGTGGAAGCCTGCTCCTTGAGTCTGGTTTCCCCTGAGTCTGGACGAGGCGTCTCAACTTCACATTTTACAGTTTGCGACATTTCACTTTCATTTGCATCTACACTGGAAGACGTTTGACCTGAATTGTTTTTGTCCGTGTGAGCATTCATAAGCCCAGACTTTACCAGTGCTTCTACAATGTCTATCTCTGAATACTCAGAGAAACGGCTCCTTTCATCCTCCATGGTTTCCTCTTCTTCCTGTTTGGGAATACATTGTTCTGTTGCTTCCACTTCACTTTTCACACACTCGTCTTCAATTCCTGCCTCAGCCGTTACCGGACATGCTTCCTGAGCTCCAATTTCAATTTTTTCATATCCATCATCATCCTCCCCTAAATCATCAAACAGAATCGCGAGGGAAACCCCAAAATCGTCCTCTTCCATGGAGTCCACAAGGTTCTCCATGCTTGCACTTCGGCTTTTTAAAACTTCTTCCTCGGTCATAGGCACTTCGTATCCATCTACATCAGAACTTTCAGCCTCATCAAAAACTTGATCATAATCCTCTCCCGATGCCTTTCTATCGGCTGCATTTTCATGTCCAGCAATCTCTTCAAGCTGAGCCATTAGAGCTTCAAGCTCTGTATAGTCATTCTCATTGGCATCAGTCTGCTTCCCTTCATCTACCTCCACCTTTTCATAAGCATTTATATCCTCATCATCCTCTTCCTCTAAATTTCCTCTCTCAGGTTTCAGAGGACTACCCGCCTCATCTCCACCGGTATCATGATCAATGTTGATAACTCGTTCGTAACCATGATCATCGTCCTCTCCTTCGACAGTTCTCCACTCCTTTATCTGAATCAGTGGCACTTTCCATTGACTCGATTCCATATCGCTGTCTTCATACGGTGCAGACGGTGTTGGGCACTGGTACTTGATGTTGGAGTCATCCACAGCTCTTGAGACAGTCTTACCCATCTCGCTGTCCTTCTCCTGAAGTCGTTGTTGGGCGATCTTGATGTCTCCTACGCAGAAAGAGTGTCTCCTGCGATAATTCGGGCTCCCGTCGTCCTCGAGCTCTACGGTCTCAATGGCGTTCACATCCAACACGTTGGAAAAGGTGACTCTCCGTGTCTGCAGGTATTCCTTGGAAGGGCCCAGATCTACTTTAGCCTTCTTGGTCCTTGGCATGGAATGGGACTTCTTTGGAGTCCCCAAAATACTGCAGAGAAGACAGGAATAGAATAGAAAATAAATGTTAATATACCTTTCAAAATAGTGACCTGACAATTAACGTCTATTGTAAGTCAGAATGGCATAAATTAGATTGCATGCTGCCGTAATACATTACCTTGCCACTGAATTACTACAAGCTTTTGCTGAGACTTGTGTAGTTTAGTAAATAACATGAAGCAAAAAGGCAATTAATAACACTGCATAGTCACATATACAAGATTTTTTATTAATGACACAGCAGTTAAAATGGCAACTATAAGCCTTACACTATCGCAGTCTAGGCATGTACACTCTTGCAGTATTCCTATGTGTGCATATTCAGCCCGTACCCTAAGGCATTCTCATTTTATCAGCGCACCACACCTATTGCAGAATCATGAGTGAAAACAGGCTGCACTGCTCTTAACGACTCACTTAGTTTTTCACTTTGAAGACCTATAATTTGCATCCTGCCCCCCTAATCACTAAGCCTTCTGTACTTGAATTTTATTTTTGATTGGATTTTAACTTGTCAAGCCCTCGCTGCCCTGCAGTTGTCAGACACTGGACACGAGGGGAGAGACGCGCCAACAAAAACACAACAAGAGCGTGGGGTGAGGGACAGACTCTCAGAGGGCGTGTTCAAAACTCAAAATAAGATGGAAAGATAGCAACATAGTATGAGTGAAAGATTGTATTAGACAGCTCACAGCAAGTAACAGAAGCAAGAACTTAAAGGTCTCTGTATAAAAATCCCAGTAAAAGACAGAATAATAACAAATAGAGATAATTTTTCATAAAAGTCAAATGGGTAGTCATAATTAGAGAAAGGATAAATAAAAGAAAAAGAAATCTGTTATATAATACAATAACGAAATGAACACCCTATCGATAGGAGAAACCATCACCATCACTTTATTACCATGGGTGCAATATCATGTACAAAAGTTTACTGTTGTATAGGTTCCTGATTTGGGGGGGAGGGGGTGTCAATAACTATTGTGATTGTAACATGCTGAGAGAAAGCAATGCACCAGTAAGCATCACTCGTTAAATAAGTCAAGGTCATTCTTTACCTATATATAGTTAGCAGTGAAATAGTAAAGTATATATTCTACAAAGTGTGAAGGTGCTGCTGTCATTCACAATAGCAAAGGCCTCATCCATCATAATGCAAACATATCCTTTAACTTTGATAGGTCATCAGAACTGCATACTGGCTTGTGTATTTTAGGGGTTAATTTTGCTGATATTTTGTTATTTGTTTTCTCTCTCTTTTTTTTATAGAAAAATGTGCAAATTAAGCTACTACAAAGATGAAGAATCAAATCTTTAAAATCCAAAATTTCAATAATTGACATTCAAAATAAAAATGATACATCATTGCAATGAATCATTGATTTCTACATGTACATCAGAGCTTGTCTCAGTCAAGAAAATTTCAGGTTTCAAAGTGAAAAATCATTATCAGGCCGAACAAGATACAAATCCTGATCAAAACAAGTTAGGGACACTTGCAAGAAAAGTCAAACTGATGTAACTTTGGGCTTGTACATGTATGAGATGTTAAAGAGTAACATATATAAAATGAGGCTTGCTGTAGTTCTGAAGATTTCATTGCACACATAATAAAATACACTGTTGCCATAATACTATGGATGCATTTTACTTGATGAAAACATTTCAAAAGTACCTTTAATTTATTATCTATTGATCAGTTTGCTGTATGTGCAAAACAGGAAATGAATCGAAATGCCAAATATTACAACAAACTATTACTGAAAGAGGACTCATATATAAATCTAACACCATACCCAAAAAATGACAATTAATATCCAGTAATGATATCCTATTGAATTGGCTGATATAAATATGATTCATGAAAATTGCATGGATTTTTCTTTTAGTAAGTGGGATTAAAATCTTTTGTTGGAAGTTCTGAATGCGTGAATCGGTAGCTCAGCGTACGCAAACAAAGTCTATTTTTAGGCCGCCCGCTGAAAGTGAAAAACAAAAATGAGGAACAAGGGGGGAAGCACGCAGGACAGGGTCATCACCTGCCAGTTAGGCTGTCATAATTTGGGACAAACGTAAGAGGGTTATGTGAGTGGGCCTGATTCATATCCTGTGCTCAGGAGAGGAAAGTGTCTCTCCCTGTATCGGGAGGGGGCAATGATATAATTGGGCAGGGAAGGGTTAGGAGTGTGTGAAACGGGTGGACTGGAAAAGAGGGGCTGTTATTAATTGTCTGCTGTATCTTGAATATATTGATGTTGCATGTTATCACGATTCTGTGATACATTGCAGGCATCGACTAACTCTATTTATATCATGATGTCAGAATGCTAAGAGAAAAAGGGAGGGAGAGAGAGTAAATCAGTGAGAGTCAGAAAGAGAGAAAGAGAAAAAAAGATTAAAGACACAGGCAAAATAATGAGTAATGAGAGTAAAATGAGATCAAGAGGGAGATAGAAAGAGAGGGCAACAGACTTACAGACAGACAAACAGAAAGAATACAGTGATATAATATAGTTATCAGAGACCCATATGGGCTTTACTGAAAAGGATTTGATGGAATGGACACAGATAGCATGGGGTATAAACTTGGGTAAACTTGGGTAATTTTCAGGCAAATCTATTGTTTACTTCAATATAACAAGAGGTAATTAGAATTAATCTAGGGAAGCCAATGATACGCCATCACATCTCATTTAATAACCAGCATTCTCATCATCCTAAATTGATACTTTTGATACTTTTGGATGATGGCAAATAACAAGATCACCTACAAATCTAACCTAACATTTACAATCTAGGTTGAAAACTTATTATACACCGTCCACAGGAAGACTTATGGATTCGGAAATAAAGCTGACCTCACATATCAAAAGTTAATCCCACACAATTTAAGAAAGAGTCTGTCCCATAACCATGACCATTAAGCAGGTGTAATTTGCTAAAGAATAAATGAACCTAACCATCCAATGATCAGAATCATGGTCACCTTGCTACTTTCGAGCAAACTTTATGCAACCACAGGTTTCGCATGATGGAATTCAACAATCCCAGAATGCAACAGGTGATAATTTCTCATTTATGAAGCAGTATCACGTCATCGAACTCTAAGATGTAAATTTAATCCCTCTTAATCCCCTTCCTTGGCCATTTTCATCAAAAGTCATCAAAAGTCAATGTTTGTGGTAAGAACCCATTAACCCATCTATGTACTTTTACTCCATTAGAGTTTGTTTTAAGAATCAACCTGACAAGGAAGATTATTGTCAAATTAGCCTTGATCTACCTTGACCTCTAAACCACAGCATTGTCTGAATAACGATAATGATGACTCAAAACTAAGAAAAAACATCCACTGAATTTAAGACGTACGAAATTGACTTTGGTTGATGAGAGGAATAAAAATGCATTATTCTTTACTCCTACAGATTACAGTTAATCTTGAGTTTTTTTGGTACTTATGAATAACATTTCATCAGAAAATGAAATTAATTCTGTTAAATATTTGGCACAAGATTTTAAAGAGATAGTTGGGTATAAGGAGCAGAGAAATATGGGCATATGGTAATAGTCCTAGCTGACTCATATGCACAATACATAAACTTCACTGTGCAAAAGTTATTTGAACATAAATATGACTTCCAGCAAGATTTTGTCAAATGGTTTATATTTTGAAATTTAAAAAAACTAACTACCTTTTACAATCATTATTTTTAACCTGTTTATATCAAAATGCCATTCCATTTACTAGAATATATGAAGAGATTTTATTATTCCATTTTGTAGGACAGATAAATAGACAGAGAGGCCTGACCATCGTATCATTAACTCGCTGAATGTCATTGGAATGTCGTGTCTGTGATCACTAAATCTTGGGATTAATCCTAGCTATCATTTGGTTTTGGCAAACCATGCAGTCTCAATATTTCTCCCAACTATACAAGCATGCATGGTGCCACCAACATTGACAGGGAGAAAAATCTTTAATTCCACCCTGCATCCTTTTTCTGATGTTGTCAACATCCTCGGCATTCGTCTAGAGGATTTGATAGAACTGTATCTATTAAATGGGTGGGGCAGACTAAACAGATCAAAATGTTGTAATGCTAATCCATTCGTATCCTAGCCCATGCACAAGAACTAGGAGCCAAATCGAAAGAAGACGTAAAATGAAACTAAAAAATAGAGAATACAGAAGAATTAATGAATGAAGAAGAGGAAGAAGTTCTGAGCAAAAGAGAAGTCAGAACAGAAGAACATATTTTGTTAAAGCCTGTAGAGAGGGATATGCTCACTAAAATTAATGTATTTATTTTCATTGGATACTACATTTTGAACAATAATACAAATGAATGGTCTAATGAAATGATCATGTTACATTTATGAATAGGAGCAAGAATACAGATAAACTCATATTGACTAAATTTTGATTAATTCAATTTCTCGAAAGCAGAAGTGTTTTAGGGGCTTAATTTTCTAGTGCTTATAATACATCCACAGGGGCATCCAATTCCCAAAACTTTGCACTACCTTTAAAAGTGTTAAGAGAGACTGAAGAAGATTAATTACAGGTTCATTACAAATTCATTTTATTAAACTAATGACAGTTTTTTTTTTAATGGATAAGGATTCATAAGAATCCATGAAAAATATACACATTACTGCAATATGTTTAAGCGTTTACTACAACCATCCTTGGCTGAAATGCTACAGCATGTCCATCCTATATGACTGCCTGTTTAAACCTGATGACTATTGGTTAGATTTTACTCCTATTTTTGTCCTTATTCTGTCTGCTCATTTCCTGATGTCTTAATCAGCTTGTTGAAACTTGACTTGATGTGGAACTTCCCGGACAAAAATTATCTTCAGAATTGTTTGCTTTTCCTATTTCTTTGTACTTTTTTTCCCCTTCTCCCACCGCTACGAGTTTCCTTCCCTCCCGACATGATCTTGAAGGCATCATATATAAAAGAATGAGTAATTCATCACAGACAGTGGAATAGGAAAGAAGCAAGGAAGATGAAAGATGATTTCAACCAGGTGAAGATTAAGATATCCTCATCTTAATCCCCACAAGATTAGGCTAAATTCTCGGGATCGTGCTGGCTCACACTGCATGTAACGTAACTCTTTCCCCTCTACCTCCTTTAATCATCTACATGATATTCTCAATCCTCCGAACATATTGAATCTTTAACAAAAATCATTATGTGAAGGAAACTTTCCTAATCCTTAAGTCATCTCACTGATATTTTTTCATTACTTAATCCTCTCATTTTTTCATAAAGTTTTGTTGAAATCAAGTTATGGGAGCTTGCTTCTGCATGTACCAATCACCAATCAACTCAATTAATCTCCCTTGTTTAAAATACCCCCCTTTTCTGTTCTCATTTTTTTTTTCCTGACATTTTGCCACTTTTGCCAATGCACTGCATAAAATGTATCTTCCTCTACATTAATAGTATTTCAATAACAAAAGCCCCAAAAAGGGGAAGAGTTACTTGTGATTTTATCTAAACAATTAGGTTATATGTCTGCGTAACAGCTGCATACAAAATATTGGTAACTAGAATATCTTTACCACCCCATTATAAATACCCTCCACTATAAAAACATAAGTTGTTGGCAAAACAAAGCTAGATTGTTTTGTTGCTTCCAATATTTTTTTTAATAATTTGGTGTTGTGATTGCAAGCCAACAAAAATACATCTCCTTGGTAAGGAAATGTACAGTTCCAATTAATTTTAATTTTAATTTAGAATCTTCTAAACTAGGAAACATAATTTCCAATATTCACAATAGAGGATTAATCTAATCACATCAATGATGTTGAATTCCTTCCTGGAAAGACAAATTCTAATAACCAGACTATCGGAATACAAAGGGTAAATTTATTTCCAACAACAGACTTTTATCCCCTAATTCAATTGAACGGTGTTTATATGACACTTTGCATTAGAGAAGACAACTTACAACAAAGATGATGCTATTGTTGGTCATAATTCAATTTGCATCTGTCAGTGAGTATTCAGGCAATTTTAGCAGAATTTTTATCCCACATAATAGTATCATGATTTATCAATTTCGGGGGGTGCAAAATATCAGACCTTACAAAGAGAAGGACAAAAAGCAAACAAGAAAGGCAATTTGATTATTATCTAGACTTCTGATGTTGATTCATGGAGACACTAAAGTCCACAAAAGAGTTCCAATGGTAATCTCCATGTAATTTCTAGTGACAGTGGTTCTCTTCTTGGGACTGGTTTCTATCCACAAGCTCCTAATGTTCTGTACCCACAAGGATTGCATCTCTGACCGGGTGACCCTGATTGTTTCTGACCGGCCAGTCTCTAGATAATTGGAACTTTTTTTCCTCGAGAACTCCACACTTTTCATCTTTTCTGCTCCTTTGGATCTTATCTTAAAGACTTTCTATTTTTTTATAAATTTTTGTTCAGCGAAATATGGTTTGGGGCTGCTGATTCACGAGTCGTCATGGAAACCCGAAGTGATTCACGGGAAGGGTCAGTTTGAGATAATCCCTCTCAGCTTCTTATACCATCACACGCTGGAGCTTGTTACACATGTTGACAAGGCGTGTTGTCACTCCTTGTACTCGACTTAAAAGTGCCAATCTTTCATCAAGTAGACCCTGTCTCATTCTATCGTCCAAATTTGAGAGTGATGATGGCTACTGATATTTCTCTTTCTTTGTAACTTGACTGAATCATACTTGCACAAAACCTCATTGTTTATATGTTTAGGGTGCTATGTCTGTCTGCCGATAGTCGATAATTATACCATTTTAAGCTTTGGTGGGGGATAAATTGGCAAAGAATTAACATTGATGTAAAGATGAAACTTTCTGTTCATCATAGATAGACTAGCCCTACAGTATATTTTGACGTGAGATGTTGAACTACAGTTTATCACCATTATTTGTCACACTTTGATCGCTTATCTCACTTATGATTTTTTTTCATGCATATATTTCTATGCGCTACTTATAGTGTCAGGATGTACATATCATCAACTGAAAGGTCACATTGAATGAACTATTTGACAGAACAGACAATGAGGCCTAAAGACACTCGTGATAAGATACGATAAACATATCGCACAAATAAGCAACAAGAGAGGCGCATAGAAAGAGGAAGAACGCTTCAACAGGGACACAATCCCATTACGCGAACAATTACTAGACCGAGCAGTTTCGATGCTCTTCTTTCGTCACCATTCATCGAAATGTGAAAAACATTCAAGGCAAGTCTTGTGAATGCCAATCTCTCTCTTTGATCATCTTAATGTCAGGTCTCCTGGTACAATGATTTGTTTTTTTATCATTTACATCAATGGCCCCAAAAAGGTGAGGGCTCCGAAGAATTATCTTCTGAGGCACACAGTAATTTGTTCACCTTTAAAGGATTTTGCCCCAACAGGTAAACAAATAAGAAATGTCACAAGCCCTTTCAAGTTATTTTTTGTTTTAAGACTCGAGGAGAAAAAAAAAATCAGTTTTTTCTTTCATTTTGACCCCCAAATGCAATTTTAAAGTTTCTTGAACTGATAGCTTATATAATGTTCAACTGTTATAAAGCATTCTAGTTTCCCTACTGATACTGCCTTGAGGAGAAAGGGTTGATCTAAATACGATTTCCACTTATACTGCACCCTGAAAGTTCACATTGTCTCCATGATCAAACTATAATGTTTACCAGATGCAAAAGAAAAGGCATGTGCAGGGGATCTACATCAGAAGTCACTTCACAATACACAGAGAGGGAGCTTTTCATGTTTGTAAAGTCTCCGGTTATTTAGACATCCTTTGGGGATGAGGTAAATGCAACCAGGTCTATAGCAAGGAGGCACATCATTTTCTCAACTAAATAACTTGTAGTATCTAGGACGTTGCAAGGTTGAAGGAAGTCACTTCAAAATACAAAGAGAGGGAGCTTTTCATATTTGTAAAGTCTTTTGTTATTTAGACATCGATCCTTTTGGGATGAGGTAACTATAAACAGGTCTACTGCAAGGAGGCACATCACGTTCTCAACTGAAGAACTTTTAGTATTTAGGACCGAGCCTGCAAGCTAGGTTGGAGGAAGGAGGGATGGTGAGGGTTAATACAAGAAATTTTAGTGGAGGAACTATGATTCACTGTCTGCTTGGGATTAGGGAGTTTCCATCGGCCTTTCTTCCAGGGCAGGCAGCGCCGCTATCGTCAGGGGTGTCTTTGAGAGGATGATCCCCCCTAGCAGCCTGTTGCTACTCTTTGTTTCAAGAGTAAGCCTTCCTGCTCTTAGCTGGCTCACCCCAATTAATATCCTAACCCTGGGAAAAAATCCCAACACAAGCCTTTTCTTCCTTCTTAATTTTTTCTTCTTTCTGCCTACTTTTGTGTTTTTCCAGTCTCTATAACTCTAAGCAGGATTTTTTCTTATCCTGGTTTTAAGATCCGTTTTTTAAATGTCCTTTTGCTATCAATGGTTAATCTTATGGAATGCCGGTTACATTTTTCACGGCTATTCTGCCCATTAAACCTAGTAAGTGGAACTCGGTTTAAACAAGTCAAAATGTCAATCTTTCTTTTGTGTAAATTAGTGAAAACCTTTAAAAAAATTAATAAACAAAATAAATAAAGTCACGAAAATGACAAGAAGTAAGTTTTCATACTGACATGAGTTCTGTTTGTTCAGTTAGTGACAGAATTGCAATGTTTATGCGATAGAGGGGTGGATCCACACTCGGCTCTTTATAAATCGGTGGACTATCTTAAAATACTGCCGAGGTTTTAAACCTGAACTAAAGTTAGTCTGCCATTATGAACACAGGTCTTATACCTCAGTCACACTTGCTGCCACACCGACTCCAAACCAACTCCAAACCAACTTAACTTCGGCCATAAAGGGTAACATAATTGTTTGTTCGGTCTGTTGTTAGGTGATCTTGGTCTTGTCGGTGTGACTGAGGTATTAACCCTTTGCCTCTAGTAACCGTGTGGTCCCTGTATTAAAACTTGCGAGAATGAGAGAATTCATTATCGAAAGGGTTAATGTTTGTGTGCGGGATGACCTACCTTCTCGGAGAGTGATACCCGAAGCAGGCCACGATCCTCCTCCCTTCCATCTGAATCTCATCATTCTTGATGAAGTCTTCCATGACCATCTGGATGAAAGGAACAGCCTCCGTCTTGATGTAGTCTAGGGTGTCACTGGCGGAAGACATAAGTCGGTCCAACTGTTCCTCAGTAAACTCTACAGGGAAAACAAGGATGATAAGAAATTTTTTTTTAAAAGAAAATTGATATACATGCTGAGAGGTAAGAAAGCAGAATCCATGTAACTTTTTGAACTTTTTGTGAAATCATCATATCATATACTGAGAGCCAGAAGGGTGTTAGCTCATATTCTTTTCAAAAAGAAAAACATCCTTCTTCTGGTGCAATATAAGCAGATAATTTTGCAAAGCATGCAGTGAAGATATCATCAGGTCATTTATGTGTTTATAAGCTAAAACTCAATTTTAAGATCAAGTGGTTTTATGAAATGTCAGCACTTTTCATACTATGTATAATACAGCATATCTGTCAATAAGTGGTAGATATCAAATCCTCTCAGTTTTTCTCAACATGCTATAGGAGGACACATGATCGTTCTTCCGTTCGTCTGCAAACAAGAAAAACAAAACAGATGCCTTACATCAGGAAAACCAAATGTTAAATAAAGTTCTCCATGTGTACAACATTGTTATTTTCATGTCTGGCTCAGTGGGGCATAAAGCCGACAGACGACACAAGTCCCTTCTAGCTCGTCCTCAAGAAGCTCTGCATCTGGTGAGAGGAAAACTGTGGTTGAAATCCAGAATGGCATCATTCGGAGCATGTATTCCTAAACATTCAAGCATGTCTCCATTCAAATACGGGGTAGCATCAATCTCAACATGAGTGAAGAAGCAAAGAACAGAAAACCCCAGCAGCCGCTTTCGTCTGGAAAAGATTTTTTACTCCGCAGTCGCACAGCTATAAGTTTAAAAAAAAGTCATATGGAGTTTAATTGTAACACTCAGGCATACAGTATTGCTCCTCTGTTTCGAATTACAAAAGCATGGAGCATCTGGACACAATTCACAATTTCACGCAAAGGAGAGGCAGGACTTACAATTATAATGATACATAGAAAATGTGATGGATCTCCATTACCTTGGACTGGCTTGATAAGTCAACAGTACCAAACAGATACAAGACCAGAATGACATAAACTGTGCTCTCCATCATTTGACCTGCTGTTTTTGCTTTTGCCCAATAACAAAAGGAAGTGGTTTGATTGAACAATTTAAATAAGTCCCTAATATATTTTATATTCCTCAGATTTCTGCTTAGCGAATTTCCTATGAAATGAAGACTTGCATGAAATTCATGTGTTAACAGATGAAAATTGCACTAATCTTGATATCAGAAGCACATCACAGTCTCACTCCACACACCACCAAAACCTGGAAGGAAGAAAACCAGGGAACACAATTTCAGAGGGAAATGTCTAGTTGACGAAACGTGTCAAGACCAATTCCTCTTAGTGATGGGTCTAAACCAAGGATCTTACCTCATTAAGGTATGTCAGGAATATCTCAAATCAGAGCACTGACAAGAAAGCAGCAAAGTCAATATGGATGGTACAAGATTGAGAGAGAGACTGACATACATCAATGTCTTCTTAATTTTCAGTAACAGATTGAGCTTGTATTATATCAATAGTTTGACATATATTATTCTCTGATCCGTAAAAGGTACGAAGAAACAGTGAAATCTTGCACAATCCCTTCAGCGACATTCATAGGAATAGTAGCTTGAAGAACATGTCCTGGAACAGAAAAGTGGAGACAAAGTCTCAGAAGAATACTCCATGTGGAATACTGTTGAAAAATTTATGGTTGAATCACAGAAAATGGGCAAGGAAGCATTCTTGATAAAACTTTATTCCCCAGATGAACTTTTCAAGTGTCTTCTGTAAAAGAAAACCATGACACAGTAGCAACCACTTGACCGCAAATTTCCAAGAAGCGATGCAGCATCCAATCTTAAAGGACAGAAGTTTTCAGCATCTTAACTTGCCAACAGAGATCCCATCACAACAATATACATCTTACAGATTGTACCTAGAAAGTCATTTTACAGAGACAGTGAGTTTAGTCGGAGCATTGTTTCTACACATAAAGGAATACCTCAAATACATCAAATTGGAAAGTAAGTGTGCACAGCTAGATCCTAAATGTCAAGCGCTTCTTCCTTGCGTTAGAATGTCACGTACATTAAGGTTCAGAGTCTTTTCCTCTTCCAAATCAAGTTTTGAAATTCACAGAGAAATTCCCTAAGCGACCCTGGAAAGAATCATGCCATTGAATGATCGAGTGCTGACCTTGTCTTTCATTGTTCATACGTTGATTGTTCGCATTTTCAGAAAATAGACAAGCTGACATTTGGCAAAAGAATGACAATGATGAGCTAGTCATCCCCCGAATATCAAGGTTTCATGTACTTTTCTTCAATAAAGACAAAACAATTATATCTACTCATTAAAGTGATTATATTGCATAGTCACAGCAACATAATTTCTCAGGTGTCCCACATGATTTCAAACCCCATGAGATTTTGGGGACTTTTTCCCCTGGAAACGGATGCTGGAATCTGTGCTAGCTGTCAATGCTTTCTGAGTACAGCCTACTTTCACTAGGCTCTTCAATCAAGCCAGATACTCTGGTAATATTTCTGGCCTAATTTTTTTCCTCCAACATAATGTCTTTGCTCTAATCCAGCAGGTTTGATATGTACGTGTTCTGCATTGTGAGTTGTTGATAGCTGTGACTTTAGTAGGGATCATAACCTATCCAGGAAGTAGCCATTTCAAAAGAAACATTGTGCACAAATTTGCACCATCATCACACAGTTATTACAGCACAGGTGGGGATAGAGAAGGTGGAACACCAGGAAGTACATTGTACACAATCCTAAAATCCAATCCATCAGATTTTCAACTATTCCTGGTATAGTTTGATACATGGATATGGAGATAACCTAAATACTTCTTTTCAAAATACCTTAAATGTGTTATTCAACATTTTAACATTTTTTTGAAGAGTTAAAACATCTAGAAAAGTTTTACGAAAAATTACAGTATTACAAAAATTTACCACTTTTCAGACAAAAGCAAGAATTAATGTCACTATCCATGAAATCATGCTTCTTATAAACTTTTTTTTTATTGACCTACAATTTTGTTCATAACATATATGATAACCCTAATCAGAAATATGGATATAAGTGATTGATGAGAATTATAACACAGGTAGTAGTAGAAAATGCATCTAACTTGCTAAGAGAGGGTAGAAGTACTTAAGATGATTATATTGCCTTCTATACCTTAGCACTTGAAAATGCTTTTTTTCTCAAAAGAGGAGCTGAATAGAACAAAAGGAAGCTCATAATTCCATAAAGTGTTGAAAAGGTGGATTTCAATGCTTCAAGGAACCTGTTAATTTACAACCTGCATCTCCAAGATCAATGAAAGAGATGTTCAAGATATTAATTTGGAACAGGATCAGGAGAGGAAGATGAATTCATTAGAGCTATGCTCGAACAAGACAAGAGGATCATCAAGCAAGACAGAGAGAGAGAGAGAGAGGGGATAAGGGGGGGGGGGTGAAAGATACACAATCAAAAAGGCAGAACAATATAGACAGAGAGATATGAAAAGAGAAAACCAGAGAGATATAAAAAGAGAATAACATAGGGACAGAAAGGGGAGGAGAGAAATAGAGAGAAAAAGAGAGAAAGAGAGAGAAAGAGAAAAAGAGAAATTAAGAGAGAAAACCTGAAATCAAGAGAGAGAGAGAGAGAAATAGAAAGAGAAATAGAAATAGAGAGAGAGAGAGAGAGAGAGAGAGAGAGAGAGAGAAGAGGGGGTACCTAGCTTTAGGCTACGGAAGCCCTGTCTGTATCTCTATTTAGAGGTTTTCTATCTTTCGGGAAGAAATGGGTTGCTTTAGGAGGAGACAGTTGGAAGACAACCTTGAGAAAGGGGAGCCGGGATTAGACAGAAAGGATCAGTCAATCCCCAACAGTAAGCAAAATATATCTAAAAAGTAAAGAGAAATAGCATGATTGGATTCATTTACAGCGGAAGACAATTAGGTAGCACTAAAATATGCTCCAAACTTCGCAAGAAGTAGACTGCACTTTGCAAAAGGAAGCATACTGATCTGGAGTGGGGATTTTAACTTTATATGTCTTAATACTCCTGTTTTTGCAAAGCAATTCTTTCGTCTTGGATTTGAAATTGATTACATATATATACTTTTATCAAAAGAAAATTGCATTTATTAATAGATTAATTAATACACAATACAAAAATGTTGTAAAGACATTATGAACAATGATGAAAAAGTATCTTTGGTCTTGTTTTTTTTTAAACTAATGAGCTCAATTAATGGAAAGTGATATTCAAGAAATGCAATATCCGCTGGTACAAGCAATGCAATAAATAATCAAATTTCTCTAAAGGTCTGAATTCAGTGCATATGGAAACAAGTTTAAATTCTGTTTATTTAAATTATAAACATAGAATCTGGTAAAAGAATTGACCCATTTGATGAAAAGAAGGTATAGTAATACATGCACTAATCAACATAAATCATTATGTTGATTAGTGCATTTAAAAAGTAATATGCACCACACTGAATCTTAACGAATGGCTTTAAAACATCAATACATGTATACACCTTTCATGAGAATGTGAATACATGTTGATGGGGGGTTCCTATAAACCCCTTATCCCCACACTAACACATTCATGTGGTTAACATTTGAAAATGTCAACAGCTCATCTCGATGTTTTTCTGCCGATTCTCCCCAGTCATGATCTTTCGCAGTGAAGCGAAGAGTGACAATGTTTCTGTGTGGGCAGGAGATGCTAAAACCATCCTCCCACGAGAGAAATGGTTTCCGCTCCTATGTTCCATCACAAAAGGAGGTAAGGCAGGGGGGAAGGATGAGTAATTCCTGTACATGTTTGTTCTTGTTTGAGTATTGGTGTCCAGCCAACACATTTTCTGTGCCCTTTGCAAAATATCCCTGCTCTTTCTAACAGTTTTCCCATCCTAAGATCAATGTGTAAATGTCAATTCCAAAGTAAGAAATATCAATTTTTTT
Source organism: Strongylocentrotus purpuratus (assembly GCF_000002235.5). Classification (NCBI taxonomy): domain Eukaryota; kingdom Metazoa; phylum Echinodermata; class Echinoidea; order Camarodonta; family Strongylocentrotidae; genus Strongylocentrotus; species Strongylocentrotus purpuratus. Next base: position 44,461,599 of record NW_022145612.1, on the reverse strand, counting down.
AATTTTTTTATTGGAATGGGATATGATGACATTTTCTTCAATTTCATTGTATAGATACTTCAGTTGGTCACTTGACTCCTCATCTTCATTTGCATGTATCAACTACAACTCTGCTGTAAATGAATCACTTCTGTATGTCATATATTGAGAACAAGAAGGGCACAAGTTCATCCAATGACACAGAATTAAAGCGTGTTGCCCTCAGTAGATGGTATGTAAGAGAGGCTTCCCTGTTTCATCACCTGCAATCAAAATTCTCTACCCATATTTACATCTGAAGCCTGTACTAATATATATCAGACAATTGGACACTATAGATGCCCAAATACTACAAAAACAACAAGAAATTCTCTTGGTGAGGCAAAATATAGCTTTCTGCTCATCGGATGGTGCAAAAATAACTCTGGGAGCATTTCTTGATTGACTTCAGGACTTCTAGCCTGTGCCAATTTCCTGGGCCATTTCCTTTCATTTCCTTGCTCGACTCCTGAGCGCTTGAGTCAAGTCAGTCGTGTGTTCCACGGGAGAGAGCCAAACAGGTCTAGCTGTCACATTTAATGGTCTGCCCCTGCTGCTTGAGGATGGTTCGACATGTAGCATCACATCTGAGGGTCTAAAGGCAATCCCCTTTAACCATGCCCCCAAATCCCTCATCCTGGCCCTAGCATCCTCTGGAGGCACTTGAGTCAAGTCATTGGTAAGATCCACAGGAGAGAACCAAACAGGGGGTGTTTCACAAAGATCCTAAGTTGAACTTATCTCTAAGTTGGACTATAACAACTATGGAAAGCTGTTAGCATCCTTGAAAATATTTCGTAAAAGTTATTTCAAAAGACATAAAATGTTGTTTCAAATCATTCATATTTTTGTATTATCATGGGAGATTTCATGTTCTTGATGTGGAATTTATGAAAAGTCTAAACTACTTGAATTTTGCTTTTGAATGTATTTCGTTATAAGACTTCAAATGGCTCTCCATAATATTTAAGTCCAACTTAGAGTTAAGTTCGACTTATAATCTTTGTGAAACACCCCCAGGTCTATTTGTCATATGTAATGGTCTGCTACGTACTGCTTAAAGATGGTTCTACATGTAGCTCCTCTGAGGGTCTAAGGACAATCTCCCTCACCCCTCGATCCTCCCCCCCCCACCATTGCCCCCCTTCCCCCTCCCCCCACATTACCCTATCCATTGCCTCTTGGATCCTCAAGAGGCAATTTCCTTTACACTGTTAGTGTTAGGAACAGTTATGTCTTTAAGAGGATACGGAGAGAGAGAGAGAGAGACTCTTGCACATTCAGTTCGTCAATACAATTTGCCGATTATCTTTAAAAGACATATACCAGAAAATAGGTCACCCATACAATATCAAGGGTAAATAAGCTTCTCTTCACCTATGGCATATAATTGGACGATTGGAAAAATACGAAAAGCTACTTGCATACTTCAAGACACTGCAACCCAGGTACTGACAAAAAATGGTGGTCTTCAATGCTTGAAGGGTGACAAGGGATCACAGTGGGGGATCACTCAAATGATGGACCCTTAAACCTGAGGTAGACGTCCGACGTTGCCGAGTCACCGTCCGGGTCTAATCTTCCATGTTTCCTTCCCTCCTTAACATAATTCTCTTTCCTCTACCCCTTCCTCTTCCTCTCCATCCCGACTTCAAGGTCCCTAAATAGCCCCTGCCTTAAACATGAATGAGCACTTTACATCCACCTGCAACACCTTAGAATAATTCTATGCAAAATCATTTTTCTTGTAAAAAAAACTTAACAATATGAAGGCTATTATTCTAAAATCAGTTTATGGACTTCAAAATTGAGAACTATTTTGATATGTATGCAAGAAATTAAAAATCAAATATTACATAGCAAGTAAAATAAGCATGTTTAAAGGGAAAAGGTCTTTTACAAACCCAAGCATTCTATAACAAGCTATCAGGAACAATAACTCAGGCAAGTATTTCTTATTCTATGAATAAAATATTCTATAGGATATTTTTACCTATATATATTGACAAAAAGATACAGAGAAATAAGAGAAGATGTGTATATGGTCCATTTCATTGTTGCCTTAAAGGTACTATGTCCCATTTGCAGGCCAACAAAATGAAAAAGTTAAATTCCAACTGCATTTGAAAGATAATACTAATTTAGAACTTCCCTGAAAAAGGTGGGGCTTGAAAATGTCTTCAAGTGGGAAAATAACGACTATTAGTTGTCAAATCGACTTTAGGGCTATAGAGCCTAAAAGTAAAAGTCTTGATTTTCAGACAATTGTACCGAATGGTCATACGTTTTATGCTGCGCAAAGATTCAATCAGTTTAATCTTGGCCATCACAAGAAGTGGGTTATTGATGTAGACAAATGCTCATGTACCCTTTACAACTCTTTTCATGTATGTTATTACCAAAGAAGAAAAAAAGCCAGTCAGTCACTCAATAGTGTCTGACAGTGAAGTCTAGCAAGTAAACAGGTTTCCTTGCATAATTTGAATATGAGGACACTGCTAAAGTTTAAATTTCACAGATAGGACATACATGACACATTCATAATTCCTGCATAGTTCTACAGCATTTGAGGTTGGCTGCAAAAGGGACATAGTACCTTTAATGGCCTCCAGGTTATGGGATATATAGGTATATGACATGGTTATTGATGTTAAAAATGCTTTCCATTTTCTGAGTTAATTTATATGTTGGGTGAAAACTGTCAAGACAAAAGATTCTAAAATGCATTAAAAACATGTTCTTGATATTTAGAAATGATAAAGAAGCAAAAGACTAAACATAAGGGATACAAAATGACGTTATGATTCAATTGATGAAGCTATGAAGGAGGAGACAAAACTATAAAATGATAAAGAAACAGTATACAACTTTTTCCCCTGTCCCTTTTCTAGCAATATTTATAAATATAACTTGGAGACCTATCTCTTGAAGTAATCACACTTCTTCCCATTCCAACATATCAGCCACTTTTTTGTGTTACTTTCTCTAAGTGAAACCTAATTTGACACTGCGGTTGACTCTGAACTTTACACCTAAGGATTCTGCTACCACACCTAACACAGTTTAAGTTTCAGCTGTTTCACATATCAAGTTCACTCACTCTTTTTTCTCTCTATTTCTCGTTTACATGATCTAGGACGCAAGACAGATGTAGAAAATCAAATCAAGTTCATCATCATGTTTCTTCTAGGTGTTCTATTTCTATGTTCTTCACACGATGTCCCATTCTTTCACCACTTCTTTTTCACTTGTTATTGTCTTGAAAATGTCATGTCATACATGCACAGGTTTCTTTTGTCACCGAAATATGAAAATTCATTATTTTCCTTTCAACGACTAGTTTTTCTAAAATAATGAGAAGGAGAAGAAAAGAATGTTCACAACACTAATTGAAATCCGGTGTAAATCTAATCCCTTCATACAAATTTCAACAAGTCTACCCAAATATAAGATTACTTGCGGTCCAAGCCAAGCATAGCACTAACTTTTTATTCACCACTTTAAAAGCATCATTTAACCTCTTATCCAATAAGCATTGGAAGTTTCAAATAAATTAAAAAATAAAAACAATTAAAAACAAAAGCCATACCAACAAATCACCAAAGAACTTCACCTAGGTTTGCTAATTATGTTGGAAAAAGATTTTTAAAGTAAAAACAATTGACCTGCTCACACTATTAGTCAAGAGTGGCCTATTAAACCGGATGAAAACCAATGAAAGCTTGTAACTTAGTTGTGATTATATAGGTCAAATAGGATAAACAACATGTCAGAAGTACACAATTATAAAGTTATTTTGATAAAATTCCAGATCAATAAACATCCCTATTTACCACAAACAAATTGACCTAATAATTCAGCAAAAAGCTGCAATTGAAAATCAATTGCAAAGCTGCTTTCCGTATGCATCTAACCAGCTGAGAGAGGGCTAGTGAAAGGGAAAAATCAACAAATGTAGGACAACAAAATCCGAAGAAGATTAGGTCCCATAAATCGAATTACTCCTCGGACTGCTATAATTAGCCGGCTCATGACTCATGGACGAGAGAAAGGGATGCAACCATTCTGCAAACTTGTGATTGGTTGACCGACATGATACAATTTGAACATCGTCAGTTATGGCATGCGTCCAAAAATGACCCTGCACATGGTGGGATGGATTAGCACAGGCTTCCGTACATTTCATGTCGAAAATAATTAATCTCTGATTTATTCTTGATTTTCCTGATGATGTTTACGAATTCTAGGATCATTATTTCAATCTATTCCACATTGAAACTTCTTCAATGAACAGTAGTAGTTGCTGGCACTATAAAGGCATAAGCATGCCTTGAAGTGAGAAAAGGGGGTATTTCACACACTATAAGCCCCCAATAGCCAAGAATCCAGTGGATATGCTTTTGGACACAATATAGGAGACACAATATAAGGGACTACCGTAAGTGACTAAAGGAGCATTGCAAGAGATCTTTGACTAATAGCAGCTGCAGATAGATGTAACATAGCAGTTACCTAAACCCCACAGGCTCTACCTCTTCACATTACAATACATAAAATTATACCCAATAGATGCAAAGTATAACCTACCCAATATCATAATTGCCTACACTATTCAAACCTATTTTAAGGGATTTATCTTACTCTATGATTATTTATATCCTGTCAGATCATGTCAAAAGGATATGATCATTATTTTGTACAACTCAAATCATATCATTATAAGGAAAAGGTCTTAAAATCATTATGCGAAACGTACTTATCCTCAAATATGAAGTTAACTCTCCAGATATAATAATAATAAATACAAATTTAGGGTCTTGAACATTTCTATTACACTTTTTCTAGAAAAAGCTTGAATTTGAATTCCTTACTAGGCCTAATTTTCACCCATAGCACAATACAAAAGGATGGCATGCTTTGATGATTAAAACATATCTAAAAGTGACTGAAGTAGTTGGCAACTTTCTTACTTCACATTCTTGTTACTACCATCAGCAATAAACAAATATAAAAATAAACAAAACAGACGTCATGAAGCTATACATCTGGAATTTTATATAAAAAGGAACTGCCTATCACTCATATGGTGCAACAAGATGCACTACGGGTTGGTGTCCATCTGAACTGGGAGGGGGATCCTTAGACCTGTCTGAGGACTTCCCCCTCTCATCATGTATGTCAGCTGAGAACCATGTTCTGCCCTCATCAAATGGCAGCGGTCGCATCATGCTCACTTAAATCTCAGGTCCTCCCACGTTAACTGGAGCGGCAAATGTAAACATGCGTCAAACTTGCTGAATCTAGTTTTCGTGTACAAGCGCTTTCCTGCCTACGTGAGATCATTCCCCATGAAGGGGCATGTTATGCTTGAACATTCACCCCAGAAGAGATGTATTGTTGAGCCTGTTAATATTCATGCTACTTGAATCCTCCTTCGACTGTTTCAAAAGCATTTCATTCAGCGAGAAACAAATATACAGTGATGTTGAAAGCAGAAAATGTCTGCATGTTCAGACTAACTTATCAAATTTTCATCAATAGCCAACTCCTATTTTTGAAAGGAGGGGTAGAGATTATCATCAGTGAATGCTTGTGGCAAAGTGGTGTTTCCCTCTAACGCCCTTTCAGTATTGATTTGGTCAATGTATTGACAGAATATGGTAACCAGGGGTTACAAACATCTAAGAAGCCAACATCCCTATCTTGCACCAATACTACATTTTCATCTGGACCATCGGCATACTATGATGAAAGCACAATCTGAATTTGTTTTAACCTCAAGAAGTTGTTTTTTCTTTGATTTTTCTCCATAAAATATTTGCTTTTCCTTTCATAGGTAATATTCTGTCGCAATTCATTTTTCACATTAAAAAAACAAAATTGTTCACTTATCTTAAAAAACAAAACTTTGAAACTACCCTCTGCAGTATTTAGTTCCATGAATGTTTGTCACATGTCCAACCTCATTTATAAGAAGACGCTACTCATTAGAAGCTGATCAATTTCAAACATTTAGACAAGAACGTCAACTGCTCACCAAAACAATTTTATTTTAACCAGCCTGGAGAAAACTAGCATATGGTTGGATGTCATAGATGCTGAAAACAGCATAAAGGACTTCAAATATAGACCTGGTAAAAATGGGAGAAGAAAATCAGGATACAATTAGGCAATTTTGAGGAGGTTTCCTGAGGGTTTCCTTGGAAAGATGATTTACATGCCAACTCAAGCTGACATACAGCAGACTTTGTCCCCAGACAGAGTTATGACGCTCAACTTGTCACTATCTATCAGTCGAAACCTAATTTCTGTTCAGGCTCCCGTTTATTCATATGATTTCTCTCCTTATTCTGTCCTTATTTTGTTATTAATAAGATTTAGCATGGTTCTATAAAATAACCTGACAAAGTCTAGTACACAGGTGCTTACAGGTTCCGTCATTCGTCATAATGAAGCATAAAAAACTAAAACAAAGTAAGGATAACATTAGATTAATAAGATTCAATAAATGGAGTTACATCAATTATTTTATCTGAATAAGAAGATTTTTGTTGCACTATTAAGAAGAAAAATCAATGCAAAAGGCGCCAAATAATGCTGATATTGACAAAGATGGGCAGCTGCTCCCATGTAAAGATGAGGATATAAAAAAGCCATGGAATTCCAAAATTAAAATATTGGACAGTATAGTCAACTAACTGGCTCAATAACAGAAGTCAAACTAAGCATAAAGGCAGTTAATACTTCTAGAGTGAATACAGCAAATAGTCTGCATAATATAGTAAATTAGAGTACTTAGCAATGGAGGCAAAAACAACTGGCAACTTGGATTGTCAACCTTCTTACAAAAGTTCAAGAAACTTTCAGGCTTATCTCAGCAATGCATGGATGAACCACTGGACAGAGGGCACTAAGAAATGTAAGATTACACATGGCTAAATTAACTAAATGTCTTCTATTCTTGGCCTCCCATTATATCTCACTTTTGAGATCACTGTGTTTCATTAAGGTTGAGGAAGACAATGTTTAGCTGTAGTTTTGATAGAAGGCAATACCCATTTCTGATTGGTCGAGCGTAGTAAAAGGCTTCAACACTTCTGCTAAACAATATTATTATGTTAGAGACGTGTCTGTCATCAACTCAATCACCTCTCATCTTTTGCAACCAAGTGGAAATTTTACGGTGGTTATAATTTCATCAGAGCATGATCATGTGACAAGGTAACGTGATTACAACAAAGACGAAACAGAAAACTTGTCTCACAGTCAAATGTCAATGCCATGCCAGACGTTCACACGATGACCTTTGGCGGAAGTGTGGTATAGCTTGGGGGCACCCTCCATCGATTGCTATCCAGTGTGACGATGAATCCGCATCAGAGCGCACATTTGTTTTGATTTTTGCTGGCTGGTGGCGTCTCTTATCGCACTTGACTGGAATGACGATTGACGCAGAGTTACTTGTGTCCGTCTGCTTGTAAGCAGACGAGTTCAACGGAGATAATCATCGCTCAGAAATGCAGGTATCTGAAACGATGATCAGCTTGTTTCCAATAAGCAAGTAAAAAAACTTTTTGTCCTACTGTAAGCACATTTGGTAAACTGGAACTTGGCCTAAGGCATGTATAATTCCATTACTATGTGAAGTAGATGAAAAATGAAGAAAATGAGGGATCCCAAGAAATTGATATCTATCCTGATGTCTGGGTTTTATTTCCTTTTGTACAAGGCTTACGAGGACATGTGAATCATTCAAGGATCTCTGTTAAAGTCACTCCATTGCCCCAAGGATCCCTACTTTCTTTCAACAAAAGGATGCTGGAAAACCAGCAAGTCAAATACAGTTCAAGGCATTCAGCCTTCTAAGACAGAAGGGCAGAGAATGATCTAGGTATATTGGGAAGAATTCGTCAATAAAAAACAATATATAATTGGTCACCTGGAAGTAAGAAACTGAACTACACTCATATTAAAGTTCAATGAAAAAATTGCATAGCTAGGTGAAGGTCACTCTACTACACCCAGAGTCCTTGTTTCTCTATTAAACAAAGTTGAAACTTGGCCAAGGGAACCTTCTTTCATGACAAAAGAAACCTCAAATACAAGCAAGTACATGAACTTAAACCTATTTTGGATCTACATGTAAGGGTAGAAAAAGCATCAGAACAATAAAGAAAATCAGAACTTGAATATGATTTAATTAAGCATTCACACAAATGATGAATACTGCTTTTGATCCTATTTTATATCCAACAGACAGTACCAACAGTGCACGTATATATCACATCATGATCCCTGTGAAAGTCACTCCATTCACACAGGGATTCCTACTTTCATTCAAATCTGGAATGCTTGAAACTACTGCACTGTTCAAGATGTTAGAACTAAAATTTGCAGTAAATATACATCCAAAGCAAATGTATTTGACACCTCAGGAAAATGCGTCCCCTCCCCCTCCCTAAACAAAAGGTAAAGTCACATCATGATCTCTGTGAAAGTCACTCCATTCGCACAGGGATTCCTATTTTCATTCAAATCTGGAATGCTTGAAACTACTGCTCTGTTCAAGATGTTAGGACTAACATTTACAGTAAATATATCCAAAGCAAATGTATCTGGCACCTCAGGAAAATTGCCCCCCTCCCCCTCCTTAAAAAAAAAAGTAAAATAACTTTGATTCAAACAAAAATGAGAAGCACTATTTCACTTTCATCGTTCTTCTCTGCAAGTAGTACATATATCGATAAATATGACTGTGAAAGTTACTCCATTGACTCAGGGGTTCCTACTTCCTTACGAGAATACAAGGCTAGAACACAGGTTAGTATCATAGTTGAATATATGGGGACTCTACTTCAGTCATGCAAAAACGTATATATCCAAATATAACATGTGTGTTCAAAGAAAAACTGTTCAAACTGTCTAAAGATGGCCATATCAGAGTCTTGGCGTAAACGGGGGAAGGGGGTGGATAGGGAGTTGATACACTCACGAGATGAAAGGATATTGAAACCTACCTTGCTGTATAGCCCAACTGCTATAACTTGACATTGTGCATGCCACATTGGCAAGGACCTGCAGGGATTTGATCATCAGCTTTTCACTCTTTCTATGTTTCTCCATGGACTGAAGAATGACCTGTATTCCACTCTCGCGGATTGGCGCCTGCCAAAAGAGGGAAAGGAAGGAAACATTATCAAACACATAAAATTGCAAATATTATTCTATAGATGAATCAGTTATAATAAAGATAAATTACATACTTTTACATGGACATGTTATTGACCTAATTTAAATTCAAATTATTCTTAATTGATTCATTGAGTTCAAAATTATCTAATATTTCCTGTTTTTCTGCATGTATGGTCACAACCATATCATTCAAATTATTCAATAAACATGAAATCTAAATTTAGCATACCTCCGGAAATTGATTTGTAATGGAGCCAAACTCAATTCAAACAGGGTAGTTTTTAAATTGTTTTTAGGTCAAACCTATAAGTGTTGATCAAATTGCACTGCTGCCTAGTACAATTATAATGACAACTTTTACAACGACTACAACTCTTTCAGTGGCTGCTGTAGCCACTGCTCCTACTGTTACTGCTGCCACTTAATCTTTAATCACTTGTACTGTAACTTATGAATTCTTTTTTGGAGTTTTTTGTTGTTGCTAGTACTGATTAATTGAAAATGCATTCAACTTTCTTCAAATATTCTAAAATATGTATGCGGTGGAAAAAACAAACATACCTTCAAGTCTGGAATCTGATTAAACTTTGCCAGTGGATAAAGTACAGTGCAGCCAATCTCTTGTATCGAAGCCTGTGGTCTGTGAACTGCCATGGTGCCTAAGACGGTGGCTGCCACCTTCTTCTTGATGAAGAGCAACAGGTTGCTACCATCGAGGATGAGGACATATAGGAGTTGCAGCCACAGGTGGTTGTGTTCTACCGGCAACTGGAGATACACACAACATTGGTATTATTTAGAATGAATAACAAGAGCAAACACTGAGCATGTCAAGATGATAAATTTGTTATAATCATCACCATACAATACCATCAGAGACTCAGAAAGATATAAATGCAATACACTTCAATTTAATCAGCACTGCGTTCCATGTTGAACATAATAATACACATAGTAGCACATTGATACACTAAACCAGGATCTGCAGATTCACAGATTCAATGAAAAACAGGGAAATTCATGTTGATTAAACTTCTTTGTATTATAGAACTTGATCTGACAAAGCCGAGTTGTCAGCGAGCTGCAGTAATTTCATCCCCTATTCTTACAATACATATTCTTGCCAGCAGCAATAGAATTCACATGAAATCTCTCCTAAACCATCACATACTATAACAGCTCATTTCCTGTGCTTACAGACTTAAGCTCGTTTGAGCAAAGCAACATTTGAAGGATATATGGAAGTAAAAATGTATTTCTGTTTTGATCTAAGAAATAAAAATGGACAAAATTAAACACACAACTTTGCGTTCACAGAAAATGAATGAAAAACATGTGACTTTCATCTGGTTTTCATCAGAAGCAGAAAATCATGTGTTTATGAGTTTTGGAAATGTGGAAATGTTTTCCTCCTGTTCCCAAGCAAAAAAGTACAGTGCGGGACACTTTAATTTTTAGTCAAAATTCAATAGCTTCTTTATATGAGAGAAGAATTTGATAATAAGCTTGGATTACATGACACAAATCTTGAAGTTCAATATTTCTTTTCAAGGCAAGTTAAACACAAACAAAAGATTTGGGTCACAGCAAAATTCATGATTTAGCTTATCATAAATGTTTTAAATCACAGTAATTTGGTCCTGCTTGCTGCTCTTTAGCCAGGTTATATGTTGATGGAATAAATTTAGTGATGTTTTGGCAAGAGTTCAGGGAATGGGAGTTATTTTAAGCAGCAGAGATTTTTCTTTGGTTTTGGCATGATCTGAATGAAAGAAGGGGTATCTCTTTCCTACGCATGGTATTCGGTTTGGCAACAAAGAAACCTGAAGAAAATTTACTGCATTACCCTATAACATTGAATGTATCAGTAACAATCAATAACAAATAGGAGCACTAACCATGAAAACAAGACAGCTTTGGAGTATATGGTACCTGAATTTAAGAAAATCCATGGAATAGCGCAGCAAAGGCTTCAAGGAAACTGTACCTATAATTGTTTTTATTATCATAAGAGGTATGTTATGAAAGAAATTTTAGGGAATAAAAGGACAACAGTGTTACCAACAAATTTGTCATTAGGCATTTTGTCTAATAGTGGAATATCAAAGGTTAAGATAAAACTACACCTTTGATAAAAATAGTCTGAGATTTCAGACAATTACTAATTAATATGATTTCCTTTTAGAGACAAATTATACCTCATGAAGTAAGAGTACAAAGAAACATGGACATGAAGACTAAAGAGTAACAATCAAATAATGAAGGTGGACTCTGTGGGCAGGTGGCCACTACATCACTTTGGCTGTTTTGGAAATGGTGCATACTGGTACACTTCAATAAATCTGGAAGGGTATACTTACAGGAGAACACTGAAGAAGTTCCATAAACAGATCGACCAATAAAGTGATGTCATCGGGTTTCTCTCCCCCACCCTGTGGATGGCTGTGTGACAACAGAAAGCTCTTCACAATCTGTGGATCCAGCTCTGTGACCTCCTGTTAGTACAGAAGATAAAAACAATGAGAGAGATTGAGATAAGTAGGTCTGCCAAGCACATAACGTGGCAACAACACTGTTTCTAAAGAGTAGTACTGTAAAATGAAATCTATTCTTATGGAGGCTGACATTACAAAACATTCCCCTGCCTAGGCACTAGACAGGTCAATAAAGTTGTCCCCTTATAAAATAGGGTCACATAACTATTAAACATGAACCTCTACATTAAGGGCAGCTGTCAGGGTAACTTTCTACAGAGCCCGAAATTAGCTTTTATGCAAATACTTGATCTTAAAAGTAAAATGAAACTACACATTCCACTTCTTGCCCATAGAAGAAGAAAAAGTAGCTCACACTTTTGGGAATTGTGTCAAATATCTTTAAAACATATCATAAAAATAATATATTATAATTAAAAATATAGATTCTACTTAAATTCTCGAATAACAGAACAGAAGGCATAGACATGTCAACATCGTTCAGATGTTAGGTCATTACTCTGATAAGAAATACCCCCCAAAGGGACATACATGTACATGAACTGTTGTCTTAGTTTGATTGATTTAATTATCATGAATTTCCTCCTAAGAGAGTACTGCCAGCTCATTAATTAGACATAACTTGCCGCATGATAACAACTGACCAAAGGTGGCTCAATGTGTTGATTAATCAACAGTCTACATTGAACTTCTACTGAGCCATATCAAGTTCTTAATTCTAACCTACATGTCTTTGTACTCTTCTTTTATTAAGTTTTCATTAATCAAGATATTCATGACAATGTAGACATTGTATTAATAAATTGAAACATAAATATTAATTAATCTGCATTGCTGGCCATGCAGCTTCTCTCATTATAAACATTTGAAGGAAGCATGATTATATTGTGCACAAGGTGACAGTCGTTTTGTGAAATATTAACGCAATAATGAAAAGTGGTTTATCTTTTGATCTACTAATTGTTTAATTGGAACTGGGAGGGGCTACATTTTTTTTCTCGTAATTCTCTTTTTACAAAAAACCTTATTTTCATGAAAGGTATCCAATTTCTCTTCAATCACATGGCCACTGCCCCAAGAGAATCTTTAAATGGTCAGGAGTGCCTTGCTGGACATCCCCTTTGGGTCAGGAAACTGTCCACTATCTCAAATTCTCATGCCTTCCTCATACAGACTTGGACCTTGAGGTGAAATGAATGAGGGAGGGAACTCAGTGCTAAGAAAGAGGAAAACTCTCCAAGCTTTATGGACGTGGATGTACATATGCTTCTTACCCAATGCATTACTGCAAAATTAAAGATTATCATTTTGAATTTGCTAATTGAATTTCACCATAGCTCTCATTTCCTGCACTACAATATATAATTCATTCAGTGACTGTCATGAAATGTTTACTTTACAGGGTACGCATGTCTTGACATGTTCTTGTAAAATGTGTTATCTTTTTGTGCATGGTTTCACTGGCTCCACTGAACAGTAAATTTATTCAGGAGCTATAAACGATCACTTAAGGGTAATTCACAGAAGTAACATACGTAACGGGTCATGTGAGTGAAATAATTGTTCTACATCTTCTACGGATAATTTCATGTTGGCCCCCGTCAGGATACACATATAATCTTTAGCTGAAAAACAAATACTATTCCAACTTGATAGTTTAGTAGCATTTAGAAACAAGCATGAAACCAGGGGGTGGAAATAAGCCAAGATGGATGGTTAATCTCACCAATAAAAACTTTAATCTTCTGGAAGTCTCTTAAATGAGAACCCGGTCATCATAATTTGCTAATTGGGACACTCAATTTTGAAAATGACCAAGAGGTCACATTTTTTGTTTACTTTGAGGGTCTGTCTCTCTTACCCCTACGATATTGGGATGAAACTCATGAATTTTCTGGTTCAGGATTACTTCTAATCTTTCCAAAAGACTGCCATTCATCCAAATTATTTCATTTGTAATGATCAAGGATTATGTAAGATCAGGAATACTGGCATGTCTCTTGAATTGAATGAAAATTTGCTCCTTTAAGTTGTATGTCCTTGAACATGCATATCTTTAAAAGATAAATCTTTCAATGATGAATTTAAAATAAATACAGCTTGCTTTCTACCCTATGTTAGGAGTACTCCAGCAATAAAATTGCCTCTTAAAGTATCCTGTTCGTCAACGCTCGACTAACAGGTGTAGAAATGGCTGTTTCATCATTCTAAGCTCATCGCATCATGAAAGTGCTTCTGAAACTTATGAATATTCCTTTTTCTTCTTATATTACCCACTTCACATAGCTAGCTTCAAGTAAGTATGACCTCATGTCCTTGTGAGTAAGCAGAGGTTAAAGCACATCTAGGGTCGGGTGTTATGACTTGCAGGGTGAGTTACAAGTCAAAGCACTCCTTCCTTTACCAGGCTTTCATCACGCTCCCAATTAACCCACCCTGGTGCAATCCATAACTCCTCTTTTTACAATCTTTGTCATCTGCTGTAATCGGATTTGATTTGTGAAAAAACAGTTACTAATCTCCTTCACTGAACCATACTATCCGTGACAGATCCATCTTATCTCATGATCTCACTCCAATTCTCTCTCTCCATGTATTGATACATATTTTCAATACCATAATTCTGCAGGGTCTTCAAATTAGTTCTTAGCAAAATTGATCTTGACGTCAGTTGAAAGTTCTCACAATGAGGAACAATAAACACATTCCATGTTGTCGCATAAAATAAGATTTAAAACAATTATGAACAATGAATGACCTTCAGCGACTGAAATAAAATGTTTATGTTAATTAAACTGGCCCAAACAGCTCCAGATATTCATTTTCAGATTCATGATCCATGTTTAAAATGTCACTCCTGCAATGAAGTTTCCATGCAAATCGCCAAATACTGAAATTAAACTACTGTATATCTCAACACAAAAGAATAAACCAGAGAGAGAGAGAGAGAGAATGAGAGAGAGGAGGAGAGGAGAGCAAAAGAGAAAGAGAGATGGAGACAGAAAGAGGGGGGGGGGTGCTCTACAGCTAGCTCTAAAGAACAAAACTGATCAAAATATGCAATAAATAATCTTGCTCATCCACTTGTCCTAGTCCTTAACTGAAGATTAAACATATCAAATCTACAAAAACCAAGCCAAGCACAGAAGGCTTCATAGAGATTTAGGGCTCACTGTTCCATTCATGAACCCTTAAAAAAGCTGGACCTTTGAGTGATTTCCAGAGACCTTGTCAGGCATTTCTGAATCCCAGCTACCCGTCTGGGGGGAATCCTGTACAGTATGAAGATATCTTACATCAAAGCCTTCGTAATCTCATTAAGTTAATCTAAGTGAAATCAGTTCAGTGGAGAGTTTTGATAAGTTAATTCGGACTCAGACATTTTGATTACTGTCTTTCTCTCAGGAAACACAAGGAATTATTCTCAAGAGAGGGCAGGGCCAAATCAGGAGTGCCGATTAGATAGAATTAAGAGAAGTGTCTATTTTCTTCATGATCAGCCTGTTTCTTCATCTCTGATTAAGCTACCACGCTTTTCTGTTCACTGTTACTCGTTTCCCTCTCAATCCTTCATTCTTACATACGACTCTCCCCTCATTTTCAGTCTCCATTTCTTTTATATTGAGCTTTTATGTATGCTTGTTTTCATTATCCAATAATGTTAAACTAATTAAACATTTTTAATTCATGCTCAAAATATGTGAGTCAATCTATTTTTCTGTATTGCAGAACAATTTCAAGGAGTGCATACATCTAGATTGAGTGTACAAAGTAATTGAGCTGCCCCTCCCGTTCAATTTAAGTTACTGCAATTATATTTTAGGAGTCTTCAATTACTTCGTAAATCAAAGTGGTCACTGCTGATGATTCATAAGTCAGCTGATCAAAATGAACCCTTTACCCCTCTCCTATGTTCCTTAAATTCTTATTTTACCTTGGCAAAGTAGAAAATTTACAATATCATGAATACTTCTTCATGAAACCTGAGGAGCAAATGTTGTCTGACCTTGTCTTGATCATAGAGGAGTCAGTGAGAGGGTAAACTAGTAGAAAGGAAATCTACAGATCGACTTGAAATTTCAAGCTGGAGATCTACTCATCAAAGTGTTGTGTGCTACTTTGAAATCTCAAGCTGCATGTAAATGCCTATTTCTATCTACAATCAACCCTGATAGAAAAACCATAGAAAAACGATTCCGTTTCTGTTCAAACTCTAAAACAGTGTAAGATAAGATTGATTCATCTTTGTTTCTAATCCTGTTCATGTATGTATTACACCAGGGTCCTGTTTCATTAAAGTCTTTAATAAAAAACCAGTGTCACATTTCTTTGACTAATTTGCTCACATGCATCCACTTAATTGCAACAATTATAGTTGCTTATGACAATTAGTATAAGTTTCTATCGATAACAAGTTCATTGACTGGGGCCCAGATCAGTATTCTCAGAATACAAAGGAGGTCTATCTCCATCAGCTCGAGTTTGCCAAATAACCCGCTATGTTAACTATCTTGATCACAAATTATCCAGCTAATTTGCATCTGCATCAACCTGCAGTTGCAATTAGCGTGATATTTGGTCAAGGAAATATCTCAAGATATCTTGGTCTTGTTTTCAAAATATCCCGCTATTTGGGAAATAGCGGGCTAGCGGATGAGGGTATCAATCTGGTGAAGACACAATTTCGAGCTTTGGGATAATATCCTGAGTCTGAAAATAGCGGTTTATTTGGCAAACTCAAGCTGATGACGACAGGCCTATTGAATTTAAAGTTCATCTTTGACCTTGTAGTTCATCACATCGTTCTCCAGGAATCTCAAGCTGAGCACAGCATCCCATTCATGTTCAGAAAGCTTTTAAACGGCACATAAAACTTGGCCCTCCTCCTACTCATTCTGTTACGAACAATATAACCTCCAAACTCTTAAATTTGATGTAAAATTGCCCAAAGACCAGTACGGTGATAACTAAAAGAGCAATGTTTTAAATGGAAGGAGGGAGCACATCTTAAAATTGTGCTTACTCATCATCACAAACA
This sequence comes from Strongylocentrotus purpuratus, assembly GCF_000002235.5. Classification (NCBI taxonomy): domain Eukaryota; kingdom Metazoa; phylum Echinodermata; class Echinoidea; order Camarodonta; family Strongylocentrotidae; genus Strongylocentrotus; species Strongylocentrotus purpuratus. The sequence goes on along the minus strand of NW_022145612.1, from coordinate 44,444,856 downwards.
TAACTGGAAAATTGCTTCTTTCCTTCAATTATAGAAACTATCACATTCTAGGGCTAAATGGAGATATAATCCAAAGGGAAGTATATCTAACCTACGGTGCAGGTGTGGTTACCAGGGCAACAAATTGGGTTAAAAATAGATGCAATTGTAATAGAACCAGATGAAATGCTTTGAAGACATTAACTTCTAATTAAAGCCATGACGGTTATTGCTGTCAGTTCAGCAATCCTGGGCTAATTGGTAATGATTATAGCTTGATTTTATCAACAGCAATAAAATTTGTGGTTTGCACTGACTTTGGGCAATTCACTATTTGCACGTTGTCCGACTATCTCCTCACTACATCTCTGACAAATTCTGAAAATGTCTGCATCAACTTGTTGATTAACAAATTCTCTCATTCCCATAAATTTAAATCAAGTAACGAATCATTCTCATAACCAGTATACCAACTTTGATAACACTGTCTGATTAATTCTGGTTGTCAAAGAATCAAGATGTAAAAGTATTTTAAGTTTAATTTCCCTTTGTGTCTTTAATAACCGCTGTTGAATCAATGTCTCTCCCAAGTTACTTTAAAGTTGTCTCCTTTTATTTCTTTTAAGCTTCTTTTGTTCTTCTTTATGCTGCATGTGCTTGATAGCTGTGAATCACTCTGTGACGCTCAGGACATGCTTGTTAGTGTTTTGATTTGTATAAAGCTTGTATTATTGACTAAGTTTCCTTTGAGCAAATGTCATATAAACAAAATGAAAAGAAGTATCAAGATTCTCTTTCTCTCCGGTGGCATGCCTATCAAACATTTGGTAAGAGTCAACATCACATCCCCCTGACTCTCCTATTAGAGGCCTGTCCTCATCAGCTCGAGAATGCCAAATATCCCGCTATTTCAACTATACCGATCAGAAATTATCCAGCTAGTTTGCGTCTTCATCAGCCCAAAGTTGCAATTAGCGGGATATTTGGTCAGGATAATCATCCCAAGATATCTTGGGATAGTTTGCAAAATATCCTGCTATTTGTCTGGTGCGTCCTCACCAGCCTGAAGACTCGCACTATGCGCGAACGCTGGGCAAAATATCTCGAGCTAATTTCTCAAGGTTGAGTTTCAAGTTTCGAGGTCGAATCTGAAGCTGATGAATATGCGATTTGTAACTTCAGGATTATTTCCCAAATCAGAAATAGCGGGCTATTTGGCAATCTCGAGCTGATGAGGACACGCCTCTAGGAACCTCCAGAACACACCACGTACAGGAACACTCACGGGATGCACCTAGCAAAAACAGTTTACTCTAGCAGGCACAACAAAGGAAAAGCCCTCATAATCAATTATCTTGCTTACAGTTAAGAATAGGTGATTTTTTCAACCTCGTTTGAAGGCTGTTCTGTATTTCCCTTTGTTTTACGACCTGACGTGAGCAATTGTCGTCTGCCATCTTGGTCCCTGGTTGGGAGGGTCCAATGATGGCTGATAGTCTAAGGTGAGAAGGTGACCAGGAGGTGAGTCATTGCTACCTGTGAAACCACATCAGTATTAAGTTGCTTTAAAGGTTTAACTCATCTCTCTTTTTAGAGTATTAAGTCACTTTCGAGCCTTTGGAGGCTAAACTAATCCCTCCTTCTTCATCACTTTCTTCTAAAAATGACTTTGCCTTGTGATTTTTGTCTTGAAACTGTGAAAGAAAATGGCAATCTTAGGCGAATAGTACTATCATTTCTTGACATGACTTAAAGACAAACACCTTTGCTGCATAAGTTGCCCTTAATGAAACAAACTTGACAGCACAATTTGTACATGTATGTGCCAGCAATCTTCAAAGTATGTACACATATTAAGCATTTCAATGTCACGAACCCACCCACTCACTCTATATCTTACAGTTGATCAGAATCTCTTCGCTATGCATGAATCAGAAGGAACAGCTCCCTTGTCACATTGCAAGGGTAGCTGTTTCCTGATTCTCTTTCACGTGTGTTTAACCCCTCTTGATGTGTACCGCAAGCAGAAGTACAGAGTGGTCCTGTGAAGTCAATACACAGGCCCTGTCACTTTCTGCTGACAAGAATCATTACAAGAAAAGGGGGCAAAGTTGAAAGAAGTATTCAGCTCTCTTTGAAGAGTATTTGTTTTCAAAGACAAAGAATGCTAAAAGCATCCAGGTAGATATGGAGATGAACCACACAGAATTAATGTTTTTGCATCTTGTCCTGAAGATGCACCCTTAAACTTGTAGATGGGGCAGGATGATGTTACATTTTCACAACATTTCTTGTTTTTAGCATTTCAATGGAAAAGATTAGGGGGGAACCTAGTAACGAAGGACATAGTATGTAAGATATCAGTGTAATCCCTTCCAATTTATGATTTTAATAAAAGTGATAGGGCTGCCTGAAATCTTATCAGAATCACCAGCTATTCAACATTCACATGGGTAGCAATGTATTATGCTGGTTACTGCCTATTTTATTCAACAAGCAAATAGATTGATTAGATGATTTGCACAAATCTCCATAAGATTGAGAAACCAATAAACCGACCTTTACAGGCCATGATATACAATATGTATAAGAGCCAATGGCCAAATCCCTTGAGGCTCATATCAAAATATAGCTTCACACTCATGGAAATTCAATGATAACTGTCGGAGGTGATTAAAGGTGTCGACGAATACGATCATGTGAACAAAAGTTATTCACTAATCACATATGTAATTGAATCCTCAGAAGAGAACAGTTATATTCCTCAGTGGACATCTAAAAATGGCCGTCTATGGTCAGTGATTCAGCATCTGTGGTGACTCCAAAGGAAGGAGCTCCTGTGTACATGTTTGTCTGGATGCTCTCCAACTTTCCCTTTACCCGGGGAGGTGGGAATCCCAACCAAGAGAAACGCAAACTAACATGGCAGGAAAAACCACAAAAGGTGCAAGCCCCATTAAAAAGTCTGAACGATTCATCGAAACCAGAGATGTGGTAATACCTGCTGACGTTGATTGCTCTCAGAAGTAAAAACTATGCATGTTCATAAAGTGATGACCAGCCATAAATCACTCAAGGATTGTGTAAATATTTTACTGGCTGATTTCATTTTCAGCTAAGTGTGCTTTGAAATGAATTGACAAAAAAAAACAAAAAAACAATAAGACCCTTGAGAGATGATTTTGAAAACATTCCCAAATCTGTACCAGTGTATTAGTTATCTACATAGCCTAAATATTTGGTTTATTTAATATTATAACATAAATTTGGGCTATCCATTTTAGTTTAATGGCAAACACCATCAGCGGTAAGTACAAAATATGTCATTTATGCAGCATCAACATAATGCAATCGATGCCAAATCTGTGGGATATTACGGGCAATACATGTAACTTGATTAAAAATGAACATTGTTTGGGTATCCCATTGCCATTAATTGAATTTATCCCTACCTTAATGTGTCATTACATATAATCTTTCCAACTGGGCTTCAAACTAGCTTTTGCTCACAGGGGGTCTTGATTTTTTAAAAACCCTTTTAGGGTTGGTATGCATGGCCCCTATTTTAACTTCAAATGTTTGGGGTCTGTGTTAATAAACAAAAAATTGGGGTCCATACATAGTCAAGTCTTGCTAAAATCAAAATGGGATCAGGAGGTATGATTGATCAATTCTTAATCTAAGGTGATTCAGCAGAAAGTCTAAAACAAAGACAGGATGCTAGAAGTGTCCAGATGAACCCCCCCCCCCCTCAGCCAAAACACACATTTCTATGGGTGCCTAAATATATATGAACACGATCTATATCAAGCCTGCTAAGTTCATCCATGGTCAATGATCCATCAGTCAAAATATTCTTGATCAAGTAATGACATACTGAGGTTCATTTCTCTCAGTCTCTTTAGTGATCTTTCCCCCTGTGCCAAGTCGCCTCATTTATGGCCCATTACCATTAATTTCCAACCATCGACCTTGCTCAATTTCACTCTTCAAAACTGATGCCTCGTAATCGTCAGTCATAGACCTAAGGGATCCCTCTCTCCGTGTGACATGATATCATGATGAAATAACTAAATAGATAGAAGATGAAGGTAAAACATGATGTTCCGTGTGCATTACAAGCCCACAAACATATCATGGCTTCTTTAGTATGTGTTGACAAATCTTAAAGATAAAGACCAGTTATGGTCATGCGAATGCATTGTGAAAGAAACGTTGTGGAACTGATCAGAAAAGGTTGATCATCTAGCATATAAGTATTGGTGTGTACTGTAAGGTTCTGGAATCATCCAAATGATAAGAAATCTGGCCCAGTCTTGGTAAAGTTACAAGCACTGTACACAGAAAGATGTATATGGGACTATGCGACACATGATGACAAATCTTAACAATGCAGATGTTTCTTTATGACATGTGATAAGTGGCTGCTAATTCCTTGGCTGAATGCAAGAAATACCCTAGTATCCTTGCTAAGCTTGCAGGGAATACTCTGATATTATCCCTTTGCAAACTTATGCTTTTATTATGTGCATGAAATAAACATGCATGTGACAATACAAATTGTGTTCCTTAACTCTAAAGTGCTGCTTAAACATTAACTCAAACAAACAGGGGAGTAATCGTCTTTCCACCATACACATATACAGACTGACTGACTATTTCCATTCTTGACACATCAAACACGAAAGTAATGTACAAGTAAAAGAAACTAATGTTTCTGATTCTTTAACGAATCTTTCCACCTAGGATGTCAATACAAATGCCATACATCACCAACGGCTGTTAAGCTCCATCACACAATTTGTTCTCCCTAAATTACTTATTAACTCTTCCTACAGATAGTTGGACATTTCTTACACCATGAGTTTCCTGAATCCCATATTTTTGGCTCAGAAATGTCACTGGCAATGTTCATTAGATGGTGATAATGTTTTGGAGAGTGTTCCAATAAAACCTGCTGAGCAATGTGGTTGAATGTTTCCAAAACACCCATGTGATGTTGGCACAGGGCTTGTCATATCTGATGAATTATTTTGGCTTGTATTAATGCATTCAAGGTCTATGGAAAGTCGTGCTGATGCTCTCATCCACTATTTTTGTCCCCTCTTATTCTTATCATATTAATGAGCTAAATACAACATGAATTGCTGTATAAATTAACCATTAGGATAATCTGTTAGAAAAAAAAATATAGATAACAATATAAATGAGCCCAGAATATGGATGAATACCCTGTTCTTGTACACAAAAACATGATGATCACATTTCAGCAATCTTTGCAAATATACACAAAAATCACCATGTTTTTAGCAAATTATGTTGATTTTGTGAAATTAGGATTTGATAACATCAAAGTTAGTTTATCAAAAACACCTAAGTTTTTGTTTTGTTACAAGCTCAGGTTATCAAAAAGAATCCGTCTCCAAATCATATGCTAAAATCTTCAGTAAATAATAATGATGCTATTTTCTCAATTTCTTTTGTTGTTTTTCTTTTAGATCAATGAAGCTTATAATCTTTGAAATATGGATAACTAATTTGTCATTCATATCAATCTAAATGACTATATTCTAAGATCTTTTTGGTATCGCAGGAAATAGGATTCATCTCACTCAATCAAACAGGCAGATCAATACATGTCAGTTTTAGTGTATTTCCTGAAAAGTTAATTTGCAGGAAACAACATCATGGACCAAGAACAGAAGTCTCAATAAATCATACAATTATTTCCCAAGTCATCTTCCTGAACTATCCTCTGAATAAGAGATTAATGATTGATATAAATGAATCACAAACTATTAAAATAATGTTTCTATAGGTGATAGCTGAGCCTTGAAACCATTGATTTCTCAGTAAGGGTAAGATTAAGAGGTTGCTCCTAACACTAACGGTAATAAAATCGTCCTTAAATCATAGAATCATTTCCCAAGTCATCTTCCTGAACTATCCTCTCAATAACAGATTAATGATTGATATAAATGAATCACAAACTACTCAAACGTGTTTCTATAGGTGATAGCTGAGCCTTGAAAGCATTGATTTCTCAGTAAGGGCAAGATTAAGAGGTTACTCCTAACACTAACAGTAATCAAATCGTCCTTAAATCATAGAATCATTTCCCAAGTCATCTTCCTTAACTATCCTCTCAATAACAGATTAATTATTGATATAAATGAATCACTGACTACTCAAATATGTTGCTATAGGTGATAGCTGAGTCTTGAAAGCATTGATTTGTCAGTAAGGGTAGGATTAAGAGGTTGCTCCTAACACTAACAGTAATCAAATCTTCCTTACTCATCCAGAGTGCGAAGTGCTGGTGCCAACAGAAAATTAATAATTTGATTGAGTAATGACACCTAGCCTCTACTCTAACTTGACATACTTCTTCTCCCCCTATCGTTATTCAAGCCGATGAAAGCCTCTCGGTTTGAAATTACTGACTGTTTGGAAGGAAGAGGGGGAGGAAATGTAAGATCAGGGAGCCCCATTCTAACTGTCTGGCAATTAATTGCACCAAATTACATCAATTTACCCTTGAGGACTCAAAGTGAAGCGTCACTGGTGTGCAGTGGCTTCCCTGAGTCATTAATTAGCAAGGAGCACGTTCTTGTTTGTGAACAATGTATGATTTAAGATTGAATTAATTTGGTTAGCATCAAACAGATATCAACAGTTGATATTAGTTAGAGTTGGGGAAAAGCAAGACCCTTAAGATCAAATTAATCAAAGTGATGAAACAGAAGAGTAAGCTGATTTAAAAGTACTTGAAAAGGAACAAATGAGTATTTTGATAAGTTTGAATATAGATCCAATCATCAAATCATATTGTATTAGGACTAATTGTCCAAGACAGAATATCTTCAATTTTCATTTGAAGGGGCATTAATTATGAACACTGATAGATATTAAAAAAAGCATGATTATCAAGTTCAAATTAGACCTATCCCTTTAAAAGCTGGTTAATACTACTTTTTTTTGTAGCAAACTAAATTGATTGCAGCCTGAATATCACACTCTTTCACTACCAAGCTTATTACTAATTAAGCACAAATTATCAAAAGAATAGATATCTTTTCAACAGCAACAGCTGAGCCTGCAGACGTTCTCGTAATGAGGCGTCAACTCTAATTACAGGAAGTATCGTAAAAATGGTATCTGATCATGAGCACATTCAATCATTAAAAGGGCTCACATTGCCAAGGAATTTCAAGTGCAGCATTATGTGAGCAACTGTCAAAAATAGCTTGCGATGTTCAGTAACCAAGCAAGCCGATATCTTACGAATTATCACCTGCGATGCGACGAAAAGAGAGTTTGTTGCCCCGGGTGGTGTGTTAATTAGAATAGGAAGTGGGAGAATACCCTGACATCACTGAGAGGGGTAGAATAGGGTGGAGAGGGGTGCAGGGCTAGACTTGGTGGCACCCACTGAGGAAGTTTTGGATTGGGTGGAAGGGGATGGAAGGTGGATGTAGGGATGGTGGATGTCGGGAAGAAGGGAAACGTGGATAGGCATACATGGGATTGCATGTGAAGACCATAGGTTGTGTGAAGCACTATGATTGACTTCCAGACTAAGGTCGAATGTTTCAAAATACTGCTGCCGTTCATGGTTAGATACTAGGTCACAGAATTAATATAATATTTACAGTGACCAAGTACATGAAACATAATTAATCTTTTTTTGGAGTGGTACTGTTTCCACATCTAACATTGATAACAAACTGTAGTCGATGGAACTCAGCTACTAAAAAGTTATCATCATCAAATAATAAATCATCCCAGTATCACTAGAAGTTTTAAACTACCCGATGGCTCACTATATGTATTTGATCTATAAATGCAGAATTCATTGCTTGAAAGAGATCATTACTCGAATTGCAATCGGATAGACTTACTGTAATTCCTAAAGAATAATTACATTGCACTTTGTAGTATTCCTACTTCCCTTTAAACATCTGTATACATCTAACTTTTGAGTATGTGTCATTTAGGATGATTGAATCCGTCCTAATCTGCTTATGAAAGACAAGGTAAGGACTTATCAGTACAGGTATCCCACAGAACCTTGCTTGGCTTGTAGCCATACAGACATACAGTTGTTCAGATTAAGCAACATTACCTTTGAAAGTCCTATTATTCAAGTAATCAGATTTAAACATGCCACCAGCAGATAATGTAAGTGAAGGTATTGGGGCATATAGAACAATCGGAAATCAAAGATGACACATGCTTAAAGCATAGACCTACTAAGAAGTCAGGGAACATACTCAGTATGTTCGCTGATGACACGCTCTTGCTCTTTCTTTCTCTCTCTCTCTCTCTCTCTCTCAATCACTTTCTCTCTCCCTCTCTCTCTCTCTCTCTCTCGCTCTCCCTCCCTCTCTCTTGCTCTCCCTCCGAGTACCTTCACTTCTGGAAAGGCTTCAGAAAGTCACAAACCAAATCTGATCTGTTACAGGAAAATGACACATTGGAGCACCCATCATTATCTTTCTTCTAATAGATACCCTACGAAGTGGGCTACTCTATTACCAGATCTTTGTTGTTCTACCTAATTCAATTTCCTTTTCCTCCTGTCAAACTATGGCATGTCTTTCATAAACCTACCTTTTTTTTCATATGAACGATAGCAGTGGATGCTCTTTATAGTGACTTGGAAACATTGCCTCAGAAACAAAATCCTCGGTTTAGCTCATGCTGCGATCATAATTATAAACCTTTAGGTAAGTCAGGAATCCCATGACTTCTACAAGCCGATCGCCTGTCTGGTCATTGTTAAACGATGCCTTTAATTCTGATGGATGCTTTTCATCACAGCAATTGCCAGCATGAATCAGATTTCTCTTTATCTATGATCTTTTACAACTAAATACAAGCGTTTCAACCGGTTTCATAATTCATATGTTTCCATTTGAGTATACACTCATTTTCAATAGGCCAAAGCCAGAGATACATCAATCATTGTCATAAATGGGTTAAAATATTAGCTTGCCTAAATTCCTTAAAGAAGGACAAATGAAATAGAGTTTTACAGAGGTTCCTTTTTGAGCAAAAGATACAAAAATAGACAACGTGATGTGATTACACTTCCGGTCTAAATTGTGACTACTGAAGGTGTCCTAAGTTGATTGGCTGTCAAACAACTTAGCATACAATCTCCGGAAACCACTGTTGTTGCTACCAATATTCTTGAAAATCTCGTTCAAGGCTTTTAAAGCGAGACAGATTGTCGTGGACCAAGAGTCCTGACGTCACGCACGTGATTTATTACGCGTGTGAGCGTTTGGGGGCTTAGCGTGAATAGTCTCTGAAACGATCTCCCGCTGATATTCAATCACGGTCATCTTATCGTAGCAACCGGAGTTTAGCCATGCTGATTTAGATCTTCACACCTTATGATACTTTTTAAGGAGACTGACCGTATATCTGTAAAGCGCTTAGAGACATCATAGATGTATTAAGCGCTATATAAAAGGGGAGTTATTATTATTGTTACATGAAGTGATTACACTTTCATTCATGTACCAGAATACTATTTTTGTTTAAAGGAGGCCTGACATCCCTTTTTTGTTCAAGCATTTATTAGTCCCTTATATCATCCCAAATCAATGTTTTAATATCTACTTCTGATAAAACATTAATGTAAAAAACAAAGTTGCTGTGATAACACAATCTGATGTATTGCTAACCTAAACAATGAATGGTTGGAATGGATACACTGAGCACAATAGGAACAATTTACAGCAAGCTCGAGGACAAACTAATAAGGTCTTGAATAGCATCTAGCCTAGCAAGGCAGTGACGTCAAGCATCAGTAAACCCTGATGAAGTGCACCTGAATGCCTGGTTGCACACTGCTTCTTCCAGTATTAAAAAAGTCTATCTTTGGAAGCAAGTAATATTTCAATGGCCGCATATTTTGATATATTACATGTACCTGCAAAGTCGTAAATAGTAGTAAGTAAACATAAATCTATTATGTTTCTCAATCGAAGAGGTCAGCTGAAGATCAAAGTACATGTACACTACTGAGTTTCACAAACCAAAAGATATGACAAAAACACAATCAAACAGAATTTGTATACATTGCTGAATCTACCATTTAATGACTACATTGTTGGATTACAGTATATAGTTAAACTTATGACATCCAACTCCAGAGAAAAAAAAAAAAAAAAAGTACATGAATACTGTAGATCTAGTTCATGTTCTCAGAAGAAACTATCATGGGCTATCATGGGTCACAGGGCACTTCTACTTAAATTCTGCTATTTTTCATTTCTTTGATTTTGCTACTTCTTTGTCCGTTTCATATTCTGGACAAAGACAAAGGCCACCTTGGGAAGTAATTAAGCTCATCATTGCTGCTGAAAATAATCTCTTTGATTTATTGACCCCCCCCCCCCCCCCATTATCTTTTGTCAGTAAATGATGGGGGACAGGAAATTGTTTACGGTACGTCTTTAGTGAGTTTTCTTTTCTTTGAATTTTGCTTCTTCTTTGTCTGTTTCATATTCTGGACAAAGACAAAGGCCACCTTGGGAAGTAATTAAGCTCATCATTGCTGCTGAAAAGAATCTCTTTGATTTATTGACCCCCCCCCCCTTCCCATTTTTTTTTGTCAGTAAATGATGGGGGACAGGAAACTGTTTACGTCTTTAGTGAGTTTTCAGTGGTGGATTTCTTCCTTCAGTGACTTGCTAATGACCATCTGTCAAGCTTCTATGACATGACCGATTGGGATTAAATTATAATCTAACTTCCGCATCACAAAGTTAATTAATTCAGAGCCATCACATCTGGGTCATATGCTTTAACCTAAACAGTGGACAAAGATCAAGAATCTATTGTCTATAAGTTATTGATCATATTTTGCTACTAATATATTTCAAAGAAGATTGTATAATTCGAGAGTGAAATTGCCTTTAATATGTTTACATGTACAAACATGCTACTGTCACTCTTTTTGCTATTGTAACAAATCCCGACACTAATTGAAAGGGGGAGGGCTAATTCATATTTTATGGAAAAGAGATTGAAACTAAAATGGAATATACTATACTACATGGTTACCTTATTCCCTCCATTACTTTTGATTGATTCCCTTGATCTTAACTTGAGGCCAGTATAGATAAATAAAAAGAGTTTTCCCTGCCCCCCCCCCCCCCATCTCTTCCAAAAATATGCAATCCTTTGCTAAGTCCACTTCTCATGGCCCACCTTCTTAAGTTAATAGATAATTAATTCCACTCTTCACATAAATGTACCTCTGTTAGTCTGTTCTGTTCTTGAAAAGACTTGAATCTTTTCTCTAAGTTCTCTCTTCTTTTAACATGACAAACTCAAAGAGATAATCTTGTGTTAATCGTCCTTACCTGTATACTTCTGAAGATTTGATCGACTAGTTTGGTGGAGACCTGATCCTCTGCTTGCTTCAGTAAATCTCTCGTGACAAGGGATGAGGCAAGCTGGGATATCTGAAAATAGAAAGCCAAGGGGAAGGAAAATAAATAAAGAATCATGACAAAGACACCTCCAGGAAAGAGAAATCCTTTGACTAACATCCTTGACAACTAAAAGCTGCCAGCGTATGTTGTGCACATCAAATATTACAATGTATACATACATCAAGTATCAAGTTTATTTGTCTTCCAGAAATCACATGTAACAAAATATAATAGAGTATAATCATGCATGTAACAGTACAATGTAGAATAAAGAAAGACGAAGAGATCTTGGTAGAAGCACAGCTTGTTAAGTTAAGGTCCCCTCAGATGATATGACAAAGATAACAGATTCATGAATACAAAAACAAATAATATATGGAATATATCAAGCTTTTTAGAAAATACACTCAGAAAACCCAGTTACTAAACTTTTTTGTACAGATCTTGAAGCTAAGAACAATACATATATATGGAGAAGAAAAAAAAAAGTCACCTTTCTGGCTTTCAGCAGAAAATATAAAGCCATGAAGAAACATAAAATGAATGAATGCAGTATATCTTGGTATTTCAAATTAGATTGAAGTCCTATCAATATGAGCGTGGACATACATACAGTAATTCCTTGACACTAGAAAACTCATGTATTTGCTCCATATCATCAATACTATTTTGGATCTCACCACAAAGATTTTGCAGGATATCTTACCGTACAATTACAAATACAATTACAATGTAGCCGTTCCATATTGTAAGTTTCCAGTGGCGAAACAGAAGAGCACTCTACATAAAGATGCTATCATCTCCACAAGAAACTTGTACTACTTCACTGTGCCCAACATTTTATCAGAAAGTGAAACCTCTACATTCATAAGTAACAGATGTTATTTGTACGTGAGTTGTTTTTATGCTATTCATGTTGATCCCTTAATGCAAATCACTTGATCAAAGATCACAGGAAATAGGAATATAGCCATTTCGTAATTCCGTAGCTGCAAATCTTTTCATAATTAATTCCATGTTATTTGAACTGCAAAACCGCAATTATTAATTCGGATTATCCCATCCAAAAAGAGAAAATAACAACATTAATGTTTTTAAAAGGATTATGCACACCTACACACCTAATTTTAGTCTATTTGAATAGATTAATGGAATATGGGAGAGTATAAAAGGAGACCTCGCCCCAAGAAATAGCTTTAGTTATTTTAAGAGATACATGTACAGTATATAGTATTCTTGCCCATTAATCTACAAGATTCCTCACCAAAAAATACATCTCATTTTTCAGCATACTTCCACTTATTATGTGGAGTGAGGTTTCTTTTAAGCTTCATTGCATGTCTATTATCAAACATATCCGCTCAATAATGACCCCATGTGTGTATTATAAACAGATGTTTTCTTGCCAGTTTCATGCTGTGCTTATAGCTATAGGATAAGTTTTTATCATATCATCAACACCTTATATCCTCTGAAAAAGGTGCTATATCAATACAAAATCTTCCTCTTCTTCTCCTATTCCTTCTCCTTCTCCTTCTTCTTCTCCTATTCCTTCTCCTCCTCCTCCTCCTCCTCCTCCTCCTCCTCCTCCTCCTCCTCCTCCTTCTTCTTCTTCTTCTTCTTCTTCTTCTTCTTCTTCTTCTTCTTCTTCTTCTTCTTCTTCTTCTTCTTCTTCTTCTTCTTCTTCTTCTTCTTCTTCTTCTTCTTCTTCTTCTTCTTCTTCTTCTTCTTCTTCTTCTTCTTCTTCTTCTTCTTCTTCTTCTTCTTCTTCTTCTTCTTCTTCTTCTTCTTCTTCTTCTTCTTCTTCTTCTTCTTCTTCTTCTTCTTCTTCTTCTTCTTCTTCTTCTTCTTCTTCTTCTTCTTCTTCTTCTTCTTCTTCTTCTTCTTCTTCTGTATTCAGAAGGATGTTATCTCTGTGTTAAAGTTTATATGAGTCTTCTAGCTTCAAACAGATTATTTTACACTAAAATGTAAAAGGCCAACATTGACATCTCCATTTTTTATTTGAAAGCATTTGTTAACAAAATCACAATTTCATTCAGCAAATATTCGTAATCACAAAATCCCAAGTTTGATCTCTGACATTTCAACGTGGGATATGAACCATCATTTCCAACATTTTCTGTAATGACTGAGCAAATTTGTGGTTCCCCGAAGGCCATATGCCTCTGTTGTCAAGACTTACTCACTGCTGGGAATGGCTCCAGAATCAAAGTAATAAGCTCAATACAATGGCTGGCCAATTAGGCAAAGAGAGGGGGAACTGATAGTTCTTGTCAACACAAATTCAAGCTTGTGATTATCGTTTAATGTTTGGTAGCAGGGAGAAAGAAATAGGTACTCATCGTTGAATTATAAAACAGGAGTCTTTTGGGACTTAGGAAAAAGGGCAAGACATTTAATGTGAGAAAAATATGAACAGTTAGATGACACACCAAACAGAGTTTCTAAGCAACTGTAGAGGGTAAGATAAATCTGAAGGATGAGAATGAGTAATTTGTACAAAACAATGACTTTCAAGTTTACAGCATGATGTAAGTAGGGTATGTTTGCCCCCAAATATGGGACTATCATTTGGGGGCTTTCCGATCCTGCATGAGCTAAGTTGCTCACCACTCATTTTTTTGTTGTCCATTGGTTCGATCTAGCAGTTAAAGGTTTGTACTCTGGTCAGTAGATGTGAGTGATTGACGGGTGTGAAATCCCTGTTCTTCCTGACCAGGAAACAATCTTAATGACAGTGGCGGATCCAGGGGTGGGCCGAAACGGCCGCGGCCCCCACTATTGGCGGCGCAAAAAAATTGAGAAGGAAAAAAAGAGGAAGAAAAAAAAGGGGGGAAAAAGGAGAAGATAAAAGAAAAAGAGAACAAAAAAGTAAAGAAAAGAGAGAGAGAGAGTTCAAAAAAGAGGAAAGAAAAAGAAGAGAGGAGCCGGGGGGAAAGAAAGACAACGAAATGGCACTAAAAATTAGTGACAGTAACGACGAATAAGGGAAAGACAAGGGGAAGGGGGGGGGTGCGTAAAGGCGGATGCATTGAGGGGAGGGGGGGAGGGGGGGAGGGGTGACTGGCCGTATTCTTATTTTTAGGTTACGCGAAACTGAGTCGAAATTATGCTTCTTTTCAAAAAAATCTTAGCATGCTTGTTTATGTTAAGCCGGAGTGCATGAAAAGGTTAGTGTAGAAACACTTCTGAAAAGGCCGCACCCGGCCCCTCCAAAGAACTGCAGAATGGTAATCTATAAATTATTTGGTCATTCTTGATGGCTTGGGAGTCGTTAAAAGGAGGGGGCCGGCCCTACTCAAATGGTAGTGACGGTAACAATGGATAAGGGAATAAGGAGGAAGGGATGCACATGCAGGCGCGTACGCAGGGGGGGGGGGGGGGGGGGGGGTCGAACCCCCCTCAAATTTTTGTCAAGTTGTCAAGTTGGTCCTGATGTGTATAATGCGTAGACCAGGGGTTCTCAAACTTTTTCTTTGACGGTCCAGAAGCGATTTCTATGAAAGCTGTAAGGTCCGAAATGACACTTGTATACTGAAGATAATGAGGCTTGTTTTTGGTCTATATCTGATCCAAGGAGAATTGTTACAGTTTTAAAAAAACAGAACCGCCAGTGCTTCCACTCGTTTAAATAGAGTTTCCTGAAAAATAACATCCAATATCCTGGAATTTGAAGGAATTTTCTTAAAACTTTCAAAATGCCTCTTACGTGGATTTCTTATTTGGATGAATCGCTATGACGTTTTAATATATATTAATTATTGAGTGGGCTTATTTTGCTTTCTAATGGATCCATACAACATGGCAGAGCTTGAGGGGCCTGGCAGAGCCTTTTCAAGAGAGAAATTGTCTTTAGGAGAAAAAATCTTCAATCTGAAGCCTTTTTGTGCTCTTTGAAAATGGCACACTGAATGGGGGCAGTGCAATTTAAATTCCAAGGGATGGATTAGAGTTTTTATCGCTCTTGAAAGTCAAATAGCCCTTTCATTTCAGAAATAAGGCTCTATTTCTCTCTTATAGACAATTTTATGAGATGGATTCTTCAATCTGAAGCCTTTTTGTGCTCTTTGAAAATAGCACACTGAATGGGGGCAGTGCAATTTAAATTTCAAGGGATGGATTAGAGTTTTTATTGTACTGAAAGTCAAATATCCCTTTCATTTCATTTTAGAAATAAACTGTAATACATTCCTTGATATTTAAATTGCGCTGCCCCTATTGTGTCCTCTTTTTAAAGAGCACAACAGAGCCCTCAGATTAGGCAGCAAGTAGCAAAACAAACCTGTAACACTGGACACAACATTCAATGGGATGATGCCCATATCATTGAGTTTGAAACGCACTTCTGGTCAAGAATGGTAGAAGAAGCATCTGCATAAAAAGGATGAATCCTTCACTGAATAGGGATTCTTGCTATACACTTTTACCTTTGTGTAAATAATAAAAGGTCCACAGGCGTGGTTGTTAGAAGCTTAAAGGTAATACAAAGTTTTGGTAAATTTTGAAAATTGGGTAGATAGTGAATCTTTACAAATTTGATATATTTGGATGCCCCTATGGATGTATTATAAGCACTTAAAAAAAATTAATTTGCCAGGAAACCGCCTACTAATTCATATATTTGGTAAATTTGTTTCTCTCATGGTCTGTGAGAGATATAGGGTAGTCCCATATACATCTTTCTGTGTATAGTGCTTGTAACTTTACAAAGAATGGGCCAATTTTTTTATCATTTAGATGATTCCAGAACCTTGCAGATGCTAGATGCTAGATGATCAACCTTTTCTGATCGATTTCACAACGTTTCTTTTACAATGCAATCACATGACCATAACTGGTCTTTACCTTTAAATCTAATTGCTTAGGTGGAATTTGAATCATACAAATGCAAGAAAACCGCAAAGAAGTTCAACTTTAACCATGAACAATTTCTTTAAACTACATGGACATGTAGGTATTATAGCAGTGAAGATGTGCTTTTGTTTAAAAAAAAACATATTTCCTTCTCTGTACTAATATTGGGATTGGTTTGGACTTGGGCACCATATGTCACACTTTGTCATGTAAATGCAAATATTTATTGTGCTTACATGCAACATGACCCTTGCACTCATAAACTACACGTAATGTACGAGTAAAGCAGGTTTATAATATAAATTCTCTCATAACTGACTAGAGTCTACTTATTGCCAATATAATTTCTTAAAGCTCTTATAAAATGGGTTGCAGAATGTAGCCAATGAGAAGCGTCGAAATTGATTGCGTGTCCGTGCATTAGTTTTTAATGCATGGGGAGTGCATTTTGGTGATAACAACCGTTTATTTCTCAACTTTATACTCATATTGTAGACCCATCTTATAAAACAAATAATACATGTTTTTAGCACCTCCATTAGTGATATGCACTGCATTTGGTTGAGTCACAAAGAGACAGACTATAAACTTGACAGGTCTTGTTCATTATCCTACTGTGACTTAACCAATGCACTCGTAAAAATGTATTATTTGTATAATGTCTGGGATTTGTTTCCCATACAAAAGCTTGACAGGATTTCTATGAAAAATGAAAGACAATTTTATTCTTCCACTAATACTTGTACATGTCAAATCGGACCATTATGTATTTTGAAATTACCATGATGAATAATCATTTGAAAATGGATTTAAAAAAAAACTATTCCCATTGAACCATTGTACAAGTAGGTTTTATATGCCAAGCAGAACTCTATTACCTACAAGTTTGTATGCAACATTCCCTAAAGAACTCATCTTCACATTTTAAACAGAGAATCTAAAAGCCACTTAAAAACAATGTAAACATTGGAAAGCTTACCTCAACATCCTGCTTATCTTGACTTCAATAATTTCAATTCCTAACAGTGCTCATTTTTCACTAGTTAAACAGTAAGACTGATGAACAACTGTACAGTCTGTACAGAAACATTGATCTATCCTGAGAATCTAATGCTACGACTGCATACTTCAAGCTGATATTAGAAAGTGTGACAGTTTCCCTCCCTTTCTCATGATTACAAGTGGCTATTGTTTGAGTCAAAACCTGGCTTGCTATTTCTATTATACCCAAGAGGTTGTTTTTCACTAGTTTTACAGCACTTAAATTAAAGACTGTGTCTTCCCAACCTTTCAGTTTCTATAATAAAAAGAAGTACTAATCAAAACTAACGTGTCACTTAATTATTTTTATTGTGAATTAATTCAGTTGATTCCTCATGATTTCTCAGATGTTACACCTAAACAACTACTTGAGTCCAGATTCTTTTTCAGTAATTTTAACCCATTCACTATTGAATTTTGCTGATTGACACAGGCTTAAAACATTTATAAATCTTCTGGTTCTAGGAGGCAATGGGGTATTCCATTTTTTAGTTCAATTTCTTACAAGTCTGTTTTAAAAAAGGATTGATCATCCAAAGCTTTTTTGCTCTATATGTTTGGGGTTCGATCATTACTATAATTATACAATATTCAAAATATTGGCTTCCAATACTACTTCTGCATGTTTAATAACTGCTAAGTAGAGGTAAAACAGATGTGTGAACGACTCATCAAATGCACCCTTGCATGGCCATACAAGCAGACAATAAATAAAATGACGGGTAAAATCTCTTTCCAGCAAGAACTATTATGTACTCATAATTCCAAGAATTTCAAACTGAGCGTGACAGTATTTCAAAAGATGTCCCCAGTTTACTGGTAAAATACCTTTGAAAATGTATATTGTGTGTGGAGCCACTTTGGAGCTGTATTTGACCAAAACAACCGCATCTGTTCTTCAGCTTTTTACTTTCTCTTTCTCAAAGCAGGAAATCATACAAAGCAATAAGGAAACTCTCTGAGGTTAAATAGGAAACATTCTACTGTACAAAATTCCACAATTTAAAATAATAAACCATTTAGGATGTCTATTGTCTTGTTTTCAAAACAATTTGGTAAATCCCCTTGTTTTCATTGTAATCATAGTAATCATGGCATTTGCGTCATGAAGCAACTCTCTGAGGTTAAATAGGAAACATTCTACTGTACAAAATTTCACAATTTAAAATAATAAGCCAAAGGATGTCTTTTGTCTTGCCATCAAAACAATATGGTAAATCCCCCCTGTTTTCATCGTAATCATCGTGATCATGGCATTTGCGTCATGAAGCACATGATTAAATACACAAAGAGGATGTGGCTATGGAAAATACCTGAGACAATATTTAAAGGACCAAACAATCCTTTATGATATACAAATACAATTTTTTGGACCTTGTATCCATGCAATATGTTTGCTTTTTGAAATGGCACAGTAAAAGTTGTATATATATATATATATATATGTAAATGTACCATCTCAAGGCTATCATATAACATGTACATGTACATGTATACACGTTTAAACTTATGTGCAACTCCCAAGAAGGCATGTTTTTAATCATCTGTCATATTAATTAATAATAATTGAATAAGACGTCTTACGGTAATTTATGAAGACTAAATCTGCAATTATTTTCAACTAATTTCTGTTCACCATTTCCTTAATTCAATATTTTGAGAATGTGAAAATCCACTAGTGACAATTAATATACATATTACCAGTAACTTAAACTTTGTACCCAATTCAAAATGACACATATTGGATATTTCATATTTAAGGGGAGATATTATATATTTATCTCTTGAAATCAAAACACCTGTGCTGGGTCCTCTCCCAAGGCCGTTTGATGATCCTCTAACCTCCCTTACTAAACATCCTGTTTCCTCATCTCCCTGCTGGAGCACTGTTTTTCACCACTCCTCTCATCCCATCCTATTACCCCCTGAGAGCCAGGTCATGTACCCTTCTTGATCAATTGGGCAAAAAGAATTTCCGTTTCGGTTTAATAAAATTTGGAGTGGACTATTAGGCTATTATTATTATTATTATTATTTATTATCTGCTATCAATTCTTCAAAGTGTTACCACCTTGCTTTACAGACTGGAGTTGCAATCAAACTGTACACTGAATGAATATATACATAGTTGACTTTGTTTATCTAATTGCATATTATGTGAATTAACCATCACTCTACTACATGTTTATGTATATGACTATAATATGCAAGGCTTGATACTGACATGTGCCAAGGATGTATGGCCCCCAATTCTAACTCTGGATCACATAATTTCAAAATTTTAATATTGGGCTCGATCATGCATACAGACCAAATTTTTTTCTCCATACAGTCACACCCCCAAATGAAAGAAAAAATGGTGTAGCCCTTTCCCTTTTACCAGAGCTTTACACTATTTGGGGGGAAGGGGATCTGGATTTAAATTTTTAGAATCTGTATGCATCGAGTGATATGTTGTTTTTGCTTTTTTTAATTAAAAAATGAAATTTGGCGGTCCGGGCCTATATTTTGAGCACCAGTGTGTCCTGGGTGCCTGTTAGTTTTGATCCCTGGTTCTACCCACCTGTACAGGAGTTACCAAGTAAAAATTCAATATTTTTTCCCCTTGGAAGTGGATACCTTACCACTTCTCTTGTATGCATTCACCAGATGTGTACTTGACCGACCTACACCCTATGGAAACCTTGAAAGGAACACCTGATCCCTGTTACCCTACTTTCTTTGACATCCTGCCCTCTATCCTTTCAGTTTACCCCTCCCCATAAACATCGCTAAATCTTGCCCCACCCACTTTATACAGAAGTTCTTTGAAGATCTATACAGAAGTTCTTTGAAGATATTCACAGCTTTTATTCATAAACAGTTTTCATTCCTATAAAACCATCACAATACACAGTGATTTTCAGCTTTAGTACTCTTAAAGGGGTAGTCCACCCTGGTATTAAGTTGGATTTAATAGAAGCACAACAATGAGAGAAATGGGTCAGTGAAATTTTAAACAAAAAACAATGAGAAATAAGAAAATTATGAATATTTGAAGGTGTGATCAATCAAACACAAATTGGCAACTCTGTGACATATCTTGAGAGCTCGCTTCCAATTTGCCCTGTACTAAAAGACTTCAAAACTTTATATTTTCCCTTTTAATCATACATGTACATTCAACCTAGATATAATTATTGCCAATATGTCTTTATACAACCCCTGTATGAAACAGGTATATTCCGTCATCAATAATGAACTAAGGAAATAAAAGTTTATGAAGTATTCTGTACATAGCAAGCAAAGCAACTTTAAAAATTCATAATTTTCTTTTTTTCATAGCATTTTGCTCAAACTCGCATGGATCTGTTTTTCTCATTTTTCTGCTTCGACCTGTTTTAACACCAATTTAATATCAGGATGGACTTCCTGTTTCACAGTTTATCATTTCCTTGAATTCATAAATCATAATATCAGCTCAAATGATAAAGAATTCCCCATTCTTAATTGGCCAACCTTCATATATGACACAATGACATCAAATTGAGATCAATATTAATGCCTTGACCCCTTTTTTTTATATTGTTTAACACAACAATACTTCATTTTCTGTGTCAAAAGGAGGCATCAACAATTTACTTAACTATACATAACTACTGCATATCAGGATAGTTTATTTTTCTCCCATTACAATATGTAAAATAATGCCCTCAATGAAAATGATTTGCAGCAAACATATCAACAGTTGTACAAGAATGTGGCATTGAAAACATTACAAACAGACAAAAATACGCCCCCCCCTTCCATCTTTCAAATAGGTATGTAGTTTAAGCATTATGACTTCAAGTATTGACAGTTTGAATGACAACAGAATAATGTCAAAACAAAAAGTGAAACCCAGCTATAAATCAAGGAATATCTGGGCATTGTTATAACTAGTCAGGAAGCCACCAAAATGAGTGTAAATGATATACTCATTTCCGGTTATAAAGCATTACTGTCAAGTATTAAACAGAATAAGTTACTTCAGCATTAAGTTTTGTTTTTTCTTTATTATTTGTTTGACAGATGTAGACAAAATTACAAAATGTTATTAATTTGTGAAATTGTTTTGCTGAGCTACCTGTACATGAGATGACAGTACAAATTAATATTTCACTTTAATCTAAATGACAAAAATAACAAGAATCTACACAAAAAGTTGTTCCTTATGTGTGCCCTACACAAAACCTGTCAAACCTGTCAATAAAATAACCAGTAATATCATTTATAAATTCATAAACTGTGCATTCAAGGCTGGGTCATGAGAGGTATTTAGTGCCTACGCATTCACTATTCAAACCTTGCCATGATTAAAAGTGGGATGAGTACAAATACCCTAGAATTAAGGAAATTAAGACTTTCCAAAGCGATTCTCCTGAAATTGCAATGAAAGTATCCGAGCATTTATAATGCAACACGCTATATAAAATGTTTTACTGATATATTCTGACAATCTCTGAGCAACAGATTGGAACACAAGAAGCCATGTTTTGCTCATGTGGCTCTGTTTTAGTCAGATGCGCCTTGACAGCGGCTATTTTTGCAGCGTAAGTCCCTGTAATCACACCAAAAGGAAATATCCCATTACAGCTTTTAATCCCCCGCCGTTCACTTCGGCAATGCTGCCCTAGCTGTGCTAACCCTGCCCATGCTATCCTGCTGCTGTTGCTGCTGTTGCAGTAGCAGCAACAGGGTAGAATAATGCCCAAATGGGATTATTTACAGAACAGGATTTCACATTAAATGAAGGTGAGTTAATCACCGCTACTGCAAAATAGGTGAGCGACAGGGCATCATTTTTGTGTCACTATATAAACTTCCTACATTTTTGTCATCAAAATTTTTACAGTGAATGGATGCTAAAAATTAAATTAGTTATAATCAATTGATTTGAATTCTCTTTTGATCTCCTTATCAATCATATCCTAACGTATACTAGAATGCTACACCTGAGGGGGAAAAAAACATTATAAAATATATTACATGAAAGTCTAGAAAAGAAAAAATATGTTGCTTCTTTGATAAGTGTCCATCTCCCAAAATATACTAAACAATGTACATAACCAAACTAGCAACAATCTCCTAAAATTAATTTTATTTGGGTTTCATCTCTATGGTGTCTGTACAATTAAATGAAATCGATCCTCCATACGAAGTCAATCTAGACACGCGATAAGGAGGAACATTCCTAAGACCTTCTGAAGCTCTCATTACAACATGAACCAGTGTCAAATTCAATGACTCACATTGCCAACACCCATGATGTTAATAATGTCTGATTAATCATATTTTATCTCCCACCCTGTTCTTGTTAGCCCCCCTTCAAGCCTCATGTTGATGATCACACCCCTCCTGGGAGCTTTCTACAGAGCATCTCCTGTTCAAACGTTGTACGCTAATTAGACCTGCTGTCCGATGTGTGAAGATCAAGCACCTGTCTCGATCATAATGGGACCCAGCAGCGTCAGATAATTTGATCCAACTTTTCAACAAAAACTAAGCTTGTAACTCTTGAACATGCTTTAGATAGTATAATAACATCTTCTGAAAAAAAATCCCATTGAATGAAATTTGATCTTGAAGAAAAACAATGAAATAGAGCAGGTAACGTACACACATTTAGGATTTTCTAAAATACTGCAGGATATATTTAAATTTCTTATTCATAATTTGATTTCTAAATTCAAAAAGCTTGATCCACATCATCAAGTTGAGTATAAATCTGATTTTGTTTCTGTTTCTCTGTGTTTTGTTTTGTTTTGTTTTGTATTGTCTTTGCAAATATGAATAGCATCCTCCAGCTTTGTATTCCATATGATGATGGAGATACCTCCTAATGAAAGAAAATCCTTCTTGACGTTGACTACACTCACAATTAAAAATGAAGCAAGGTATACATCCGATATACCCGTTACAAAATTTTGAATTCTATAATTTACCCTAGATCTTAAAGATGAAGTTGAGTTATGGTCCTGCGATTGCATTGTGAAAGAAACGGTGTGGAATCGACCAGAAAAGGTTGATCATCTAGCATATAAGACTTAGTGTGTATTGCAAGGTTCTGGAATCATCAAAATGATAAGAAATTTGGCCAAGTCTTGGTAAAGTTACAAACACTGTACACAGAAAGATGTATATGGGACTACACGAACACGTGGCATAAAAATCCTACCCCCCCCCCCCCCCGAGTTTTACAATGTTACATGACATATTTAGAATATAAAGGCATTTGAAGAGCCATGCTTTTCAGGGAACATGTCTTATCTGATGTTCTTCCACACTTGCATAATAAGAATGATGATGCTCACAAATTATTTTTCAACTCTTCCCAGAACTCAACCTTCTCTTTAAATAGGTAAAACACATTTCAAAGATATCTACTTTTATCAAGCTACACATAAAATACTAGCTCAAGACATATATTTAGTGTAAAAATGAAGAATGTTTTAAGGGATATATCCGTTCTACCCAAATCCAAGGCTATGTCTTAGGTTGGTTCTTACTCCACTAATGCAAATGACTCATAAATGATTAAAAAACAAGCTTTCTCACCTCATCATGAGACTGAAGATCCTGAAAAATCTCTCGATTCACCGATGCCTCTGACATAACACACCACTCATCCAGCGATCCACCGCTTGTTGCTGTATCAATCCTACCCCTACTTGGGCCAGAGGAAGCATCATCCTCATCATCATCATCATCATCGTTCATCACATTGTCCCCTTCCTTCTGTCTCTCATCCCCTTCCTCCTTAGAATGTTCCTCCAGGGATGGTATCTTATCTCTCTCTGGGGCAGCATCCTCTATGGTGCACCCCTCTGATCCCGCATCACACCGCACTACTGCACCAGCTAGCTCCTCGTCCATGGCTGGTATAGTTCCTAACATTTAGACAGGGCGATGACGTCTACAGGAAGAGAGAGAGAGAACAATTATTCAATAGACTTATGACTACTTTGGTCACTATGACCATTATGAAAGAGACTAATTGAAACCCTCTACATATTAAAGTAACCATTAACATTTGTACATTCCTAATAGAAAAATAATCTGCAACCCCAATGAGAAAAAAAACAGATCAAACTATCAAAGATAAAAGCGAAGTAAAGTCACCTTCGTTGCAAGTCTAACAATTTCTTTTGAACAAGTAGATATCAACAAAGTGGACATGTCTTTCATTTATTCAAGAGACAGATTAAAGATAAAAGCGAAGTAAAGTCGTCTTGGTTGCAAGTCTAACAATTTCTTTTGAACAAGTAGATATCACAAAGTGGAAAACAATGTCTTTCATTTATTCAAGAGACAACATTAAAAGCCAGCTTAGGAAAAGCAATATAATCCTGCTACAGATCAAAAGATGGTCAGCTGAAGAGTAAAAATAAAATCAATCACAAACGATTTTAAGGTGTCCAAATGAAATCAGATATTACTTCATTTCACAAATTGCCAAATGAATGTTCACCCTGGATCATGTCATTAAGCCAAGGATGTATTCCACTTTCAAACCAGAAGACAGGGCAGAAAAGAAAAAAAAATGTTGACAGATATATCCTCAGGAGACCAAGAGACAAGATAAGGCACAAATGAATTACGAAGACTGAAATGAGTTTATCACCACCTTGTAAAGAGCAGGGAGGAACTCCACATTAAGAATCCACAGAACCAGATGGCTCAAGAAACGGGTTGTAAAAGTCAGCGCTACCGACGTCAAGGGGGGCCCTCTTACTTCGTCTCGCCCACCACTCTCCTTGCCTTGCTCCAGCTCTGTAGTCTAACTCAGCATGCATAGGGGCAAACGTGAATGCACCGCTACACAGCCAGACACTGCGTAAGCACTGATGGTGCAGAAAGTGTGCTGATACTGCTGCTAAGTTTGATCGAGCCTTGGCTGAATATTCCCCCACCACCTGTACACCTGAATGAGTCATACGATTCACCCCTGCTTAGCCTGCTACGCGCTTCTGCTGGCTCAAAACCTGTTTCCCGTCAAGTTCTTTGCATAGAGCATTTCCATGAGCTCTGATGGCAAGCCCGCCAAAAGAGGGCCTCATCATGACAATCAAGTTGAACTCAACTTACTCTCATAACTTTTGAACAGGGTACAAATTTGACACTGCTTCATATATTACATTTATACATGAAGTCAAGAACCATCTAGAGTCTAGAAGAGTAGATACATGATAAATGTTATAGGATAAATCAAGAACCAAATTTTATAATTTACAGTGTTTAATGAACCATATTATTATATACAATTTCTTTCAAAATTCTTTTCAGGCTGCAGCAAAAATTTCATTTTTTTTCCCTGGATCACAATGGCTACATGTACAGGTATTTCACAATTTCATTATTCTTTGAACTATTCCTTTCTTACATTTTTTACGCAAAACCAAAACCATGCACAAGCCAACAAATATTTTTGCAAGGTGAACAAGTATTGAAGTATATGAATCCATGAAAAATCCCCCACCAAAAATTATTCTTAGACAAGTTGGACTTAGAGAACCGCTCCTTTATGCAACAGTACAACAATGTCATGTCATAAAGCCTCGATCCAGACGACAAGCGTCTAGCTACTCAATATGTGTCAGACTGTCAACCCTAATCTATAGACATAAAAAAATGAACACTTCCTCCAGTATTATGGTAAACTACGGTAAACAGACTTTCAAACTCCTGTATACAATGTAGTATTACTAGCAGGGCTCAAATTAATTTTTTGTCCACGGGGGCTCTTCCCCCGAAAAAAGAGCCCCCGTGAGCCTTCTCACGGGGGCTCTTTTATTACTGACGGGGGCTCTTTTTTATACAAATATCCATTTAATTGGTACCTATGATACTCCTCAATTATTTGCTATTTCATCATTATCATTTCAATCAGCATTTTCCCTCTTACAAATTTACAAGCAACATAGCTGTTACTGGCCTGTGTATATAATATATACGCATACAACACTGATCTTTATGATGTCTTTAACGTGACATATCTTCTTCTCCCCTTGCAAACGAAAAAGAAAACATGGTCATTAACAGGGATTAAGCGACAAATAATGATTGTGATTCAAATTGATGCGAATATTTGTTTGAATAAGCACTGCTATTCACCCGAATCTTCTTTGTAAAAACAACTTTTACAAATCTCAGCCATGCTTACTGAGTTGAGACATTCCATTCAATTTACAGTGGCAGAATTGCATGGCTGAGATTTGTAAAAGTCGTTTTTACCAAGAAGATTCTGGTGAAAAGCATTGCAATTCAAAAAAATCCTTGCATCAATTTGAATCACAATGATTATTTGTCACATGGTGCTTTTATTAAATAACCTTATTTTCTGTCTGTGTGGGAGGTACACAAAATGCCTCATTGATCTTTTGGCCGAATGTGGGTCAAATTTGTTCATATTGTAGGGTTGCCACCAATGTAGGGTTGCGGTTCTAACACTAATTCCTAGCACTCTTAACACAGAGGCAGCCCAGCAGACATGTTGTAGGATTGATAACTACTGGCTAACTGACCAGGTTTTAATGTATAAAAGCATTACAGCATTCTATGTAGCATTCCACATACTAGACCGAAAGCTTCAGTCTCTATAATCGTCGGTTGTTCCACTGAGACTACGTCTGGCTCCACTAGACCTCCGGTTATAGAGACAGAACGATCGCCTATGCCAGCCTGTGTTGAACTTATTCCGCTAGATTTTAGCCGCTAGGCCCCTCCCACAAACTTGCCACGGCCGTATTGTTATGCCCCCAAAATCCCCCAAAATGTCATTTTACCTCGTTCATTTCCAATTTTAAATTAGGCCTAGGCTATAATGCATCGGTTCCACTTACTAACTTTATTGATATAATCCGTTTAATGGTCCCTTTTAAGGAAATTATGGGTCAAAATCGACAACCATGTTGAAAATCTTGCAAGCCGTGTTAAACTCTCGCTGCCGTCAATCTCATCCCTTCTAGTCTACGCCGAAGGCAAAATGATTATGAAGGAAAAACTGTGATAACGCCATTACGAACGTGTAGATGGCGCAGTTTTTCCTTCATAATCATTTTGCCTTCGGCGTAGACTAGAAGGGATGAGATTGACGGCAGCGAGAGTTTAACACGGCTTGCAAGATTTTCAACATGGATGTCGATTTTGACCCATAATTTCCTTAAAAGGGACCATTAAACGGATTATATCAATAAAGTTAGTAAGTGGAACCGATGTATTATAGCCTAGGCCTAATTTAAAATTGGAAATGAACGAGGTAAAATGACATTTTGGGGGATTTTGGGGGCATAACAATACGGCCGTGGCAAGTTTGTGGGAGGGGCCTAGCGGCTAAAATCTAGCGGAATAAGTTCAACACAGGCTGGCATAGGCAGTCGTTCAGTCTCTATAACCGGAGGTCTAGTGGAGCCAGACGTAGACTCAGTGGAACAACCGACGATTATAGAGACTGAAGCTTTCGGTCTATCCACATACATTCCATGCAAAGTAGAAGAAACCAATAAATATTCATATAGTCCCATACAAGTATAAATCAGCATCACAAAGTATTCTTGAATATTCAAACATAAACAAAGGGTATATATTGAATATTCATAGTATATGTAAATTATACTATAAGCTTGACTGCATCAGGTGAACATTGAAACCAATGAGAGAGAGAGAGATAGACAGATGAAAGGATGGTGGATGAAAAGGGTGAATGTGAATGAGGGATGACCTATTAATATGAAAGGGATGAATCATGGATATGAGGGGGAGTTTCAGAAGTTCAAAATAAATCCCTACAATATGTTATCACCAATTCCCACCAATTCCACCCACTCCAGCAAAGCATAGAGAGTCAATGCTATTTTAAATGCGTATTGATTCCACCTTGGCCTAGTCTGACATCTAACTGTTAGAGGCCTATTGCCATTGCAGTGGTCGGAACTCGGAAGCAGACGACTCCAACTCCAGCTCCAAAACTAAAGAGAGAAAACCTGCCACTGAATTAGGGGAAAAGGTCAACAAAAGAAAAATGAAGTTACCAGATATTGTTCTTATTTACCTGTTTCCCATTTCCTTCGTACGTCCTTCACATGTAGAAGTTGACGGTAGAACTAGGGTAGTCGCGAGTAAATTAAAACACACTGCCCCAAAACAGCTCAGAGCAAAAGATTACTTCTTTCATGCATGTGACAACTTGTTTACTTTTATAGCGCCATCTCGTGTTCAATATTAGAGAAGCTTGTGCGTTGTCATATCAACTTGTGCCTGAGCAGACACGATTTTGATCAATAAATCTGTAAGTAAACTAATTGATTGTTGAAGAATAAAGAAATCTATGTCAATTCTGATAGAATTATAAATATTGTACCGTTTCTACTAATATGCATTGCATGTGATATGGAATGTTAAAAAGTTAGATATTGTACTAAGTCTATCGTTGTGTCCGTTAATGTTATTTGATGTCGCTGAACAACGAAAAGACCGCTGTCACCACCACATGTGAGACATGCGACCGACGAACTTCGGGCAGTGACTGGGATGTATGACTGGTAATGATGAAGGGGGGTAGGGGTGTCTGGCGCGGGCCCGGGCGACGATCCAAAATAAAGCTGTCCATTTCCCCTGTGGATTTAAAGAAAACATGCATCAAGTAGCACTAAACAACATGAATATTTGTAATTTATATACCAAATATGAGGAAAATTATAGATTTGAAGTGTAGACTACAGGAAGATAATCAAATTCAAATTGCATCATCCTGATCATGCATGATGATCATGCAATGCAGGATGCATTTAAATGTAGTCTTAACTTTATCTTCTTCCTGAGTGATGAGCGACTGCAAACAACTGATTATTATGTCGCTTTTAAAGAAGGTCTGTCACATTGCAGTAATTTATTTTCTTTTTGAATTATGTGACTTATCTTGTGTGGAGGGTGATTAAATAAAACAAATGATGTGATATTGAAAAAAGTTAATAAATTAATTAAATAAAGTCAAAGATGTTGCTGGTTGAGCTATTAATCCTGTCTTGAGGCCCTTGACACAAAGTTGCCAATAGTATTGGCCTTGATGATGTCCTGGGGGAGTTCATTCCAGGAAGGTTTTGATACTATAGGTTCAACAGTGGGGGGCAAAGTTGTTGGTTGCGACTTCCTGGCAAAAGGAATTACAGTCTAGAGTAGATCTAGACTAACTTTTAATTTTGATCAAGATCTAGAGGTGTACTGTTTGAAATCAACCGTCCAGGTAAATCAGATAAATAAACAATGTATATGTAATTGAGAAAACATGCAAACAGATTTGCCTTTTGTATATAAGATTAGAACCATAACAAATCATTTTTCTGCTCATCAGGAATAAAAGCATGAAACTTCAATGAAAAAAGAAAAAACACATCAAGATGTCAGCCACAGAGCAAGAAGGGAAATCGTCCAACGGCAGTGAAACAACAGAAGGGGAGAGTGAGAAACAACCAGATGGCTCGATTCCATCCCTAGAAGGAGAGAGAGAAAGCCTTCAAGCAGAGGAAGAAAGTTTGAAGTCAGACTCTCAAGAAAGGAGTGGTTCCACCGCTGGAAAGTCAGAAACTAGTGGCCAAGACCGTCAAGAAGTGGAGAGCGTAAAGGAAGATGGTGCTGATGGAGGGAAGGAAGGATCAGATGAGCAGGCTGGATCTCAGGTTTGAAACCGTCTTGTTGTTTTCTACTAATGAGAGCTGTTATATAGCATGCAAAATGTGAATTACTGTTTGAAATGTAAAAGATAATTGTATAAAATTGCCATTTATAAGTTTGTTTATTTCACATGAAGTAGATGTGTCCACCATTTGCAAGTTGTCACAAATCAAACGAAATTTATATAGCAATCAAAGTATGTTGATTGAAATCAAGGCTAGTGAAATGCTCCATATTAGTTTGACTTTATCAGATCTCCAGATGTGTAGCTATATGTACAAATTTACATGAAGTGTTACAGTTCAATTATTTGCATATCTCCTCCCCTCCTTCAGATAAGTACAGAAACATCAGAAGAAACAGAAACAGCCGACTCTTTCAGTTCGGCTGACATTCATACTTCAAGAAGAGGACGGTCCAGGAAGAAGAAAGATGAACCTGTTATACCGGAAGGAGAACATACCGTTACACTCTCGGTTGTGATTGCTAAGGCCATACCAACAGGTATATCGATCAGTACAAATTTAGGACTCAATCAAGACTGTCATTTAATGCAGAATTATCTTCAACCCCCTCATAATACATGTTAGTAGAGGGGTTTGAACCATAAGTTTCCTTTCAGCCGAAGAGGTGACCTTTATTATACATCTACAGAAGGTTGAGATAAGGGTCAATGAGCCTGAAAGCTATTAAAATTCCATTTTTTATATGTTTATTTTTATTTTTGTATTAAGTGATCTGTTATTGGAACAGACCAAGGTCAATGTTGATTTTAGCCTATTGCATTTTTCTAATACATATACCAGTACTGTCAAATCAAATATTTACATTTTGACCATGTTCAACTTTTCATCGTCCTGATTTGCTGCATTAATTTTTATATAATTTTTTTCCCAAATACTTTTTCAACTTTTATTGGATTTTGTTCATTGTAAGTAAGAAAAAGTAATCATTTCAATATCATGTCATTTTCATCTACCTCAACAGTGGATGACCCAGACATGCCAAAGTTGGAGGATGTGATGAAGAAGAAGAAGCAGAGGATAGTGGAGGCGCCCAAGGCACAGGGCTACTACCACTGCCAGTATTACCTGCTTCCCGATGATGCCGAGCCCATCAGAACGGATGTGGTGACGTTTGGTATGGCAGCTAAGATCTACACAGAGCATGATTCGAAGGTGCTAAAGACGTGGCAGGAGGGAGATCTGACATGGGTTGCTTGGTCACATAGGTAAGATGTTGGATTCGTTGTGTTGTTGAGTTTTTTAATTTGAGGCTTCATCAGGGCCCTGTTGCATAAAAATTACCATCGATTGTAACTTTGCCATCAGTGGCAACTACCATGGTAACAGGGCTCAAGAGCCAATCAAAATCAAGGTTTCCATTGTAGTTGCCATTGATGGCAAAGTTACCATCAATGGTAAGTTGTGTGCAATAGGGCCCAGGTGTATGTTTTAGATGAAACAGATTGAAATCAGAAGTAATTTACACAGACAAAAAAAATCACAGAACCCATCCATGTTCCATTCCTGGGTTGATAAATAATATGTCACATGACTTTGTAAGGGTATTTTTTTTTGCCCCATTTTCATAAAACTTGGTGTCAAAAGATGCACAAGATTTGAATTAAAAAAGTTACCATGACCTGTGTCACATTGTCCATGCATCACAACATTTCTGGGGGTCTTATTAGAGTATAAAAACACATTTGATCACTGTACTGATGCTAGTATCATTTTTCCTCTCTCATACCCAGCCACAAACTTCATGTCACCAAGGATGTGCTCCTGAAGCTCTTCAACCATAACCTAGAGCTACGGGTGTGGGAATCTAGAGAGAAGGTCGCTCCGAAAGCCCGGTTCGACCGCCCCAAGGCATTCCGCTTGCCCCACGGTAAGCCAGGAGAGGATGCACAAGACATAGGTGGAGTGAGGTCTCTGGTCCTCAAGCAGTCCATGAGTTATGAGGCCTTGCAACCTAGGAAATCGTGCCTTGACAGACCTGTACCAACAAAGGGACCACCTGAAATGGGAGATATGAAGCAGTACCAGAAAAGAGGTATGATGTGGTGTATGATGATGGTGGTGGTGGTGGTGATGATGATGATGATGGTGGTGGTGGTGGTGGTGGTGGTGGTGGTGGTGGTGGTGGTGGTGGTGGTGATGATGATGATGGTGGTGGTGGTGGTGGTGGTGGTGGTGGTGGTGGTGGTGGTGGTGGTGGTGGTGGTGGTGGTGGTGGTGGTGGTGGTGGTGGTGGTGGTGGTGGTGGTGGTGGTGGTGGTGATGATGATGATGATGATGATGATGATGATGATGATGATGATGATGATGATGATGATGATGGTGGTGGTGGTGGTGGTGGTGGTGGTGGTGGTGGTGGTGGTGGTGGTGATGATGATGATGATGATGATGATGATGATGATGATGATGATGATGATGATGATGATGATGATGATGAAGAAGATGGTGGTGGTGGTGGTGGTGGTGGTGGTGGTGGTGGTGGTGGTGATGATGATGAATAGAATAGATCCAATAAATAATGTAATTTTGTTTCATCAGCCTTTTTCAATGTATTACGAACCATATAACCAATCAGTTCATGTTTAATATCTTAATCTTAAATCGTTCACGTTTTGCAGATGAAAAGGGGAGGTTACTTCCTGATGCAAAGCCCAGTCGTTCACACTCAAACGAAGGTTCCAAGGCACTGCTGCCAAAGCCCCCTTTTGCTTCTGAACACACAGTCAAGCTCCATGCTTCACACCACGAATCCCAATCTGCAAGGAAAACGAGCAAAGCAGATAGCACCGCTACATCCAAACTCACCCAGAGAGCAGCCAGCTCACCTCCACACAGCAAGGATAGCACGCAGGCTAAGAAAGAGAGCTTGTCAGCCATGCAGGGAAAAGATGGAGTCAATGGAGTCGATGGAGGAACTCCTCGGTCAGGTATGTGATCACTGACACTTTTGAGCCGAGTAGCTTGAATTGTAATGCTCCCCAGGGAGTGGAGAAAGTGCATACATTGTGTGCGGGCAAGCCAGAATCCGATGACTGGGGTAATAATGTAAAGCGCTTAGAAACTCGGGACATTCCTGATGTATTAAGCACTATATATAAGCAAAAATATTATTATTATTTTGATAATCCCCGTAGAAACAAATGATTGATAAGTTTAGTCTGATTATGTTCATGTTACATAGACTATGAATTTCCACATTTCATGTCTTGTCTTTTGCCTTTTTCGATGCCAACATGAACAAACATGTGACTCTTTTCCAAATGTACTCTTGTTTTGTATTCAATGATTTTCTTTGTTTTTACTGAATAAATAATAATAATTAAAAACAAAAAAATTATGTTCTATATCCAGCAGGCTAGATAAATTAAAGGCTTTATATGATTGGCTGATTTTAGAAGTGTATAGATAACATTTTCAAGTAACAAGTTTTCAATTGTGCATCTTTTTTTGCATCCTGCACGTCTATTGAAAACATCTTCTGCTTGAGTATTCTGAAGGCATTATTAGACCAGTCATTATGATGAGAGTTTCCCAGTAGATTAAGGGAGAATGAAACATATACATGTATTATACTCAGAGCTTTTACAAGTAGGACAATGCAAAGAGAACTAAGCCATAAGAATGGATAAACAAGGAGCATGGTCAATGAACATCCAGATAGCCAAAGACTAAGACAGGAAACTTGCAGAGTCAAGTAGAGAGAGACGAGGAATAACCGTTAAAAAAATTTGTCAGTAGCCTTTCAAAAACATTGTAAGATGAATACTATTAGTATCCTATCCTTAATACAGGAGGTACAATATTATTATACTTTATAGGAGGCTTATAAAATAACAACATGTTACACCAAGGTTATGTGCTTCACGAGAGCGTTATCACGGTTCTTCATTTACTGCATGTATTTTACTGTTACAAGTCTGTCACAAGGTGGCGCCATTTCACTATTAATTTTGGGACATAGTGACTAATCTCATTACAAATACATACAAGAGAGAAGATATCTTAAAGGCCGGCTGTACTAGTTCAGCCAAAAGGGATTAGACCACCCAGTGAGGTCACTGACAGGTGGCTATCTCATTAACTCAGCTCTCAATTAACATAAGAAAAAGAGGATCGTAGGGGACCAACAGGCACCGATTGGGGAAGTTTTCTATATAGATGGAGCAAGTAGCTACAAGTAGTACAGCGGGGCTTTGATTTATTTATTTACATATTTATCCTTATTTTAATACTTTTAATCTGCCAGGTACGCGGAGGGTGTTCAAGGACTCTCCTATGCAGAGAGAAGCCAAGAGGAAATCCTATAAAGCCGAGCAAGCAGCAGCAGCTAATGCTGCACACATCAAGAAGTATGGCAATGCCTGCATCCCTATCAGAATGAAGCTACTCTTTGCAGGTAAAACAAATTTGTAGTTCATCTTCATTCCACGTCTATATTCATTCTCAGCTTTAAAAAGAAAAGGTTCCTTGTTTAGTAGCACAAGAAGTTGCATTTTGAATTCATGGAGGCATCCTCATGTTACCCACAGGGCAATAATTTGTGTATATCATCACACTTTTTGTTAGTGATGCATAATATGTCTTAGCTGGAGAGTCTTAGCTGGAGAGGTGTTCTGGCGTTGAAGTGTCTGGATGGACAAGCTCAAAACAAGCTTTTTAATTGCACTGCCTCCCTCAGTATTATCTTGTTCTTTTAATGCAAAATACTTAAAATTGAGATGATTGTTAAATGTTATGTTAAAACGTAAATATTCTGTATGTATTTATATATTTATTTACATGTATGCACCTTCAAATGTCTAAAAACAAATTTTACATATTTTTTACATGACAATAAATTATCTTGAAATCTTAAAAAATCTTGAAATCTTGAAATATACATAATGTACACATGCACCATTGATTAAAGATCATCATCCAAGCCATAATTGTCGGTTTAAATCTAAAAGAATTGTCATTGGTTCTGCAAAAATCAGGAACAGGAAAGAAAAAAATAGAAATAAAGAAAAAAAAAACCTCTTACCCTTATTTAGCTTCAGCTCACCGGTGGTGCTGCTAAACATCTGTCTTAGCTTTTCCATATGTAATAGAAATGGACAAGTTAGCTTTTTTTGTCCCAAATGTCACATTTATGACAGCAACTGTAAGTGATATTTGGCACAATGGGAGCCATATCCCGGGGAAATACCATCATTTTATTTCAAGCCCGAAAGAGGATATTGGTTTATAGCTCATGGGAAGTTTGATCAGGAAGTAGTCTCCTGGCAATATTTCAAAGACACTTAGAAATGTCTATCGCAACAATAGATGCTATATTAAACATGCAGCATTGAAAAGCCCCAAATTGTTTTTAAATTTGATTGTACAAATGATCTCACCTTCCACTTTTGAAGGGCAGAGAACTTTAATTTTGCAAAATTTGTAAATGGTTGAAAGATGATGTCCTAGTTCGCAGAAACTTTCAGATATATGACCATCCAAAGAAAACACGTAGAAATACAAAATGATATTGATCAAAATTCCTCTGTAGATCTGCCATTGTACATTAATTCTCAATGCACTTTTGAAAAGAAATCTTTGACCTCTGGTGAAACCCCAATACCCCATGTACCTTCCTAGTATCAATAACAGGGGCACCTGAATTATTATCTCATGACAAGTTGCTAAAAGTGTGGTTCTATTGTTTAGCTTGGCATTGAAAGAAGATATTAAAAAAACAAAAAAACAATAAATGGGATAAAAGAAATAATAGATTCTGGTAAATATTGTTGCTTTAAACAATCTGTTGTGTGCAGATACATCTATTAAATCAAATTTGAAATATGTATTCCTTAGTTCAGAATTTGTGTTATCTTTCTGATTACTAATGTAATTGATTTTAGAGGCTACCAGCAAAAGATTTTGTTCTTTAATTGGATTTAGATATATATTCTTGTTATTTTTAATTCTAATTTTGTTATTCATTACATACGTCAGCTATAATAATTTTGAATATTTTGTAGATTTGAAGACCGTCACCAATCGCCTCGAGTCACCTGTGGTAGGAATCAAGGACGTCTTCATCACTGTATCTCTGGACGGCCCTCTCATGTCCCCAGACCAACGATTAGAACTTAACCCCTTGGTCCTCAAGGTAGTCTCTGCCTTAGGTATGCCTGAAACGCCGCTGAGCCATGCCGAGCTGGGGAGGAGATGTATGCCTGTACATACGTCGTACAAGTTCTGCAAGCAATCCGAGTACAAGAGCAGGAGGAGGGAGCACAGTAAGAACATCTACTGGGATGACATCAATGTAGAATTACTGGGTGAGTTGAATGAAGGCAGCTGTAGAATGCTCCATTGATCACTTGCTTTAGTGATGTCTGTTATAAGGTTGCTAAACAAACATGAATAGTTTGAGGGTACTCATTGATAGGATCATATTGTTTAAAGAAATAGGTTATTGAATGCCTCTAATACCCAATGGCATCCAAGCTCTTTGACTTGGTTTTATATTTAGGAACGCGCATGCAACAGAGAATGTTGTCTTTAAATGAAATGTATGTGGATTGATATGAAATGGATTCCTTTTGTAGGACACTGTATATCGCAGTCACTTTGAAAACATTTTGTTCATCATTCCGACTTGTGAAATCAGCTCATGCTACAAACACTTGTACCCCACTCAAGGCCATTCAATATAAATTTGACAGCATAAGAACCATACTTTCTCCATTTAATGCTTGCTTTGAATATGCCAAATAAACTCAGTGTTCTGCATCTTTGTGTTCTCTTCAGGTATCATTCCTAAGGGCGAGCTGCTGGAGTACCTACGTGGAGCTCCTCTTGAGATCCAGGTTCATGACCGAGACAGGAGGCCCGAAGACATCAAACAGAAACCAACTCTGTTTGGTGAAGATACAGAGGATGACAAAATCAGCAATGTAGGCATGGTAGCAAGTAAGTACAGCTTTTAAAACATTTTAAAGCCTGTCTGCACTAGTTTGGCCAGGGGGGATTAGACCTCCCTGTAAGGTCACTGACAGGTGGTTATCTCATCAAATCAGCTCTCAATTAAAGATAAACTCCAGTACTGGTAAAAAAAAATAATAATAATTCTCACAGAATCAAACGAAACTTACACTGAATGTTCAAGATTACAAATAAATGACATGTGCCAAACAATTTTGGAAGAAAATGTATACTGGCTGAGTAATGAGCATAGAAAGACAAGGAAACCAAGGTAGTACCATCCCCGACAGCATGTGTGTTGTCCCATATGTAGCTTTCTATGTGAGTGTTTGTTACTTTACCAAGACTCGGTCAAATTTATTATGATTTTGATGATTCCAGAACCTTGCAGTGCACACCAATACTTACATGCTCCATGATCAACTGTTTCTGATCCTTTCACACCTTTTCTTTCACAATGCAATCGCATTACCAGTACTAAAGTTTATCTTTAACATAAGAAAAAGAGGATCATGGGGGACCAGCAGGCATCGATTAGGCATTGTTTGCTATATAGAGGGCGCAAGTAGCAGTGGGGCTTTAATCCATGTTTTTTTGTCCTAGTGTTTTGAGTTTTGATTCCAGTATGAACTGAATTTGAATCAAAATTCACCAACAACAAAGTAGTACGTGGTTACAAGAAGTATGTCTAAGATCGATGTACATTGTCAAGGGTGGTGTAGTGAGACCTAGGATCCGTTTCACAAAGCCTTTTTTCAATGACAAATGACAAAAATCAGTGACAAATTTACTGATAACCAATCAGAAGCAAGGATTTCACTATCTTATAACAAAAACTGTCATTTGTCACTGATGACAAGTTTTGTAAAATGGGGCCCTGACTATAGCTTAAGTGCTAATGATGTTTTGTTGAATAATGTTTAACAGAAAGGATTTGTATTGAAAGCTGTGCTTGCATTTCATATAGTTTTTAGCGATTCCTTGTTGACTGACATTTGAGAGTATTGTTATAAAAAGTAAAAGACATGTCTTGATGGACATCTTATAAATGGCATAATGCTTTTCACAAGATGCTTTAAAATACACGTATAGTTGTAAAAGGCATGTCTGTATGAGTCTGTGAGTTTATGCCCAAGAATTGTGTGTGTGTTGCTACTCTTTTGGTCAGTACTAAAAATATTAAAAACACTTGTCTTTTATTTTCTTGCTTTAAAGTTTAAAAACTACACACATTCCCTGTCTTTAAAAAATCTTATCAATAGCATATAATGCCTTTCACAAGATGCTTCAAAATCCTTGTATAGTTTTTTAAAAGGCATGTCTTTTTGTGTCTCTGAGTTCACGCCCAAGAAATCTAAATCACTCTTGTCTTTTATACTTGCTCTCAGGTAAGAGAACAACACACAATCCTTTCAAGGGAAGAATCAAACCATGGGATCCTTACGGCATCGCTAAGATCGACCTGTCTGGCTTGCTCCTTGGTGAAAAGATCATCTACCAGACATCACCCATCCATAACTGCCCCCTCCCTGATCTATTAGGGAGGGGTGTGAAGAACAATAGGCTGATGGGTGTGTCCAACGCAGCTGATGGGCCAAGTGAGTACTCAATGACTTTTCATATTTATATTGAGTAATTGTACCTTCTAAGGATTTTAAAATTAAGAAATTTGAGGCACTTAATTTAAACTTAAAGATAAAGACCAGTTATGGTCATGCGATTGCATTGTGAAAGAAACGTTGTGGAATCAATCAGAAAAGGTTGATCATCTAGCATGTAAATATTGGTGTGTACTGCAAGGTTCTGGAATCTTCAAAATGATAAGAAATTTGGCTCAGTCTTGGTAAAGTTACAAGCACTGTACACAGAAAGATGTATATGGGACTACGCGACATGTGCGTTATATCTATCAGGTACAAATAGATATAATAATGTACCAAATATATCAATTAGTAGGTGGTTTCTCTGCAAAATTTGTATGATCACGTATTAGTCAAAACATATTCTTTCACATGATTGGTAATAAGAGCTTCCATTTCATTTTTTGAGAGGGGGGCGTTTCCAAAACTGGTCTTTACCTTTAAGATAAGTTCAGATTATTACAGATCAAAAACTAGCTTTGCTGTTATACAAATGGTCAGCGCATTCACATTGTAATCATCTCACCATCCATTATGCTTCAACAGAGGATGAGCCATTGCCTGTTGGTCACTATATCGATTCAGGGGCGAGGTTAAAGGTCAGGCTGGAGGTCGCACATGCCATCACGACCCCACAGGAAGTGCAATCCAAACCAGAGGTGGAAACTCACTCAGAGGTAAGAAATTGTTCCAGTTCTTTATGAAAGACCTTAGTGTATGCTGTTAGATCTCTGCAAAAAATGCAGATGTCATACATTTTTCATTTTCTTTGTTATTGTTATTATTGCTTTATTTGGTATTTTATAGATGATGTGATGTACATGTTGGCTTAAGACATGGCAACTATTTAATGGCAAGCCTAGTTGTTCTAGATTAACCTGCCAGGAGTTGGGGGAAAGGGAAATATTGAATCTCCATGGCCATTCTTATCCATGACAGCCAATGTGATTCATTCAAATCTAAAATCAATAATAATAATAAAATATTCTGCTTTTATATAGCGCTTCATACAAATGTCTCTAAGCACTTTACATATATACTATTACCCTGGTCATGTATGTTGAGGACTGTACTTTTAAAGAAAATTGGAAAAGATTGCTGTTGTGATGCAAGTCAAATCATGAAATCATGTAATGGTCTGATGTACCGTATCCAAATGTCTCTGGTTATAACTTAATTGCATTGTTATTCCTTAATTGCCTTCCCATGCAGTGCCCATTCTCTTGTCTCGTCTATGTCTTTGGCTACAAGAACACCAAGTTCCTTCACCAGCTTCTCAGACTAGTAATATCAATCAATGCCGAGGCCTTGGACCTGGGACATCTACCAGATCATATCGTAGAAGCAGCTTTATCAACCTACAAACTCTCCACGTAAGTTCTCCCATTCTGAAACCCATTTCTTAATTGTGCTTCATGAGGCTTTCTTTAAAGGCATCGTTTAACAATGTTAAATCTGAGATGAACGCGGCCCAACGTGTTATCAGTGTCTGTGATATGGTGTAACATTGAAGCCCTAAAAAAAATTGTGCTTCAAAGTGAAAATCTTTGAGTGACTGCGGTTTTACCATACTCATTTTCCCGAATAGACTGTAGTGTTATAAAAACAATTAAGTAAATGAAAAATTTCGATTTTCAATCATAAATATCTTGATAATCAGACAGGCGATCGATCGGCTTGTATAATTCATAGGATTCCGGACTGACCTACAGGTTTATAATTATGATTGCAACATAAGCTAAATCTAGGATATTGTTTCAGAACCTGAGGCAATGTACCAATTCACTTTAAGGGCTATCTAATCAGAGTCAATACTGAATATGCATATGTGGCATACAGTCGAACCCGTCTTATAGCGGCCACCTCTATATGAAGACCACCTCTCTATAGTAGTCAGTTGTATTGCCTCCCTCTTGGAAGAAACGTGTGTTGACGAACCTGTCTACAGTAGCCACTTTTTGTGTTTCCCTTGGGTGGCTTTATGATAGACAGGTTTGACTGTAATTATAAATAACCCTTTAATATGTGGGGGCTTTTTCAAACCGTACCTGGTATTACAGGGAAGGGGAAAATGTTGTGAACAAATTACCCTATACTGCTTTGAAGAAGAAGCTCTTTCCATTAAGCATCCTTTCACGTGACACTCTGATGGGGCCTGAACAAGACTCCAAGTCATACTGATTAGAAAGCCTAGTACCATAAAGAATAATTTTGAATTTGTCTTGAAATATATTGATTTCATCTGTCATTTGTGATAGAATATGAATTTGAAGTAAACTTTTAATCAAAATGTATACTTTTGAATATCACCTGAATATTGCGTACCATGGCATTGTAGGAGGTTGTACACTTTTGTACAGGTTCGTTAGTATTTGCAGAGGCCTAAGGTATATCTATTCAATTTAATCAGAATAGTATAGTAGTCTTTGTATTTGCCAAAGGTAAAGATTTGCAAAAGTTAGCATGTGTCTATAGAGACACGTTGACAAACAATTTTCATCGTCAATGTTTTGTAATCCATTCTTCATTTTCAGGGCTCAGCAGAAGAGTTCAGACCTGGACATCGTGACTGGTTTCCAGATTCTGGATGGAGAGAAACATATATTTGTTTTAGAGGGACTAAGAGACTATTCTATCAACAAGCTGTGGTCCAGTCTACCAAGACCACAAAAACAAGGTAATTATCTTTTTGCTGTAGTATATATTTTGCCAATTTTTTTTATCCATTTTACATAGTATATATGTAAGTGATTCCACTTATATATGATTTTGAAATATTGAATGAAGTATTTTATAGTGCATTGAGCAAACATAGTTGAAAAGACAGATTAGAGAATATTTTGGTAGTACAGTACTATATTTTGATGATATTTTTTTTAAAGAAAGAAAAAAACTTAGAATATAGCTATGACTGATTTAAGATATATTTTCATTTCCTGTAATAGTTTTAGCCATTGAAAACTTCTAAATAACAATTCATATTTCAATATTGACAGATGTTGTGCGGCTTCACCCTAGCTTTGCTTAAATGTACAGATCGAGCAATGAATGTTATCATGAATCCATGTCCTTGCCCTACTCCTCATATTTCTTTCTTTTCACAGATGGAGTAATCTTTGAGGCCCTGTACAATTCCGATATGATGTTCAGTGAGAGGAAGTATGCTGCCCTCGATGTTGACCTGTGTCGCATCAAGCTGCATGAGCCTATGTCTGTAATCGTCAAGCAGCCGTTGCTGTACGTCAGAGACATGGTGCCAAGGCCTTGCTTTGAGGCACTCATCAAACTTGATCAGGTAAGGATGTCAAAGATTTTCAATCTTTAAGTAGTGATCAAAAGAGAGATGCCCATTATTATTAACAAATCTAAGGTATGGTTCAAGACTGAACAAAATTGTCTCTGAAATATCTGAACACTAGAAATGATTGAAAACAGT
Organism: Strongylocentrotus purpuratus; assembly: GCF_000002235.5. Lineage (NCBI taxonomy): Eukaryota > Metazoa > Echinodermata > Echinoidea > Camarodonta > Strongylocentrotidae > Strongylocentrotus > Strongylocentrotus purpuratus. Next base: position 44,402,789 of record NW_022145612.1, on the reverse strand, counting down.
GCCTGAAAAGGAAGTGTTAAATTTTAATGAGCATGCATATTTGATTTCTGAGTGGCATAAAGTGGGAATTCTTTGATTTCCATTTTGATTGCCACTGCATCACAAATCCTGTAATGATTAAACATACTGATACAGGGAAACATGCATGTTCTGGTCCTTCATTATCTTGCATATTTTGGGGCAGTTTTGTGCCTCTTTAATTGTGCAGAATAGACTAGTGAACAGTGTCTACTAGGAATTTTAATTAATTTCCAATGTTTTTAAGATTTATTAAACAGTGAGAGATATATATTTTTTTTTCAACAGAAGCACTCATGCATAATTCCAAAACTCTTACTGCTCAGTTCTTCATACAGTAAGAATAAAACCGAGGATAGCTAATTATTCCATTTCTTTTCATTTAACAGTTGGTAGGTCAAGATAAACTGAGGAATGTGAATAAGAATGACCTGTACCCCTCGGCCGATTCTATTATCTCATTGAGTAGAGAGTTTGGTGTTCCTCTAACTACAGCTGACTTTGAAGGTGAGTTACTTCACAATTCTACTAATAACAATAATAATCTGGATTTATCATAGTGCTGAATACAAAATACCGTCTCTAAGCACTTTACAGATATTACTTCCCCGGTTATCGGATTCATTATAACGCCCAATGTGCACCATCTCCACCCCCTGGGGAGTATTCCTACCATATAGTCACCGTGAGGGTATATGGCAATTACTAACACAAAGGATTTTCGTCAAACGGTTTTGATAACATAGCTACAGTCTATTGGGAAAAATGATTATGGTAAAAACGGTCACTAAAATATTTTTACTTTCTTGAGGCACTTTATGATCATTTTGAAGTGCAATTTTGTTAGGGCTTGAATATTACACCATATCACAGACATAACATGTAGGGCCATGCATCTCAGATTAAACATTGTTAAACGATGCCTTTAATCACACATATTTCTTGTATTCAGATTTGAAGGAGCGTGATGAGCCGGTATACCTGAGTGAGGATGCCATCCGATCCCACTCTGCCTCCCAGGTCCTGCCCAGTCTTAGACATCGTAGGATCTGGACCCCGCTAGAGATCTACAATCCAGACTACATCATGTACAAGGAGCAGATGGATCTCATGGGTCCAATGCATGACTTCATCAAAGAGAACATTGTAAGTCAACATACCTCCTCCTTCTTTTTTAATTAAAACAAACAAACTTTTTGTTGTCCTCTTTTCTTGCAAGTGCATTGCATGGATCATATAAAAGGCTTATGGCAAATAGTTTTGATAAGAATTTCACCATTGAATCACTTGGTTTTTCTTCTTCAAATTGAATATTATTTTAGCTCTGTACCATTAAAGACTAATTAACACCTACTGTTCTTATATATCAAGAAAAATATTTTTTTCAATCAGTTAAATCAAATGATGCCATCTTTCTTTTATCTTTGAAAATTGCTCCTTTTTCAGGGATGTGAGGAAATGTTTACGGTTTTGAGAACTTCTAGACTTTAAGAGAACATTAAAGATGTTTTACTCTTTTTTAAGCATAATAAATCTTAACTTTTCCTCCCAAGGTTTGAGTTAAATTGTATTAGCTGATATGAAAATGTAATTTAATTTTTTTTTATATTTCTTTTAAAAAAAATCAGAACCATGTGAACCAAATAAGCGAAGAGAACACAGCTAAGAAGGTGAAACCACGTACCATTCGCATCGAACCTGTCAATGGTGTGGCTCATAATTACAGCTCACAGACACTCAATGCTACAGAACAAGCCAAGGAGCTACTAAGACAAGAGCTTGCACAAGTAAGTATTGATATTTTTTTCATGTATATGTTTTTCGTAGATAAATAATGTCAACAAGTTTGGATTGGTCAGTGGCTCTTCTTATTTTAGCCCTGTGAATTCATCTGGAAGTCTTTGTCATTGCCATAATTGAAATGATATTATTGGTCAGTTCCCCCTGAAATGCAATTTTTTTTTTTTAAGATTCAGTTGGATTTGTTTTATATGTATTCTATGTATTTGACCCATTTGTTTTATTTCACCCCCTCCCCTTAGAATAACTAAACCAGCCCCAAAACTGAATCGATACCCAAACCAAAGTCCAAGTGATCTCCTTAGGGGTCGCATCTAGGATAGTTATTGTTCAAGATAAAAATTCTGAAATTCTGAACTGTATATTTTGTCCGCTTTTTTTGTCTGTCATGTTCATAGTGAGGGTAATAGTATATCTGTAAAATGCTTAGAAACATCATAGATGTATAAAGCGCTATATAAAAGCAGAGTATTGTTATTATTATGTTTCAAATTTTGATTCTGCAGGAACCAGACAGACGGTTCACCTACTGCAAGGATTTCAACTCCGCCTCCGTCGTCCCCGTCAACGTGGAAGCCGTCAAGAAGGCAGAGGAGCAGAGGTCAAAGGGCGCGTATCAGACTGACGATGGTTTCGTCTATCCAGGGATACCAGCATCGATGGAGAGCAACGTGCATCCCAAGAAACCTGACCCTGCAAGGAGGGATGAACTGAAGGAGGTGAGTGGAATACAACTAAGATGGGATTGGTCAGCTTGATCCTACTTGATACAGTCAAACCTGCTTTAGTGACCACCTGTCTACAAAGACCACATTTTTTTGTTTCCCTTGAAAATGGTTTCTCATTGAAACTTACACTGAAGGAACCTGTCTACAAAGACCACATTTTTTGTTTCCCTTTGGCGGTCACTATAGACAGATTTGACTGTAGTTACGTGTTGTCTGAATATTTGAATGCAGCTTTTGGAATCGATACGATTTTGATATGCTTTTAGAGAAGATCGATACTTGTTGCAGGTTAATTCTTGTAGCTTTTTCTAATGTTAACTTGTAAAATATAACTCTGGGATATTAGGTTCCATATAAACCCAGTCAGATTGCATTTGGCACAGAAATGAAATCCTCTGTATTCCATTGATGGATGGTAGATCTTAACAGAATGATAATATCGACAACCCTGTATTTGGCTCAAAATCTCAATTCTCTGTACAAAAAAATTAAAAAAAAAAAAAAAATTATATGGTCATTCATACCTATATATGTGAAATATCAAAGAGCTATTAATAGAGATTTTAGAACAGGACTTGTAGTGTGTTTTGCTTTTTGTCTTATCTAAATAATGTGAAACCCATTTTCTATTGACAGTCCTGGATTGAGAACATCCTGCACGACAATGTCCTGAAGCCAACCCTAGAGTATCGCAGCCGATATGAATGGGAGCAGCGGGAACAGGATATGAACCTTTGGCGGAAACCTCTCCCGAGCGGCTTCCAACCTGTCCCGCCCATCACCATCCATCTTGCCGGTGACACCCTCAAAGCCGAGAAACAGGCTGTCAAGGACACCGAGCAAGACGTCTGGAGGTCAAAGGTCAAGGTCTACGATACCCAGATGCACTTCCACAGGGTGGCCACCGAGACGGAGCTGATGGCCGAAGGATTCAAGTCCAGCAACCAGATCGATCGTCTTCGTGGCCTGCTCAAGGACGAGGCTGAGAAGCTGGCCCTGCGGCAGGCGAACTTCCAGGACATGCCGGCTCTGTCGGTGGTCATGAACCCATCGGTTGATACGGCAGCCAGGGAGGCGGGACTACCCATCCCTGAGATGAATGATGATAGAGCATCTATGCTTGGACAGAGACCTATCTTCATGCCTGGTGCCTTCCCTCATGCCAGCCTAGCCTTGTCCAGTAATAGGATACCAATCAAAGATATGGAGCATGCCAAGTTTGAAGAACTCAAAGGATATGATTTCAGGTAAATATTGGGCTTACAAATTTAGAAAATGTACAAAAGTATATCCATTGAGAATTTTTAAACTAGTTTAGAGTACCAAGAGAAATTTCCCAGGAAATGTATCAAAACAGTGTATCAAAATATTAAGGATCGTAGTATTTTGTTTGAAATTACAACAAGATGTAAACATGCTGTTTATCTTTTAAAGTTGAATACAGTATTGTTCAAGCCTCTACGGCGATGTGAATTGCTAAATGAACAATGAATGAATGCAAAGATAAAAATAAAAATACATCTGTACTGTTTTTATGTTAAATAATTAAAGAGTCACCCAAAGTCAACCTGTAGATATTCACACCACCCCATCCTCCTCGGTTCTTCCACTTGAAATGTTGATTGCATCTTTGCCCTTGTTTTCGTCTCACTCACTGGACAGACTTTACCACAAGGATCGAGGACCTGTTCACAAGCGTCTCATCCGACCACTCATCAATTCAGAGAGGGACAATCACCTGTTCAGGAACCTGCCTTCTAAGCCTTACAAAGCCGAGACCAGCAAGCCAAGACCGGGCAACGAATGCTTCCGGAACCCCCCACCAGGCATCTACCCTGCCCACGTTCATACCGAGTTCTACTACCCCGACAGGGAGAAGTTCCTAGCCATGGGCGAAACACAGAAGAATGTGACGCAGAAGAAGAAAGTACTTGAGTCGGCCATGTAGACTGTTATCTTAAAAGTTGATAATATCAATTTGTCTGTTTTCTTGGCCTTTTAAAAGAATACTTCATCCATTGAAGGTGCAAGGGGAAGGAATTTTAGGAAGATATCGTTTAAAAAATGCTATTGCAACAGTCATATCATGCCAGCAACTAATGTTAGATATAAATGTGCCTTTACTATTAAAGTGACATGAATGCTTCAAGTTTTTATGGTGCAAGTTATAGATCATGGAGGTCATGGAATTCAATTTGAAGGAGAAGAGTTTCCAAAGAATACAATTAGAATAGTCTTGAGATGTAGAGAACTTGAACTCACTGTTTATATTTTCAATGTGCCTGATTTTCAGTCGTACCAAACTTAGTTCAAATGTTTCAGATTACTAAGGTGCAAGTGATAGTATTGTGGAAAGAATTGTCAGGAATAATAAATTATTTCAAAGAGCTCTACTGTATTGTTTATATATCATGGTAGCAGCCATACAAGTACAATATTCAATGGATCTTCAAGAAGATCTTTTTTTCTGACAATTATTTGTATTCCACTGTATGCTATTGCTTCAAGTGAACTCTAATATTTGATAAAAGTTGTTCTACTTCAAGCTTTGTGCCTTCACACATACTCAATTTGATTAAGAAGGTTGGAAAGAAAGATATTGATGTTTCATCATCTCTTCAATATCAGCTTGAAGAGTCTCAAGCAGTGGATTAAAAAGATGATAAGCAGTGTAAAGTTTAATGCAGCAATCACTTTGAAATTTTGCCTTTCCATCTTTTGATTGGTTTATGCCATCATCATGTTTCTTCCATTACAGTCTTCATACTATCCTTTTAGAAACGCAGCTTAATATATCATCATCAAATTCAACGTAAAAACGTTCTGAATTGCGTCTTGTAGCTTTGCACATTACATAAAAATGGCATAAAAAATCTTGAATACTTTTGGGGGAAATAACTGAAGTTACTCTGAAGTAACTGAAGTATTGATATCATGAGAAATGTAGATTTGTATATATTTGTAAAAATTATGTATATTGTTATATTAAATATGTAGATTTGAATATATATTTCTGTATAATGTACATATTATATAATGAATGAGATACTCTATAAGAGTGGAATATTTTCTTGAACTTTTCACTTCCATGAAACCTTTTGATCCTGCAACATATGTATTTTTCAATTTCCGTCCATTGTTTATTTATGCACAGCTGTTGAAATTGTTTAATTGCCTGAACACACATAGAATGTATTGCTTCCATTCATATCTCGTTTAAAAATGTCATATATTAGCTTGAAATTAAAAGATAACTATTTACTTAATATATTTCATATGCACTTGGATTCTTCCTTATATAACTTTAAAATGTTGGTGCAATACTTTTTGTCGAAGTAAGTCTATTCCGGAAAGTGAAACCTTTTGTGAACATAGAGCATCCTCTTCAACTTTGACATGTGTTATGTCCTGAACGAATCTATTTAAAATGAGGATGTTCAGCATCATAGCCCGTCATTTAATAGATGCACTGAATCGCCTATCAGTATATTCTTCCATCGTTTAGATAAATCTTTTTTGTTGTTGTATGATTGCATGTCACCTTGATGATGCTACACACAGTGCTAACTTTGACCCACCATTTTTAGAGCTTCATACATTTCCAGCACACCTTGTACAGTATATGTAATAAAAGAAATGCTAACAAAAACATATCCGATTGCATTCATTTGTCTCTTTATTTCAAGCATTTAATAAAGACTGCATCTTCCTTGAAAATACAGATTCTATATCTTTCTAAAGTAACATATTTTCCATCAAAGTGTCCATAATCTTGACCTAATACAATGGGAGTAGAAACCAGTACAAAAATATTGTACAGAAATTGGCAAAGTGGTTCTTTACAATATACACTGTATGTTGCACATGGTAAGCATGTTATACATTGTGTATATTAAGAATTTTTCGTAGAGGGGGGAGGGATGGTGGTAGTGGTTGAGTACAATGAAATACTCAATTATCACACATATTTCTGAAGAAAATTCATTAGGGTGAAAGCGATAAAACTTCTCAAATAAAGTCTCTCCTTTTCAATGGACTTAAACAAACTTACTGTGATAAACAATACAATGGCCAACAAATAATGTCTTCATTTTGGTCACACTTTCTATTACAAAAGCACTGTTTTTTCTTTTCTTTCACCAATTTTCCCCATTAAAACAGTGGATTGCACAATGTACTCTTGTAAAGCTTACTCAAAATTGATAAAATCTTCTGCATCTACTATATTTTTATATTTTAGGGCAATTTTTTTTTCTTCTTCAAGTTTTGGAAGTTAAAGAGTTTGTCTAATATTTCAGAACTTAATCGATTGTTTGATTTGACTACAAATTCAGATGACCAGATAAAACAATGTTGGGATGATACTGAGCTTTCTCTTATTTCGCATACCAGTGATTTAAAAAATCTTTCTGGGCTTCACACAAGTACATGTAGTAATACAGTGTTATATTTAAGAATAAATGGTTTCTTGCAATAAGTATATATTTGGCTTCAGGCTTCAGTTTAGAATTAAATAATGCTTCTTTCTTCATGCATTCTTTAGATTATATTTCATGCAATTTAGTCTATGGTATAAAACAATGTTTATATATCTCTGTTACATTTGAAATTTGATATTTACAACATTGTACAACACAATTTAAATACATGATATCATTCATACTAAAAAAACTTCTCTTCAGTTTTCAAATCGACAAATATTCGTTGTGATACTTATTCCACAATGACAGACAAATTATATCAAACAGTAAGAAAGGAATGCTATATTTGTGACCATATGACCTTTCAAAAACTATTCATGTAAAAAAAATGTAAAGAAGAACAGTTCACATGCCAGACTTCTTGATCATAAAACTACCATGTACTCGATCTAAATTCAACCCTGTTGATCGTCACTAAGATCATCTGAGGTACAGTTTAGTTGCACTTATTTTCTACAGGCATATATGATTGAATAATTTATTTCCTCTCATCAATTGTAAAAGCATATAACATATTTTGTCAGTATGAATCATAAACATCCTTAAAGCAAGGTGAAGTAAAGCACTTTCAATACAGCAAATTTTCAAAATTTTAAATTCAAAAGGTAAAATAATAACTGCCAGAATAAAATTTGTTGGTTAAAGCACTGCTATAATCTGTAATTGATATAAATGCAGCAGTCTTATCCACCACAAAGTAATACAGTTTTGGTAATGGACCATGTGCATTGTGCAATACAAGATAGATAATGGCACAACTTAAAATAAATCAATTGACCCCTTCCACTGAATTTTACTGTATAGAAGGAGGTTGCCTTACCCTCACCCTATTCTACATGTGCAGTTTCTAACGTGATGAACTCTAATTTGTAAAACTCATTATTATTTTAGAGGGTAGTCATGCCCTGTGAAGGCTATATATCACGACGGGCGATGTATATTGTATCATCCTTGAGTAGGTAGATTTGGTGCATGTACCAGATCTAAGCAGGTTGTGTGCCATTTCTCCTGTTAGTATGACGAACCTAGCTGGCCATAATGGCAGGTAAGTTGGAAGTTGGCGGTGCTGCGATAGCTAAGGAAAAAAAGAACAGAGATGGTGTAAAATATGGTTATGTCCAGCATTTATCATAATATGCAATCTCTCCTCTGTCCAACAACCTTTATTGTGCCTGTTGAATACTGAGCGAGTGAATTCAGTTTGCAGCATTGCTGGGAAGAGGGTATGCATTGGATGGTAAAAATATTGTGATTTTGGAGGTTGAACTATTCATTCAAATATCCATTACAAATGTACTTCTGGTGAGAATTAGTATTTGTATTTCTCTTTCTGATAACAAAGCATATTATGTAATAGCAATTAGCCTGTAGGTCATATCTATTCTTTCCTCATCTACCAGCATGGCTCACAAAAGGAGAGAACACAACACAGAAAACCACAAAAGAGTATTTGTCATCGTGAATATGGAGTATGAAAAATAAATCAAGCATAGACAAATTTAATATGGTCTAATCCAACATGGCTAATAGAGTGGTGAAGTGTGACGTCATCAAAAATCTATTTTTAGAATTTCTCAATTTTCGGAAAGAGCATCAAAAATAATGTCAACATTTTGAAACCAATTGAATATGGCTGAGATATGACCATCTGATGCTCTTTCGGAAAATTGAGGGAAAAAAATGGAGAAATTCTAAAAATAGATTTCTGATGACGTCACAGCTTTGGTACTCTATAGCAGTTACATGAATGCCAGGAAGCAGGCACGACATTGGATACATCAAGAACATGTCTCTTCATAGTATTCTCTTCTACATTACACAAGGGATAGCAAGTGATGCATCCTTACCTGGCGTATTGTTGGTTGCTGGTGCAGTCAGGGCTAGTCTCTCTTGTGGTGCGCCCTCTATGGCTTCTGATGAATAAGAGACAAACAAACATGAATGATGATGGAACAATGATGCAAAGTGATAGCACTGATAGATTCTAGATGTTTTTATTCAACTATTCAAGACACTTAACTATTCACTACGAGAGTATTCTTTAGATGACATCTTTTTTTAAAGTCTATGTGCACTAGTATGGCCAGGAGAGATTAGACCTCCCTGCGTGGTCACTGACAGGTGGTTATCTCAGCAAATCAGCTCTCAATTAACATAAGAAAAGGGGGACCAAATGGTACCACTTAGGCATTGTTTGTTATATAGAGGGTGCAAGAAGCTACAAGTAGTGCAGTCCCGCTTTAATTGGTGATCTTGACTTTCAATGAGTGTTTGGTAAGACTTACATGATTGTAAACTTGTTTAACTGAGTTCTCTAGTTTCAACTAAATTGTGATCTTTTAATGAAGGACAATGTTTATTTTAAAACGATAATATAACAGATCTGAGGAGATTTGACTCACTGTTTTCTCTCTCTTCCTTCTCAATCTTTTCCTCCTGCTCTTCAGCGGCTGTCTTGTCAGCTCTGAAGAAGATCCTAGCACTGCTCCAGCTGTAGTACAGCAGATCAAACTCCTAGACCACAAACAAACAAAATCAAATCAACTCATGTAAGCGAAAATCATAAAGAAAGGGTGTGAAATGATCATACTAAATGTTGCAATCAGAAGCTTTGGATATTGAGCTAACAAATGCTTCTACTTAATCAATATTGATGCATTCTGTAATGTAAAACATGTTGTAACAGTCTGCAATATCCTATTCCCAATCTTCAAAACGGAGGGAATAAAGAATATCAGAAGACAATGAGTAATAACTCCTTTGGATACATAGTACTGCTAAAAACTCTAATTGCAGAGAATAGGTTTGATTGCAATCTACAAAAATTTATCATAATACAGAACAATAAAAGACATTTCAGAATGAATCCAATGAATATCTTGCAGGAAATGATTTTTTCAATGCTACCATGGCCAGGCAGTTTAGCTCAAAGCAAGTCTCTTTTTTCTTATGTTAATTGAGAGCTGATTTGATAAGATAACCACCTGTCAGTGACCATGCAGGGAGGTCTAATCTCTCCTGGCCAAACTAGTGCAGATAGGCTTTAATATCATTCTTACCCTTTGGTACGTGTCCAGTCTCTTGATTGTGAGTTGTGCTGTGTTATGTAGCTTCTCATCTCCTCCCATCTGCTTCCTAACTGTCTCCTGTTCAAAGAAAATCGAAAATGGATACCATGCTTTGATCAAAATTCTATTTAACACTCTCGTACCATTTGCATAAATCTTGAAGACTTATCTCCTCCTCCACCATGCTGTACCTGATCACACCTCTATGATTCAATCCAAATCATAAATCACTCTGTTTCCGAACTCTCTCTCCCTCTTCTTTCATCTGAGGCAATGTGAGTTTAAAAGAAAAGAGGCAATACAGCACTCTACACTTTAAAACATCATCATATTTTCAATGTCTATAAATCTAGGACTTTGTTCGATCAAGTGAGGTTGTGTTCTGTGACCTCTTACCTTGTCCTTGTTGTACTTGAACTTGACCGAGTGGAACCAGTGAAGGGAGTCAAACTCTTGGTACTGGTCTAACAGCTTCAGGATGTATGCCACGCCTACAAATAAAACAGTTATGTGTAAAAGAAATAGCAAGGGTCCCAATATTGATTCTTGAGGTACCCCAATAGAGATGTTTACACAAAGAAGATAAAACACTGTGGCCAAGAGTATGTTGAACTCTGCTTAAAAGATAGTCCCTAAACCATGTCAATATGGAAGCTTTAAAACACAAACAATATTCATTATCAAACAAACTATTCATAATCATAAACAGACTGGATGTGCATGCATTTGGTGAGATTATGCTCTTGCTTGCTTCTTGTTACCGTGTAAGATAGAATACCACGATAAATGATTATTTTCTTGATCATTGCTTGGCACAAACTCTGTAATCAGTCATGCCACAAGAATATCACCAAGTCCTTTATTTGACTGGTTGAATTGTAATATAGAAGTTGATCACTGTTACCCCCAATTCATCATCGCTCCTTATTTCATGCTTTGCTTACCCATGGCAAATCCATCATCCGTGAAAGCTGCTCCCATCTTGTTCTTCTTGTTCAACTTTTCCTTGGAGCTCACAGAGTACTCCACAAAGTTGAGTGTCTGCAGTAAAACACGTAGTCTCGTCATGCTACATTCCCTTTAATATGTACTTCTTGGAAAATATGTGCTACTTTATCACCTACACAATTTCAGGTGAAAAAGTGTGTTTTACTATTCAAAGACTTTTAAATTCTGAATTCAGATTTGTTATTGCAGGAGATCATTCTGATATTATAAGGCATCGTGAATGTACATCCTGTACTTCGAATTTTCTTCACTGAACCTCTGTTTTTACATAAAAAGCTTCCCTTCATTATGTTTTGATTCATGAAAGTCTGTAATATGACAGAGGGTCTGGGCCCTGTTTCATAAAACTTTTGATCAATAACAAGTTACAATAACTGTTATAAGCTACTGCAATCCTTGCGTTTGATTGGCTGCGAGCAAACTTGTCACAGTATCTTAGCATTTGTTATTGACAAGTTATTTAACAAATTTGGTGAAACAGGGTTCTGGAGTACAGGAAACTTTAACCAGAGTTTTACCCCTAAATGTTACAATCGTTTTGGAGGAATCTATGATTATCCGAATACTTACCAAGGCAGGAAGGATGGTGTAGAAGTTCCTGAGATGCATGTTCTTAGGATTCCTGAACTCTGGTGAGAACACATCCACCAACATCTGAAATCAATTAAGAAAAAATATATGAAAACAGTAGTATCTAAATCAATTGGATATAGACAACATGGTCACAATCTTGCTTGAAACTGACCTTTATGGTTCTTTCATATGAACTTTACTAGCCAAGCTACACTTTTTATTTCATTAAAGGTAAAGACCAGTATTGGAAACGCCCCAATTTCAAAGAATGAAATGGAAGCTCTTATTACCAATCATGTGAAAGAATATGTTTTGAATAACACACAAAGGTAAAAATTTTGCCGGGAAACCGCCTACTAATTGATATATTTGGTATATTAGTTCATCTATTGGTATGTGAGAGATAAAAACGCATGTGTCGCGCATGTGTGCCTAGTCCCATATACATCTTTCTGTGTACAGTGCTTTTAACTTTGTGAAGACTGGGCCAAATTTCTTATCATTTTGACGATTCCAGAACCTTGCAGTACATCTATGCTAGATGATCAACCTTTTCTGATCGATTTCACAACGTTTCTTTCACAATGCAATCGCATGACCATAACTGGTCTTTATCTTTAACTAACTGATGATAACTGTTTCATCTTGCTCCAACACTTTCATTATCATGTACTGCATATGAAACTACATATTCAAAATTACTTCTCTATTTCTATGAAATACATGAACGTTAAATATTTACCTTCTTTGGTCAACTAATGGAACAAATATTGAACAGGTTGATATATTCACTGGAATATAAGTTCGATAAAAATCTCACCTTGAAGTACTCAGTTCCTTCTGCAAAGTTCTTTGTCAGGTTTCCGATTACATTGTCAAGATTCCTGAGCAAGAAAGAAAGACAGACAAATGAAAAAAGCGATGTTAACTACTGCCTCTGAAAAAACAGGTGTTCATTTCTTGTATCTTCTTTCTCAAACAAGAAAAGAAAAATTATTATTTTACTGTTTCATGGTAATGATGTGTCTGAAGTAGTAACATATTTTAATATTTCATTAAACAGTAAAAAATTTGAATAGTATATCACATAATATCTTAAAAACAGAAAGCATAGAGATAAATATGACCATCTCACTAACTTCCATAACAGACTGGCATAACACATTTTAAGGTAGAACCTGGACTTTTGATATGAAAGCCTAGAACCAAAACTTGATATAAATCAGTGTTTACTTTCATGAATCTACATCAAAGCCCTTTTCTGAAGTGAAATAAAAACTTATAATTAGGACAACAGTAATGCAGACATCAGCATGGATAGCGTTACCTTGCAGCTTGTGTGACTTCAGGTGATAGCTTCTCTTCTCCAACCAGTTCTTCAAAGCTTACAATGTCCTCCAGGTCTGGTACAAACCTACGACATTAATCAAATGAGTTTATTGGTATGACATTAATGCGTCAAGACTCACTGACAAAAAATATGAATAATTTCTCTTTGTTCGTTGAAATATATCCTTTACAAGTACAGTTTCTTTATAATGGTAACCCTAATGAAAAATTAATCAAATGAAATACATTTGGCAATACAAGTGAACATTTACAAATAGTATATCATTCTATTTAAGGTATAAATCTATTAGACATAACAGTCAATGAGCCTTAACCACAAAGATACACTTTCCCTATTAGGTACAAACACAATAGACTCATCTATCTGGGCGATAACCAATCCCTGATAATTATTCCAAGTCTAGTTCTTGCATTCTACATGATATAAGTCCTATAGACAGAAACAAGGCTCTAGTACATACCTGATGGCATTACTGCAGCATCTTAGACCACCTGATCGGATCATCCTGATGTACCCCATCGCATTACCTATGCAGAGAAAGAAGGTGATTAAAGGAAGAAATCTTAGAAGACCTGATATAAAACATATCAAACTACCCATTCATGTACCTATGCAGAGAAAGAAAATGATTTAAGGAAGAAATCTTAGAACATGTTAAACTACCCATTCATAACATTAGCATGCCACCTTCAATGATTTTACCTATTGGCCTTTCATACCTCACTACATCATTACTGTAACTGCAAACCATCAGTATGTATACCAGCATGGATTTATTGTATAAAGCAATATTTGTTTGTGGTTGAGGGGGGGGGGGGGGGGGTAGGGGAGGCAGGGACCAGATACCCCCACCCCTCCCCCACCCCATGACCTCAAGGTAATATCAGAGAAGAGACTTACCAATCTGACTGAGTAGGTTCCTGAACTGATCAAGATAACTGTCGCCCTCTGGTGTCAGACCTAGCTTCCTGATGCCCTTGTTGAACTTGTCTGCTCGGTCAAAGGGGTACATCTGGTTCATCTCCTGTTTGTTCTCTCTGAAGTACCTTAAGTCCTATCAATAAAATCATTGTCATTACAATTGTGTGAGCTGAACAATGTTTGGATCATACCATTCCAATATACCTCATCTGCCTCCAGTGTGAGTTTAAGAGGGAATTTTAGTACTTTAAAATGCCACATATGGTCATTTTGCATAGATGTTTATATGCTAATAACAAAGGCAGTAATATTAAATACATAATTGTATAAACATGAACAATAACAAACTGCATTAGCAATAAAAAAAAAAAAAAGCTTGAATATAGGTTCTTGGACATATCCGCAAAGGAAATTCTTGGACCATCATGTCAGCTATTTATTTTTATTACAACAAGGTCAATATCACTTTGAGTTTTTTTTTATAAAGTGGCAATATGGAAAATGAAAAATGTCTAACAATACTTCCTTCAAATGCCTTTATGTCTTTCAACTGAACTTCAAACTGTTAAGATAATTCTTCTTTCAACAGTGTTGATTCACTTCATAAGAGTTTAATAGATGTGAAGAAGAAAAAAGGTTTTCCCATTCACTTCACCACACACCTACATTTAAGTATTAAAGAATGTTAGATATTGTCCATGACTATATACCAACCTTGATGAGTTTAGACTTGATGTGTTCATCGTACATGAACTGAGAGAAGATGAAGAACTTCTTCCGAAGGAACTGATAGGTGAAGTTGACGGTGGTGTTCATGATCCCTGTACCGTGGGTACGGATGGAGTTGGCAATGTGGCGGATGTTGATGGTGTTAAGATGCTTGTTGTTGCTGGAACGTTCCACAAAGATCTAATTGTATGAGAGAAGAGGATGAAATACAGACAATTATAAGCACTTTCTAAATAATGGGTCACATCTTCTCTCTGGCTTATTGAGAAAGGGATGAAAGCAAAACTGGGTTATTATGGTACTAGGCAGACTTGTACTTGGCTTTACTAGAATAGCATTTGCAGATACAATGATCCAATTTTGGCAAAAATACTGTCACTCTTATTAAACTGTCATTTGAGAGGGGGGGGGGGGGGTTGTCTTACTTTTTTACTTTCTCACATTATTTCCTTATACCACAAAATTGTATTAATTATCAGTGCATACAGCCAAACAAGAAGACAAGGAAATTATGGATTCCATAATTGCCACCAACTACAATGTATATACCTCTACAGTACAAAGAAAATCTGAACAGTTCTGACTATTTGCTATGTGGTGTCATTAGTCACTCTCCCTACTTTGCTTCTCATAAATGAGTAGAGAATATGCATAGAAAATAGTTTACCTGATTGTTGACATTGTAGAGATACTTGGACACAAAGATGTGAATGTTCCTCATGATCTCCAACACATCCAAACCCTACAAATGAAAAAGCGTTTGAAATACATCACTAACCAAGGTACCACACATTGTCAAACATCACTGTCACAGTGAAATACAATCTCTCTTCCTAGCAATAATCTGTGGTATTTACCTTTTCATTCCACAACATTACTTTCCTTTACAATCAAATACAACTTCCGTTGTATCGCAGTATCATTATTTTCCCCATTTCCTTTTCCCTCTTTTAACACTCATCTCAATTCACTTTCATCTCTAATCATCTCCTTCCATATATGTCTCTCTACACTCAAGTATTTTTGTTGATTATGCAACTTTAATACTTAATGTAATAACAAACATCTATACTTACTTGTTCCAGAGTCTGTGTAGGTAGATGAGCCTCTGTCATCGCCAGACCGTACTTCTGTGCTGCCAGGTTACGCATCTCGGCATACGTCTTCCAGTCATGCAATGCCACCGTGGTCAGGTTGTAGAAGGTCTTGTCCAGGTAGTGCGTTACATGGGCTACAGAGAGAACAGAAAGAGAAAATTATTCATGACAAAAATGGTTGTCAACAAAGAAAAAAGTTGAAAACCTTGAGAAAACATACAAAACGGGGCCCCGTCTCATAAAGAGTTGATATCAATCGCAAGTTTTGTGCGATGATATCAATCTTAACTATGTACATAAGAGATAGGAGACAGCAGACTTGTGATTGATTGGAGGACTTGAGATTAATTTGGATCAATCGTAACTCTTTATAAGACGGGGCCCAGATCATTCATCATAACTCTATTTCCATGCTCCAGAATACACACATAGTATTCGCCCATTGCATCCTTGTATCTATTTCTTTACATTCTTTGACTATCTGATTGTTGTTTATTCACTTATCCATCCAGTCTCAGATTGTAGGACAAGGTCTTCTCCTTTGCTTCCATCATCCAAGTACTTAGATATTATTTACAAGTATTTAGACAGTCTCATCCACAGTGAACAGCCTTTACATTGGCCATCAAAAGAACTTGCCACATAAGATTATTCACGAAGAGAGAAGGTATATTTGTATACACATGGCTTGGATTGTACTTTTTTTCCCATTCTGTGTCTGTTCCATCTCCAAAGCCCTAGCTTGTGAACTAAGTTAGACCTAGTAATGATATTGTTTTTAAAACTAAAGATGACAGAATTTTATTTTTCCAGAATTTTTTTTTTTTTTTTTTTGCCTTCAAAATACCTCTTATACACAGAGATTTACGGTACATGTTTCAATGAGAAACCATTTGCAAGGGAAACAAAAAATGCGGTCTATGTAGACAGGTGGTCACTAAATCAGCTTTAACTGTGGTTACCTTCCCACTTTTCTGACTGTTTTACTGACTCCTTGGACACCTTACCTTTGATGTCGATGAAGTAGCTGAAGAACCTGATAGGTTTCATCTTGAGGAAGTGTGAGATGTCCTTCAGGGTGACCTTGAACGGGTTCCTATCGTCAAGCTGGAGGTGGTTGTGTATTGAGAGACGCAGATCAGTCTCAACGGCACGACACAGTGGCTCCAGTAGATGCTGGATTCAGGAATAAAAGCAAATAATATGAAAACATTTGACCTTCCTTGACCTAAACCTTCCGCACCATCTGGGAGATGTGTGATGGCTTCTGCTTCATGACCTCCAGCGAGATCTTCCTATCAAGTCATATGAACACATTTATTGTGCTAATAATTGATCTGAAGGAAACACAATTGAACCTGCTTTAGCAGCCACCTGGGCATAAAAACCACTTTCACTAGCCTTTTTCTGTTTCCCTCAAAAGGAATTTCCCACTAAGAATGTATAATAATAATAATAACGTTTATTTACCCAGGGTAGCCACTTCAGTTATGAAACTGTTCTTCCAGCGGGCCCTGCATAACATAATGTTATTACTACCCTTCTCCAATCTAATATGCTGAGCGCCTAGCTAGAAGGCAGAAGGTCCCATTGTTATAAGTCTTTGGTATGACTCGGCTGGGGTTCGAACCCACGACCTCCCGTTCATGAGGCGGGCGCTCTAACCACTGAGCCACCATGCCCGGTATCAAAGGGAACCATGGAATGATCATCTGCCTATATAAATTTAAGTGCTCTTTATATTAAAAGGATGACTATGCTAGACAAATAGGATGATGTAAAGTGCTCAAATTCCCTAATGAAATCCCCAAATTTGACTACTACAAAATACTTTCTGTGCAGTATGGAACAGTTTGATTAACATCTGAAATAGCTGAAGAACTGACAAACAGAATCTATCTGAAGCTACACTGTAGGATTGTTTTATAACAGCTACATGATGAAAATTCAATTTTTATCAGATAAGCACACTTACCTCTTTGAGTTGTCCATTGATTTCCCTATCAAAGCAGTTCAATAGCACTCCATTAGAGTCTAGATGCCTTGTCTGCTTCATAGGTGCTACACAGTCTGCTAAGGCACCCATCATGTACTAGGGATAAAAGGGTTGGAATACATTCATGTCAGGCTCAAAGTGTGACAGTGTTGGCAAGAAAAAACACCTCCAGATGAACACCATCATGGGGAAATATAATTTGTGTACTTGTCATGATGAATGTTTTTTTTTAAATATATTTTTTAACAAAGAAAATTAAAAGAATTATGTAATATGTGCAAATATTTTGTGCTTGGGGTGAATGTCAAAGGTCGGGGTTTGATTCCAGACTAGGCATTACTCCACATTTGCCACTCAACACCCGAGAGAGAAATGGGGATCCGGTAGGATGATGAAAGCATTTGTGTTAGTGATTGCCTATGTTCTCATGGTGACCAATACTTTCCTCGTGAGTAGAGATGGTGCACATTGTACGTGAATGAATCCGATGACCGGGGTAATAATATCTGTAAAGCGCTTAGAGACGGTTTTCCGTATTAAGCGTTATATAAATCCAGATAATTATTATTGGGTCCAACCTAAGTCACTGATATATTCCATAATGTAGAAGCCACTTCCACAAAATGCACATGAAAGACTTGTATCATCTACTTCTCTTGCGAAAGAGACAGAAACAGTGCAGAGGTCGAATAGTGTTGTACGGCAGAGAGGGATGGACAGGGAGAGAGAGAGGCAAAGATAGGGAGGGGGGGGGGGGTGGTTGTTTCATAATAATACTTACATGTAACCTATGAGCATCCACTGCATTCTCAAACCTATCTGCCAGGTAGAGAGGGAAGACTACACGATGCCAGTACAGGAAACTGCAGTTACATGCTTCCCGCAATCTGTCATTTACAAAGACATATACATAACAAATTATACAAATATTGCTTCATAGTAATTAGAGGTGAAAAGGCAGTAAAAAATAATCCTGAAAAGGTTTAACCAACCATGAATGTGAAGAGCATTGGTCCATCGCCCAATAACTAGTCAAAGGTAAGGAACAGTGACGTTGCCAAATATTGAAAGCAACATTTCTGATGGTCCGAGAGATGAGTGTTTTTTAAAACTTTCATGATTTAAGACATCTGCCATTCACAGTCAAATGCTCTGCGAAGAACTGCTCATGATGAAGATCCCTTCACGGGTATCTCTACACTGTATTTCTCCCTTTTGACAAGTAACAAAGATACAAGTGCCTTGGGCAGACCTGCCAACCTCTGGAGTTCAAAACCTGTATTCTTTAATCCCCAAAGTTGTAATTTACTTGCAAAAGTTGTATTTTAGAAAAAAACGAACTGTTACGCGGATCGATGCCTCTTACAGTTCCTACATACGGGAAGAAACCTTGCTATGGATCATTGGTTAAATATGCATGATTTCATCATGACTGGTGTGTTTGATGAACCAATGAACATCCCCAAATTGCAGATGTGAGATGCTTGTAGGATACTTACAGGACAGAATGGGCATTTTGCCATTGAAAATGCCACACACAAAATACATATCGTATTTTATTGAGGAAAATCGATCTGTCATATTTACTTCTAAAAATCGTATGAAATGGCAGCTCTGCTTGAGGCCCTACCTTGTTCTGAGGTCACTGATGGCAGCAAGCTTGTTCATCAAACTCTTGAAGGACACCAGCTCATCATCCTTGAAACATTTCTGAAAATCAACAAATCAAAGCAATAAATCATAATAAATAATAACAACATTTATAATTCGCACATATCCACCCCAAGGGATGCTCAAGGTGTCTTAACAATTTGGAAAATATTACCCCGGCTTTAGCTGTGTTGCCATTACATACATGCCAACATTTGAAAATCAGAAATCAGTACACTATGTACGCGAAGCGCACATCACGAGCGCGAAGCGCGAAGTCTTTTTAGCCGGGGTCCAGGGCCCGCTTTAGGGCCCTGGAAGCTCTGGGTTTCCAGATGCTCTCTGGTGCAATCTGAGCCTATTTTAGGGACCATTTCCCCTAAAATTCAACCCAAGTTTATGGGTAATTTTTGTGTCATACTAGGTCTAGATCTAGGCAAATTCATGCAAAAAAATATATTCAAGAAATTGACTTGAAAACACATCAGACAATTAGTCTGAACCGAGTCAGGAGCAAATTTGAAGAAATTATATTTTTAAATGTTGTAAAACCAAAGATATAAGAAGAAAACTGACCAAGTATCTGTACTAAAATCGTACATTCGACAGCTGAAAATGACGCGCACGGTTGTGGTACGTGCGTTCTCGAATCCAAAATCGTATCTCACACACACACTCTCGCCATACCGCGAATGGTCCGTCGTGGGGAGCTAGCCGCCCGAGAGTTTGCCAGCGATACCAACGCACCCTCGGAGCTCCGCAGCGCACAATTTTAGCGGAACTCGAAAGGTTCGAGGTGGGAAGGTGGCGGGCTAGCTTTTTGCCATCGTTCCTTGTATTCCTGTTTGTACTTCTGAATTCGTCTTGCTGCTGTTCCGCTCATTTTGACAGATTTTCTTCCGAGACAAATCTCAAATCACAAAGTATACGGTACCTCGAAACACGTACTTTGCATGGGGACCCTATGCATATACGGTGCGCTAGCCGCGATAGCCAATGCATGCTGCTGCGCTGATATGCGTGCAAACGTATAGAAATTATACTTACGAGATTTGCCAGCGCAAGTATTTACGTAAGGAAATGTTACGTACGGAAACACATATCAGAGTGCACGTGGCGCGCAGCAACACGCTGCCACTGTACGTACATATCAGTGCACGCTGCACGCACCTTGCGCAATGCAATCCGTTCAGCACTCGATCGGATCAATACTATGTATGGAAAGCCAAATTCCCCAAAAACGGAACAGTTCCGTTAAAATCGGAATGGTTGGCATGTCTGCCATTACTGCGCTCTAGCATTTCAAGGAATTAATTCCTGCCAGGTACCCATTTACATCACCTGGGTTGAGTGTGGCAAATGTAGATCAATGTCTTGGTTTTGAATCAATGTTGTACATTACTATACAGCCAAATTGAACATAGTGATATGAATAGCATGTTTTTAATAAAGTTGGCATCATGTTAGGTTAATCCCATTAAAAGTCTTATAATTGCATAAAACGTGTGAAGTGTCTCTGCAGTATTGTTATAGACTCACCATTTGAGTTCCTACAGCAAGGAAAGATTGGCAATCAACCTCCTTTCTTTGGTGGCTGTAGAAAACAAAACAAGAACAATCAATGTGAAATAAACACATCTTTTATATGCACAATGCAGACAGTATCAATATGACAAACATAAGTGTTTAGTTCTTACAATTAAACACTTACTGGATTTAAACAGTAATAAAGCATCTTTGGAAGAAATCATAATTTTCATTGAAGATGTTTCCTGATCAATGAAGTTGCTTTGATGTGAAATAAACACAGCTTATGCATAATGCAGACAGTATCAAAATGACAAACATCAGTATCAAGTTCTTACAAGTAAACGCTCATTAGGTTTAAACAGTAATAAAGCATCTTTGGAAGAAATCATAATTTTCATTGAAGATATTTCCTGATTAATGAAGTTTCTCAATCTGCAGTGCAAATAAGTTACACTGGTTTAGTTATGTAGGTAACAATACGCACTTTGCTACACAAACAGCAAAACCAGAAACTTTCAAAAATTGTATAATATGGCAGTTTTCTGGGCAAGCATTTTTTTGAAAGTGCACAAAATCGGTGTTATGATTCATTCTGCAGCATGAAAACAAATTGGTAGAAGTCAAACCCAACCCAACGCCCCCCCCCCCCCCCTCCCCCTTTATTGACAAAGCAGGGCCCCGTTTCACAAAACTTGTCATCAGTCACAAATGACAGTTTTTGTCATAACCTACTGAAATCCTTGCTTTTTGTCATTTGTCATTGGAAAAAGCTTTGTGAAACACTCCCCAGTTTTTTTTTTTTACATACATGGTCCGTTGAGGGCGTTCTCCACCAGCACCAAGGCAGAGAGAGCATCCAACCTCTTCTCACTGTACTTCTTGTCTGAGATGATACGTTTCTGGGAACATAAGAATGTATTATAGCCATTAAATATGCACTTGTATGCACTTACAAAAATATTCATATTGCTTCCTTATCACCTCTAATTTATACACAGTCCTTCAGTAAGCTCAGTTCTTGATCATTAAAAAGAAAATATAAATTTGTACAGGATGTTTCTAAAGTTAGAAGTCACTCACTCAAACTATAATTGATACAATAAAGAAATCCAATAGATATAGAGACCATACTAATATCCAGATAGTAACAAAACTACAAGACAGTTTTGAGATGATTGAGATGACGAAACATAACCAATACCTTTTCTATTTATAGGCTATTTAACGTATATCCAGTAACCAGTATCAAAACAGGTGTTTTGAGGAAAGCAATGTAGTTAAAAAACAGCAATTAATTCTGAAAATATATTTTTACGGCAATCTGGTGTGAAAAATTAAATACTGAGATCTGTTTAAAATGATAAATACCTTTGCTGTGTTGACCGAGGCCAAGGCCATGAACTGAAGATGCTGTATGATGTGTGTGACAGACTCAGCTACAAGCATGGTACGACGATGGAAGGTGTGCTCAATGCTCTGCCAAAGAAAACATATATATCATAGTGTGGACAAAACACTAGCAAATAAGAAACAATAACATTATTTAGCTACATCAATTTAAAACTGTACAATGAGAGAGATTTTGTAGCTTCAATGTTTGGACAGCTGGCCTTTTAAACATTTTCCTTCTTACTCATGGTACCACTTTATTAAAGTTGTACCTTCATTACGTTTTTAAGCTGAATAGAGGTGAAGAAATCACTAAACACAGATGTAAATACTGGTGTGTACAATCCCACATACAAATTTAATCAGTTAGTTTCCTTGAAATATTATTCCTTCTGCCTGTTCATATTAATATCACAATGCCTCTGAGAGTTTGATACATCATCAAACTTATTCAACACAAGGGACATTTATTTGTAACAAATTTTCTCACCACAGCATCTTTAACAAAGTTTTATGTAAACACACTCTGATGTACAGTTAACGCAACTTAATTATTTATACCCCTCGTAAATTTGATGTTTTCTGTGTTTTTCGTAATAGAAGAATGAAAGGTGGACTGGCGAATTAGGGCCTTTGCTGAATACTTTAAGATGTAATTTTTAACCCGTTCCTTCCGGGAACCTGGTATACCAGGCTCCCGTGGAGCCTACTCACAGACGGGAACCTGGTATACCAGGTTCCCATAATAGGCAGGTAGACGACGTCTTTACAAGCCTAAAATTGCCTTTCCCTGCCATTAATTCACTAAACTAGTGGATGTGAGGGTTTATCCAAAGTATATGCTATCATTATCCATTACTCCTGTTTTGTTTACTTTAATATTACTCATTATATTTGTACTTTTTCATAAGCATGTCAAGTTTTCTCTCACATGAAATTCGTACAGCAGCGTATTGGAGCTCCGCGATGTCTGTCCCACAGATATTGACTTTCGCTGAGACCTTCCATGCACAGAATACCAATACTGCTGGTATTTCAATTGGGAGCAGCGCAAAGCCAAAGCCTATAACGGCACGCGGCACGCGCGGAACAATGCACTTCACTGCACATGAAAGGAAAATCCAAAGGTCAGCTCAACAAGGTCAGCTTAACAAGCAGTATTATAAGTCTAAAGCAAGATCGCGAGGTTGTACTCGATTTAGTCTCCGAAAACGAGTTTTGATCAGGTGTATGCTGGATTTATCATTATGACATTTTGTATCACCGACCCCCCCCCCCCCCCTCAAAGCTCAGATTTATTATTTAGTTTGTCTCTCTTTTTGTTTGTTTATATTTCCTGGCTAAAGTATGATGTCTGACGTATAGTAACGTCAATATAGCATAATAAACATTTTTGTATAGCAGTTTGATGTAACATAGATTTACATTCAAAAGTTTTACTTTTATAAGTATTGGACAGTAATATTCTTCTCATTTCGACTTTATCAGCCGCTCACTCTCTATAGCGTTCCCTATACTAAGGTATATGTGAGAGGAGATATAAATTATTTGAGAAAGAGGGGGAGATAGAAAGTTATCTCCGATCCCCCCCCCCCCCCCCCCAGCTCTGATTGTTTTTCTTTTGTGTACGCTTTTTTGTTTGTTTGATTATTTCTTTTCGCTAAAGTATAATGTCTGACGTATAACATCAGGGATATGTTATAATAATTAATCTCAAGGAAAGGATGATGCCGGCATGCAAGTAAATGGCGGAATAGTAGACAACATCATGAAAGATGAAGATGGAAAACAACGTAGAAAGAGAGATAGAGAGAGAGAGAGAGACAGCGAGAGGGAGAGAGAGAGAGAGAGAGAGGAGGGTGGGCGGGGGCAGAATAGATAGAAAGTTTGACGTAGTCTGTTCTGTATTTATTATTATGATATTTTTCTCACCGACTACCCCCCCCCCCCCCACAAACCTCAGATGTTTTCTTTAGTTTTTCTCTTTTTTTGTTTGTTTATATCTTTTGGCTAGAGCACAATGTCCGACGGATAATAGTACCGTCAATATAGCATAATAACAATTTGTTTATATCAGTTTGATGCAACAGAGATTTACATTCAAAGTTTTTATTTTGTATAAATATTGTACAGTAATATTCTTCTCATTTTGACATTATCAGCCGCTCGTTTTCTTTTTCGCTCCCTATAATAAATATAAGGTATAATAATGTACATCATCAGGGATAATTTTATGTTATAATAATTAATCTCAAAGAAGGAATGGTGCCGGCATACAAGCAAATGGCGGAACAACATTGGCAGATAGACAGAGAGACAGACGGAGAGAGAGGGAGAAAGTGGAGAGTTTGAGAGAGAGAGAGAGAGATAGAGAGAGGAAAGAGAGAGAGAGAGAGACACACACATAAAGAGTGTGAAAAAGAGAGAAAAAAAGAGATAGAAACAATCATTTCTCATCATCATCTTTTTGTCTCTTACATTTTAGCATATCATATATTCTTGTTCATTCCTTTATCTTGTATGATTGATATTATCTTTGAATGATTGCAAAAACAACAAGACCCCACTCCCCCCAAAACACACACAAAAAAACCAGGGTTATACATGTAGGATCATCAATGCTGTAAGCCAGGTCATTGTCATTCAATTATACCCTTACCTTACTTCCGCTCTTCTATTGTTGGGGTTTATAACCATGACAACAACCTTTACATCCGTCAACGTTCTTTGTTCCTCTTACGTAACTAAGTTGTGGGATCATGGGCCAAAGACAAAGATAAAGCTCTTTTCACATATTCTATATAGGTCCCAAATACTTGCAGACATTTCTGTGTCATTTGTATTTGTACGTACTTTGTCAATTCATACTTACAAACTATAATTGTCAAAATTTGCCAATATAATCATACATATTGATATTATATAGCGCCTTTACATAAAACATGATCAAAGCGCTTTACATTAGTAAATAAAACAGAATAATTATTTTGCTCTCTAGGCAATACTTCCGAACTATTTCGTTTCCCCTATATCATCTTCCGCTCTAGAATCCTATGTTGTTTATATTTATTTATTGTGTATGTGTCCTTGTCTCCCTCTCCATTATTCTTCTGTTTTTGAAAGAAAAAGTTTCATTCTTTCTCTTCTTTCTCTTATAATGTTATCCACCTACTTCTAGATGACCCTTTTGTGGTAAAGTATAATGTCTGATGTATATTATTTCCGTCGATATAATGAACGTTTCATTTTATTTTGATGCAACAGAGACTTACATTCAAAATCAAAACTTTTACTTTCTATAATTTGTGTACAGTGATATTCATTTTGACATTATCAGCCGCTCGTTCTCTATTTTTTTTCCCTAGTATTTAAGATGTATGTTTTCATCATCATGGATATGTTATCATAATTTATCTCAAAGAAGGAATGATGCCGGCATACAAGCAAATGGCGGAACAACATTGACAGATAGAGAGAGAGAGAGATAGAACGTTGGACGTAGTCTGTACTGTATTTATTATTATACTAGTTGTCTATCTGATCAACCCCCCCCCCCCCCCATTCAGAATGTTTCTTTAGTTCTTTAAAACAAATTAAAAAAATTAAACAAAATTCGCTAAAGTATAATGTCCGACCAAGGAGTTATTTCCTTCGTCCGACGTATATTAGTTCTGTCAAAAAAGATTGTGTCATATTATTTTTTGCATAAGAGATGTTTTTATATCCAAACTCTTACTTTTAACAATTCTTATTTATTATGTCGAAACGTGCTTTCGGAAATCGTGGAACAGAAAACAGTATGAGAGAGATAAAGTATAATGAACGGTTTTTATAGAGTGAGAGAGAGAGAGAGAGAGAGAGAGAAAGTTGGGCGCATCGTTATATAGTCTGTACTGTATTTATTAGTATGCTATTTTGGCTCTCCTTTCACCTCCCCTCTCCCCCCCCCCCCCCCCCCCCCCCCCCCCCGTTCTGGATTCTTCTTGAGTTTCATTTGATCATGTTTACATATTTTCGCTACATTATATTGTCAGACGTAAATTATAACAGTCAATTTTGGCTGATAAACTATTTCAATTAAATTTGATGCAACAGAAACTTACATTGAAATAGTTTACTTTTTATATACTGTGTATTTTCTCATAAAATCGAGTATCAAAATAAAAAAAGAGTATAGGAAGAAGGAAAAGAAGAAGAAGAAGGAGGAGGGATAAGAGTGACAAGGAAAAAAATAGATACGGAGGAGAAAAAAGAAGAACAAAATAAGTAGGTAGAAGAGGAAAAAAAGATAACGAAGAAAAAAAACCTACAGTACGGAAGAGCTGAAAGAACTTAGAGCACGGCAGATTGCCAAATGATCTGCGCATGCGCTAAGTTCCTGCTCGTCGAAGCGACTGGCCAGGCTTTAGGTCGCTTCAACGCACACGCATTGTTCCGCGCGCTGAACAGTCGCACGGTATTGTACGGCAGCGAAGGAGTCGAGTTTTCGATTTTTAATCTCGTTTGTGGGGTGGCTATCAGGCTAAATAATTTCGGAAGGAACGGGTTAATATATCACATACTTACAAAATTACAAAACTTGGTGAGGGTATGAATAACTTAGTTGTTAACGGTATGTTCTATTTCAATTTACTCTACACACCTTGAGCATCTCGATGAGTCTGCACAGAGCAAGGACGGCTGTTTTGGTCATGGGTTTGTTCATGTGAGCATGAAGGTTCATCACAGTGTGAACAAGGTTACTGATGTTGTAGGCAAACAGCAACCCCTGCAAGACAGAAACATACAATGTCATGATAAAGGTTGTGTCTACACTACATAAAAGTTCATGGATTTATACTTTCACAACAGTATGGTGTTATCACTCTTCTAAGACATTAGTTGCCAACTGTTGCTTGCTTTGTAATTGTCAATATATCCACAACATTTTTTTTAGAGAGAGGTTGCATATAGCAATATGAACTATCATCCAAAAGAGTTGACAAATTAAACATGACTTTAAATACCATACTACGCTCCTATAACAATTTGCTAAAATCTATATATCAGTCACATATAAAAAACGCATTTTTGGAGTCAGAAGGGTGTTATCCTGGGTAAAAACAATGGGAGTTGAAGCCCTTCTTGCTATAAAATGGGTAACATAATAACAATTTTTTCTTAAGATGTAAAAGCCACTACACACAAAGAAAGTAACATATCTATAATAGATAACTAACTCACATGTATGAAGAGAGTGCACTTGTGCGTGAGGTCCTCTATGACAGTGTTGGCCTGAGTCAGACTCGATTCCATACGAACCATCCAGGAACACACCTGCATGTAGTATACCTGTACCTCCCTGGTGGACAAGTATTTGGGGGAATGTTTGGAAGGTTTAATATATATGTCATGTATTGACAGAGAGGATATCAGTTTTAAAGCTAATTATTATAATTATTTTAGAGACAGTTCATGGATGTGGATTTTGAATGGTGGATCCTTCACTTCATGGGAGTCCTCCTGTGTTTTATCAGTTGTTATACAGTCAAACCTGTCTATAGCGACTGCCCGAGGGAAACACAAAAAGTGGTCTTTGTAGACAGGTGGTCACTTAAGCAGGTTTGACTGTATCTCATATCTCTTCGTCTCTATGTGCCTCTAAAAACTTCAGGAATTATTAACCAGCTACAGCCCTGCTGCCCTGATAAGACAGGAATCAGTTTACTTCATGCCTCTTTCTACATGAAAACATATTTGGAAATGTAATGTAACAATTGATATTTCAAAGAGTAAGTCTTCATGATTTTTTACTATTTTTTTTCTAAATCATCATCAATAATTTAGTGTTGCAGAAAGGAATTGATGAAACCATTGATTGAGCAGGGTGATCAGGTTCTAATTGGAATTTGACCACGCTCATCTGTCAAAATATATTATATTTCAATCTTATTAGTGTTATATGGATGGACTCATCCATAATTGCGAGTTTTATCTGCACTGGATTATTAACAATGCTTCCACAAAATAGGAACATTCAGGATTTTGGAACTTACTTGAGAAGGTTCTGGCTCTTCTGTTGTAAGAACAGACTGGTCTGCTGTAGGACATGATGCTGTGCCTTCCTATCAATCAGTCTAGCTACGTGAGGTGAGAGACTCTTGAGTAAGAACTGGTTGGCTGACCACACAATGTTGGCTGTCAATGTGATGGCTGGAATCTGAAAGAGAATCATCACATGGTTACATTATCGTCAAACCCACATATAAAGGACATTTGTAGGGTAAATGCAGTAACCATCCTGTACAAAACAAGTCCACATCATGAAAGTAACATTACCAGACTAAAATCAACAAATCATAAAGCCCTATCAGGAGGGTAATATAGATATTAGCACTGCTCCATTGCAGAATGAACTCAAAGCTAGCATACAGAATGCATGAGATAGAGGGAAAAGATAAAGTGGAACCCATTTATTCAAATGAACCTTCTGTATGTTGATAGCCAGAAGGATGTGAAGTATATATGTTACTGTCCTTTTAGCTCTCAAGAGACATTATTATAAATGCTTGAACACCATCTGAAGCAACAACAAATATCCACATCTCTCAGTTATACATAAATTGAATACTCTGCAGTATGAAAGCTAACCTTTTTGTAGACATCCCAGAGAGATTTGAAGACCTTTTTGTCGATGACTCTGAAGATCTGATAGTGGAGTACATAGAGACCACATATACCAACATACTTCAGTCTTTGGTCTGTCTCATTCACCTCACCTGTTCAATGAAAGTGGATAAAAGCAATTTACCTTGTGCTCAAATTTGTCATACCTTAATCATGCATGACATATTTTTAACATGGGTTATTTATAAGAGGACAATAATACTCTTCCTCTTTCAACATTGTCTACGGTTTCCAAATTTTCACATCAGCTTGCATGCACCACGTTGGGAACAAGATTTATACAGGGAAGAGTACAAATGTAAGAATACCAACTTCTTGTAAGGGTAATGTAATTTCAAACACATTGTCATCTCCTGGAATAATTAAACATTGGGACAGTTTGGGGATCATTTAGAAGTTTAGGGAGTCACTTTTATCAGGCTACTGCAGGAATTATGAAAAGGTATCCACTAGCTAGAATTGATTCATTTCTTCACTGACAAAAATGTCGTTCATGACCTTTGTCCTGTACTTTGGCAGATGCCCTAGATTCGATACTAATGTTTGCTTCAGTTATGACGGAGAACATGAAATTTTATATTAGCTCAATATATGAACATGTACATAAAATATTGGCAAATGTTTGATCTTAGTCGCTGTAATGTTTTTTTAATCTAATTCAGTTTATGTACATGTAAAAGATGAATTTGATGGAGCAAGTGATTGTCTTTCTATAGCCGCATCATTGAATAATTCAAATAACATAGTGATAAAAAAATTTATTTTTATTTATTTATTACATTTTTGTTGATTCTATTTTTTCAAAAGATCATATAGTAATTTTAAATATATTACGTCAGTAATGACATTGCAAACACCAGTAGATGTTTTATATTAGCTTTCTAGACCTTTTCCCAAGGCCAAATGAATAAATAAATATTTTACATGATGTAGCGGAAACTATTTTTGACATCTTTATCTATATATCAATTTTTTTTAATTTCATAACTTTAAAAGAACACATCCTCAATATTAGCATTTGTTTATGACAGAATACACAAAACCTTCAGTAACCCCAATAAAACATTGTTCTATAAAAACCTTTTGGGATTCAATCCAGGTAATTGCCTAGCTTGTTTTTAAGTAGCATCATAAATGAGTTAAATAGTTGAGACTTACCAATCCTTGGATCAGTGTTGGCAAACATGGTTCTGATATTGTAAGCAAACTCCTCAGCAAAGTAGGTATTTTTTGACACGGTCACTCCACAGTCATCAAAGTTCTGCTCAACACAGTTCTGTTCATGTAATACAAAATAAATAAAAAATTAACCTTTATTCCCCATTCCACTCCTGAATGCATTTGCAGCGTGTTTCTATCTAAAGACATATTTTCATGATTCACTTAAAAGCTGCCCCACTGTATGAAATCAATTTATCTCCTCTTTAGCCTTAATTGTATCTACATTGAGCAAAATAAAATGTTTCTGTATAGCACAATACATATTTGATATTTTATAGATCAATACTAACTCATATCTCTAAGTAAAATATAAATTTGCATGCTTTCCCATCTGTGACACATTTTACAGATGGAAAGGCTTTGTCAAAATAGCATGTTTTAGAACTTGGCTCTGAGGTGACTTTAGGCTTAGATTCCTATCAGGACTTGGAAATTGAGGGTCAATGCCTGACCAACAAGCATCAGTGCAAGACCACTGCTCTACCACTGGCTTTGTCTCTACTACTGAGCTGTCTCATCTCATATTTTGATTCACTTTCTTAACCCACTGGCTAAGCTGGGTAGATTTCCTGTACTAAACATATTGGAAAGTGATAATTCAGTAGTGAACAGGTTAAATTTGATATGAAGTAATAGGAATGGATGTAACAGGGCTGTGATGGGGCTAAGAGGTTTGCCGCTACGATACTGACCTGGAAGATCATGCCATCTAAGAGTTGACCCTGGAGTCCCATGAGAAGCTTCTCAAACGGTCTCAGCTTGGATTCCTCCATCCCAAACCTCTGAGGGTTGTGATGCACTGACTTCAACATCCTGTTATGCGATTCGGAGGATAGTATAAATTAGAATAATAATAATAATAATAATAATTAACCGTTCTTGTATAGCGCATAACACATAGTATTAAAACGCACAAGTGAGATCTATGAATGATGACTTAGTCTTGCAATAACATTTGTTATTGATTCATCTAAACATCATTTTAACTTTGTGAATGTAACTTTTTGTTTCAATACAACTTTGTAAATAAAGAGAAACAAAAATCTGTACCGGTAAAAAAAAAAAGGAAAAATATATGTGAATCAAATTGTATTCAAAAAGTATTTGATTAGTTTTATGAATGTGTACCTGTATTATATTCCAGTTTCTTTTCTTCTTCCTTCGTTTCTCTCTCTCTCTCTATCTCTCTGTCTATCTCTCTCTCTCCCTCTCTCTCTCCCTCTCTCTCTCTCTCCTTCTCTTCTCTCTCTGTCTGTCTGTCTCTCTCTCCTCACATTTCTTTTAATATTTTACTCAACATTACCTTGATCAAATGAAACACTATATGAAAACATAATTCATTTCTATCTCACCTCTTGTAGAGTGTCCAGTGATCCCTGAGTGTTGCTTGATTGGCAACGATCTCATCGAGTGTGATCAAGATACGCAGGAGCTCACCCAGGTACTCATAGGTTGTCTAGAAGAAAGATCAAGTAAGAGCATGGCACAACCAGTGAGATAATTCAATTCAATTTCAATTTCAATTCATTTGTCCAATATTGGAGAAAAAAAATTGCTCACATTTTACAAACATACAAATAATCAAAATAAGTCTACATACATAATACATCATATACTTTGACATAGAAATTTTTCAGAATATTGCTTTACAGAAAGTTTTCTAATGTTATTATAAAACAAAATAAGTGAATTATTTTAAAGGTTCGAGTGAGCGGGATGGGCTGGAAGTTACAGAAATAACATTACAGAAATAAAGAAGAACGTAAAATTCAGGTAGCATTTTTATTGTATTTGCGGATCGAGAAAGAAACAAAGGAATTTAGAAAACGTTGAGTGCGACAGTTCATTGAACGATTTTTTGTTCTACATATTTGCGACCTATTTTCTGTCATTCTTTCTTTCAAACTCATTCATTACAAGTAATTGAAAGCTATCAACTTAATATCATTTTATTCACAATTTTACACAAGTTAAACCCATAATAATCTTGGGTCCAGTCTTTACAGGGATTTAAGAGAGACTTAAGTTGTAATGATATGGCACCTTTGTGGAAGCTGTAAAATTACTTTTCTAGCTTCTCGAGAAGTTGAGCAAATTCAGATGTTTTTAACTCACAAAATTTTCAAGAAACAACATATTACATTTAAAGAAGTTTATTAAAATCAATGGTCTTATACTCACAAGAAAATGAACATGAGTAACATCAATGATCTTTGGTGCAGTCCTGCAAATTAATAATAAAAATTCAATAAAAGAGAAATCAAATGATACTACATTCAGTTACAATATTATATATTCGTCTCACTTGTCTTTTAATGACAAATTTATACTACTGATCATACAAAGTGTAAATTATTCATTACACAGACAGTGTTTCATGCATGACAAAGGGATCATAGAACAATGAATTATTCATGGCATGCATATGACAATGCTGAACAAAGAAGCTTTTAGCTAAGAAATTGTCAAAACTGATTTTGATTATTGATTCTTTTTTTGGTTGTATATCATGATTTCAGTCAGCAATTTTATTTTTTTTAATTAAAAATATATAACATAAATTTACATGGACATTTCCTGCCACCCTTATCACAAAATAGCAGAGTATAGTTCATACGATGACATCTCATTTATTAACTTACTTTGCATTATTGTACAAGGCAGCAAGTTGGTCCACCATGTTCTTGACAACTTCATAGCAACGGTTCACATAGCATGACAACTCCTACATTATTAAATGATAAAAGAAAGAACTTTCATGAGTGATAGGGGCAACACCTGCAGTCATTTCTCTTGAGGAAGCCATCTAATATTGGACATCAACGTATACATAAGTAAACTTCATTATGCAAATTAAGAAATCGTTTTGCAATTTACTAATGCTAGCAGCAATGATAACAACACCAGCTTGATATTTTAAACAAAATGATTTTTTTTTTTGGTAACTCTCATTCAACATTTTCCTAAGCTATTTCCCTTATAAGCTTTTTTATAAGTAGTTTCAAATGAAAACTAATTAACTTACTAAAAATTAATACAAGTAGCAAAATATTAAAACGAAAAAGATTAGCTTATATCATACTGCTGAGCACGTCAAGGGGGAAGGATGAATTATGCCCCTTTATGACTACTTTAAGATCTGCAGCATCTGGAAAGCATGATGTTTAATAACCTTTGAAAATCACTTCCATGCCATAGGAAATCCTGACTGAGAATTTTGAGTGTTCAATAATTTGTTTGGACTAAGCACAGCCAGGTCTTACTTCATGAAGCAAAAGCAATACCCACACTGTGAAATCGTTCCCATGGAACATATTCCATGACCACTTTAACAATGCAAGAAGCACTATAAATCAAAATTTAACATTTTAAAGTTCATTTTATGACAGCTGCTAAAAAAACTTAGTGGCACACTGGGATTAAAGCATTTCCACATGAAGACATGACCTACATGGTTATAAACACATGAGCTCTTCGTTATATGTTATATGCGTGGGTGGGTTATATCGCTTACTCCATACACCTCCATGTCCTTGGGAGTAGACTTAATTTTGTCTTGCAGCCATGAGGCCACGTTTTCAAATGTCAACGCAGTGACACACAGCTTCCTTTATGATATACATGCTGTCACTCAACGCCGACACGTATGTAACCCTGATTGTTTATCTGTATACATGAACTTCAATGTACAAGGCATGTATTACTGGTATTCTGGGCCTGGATAAGCCTAACGATGAAGGTCGACAGTAAACATATCTATACACATGAATGTATGACGGCACATGAGTTTCACATGCATGAAATCATGACCATCTGTCTAAAATGTACATTTCACTCTTCTGACATGTAAGTTTAGAATAGTGATTTTATTTTTCATTTGTATGAAATGCCAAACCACAGTTGCAATGAATGATTTGATAACTAGATAACTCTTATGCATTGCCTGCAAATCATGGATTTTTTTTCATTTTTTTTCTTCTAAGTAATCCATCAAAGAACATATAGGGAAAGATAATTCTACCACCATTATCTACAATGTATACATATTACATACATGTGCACTTAGAAAAACGTCCATAAAAGTTATCTACAAGGGTACACCTTTTTATTTACATAACAATTGGTAAACATGAGCAATCTTAATCCTTACACATCCTTTCATAATGACCATGTCAGAGGTAACATCATTAATGTGACTAGCCCCCCCCCCCCCACCCCTCCCTCCCCCTCCCTCCCCCTCCCTGCCATAAGGAAAGGGTAATTAGGAGCGAGGGTGGAAGTAGCAGTAATCTCACCTGCAAGAAGGGCATGAGACGTCCCATCTGAACCTGTGCCTCTCCTTCTTCCAAACCTGTCTCGGGTTCTGTTCATAAACAATCCAAATGAATAGAGTGTGCATATAAGGAAATCTCTCTTATATATATCTTATTCCATTTTTTCACAGGTAATGTAGGATTGCATTTACAAATTAAAAAACAGCTCAGCAATTTTAAAAAAAAATGTATAGACTCATCTGGACCTACAACATTCATACCATCTGAATAATACTTGAAAATGTAGGAACTTACTAGCAATATATATAAAAGATGCATTGATATTTTGAAATAGTTCGAATGAGTATGAGAGTGAGACAAGTTTAATTTGATCACCTGAATTTGATAACAGCCTTTTTCTGCGACATTGTTTTAATACTTACACATGTTTCTCATTTGAATATAAATGAGGACAATTATTTTCACTCATGTAGCAAAGTTTACCGGTACTCCGGTAGTTTAGCAGTTTGAAATCGGTATACAACAAGGCAGGTTGATTTTACAGTGGGTAAATTTGCAGGGCAGATGACACACTATTCATTTTACAATCCATTCCAAACATATATGGTAAAAATATAGAGCCATTAGGGATTAAATCTCATAGTGTCTCAATCAACATTCTAAAATCTACACAAATTGACCCCTTATACATGTATATATCTCAGTATGACCTCATGACCCCCCCCCCCTTCCCCACACCTGACATGGTGCCAAACGGGGTACATACATGAGTCAAGATTTGCAATCCCCTATGACCACGACTAACATGTGTCATATATCAACTGGGGTTATCTCGAGATTTCAGTACCTTTTCCAAGCCCTCTCATGATTGGCAATTGTCTTTCATCTCCTTGCTAATTAGCACCTCACTGACATAAAGTTTTAGGACATGTTCAATTGACCAGTTACTTAATTCAGCGACATTTCCAGCTATTTCCATGAAACAACCTTAAACACTCCACCAATGAAAAGTAGCATGAACAGTTTTCAAAGATTCCCTTTTCTTACATACATTTGTAACTTCACTTCTGTGACAGAAAATTCTTCTTTTTTTTTTTTTTTTAATGAAAATGTTGAGTTAAAGGTATTTAAAAACACACATTATGAAGTATCTCTGGTGTTTTTTAATAATAATAATACAGACAATTTCCATGCAAAGGGCTGTAACTATGACACTCCAATGTGTCTGAATATGCAGAATATAAATGCAAGTGTTCAAGGACACTGATTCATAAATCAATCTTTTCTGTTTTTATGTACTAAAATATTTTTATTGATGGTTTTACACTACCATAACATTTATTTGAAAAAAGTTAACAGGTGCACTGTAAATGATTTGGGTAAAGATTCACATATATATCTCATACTGTACAAAGATCATCAGTCATAAACTATTATTTTTGAACAAACTAAAACAAATTGATTGACACTCACCTCCTTCTCCATAGAAGATAAGTGCAGGGTAGAATTTATGTTGAGCCTTGAAAAAATGGGTAAAAAAGTATTTGTAAATTATGCTTAAAATGCCCTTACAATAAAGACAAGATGATCGAGCTAGGTACTACAGAATACATGTATTATTCTCCTTCAATGAAGTTGCTTTGTTCCATTGGTAATGCAAACCATCCTTACATATATGGAATTGAACTTAGACATGATATTTAAGGACTTTAAGATAACTAGCTCTTTCTATTTTTTTAGTGTATGCTAATGAAAAAAATACTGATAATACAAACAAAAATTTAAATTTAAACAAATATTGTCAAAATGTTTTTTTTTTTTTTTTTGTCATTTTATATACTAATAACAAAATATCTAATAATCATTATGAACACAATACTAAAAGGCTTACCAAAAGTAGATTTTGCTTATAAAATTTGTCAATGATTTAGAGAAAATCTTTCATTCTAACCAACGAAACAAAGTGTTGCACTGTATGGGGATTATTTAGGTTCAACTTCATCGCATTTCACTATAATTCACAAAAACTTGTTATCAATAACAGTAACAATAACTGCTGTAATCTACTGAAAGCGTGGCATTTGATTGCCGGCTGAGAGCAAATTTGTCATAGAAATTTAAAATTGGTTATTGATAACAAGTTTTATGAAACAGGGTCCTGAAACCAACTGAAGTTGTTGAGGGCCCCTGAACCTTGATAACCCCTATCAAAATGAACAGAAGTCTATTTGCATGATGAGACAGACATCTCTCCTGTAAACCTACCTCATATTTCAGCTGCTCAACCTCACAACAAAGAGATGCAAATACAGTGATGACTTTGTTGAAGATCTGTACATAGACACAAGGATTCAAGAAACAAAGTTCACCAAGAATATAGCAAACTTAACAAAAAAAATCACATGGAAAAATAGATGCATGTAAATATTCTACATCATTACAAAAAGAAGCATGAAACCCTCTTTTATATGACCAGCGATGTGTACTTCATTTTTATCTACGTGTATGCATGCCACTGGAGGGTCAATAGATTGGATGTATGCTTCAAATATTGTCTGATTCTGGATGGCAATGGGTTGAGTCAAACAGTTGAATAACAAGTTCACTTATTTTCAAGCAGCAAATCTGATAACATTTTAGAAATTCAAAAAATAACAACAAAAAAGATTGCAGGATCAAACGTCCAATCTCCATAGATTAGATGCATGCTTCAAATATTGTCTGATTTTGGAGGGCAATGGAACTAGGGGATTCATGATTCATGGGTTGAGTCAAGCAGTTAAATATCAAGTTCACTTATTTTCAAGAAGCACATAAATCTAGCAGTTCAAACAATAAAAAACAAAATGATTGCAGCATCAAATGTCCAATCTCATCTTCCACTTTTTTTTTTTTTTTTTTTTGGTGAAACAATACTGGCCATTTATTCAAATGGTCATACATTCTTTTTCTTTAACATAGACATGTGTGTTGACTCAATTTATATTTGGTGAAAGTTGGTATATGTATTTTCCATTGACTATTGTATCAAACCATCAACCTGGTTGCCATACCAGATACACGCTGTTCAATAATGAGCAACTTAAGTATAGTACTCCTTCATCAACTATCTAATCTTTTTTCATCATTGTCCAGGAAATCGTTGCTTCATTCATGCTCTTTTAATAACGCAACGTATCGTTTAGTCCGCATCGAGGCACAGTCCTCCATTCCATTCCATGCACTTGTTGTATACTTGACATGCAAGGAATAGAAAGAACTTGTGTTTCTTGCATAAACTATCTTATCGTTTTTTTAATGAATGTCCAGGAAATCGTTGCTTCATTCATGCTCTTTTAATACCCAAACAGTGCCAACGTAACGTGTCAATTAGTCGGCATTGAGGCACAGTCCTCCAATCCATTCCTTGCACTTGTTGTCTACTGGACATGCAAGGAATAGAATGGAAATGTGTTTCTTACATAAACTATCTCATCGTTTTTGTTATCGTTTTTTTAATCATTATCCATGAAATTGTTGGTTCATTCATGCACTGTTAACCAAACGGCGCCAACGCAACATTTATCAGCTCCACATAAACTATCTCATGATCATCGTTTTTATAATCATTGTCCAGGAAGTGTTGGTTTGTTCATGCTATTTCAATACCTAAACAGTGCTAACGCAACTTGTTTGATTGCTTGGCATTAAGGCGCAGTCGAGGGGCAGTCCTCCATTCCATTCCATGCATTATTTGTCTATTTGACATGCAAGGAATAGAAAGAGAATGTGTTTCTTATTATTTTTTAATCATTGTCCAGGAAAATGTTGATTTGTTCATGCTTTTACCCCAAAAATGCCAGGGCGCAGTCCTTAGGGCGCGGTCCTCCATTCCATTCCATGCACTTGTCGTCTACTGGACATGCAAGGAATAGAATGGAAATGTGTTTCTTACATATACCTTGTTGTCAGTCTTGATGAGGTCCAGCAATGAAGTCTGTTCACACGGCAAGTACTGTATTAAAGATCAAACATATACACACAAGTTATAGGACTGTTTGGATATTGCATGATAGAATTTTGTCCTTGTCAGCACTCTCATTGATCATATCCTCTTACAATTAAAAGGCTCAGCACTAGATCAAGTTAAACAGTTAAAACCCTTCTAGTCTATTCAAAATATCTGACCTAAATTCATTTTTCTAAAAACCATAAAAATGAAGTGTCTTGAGCCAAGACTGTTTGTTAATCAGCGAACATGCCTTGAGTCACCTGCAATATATCTCTAAGATTTAAAGAATCACAATAATTGTCAATAGCGTTAAATTCTTGACCATTTTAACACAACAAATATAATTTTAACTGATATTAGTAGGGAATATGATACAGTTTAAGACCAGTTTAAGGTCACAATGCTCTTTGAAAAGTAATTGAAACTTATTAAAACATAATGAAACTAAACAAACTGCAGTTTTACCAAGAAATACAGTGTATTGCATGTACTTACTTGTAGTGAGATAGGATCTAGTGTAAAGTCCCACACATCCCCTACGGATTCGTCTAAGGCATCTTCAATTCCTTTCAACTGGGTGGCATACTCTTCAAGAAACTTGCCATACTTCCTGAGCTGCACCTCACCAACAATTTCTGTTCAAAATATAAATTTCAAAAATTTCTTTATCATGATGTTGTCACTCAAAGTGTGTATTGAGTCTTTACAGATGTGTATCAATCAGATATGACTATTTACGTCTGGGGACTGACCTTTAAACGTCACCATCCGAAAGACGTGAGTCAGTTTCGAACCTGCGTCCTCGGCTGAATCAATTTTGTATCTTATATTGTTAGCTGGATTACATACATGTGCACGCCACAATGCCCAAAAGGAAATATCTACACAGGTAAATACTGTCAAATTTTCAATTGAACTTGAAAATATATTCTATCCTGACTTCATTCACCCTCAAAGAGGTGTGATTTCTTTGTAGTATCGTCATTCATATCACTGCTAAAGTGAACAATGATGTCTGTACAAAGAGTTTTACCCAATGGTAATTCAGTGGCATAGAACACTACTAATGCATACGAAAGACATAAAAACATACACAAGTAGGTACTTGTATATAATGGACAAAAAGTATTCTGTTTGTTTCTTCAGGATTGGTCCATAACTACTTCAATTTCAGAATATGAATCAATTCTAATTTGTTTAATTTAAAATAATAATATTCCGCTTTTACATAGCGTTTAATACATCACCGATGTCTCTAAGCACTTTACAGATATATCATTATTATACCTTTTTTTAAAATCTTACACCTAACATCTAACAATTACATGTACATTTTTTGTAATCGCAGACTTGAAAATAAGAGATCACTTGTGTTACTTTATATTTACTGTCATTCAGACAATCAATATATGGGAAGTTCACCCTAATATCAAGTTGGTTTTAATAAAAGCAGAAAAATATGAGAAACAAATAAGAGAAAGTTTAACTACCGTAATATCCAATTAAAGTTATGAATTTTTAAAGTTGTGACATACATGTACATGTATCTTGCGAGCTCCTCCCCAAATTTGCTCTGTACATTTCCTTAGTCATATACACTGTATGGCATTAGTTTCATACAGGTGGTGTAGAAAAACTTGCAAATTATATTTAGGGTGAATGTATAATTGACAAAAGCAAAAAAAAAAGAAGAATTAAAGCTTTTTAGTACAGAGAAAGATAAGTTGAAGAGTTGCCAATTCGTGATTGATTGATTGCACTTTTAAAAATTCATAAATTTCTTAATTTCAATTATTTTTGCTCAAAATTTCACTGATCTATTTCTCTAATTTTTCTGCTCCTATTACAGCCAACTTAACTTAATATCAGGGTTGACTTTCCCTTTAACTCTTTCACCCTTGGATTAGTTAGAATACAAGTACACTGCAGTTCAACACAAAGGTCCCACATATCTCTGCACTCTGACAGACCTGTCTTGTCTGATAGTTTCTGTGTTAACATCAACCGGAGCAGAGCGTTTTGTCACAGGAAGCTACAATTAGGGCGTAGGGACGTGCACAGGGAACAACCTTATGGTGTCTTGTACATGTATGCTCCCTGCTTCGTTTAATATCAATGTACCGTAGTTTGAATGATACATGTGTGCTCACATCCTTGGATGACGAACTCAATATCTCAATAAGACTAATCACTATGTATAGCCTAGTGGTCAAAGTGAAGTTGCACTGAGTCACCAACAAACATATTTACGGCATTTTCTTTTACATGAGGCTTGACTCAAATCACCACATCCAGTTTTAAAAGTAGGTGCAGATTACCACCACATCATATTGCATTAACAAAATGAATCTTCAAAAGAACAAGCACAAATCATCCATGACAAAAACTACATTTATACTAAAATAAAATCCTTGATTGAACTTGTAATATTTGCTAGATAATTCATTTTACATAATTAGGTAAATGTACCAAGATCATCCATGTTTGGAAATGGCAAATGTTCATACAATACTACTTCCATTGAGAAATGTAAAAAACAGAACAAAAAAATCCACAACTGATGAAAATGTACAGGAAGCCCTACACTATTCAGACCCAATAATACAATGCATGCTGGTATCAATTTCTCTTGATGAAGCTATGGTATTAGAATAAGAACTAATGTATAATATAGTAAGTCATCTCCTTTGAAATCAAACAGCCTTGATAATACCTTTTTGTCATTGTTTTATTAGCGTCACTCAAAAAATTGATTTTGATTGAAATATACTGCCCTAAATTAAAGGTCATTTTTTATCCTAACTTTTTAACTAAATTACTCCGTCTCCTGCCATATTTGAAAAAAATTGCAAGCATTCCCTTTTTTAGACATTTGAATTGTTAAACTTTATTTTTTTAAACATAATTTCAAATATTCAATTCTTGATCACACATGTACATAAAATATATCTATCATTCACAAATATACATATAATTTACATTCCTTCCTTTAAACAAGAACTGATCTTGAAGTATGTTCAAAATTTTTAAACCCTGACATTACACAAAAAGATTAGTAATACTTCCAGCATCTTGTTGATCTCATAAGCCTGTATTCTACCAGACAAATTCCATCCAATCTTAAATTTGTAAAAGTCTGTCTAATTTGAGTTTTACTGTAAACCAGTTTGACCAGTGTAAATCCAGAAACTCAACTTTAAACTTTTTTGAAATTGTTCTTCTTTTTACTACAGATCTACAGAGAAAAAACCACATGAGCGAGTGATTGCACAATATAAGATAATGGAGGTTTTTATATTCTTTCCTATAAACAAAAAAAATCAACATTTCAGTGTAAATTTTACAGTACTGCTGATGCATATACATGTATGTTGATATATTTTGCTTGTGACAAAGTAGTATGAAATTATTCCTTTTTTTAATTTGTCTCATTCTGATGCAAGAGTCTTTTACTCAATCTTTCTTTATTCCATCATGTAGTACAAATTTTTCTTCACTCATAATCTCATACACAGTTGATCTAAGACACTGTTAGTTAAAGTAATTTTTTCATTGTGCATGTACAAATGTAGTTGACATTGTTTTTAATTTCAAATTTCAAATTTTTAACTGGTAATATCACTGTGACATACTGCAGGACAACTTTACCATTTGTTCAAACACACAAAAAAATTCTTTTCAGTCGACTTGTAATAATATGTTGTCCATAATATATTTTGAGTAGTGCCCCAAGGGAGAAAATGCTTACACGTACCTGAAGGAGAAAAACTAGTATTAAATGATGTTTTTATACACAACAATGAGAGAGTTGTCCATGCATACATATGAATCACCATTCACTGACCAAATTACCAATTTGAGATTTGCATAGATTATTGGTTATCTCACATTTCAAACACTCTTAATTTTTGTCTTACTGCCTGGTCCTATTTATTTCAAACTTTCACCATTCTGTTTCTCCTATTTTTTCTGCAGTCAAACAAATGAACTCATTACAAAGGATGGACACATATATTTCACATTGGTGGCTGAACCCCCCCCCCCCCCCCCCCCCCACTAAGGATAAACCTCGCGTGAAAAGCATTGAGGACTCAACATTAACAAATTATTTGGGAAATAATAGTAACGGAGGGAGGATTGCAAGTCTCTGACTCTGGACTGGACTGGACTATATCAAATGGATTCATCAACAATGATGGTTGAAGTTTATCTTCAATATAGCATCATTAGTTGAGTATGATCAGACGTACCCTGAAAATTTGCTAAATTCAGCAACAGAATAGAATATAAGGAATTAAATCAGATCAAGCGTAAATGTAATACAATAGAGTGTCTTGTCCATTTTAAGTGAAATGTTAGGTGCGCAGGCATAGCTAGGCTCCCCATCATACAAACGTGATTTGGGTTAGGGTTTGGATTACATTATGGAGTTTAGTCTTGACTTCGGGTCAAGCCTAAGGTTAGCATTAGGATTAAGGGGGAAGTCCATCCTCGACAATTAACTCCAGGAAGCTCCGACGCCGACGCCTTTCAGTGAGTGCACAGGAAAGCGATTTAAACAGCGGATTGGGCGACATTATGTCAAAATATGCAAAGGGAGTAATTCAAATTTTGACTTATTAATACTAGGTTGCTTGACTCCTCTGGGCATCTCGCAGGCCACTTGAAATTATAATTTGAATAAGTCTTCACCATAATGAATCAACAATGCATAAATGAATCGTCAGGGTAGGACGAAGAATCACCCCCTTTTTCCCATCAAAGACTTCTTCAAATTATAATTTCAAGTGGTCTGCGAGATGCCCAGAGGAGTCGGAGCAACCTAGTAAGTCAAAATTGGAAAACTCCCTTTGCATATTTTGAGATAATGTCGCCCAATCCGCTGTTTAAATTGCTTTCCTATGCACCTGATGCACCTGGGCTGATGCACCATCTAAAGCTCCGGAGCTTCCTGGGGCTGGGAGTTACTCGACAATAGGCAATGGAATCAATTTCACAAGATGTCTAGCTAGTAAGACATCTCTGTACTGTAGTTGGCGGATAAGGTTTGACTATCTTGTCGCTGGTTTCGAGAAACGGGCCCCCGGGGAACCACCCCCTTTAATTCAGCCTCAACATCCGAGCCTCCGCATCCATACACAATAACATTTTAGATCTCTCTATGCCTATGCGCTATGCTTACACTTACAGCACGGGCGTCTACGGCCCGTGAAATCGGCTCGTTTTCAACATAGCACACTGAGCACAGAGACGATATTTTTGCCTGTATGCCACAAATATAAAAGGAATGAAATACTCACTCAAAGAACCGTCGTCAAATTTATCGAACTCCCAACCAGATATAGATTCTCCCGTCATTT
Source organism: Strongylocentrotus purpuratus (assembly GCF_000002235.5). NCBI lineage: Eukaryota > Metazoa > Echinodermata > Echinoidea > Camarodonta > Strongylocentrotidae > Strongylocentrotus > Strongylocentrotus purpuratus. The sequence continues at coordinate 44,358,938 of NW_022145612.1, read as the reverse complement.
TAAGCTAAATGTGCAGACTTCAATTCTCAGGCTCTGCAAAAATAGATCACGGGATCCGGTACAAATTTTTGCCCACAGGAAATTCACTATATATTTGACTCGGCCAATATAAACTCGGCATGCACGAAGACTATTTGATTCCATGACATTTGCTCCGGCGACAATTGCTCCGCTGTAAATTTCATACACTAATCGAATGGCTAACTTCAACCCTGGATTCAACACTATACCCTACCCTAAACCTAACCCTAAACCTAACATAAAACCCTATTGAAACCCTAACCCTAACCCTACATCTTAGACGAAATAAAGCCCGGAGCAATTGTCGCAGGAGCAAATGTCGTGTAGCTGCGTCTCGTCCCGCCCCGCCCCCTCAACCCCCCTCTCTCTCTGTCTCTCTCTCTCTCTCTCTCTCTCTCTCTCTCTCTCTCTGTCTCTCTGTCTCTCTCTCCCTCTCTCTCTCTGTCTCTCTCTCTCTCTCTCTCTTTCTCTCTTTTTCTCTGTTTTTCTCTCTATTTCTCTCCAGTCTTTTTTTATATATCCCTACCTCACACTCTCAATTTCCTTTAAATTCCCTTTCCTCCTTTTCCCTCTCTCGATCTCAAATACCACTTCAAAAGGAGTGAGAGACGACTACTAGTATTTAAGAACTAACCGTGAAAGAAATGATATAGCCTAGCTAGCCCTATATACATATAACATTTCGCATATAAAAAATAGCCCTATATAATAAATGGTAATTATGTTAAAATGTATCATTAAAATAGGTTTATTGGACATGAGCTACATTGATCGAAGACTGAATTTCTCTTTGAATGCTATCATAATTGTTATGTACCACAGGTCGATGTAGCCGTCACAACTGCTCAGGCTGATCTACATGTGCATCAGAAGTTTCAAAGCCATAAATGGGCGTCAAGATTATGATATCCCATGCAATTAAGCAGTAAGAGCATTGGTTTAACATGACTAGGTGGGTTTCCCCCACCCCTTTTGTTTTGTTGGTGTAAGTTGATGATACTGCTTGAATGTGCAGACCGTTTATATTAATGATTATCACAAGGCTTTGGCTATAGGCCTTTCTTTATGATTTATCATCAATGTTGTTGCACAACAACAAGCATATTTTGGTCAGTGCAAATTCCCGTGGAGCCCTCCCATGCCCTTGAAGCTCTTATAAAAACTACATTGTGAAGTTCAATTTTTTAAAGTTTTTTTTTCAGAGTGTTTTATTTTATTTTTTCAAATGTTTCATTCTTTCTTAATTTCTTTTGTAAATCTGTTTTTCTTTAGTCCTGCACCCCCCTCCCTAACTTATCCAAATTATTTTTTAAGCTGATCATCGCATTCATGTCCTAAAGTTACCCACTTATCATTTGTCTTATTTACCTATTTGCCTATTTATTTCTATATCAAACTTTATTATAAGGTACCGGTAGATTATTTTTGAAGGCCTATATCCTAATGGATCTTCGGATTTGATCAGGTGCCGCCCATTCAAATTATGTCATTAAAATAAAAAAGGGAATTACTGAGTTAAACATAAATTAGTGACATAATTGATTTCTCCCGGTAATTTCTCAATTTAATCACCAAGTATGTTTTATTAGTGCAGCAGTGAATGATCCACATAGTCCCATATAAGGGAGTATCCGAGGTGTTTTTTCCTCAATTTGTGAGAAAACATTTAGAGCAGCAAATAAAATGGGAGGGGGGGGGGAGGGGTCACGAGCACTGATTTGTTTTTCTCTCCCCAATTCCTGCGAAAATATGAAGCGGCGAATTAGCCAGCCGGTGAATAAGCGGGGGTTCTGCATGGGGACAACTAATTTTGTTTGCTCAATGGGGTGGGGGGCCGGGGGGCCGGGGGGCCGGGGGGGCATAGATTAAACTCAGATAAAGGGAGTCTTTAAAATGCTAAGAACACCTAAAACACCCCCTGTTTACCAAACACCTAAAATACCCTTCCCCCCCCCCCCCTCCTCCCCCTTCTTGATACGCCAATGGTCCCATATATCTTTGGACCTATGATCGATATAATGAGTGGGTTGATTAATAAGTGTTATGCATGCTTTTAAGTGGAACGAGTCGTCATCAAAACTTTGACTGAGTTTTTAGGGGTCGATATCTGTTTTATACTCAGAAAAGAAAAAGGTACTGCGCCATCTGCGTCTTAAATCAGTTAACATTTAGCAGCAGTGCAGAAGCAGCAGCAGCAGCAGCAGCAAGTATCAGTAGCTAGCAGCCTACATCAATCTCGCCGAAGCTGAATTTATCTTGTTTCTTTAGCCGTGCCGGTCTTGCTCGTGAGTATTACCTTTATTTAAAACACCATTGTCTTACTCGATTATGATTCGAAATGTTAAAAGTATAAACCCCTGTTGTAAATTAACTTTGTAGAACACAAAAATGCATTCGAGACGTAGCTCTCGCTCCCGGTGCAGAGTCATGCATGATCATGAATGAGGCTTTTGTTGCGTCATTGTGCGTACGTGCAATCTCGTGTACCTATAATGTGTGTTACCAAGGTCGAGTTGGTGATGCAAGTTTGAGTGAAGTAATATAATTTGTGAGATATAACTTTTAAAGGCTTTTCTGTCAGTAACCCCTTAAGTCCTGGATGACAATTTGGCATGCTAATCAGTCACCATGAAGTTGATCTAATGTAAGTGATGAGTTTCTAATGAAAAGTGATAAATATAAATATAAATCTAGGGTCTAGATCTATATCTTTTCATGAATAATTTTTTTTTTACTTTATGACTTTCAGTTTCATTTTTAGGTAAAATGTAATTTCATAATCAAATTTTATTTTGGTTCATCTAGACCCTTGATTATAAATTGTATTGAAATTACTGACATCAACATCAACTTTTATAAAAATGTTAAAAAATTATTACTTTATTTTATGCATATATTTTTCCTCCTTTCCAAATTTTTCAGGAATATCCTGTCCTCAACATCTTGCAAGAATCCGACAAGTTTGGAAATATATTGAACCAATTTAAGGACTTTGTCTTTCCATCGATCATCGTTTCAAAATGTCCAGGCCTGTAATAGAATATGATACCGAGTCGGCGACTGACAAGCTGAAAAGGAAAGCCCTTGCCGATCCATATGTACCAGTTGGTGAGGTTCAAATTTTGGTTCAAGTTAATCTTTTTTAATAATTTTAAAAACAAATGTATACAGTAAATAAAGGAGAGATGCACTTGATCTTATTACTTATATCTTAATTTTGTTGAGAGACAGATGTTAACTTTGACACAGAGCTCACAACCTGCTTGGTCTTAGTTCAGTTCAATATTTTTCTTCAATTTAATTCCTTCTTAAGAAAAAAAGGTGTACAATATAAAACATTCAAATTCTGTATTATATTACAAATAAATACATATGAAACAGCATAAACATAAATTTTACATGATTATGAATGATGATATATAACAAAAATGTGGTATGTACCTGTTAAAAAACCCTACAAGGGTTTGTCTCTTGGCTGAGACAGCTTCAATATGATTTGGTAGATAGATGGCGGGAAATAAATGTGTAAGTGCCAGTAGAATAACTATGAATTATAATTCTTAAAAAACACACTCAATCGTTAACGTTATTAGCATACCACGTTGCCTCGATGCATGTTGCACTTTTAGCATAATAAGGACAATTTATAAATCATAGTGTATATACATACATGTATATCATATGCCTTGAATAAAGTGGTTCTTGATAAAGATTGAAAACTAATTTAGTTATTTTAACAAATTTCACATAAAATCACATTGAGATATATATATATAGGAAGAAAAAACAGAATTTAAAAAAAAAATAAAATGCTTCCAGGGGTACTTTTGATTTTTACCTTTATTATGTACCATCATTTATACATTATCAATTTCAACTTAAACGTCATATTTCAGTGCAGATCTTTATCGATGTATCTTTTGTATTTGTTTCCACTTCCACAGGTATCTTGGGATTCGTTGGTGCCTTAGCATGGGGTGCCTACTCGTACAAGAGCCGTGGGAACACATCCACATCCATCTTCCTGATGAGGCTTCGAGTTGTGGCCCAGACTTGTGTGGTGGGAGCCATGGCCGTTGGGGCAGGAGTGACGATGTGGAAGAGAAGTTCTCCAGATAAGGAGACATAATTCTAGAGATCACATACATGTACATGTATGTGAAAGATATGCTAGGATTGCCAAATTGAGGGATAGGAAAAACGAAGTTACAAACTTCATTTGTGTCACCTGTTGCTAAAATGAAGTGCCAGTCTCTGTGTGTTTTCTTAAATGTAAAAGACCTAACATTTTTCTGCCAAGTTTTGATGTAGATTTGTAACACCAGAGATAATTGGATTTCAGTTTTATTCATAACTTTTCTTTCTGTAGTATGTGAAGAAATCATAGCTTGCATGTGCACATTTATGGCATATTAAATTAGTAGAGTGATAAAAAAAACATGATTTTTATTTTTAATGCCACAGAGAGATCAAAGTCACAAAATTTATATAATTTAAAGTCTGCTTCATGCATATTTATTTCCTTGCTTTGACAGCAATAAAACTCTTTTAATATCTTTATGGTGATGAACATTCAGAAAAAGGTAAATGCTATTTATGATTTACAAACCAATAAAGAGAAACAGCTCAAAAGTAAAAGACGTGTTAGTCTACATTAATGTACAACCTGTAAGAAACTGCTCTGACATAAAATGTGTAAGAGCAGATCTTTTGGTGAAGATTTGTTTTCTTCTTAAAATGGCTAGATTGGCATTTAACAGCTAATTAAAAAATGTTATAATTATTTATTTGAATAAAGTGAGCATTCTTTAAGGCTCATGTTTAGGGCAACATGCTGATTTTTTTTTAATGTTTTGAGTCAGGTCATACTTATCCCATTTTTTAGTGATTCCTTTTTGTGCAAATTCTATGCAGGAGACTTCAAAATGGAAGGGGAGATAAAAGCACAATAACATGAATATATCATGTGCTTTTCTTGCCAGAACTATATGTTTCCTGTCATTGTGTCAAACAGGAATCCCAGTAGAACAAAGTAAGCATCCTGAAATATTGTAATGGCCTGATCGCACAGAAGCCATCAAACATGAATTATATCTACCATGAGACAGGTTGCCTGAAAAATGTCATTTTCCCTGACAGTTTTTATGAGGCAAGACTTTAGAACTTTAATGACTGTTTGCAGAAAGGATATATACATAGAGTTGCATAGTTTGTTTGAAATGAGACCAAATGGATAATAATGGTTGCAGTGAAAAAAATGAATTGAGAAATAAGATGAAAATTAAGAAGTATCGTCCTTGTTTTTACGAAGTGACGGTAGTGAGGAAAATCGTAACGCAAAGTGAATGCAATTTTTTTTCACTACCGTCACTTCGTGAAAACAGCGACGGTATGTAGGATAAAGTTGGCTGAAATGAGATTGATGTTCATGTATATGTAAGGTTTTGTTAACTTTAACATGTTTTCATCTTCCAAGTTTAGCATTGTCATTCGTATGCTGCGTGATTAAGATATTCTTACTAAAAGTTACTTTACAAAATACTGTGCAGATGGACTCATGATGGAATGTTCCCGTCAGTGAAAGAGAAATGGAAATATGCATTGAGCAAGATATTTTTATGATTCAGCTGAATGGAAGTTGAATCCTATCCATCTCATTTAATGTATAATCACCTTGTACATTACTTTTAATGAATGTGTGTGTGAGTGTGTAATTGCTGAATAGAATAAAATATGGAAACTTATTCAGGAAATAGCTCTTGAATTTTAATAATTTGCCAACATTGTATGTACCACAATTTTTCAGCATTCAGTAAATATCAAGAGAAATGTCAGTGATGATGTAAGATTTTAGGTGCTGTTTCCCGTACCGGTATTTCTGTTGCTTATGCCATGCTAAAGAAATATTGCAATACGATTACATCTAGTATTAATCATGCTTTGTGCAAATCTTTAATTTTGTTTTTAGTTATGTGAATGTTCATGTAATCAGCAAATAATGTTTTCTTTATTCATGTAAAGAGTGCCATTGTCAGTTTTGACCAGCCAAATTCTACTATTCTTTCTGATTATTTACATTTGCAGAAAGCAGGGAGATATGATTTTCATTCCTTGCAGAAAACTTGCATATATTCAAGATTGAGACTTTAAAAAGAAGCATGGTTTCCAACTTTCTTCATAAAATCCGAGTACACACGTTTGTAAAATTGGTTGCGCTGTAAGGCCTAAATGAACCATCTCAATATTTTACTTCATTACTGCTTGTAAGCAAATTCTATAAAGGGTAGGGTAGCTGGAAGACTGAACAGTCAAATTCTGCTTTTGGCCAACATGCTCAACCAGTTATTATAGCCGATGCTACAATGTCTATCAGTTTTGCTTTGCAAAGGTAATTTAATGCAATTTACTGCAGAGAATAAGGTTCAGAAAATCCCAGTATTGTGAAAATTAAGGCCTACACTTGATTTCAGAAGGCATTTTAAAACAATGTAAACTTATAAAGATGAGACATGTAAAACATGTACTTTTTCCAGTAGTATCCAGTATATATCTCATTGTATTTTAGCAGGATTCGCTTGTGAATGTATTTTCATAGAATATACATGTATATGTACATGGCTCTATATTGGTTACCAAAATGGATCTGTTTTTATGGTAGTATGGTATGACTGTACTTGTATAATTTTGAGCATATGCTATAAAATAGAGAGCTACTGAACAAAAGATTTGTTTTTCTTCTTCTATTATTAGCAATTAGTGTGCAATTTTCTATATTGTGTGTGTGTGTGAGAGAGAGAGGGCTGGTACTTTACCTTCCTAATAAATACACAACAGTTACTTTAAAAGTAATACATAATATGGAATAAATCAAAAGAAGAGCCAAAGGAATATTACACAAAAGTGACTAGAAAATTTATTTGATTGCTACAAAATAAGTCAAATATTAGAAAGCATGCTCACATAATTTATAGTCCTAGATCAATGAGAATAGTATACATAATTATAAGCAGATATGTGTAGGCATTAGTCTGGCTGTAGGTTTAGATTGGAAATACATGAAAGTGTATTTTTAAGACATTCTAGACTTTCTACCTATTTTTCTATTGCTTTCCAATTCAGAAAAAATTCACTGGCATGCTTTATAAGACCTCAATAAACAGATTAATTGCATATAGCTACATTATATCTCTCTTAGAATATTGGAGAATAATAAGGTTGCCATTTGGTACAATTATATAAAAGTACAAGATGGTTCAAATATGTCAACGTAGCATGTACATATAATTGCCACTCATCATCTCATGTCTAGCAGAAGTCAAGGATATAGGTTCATTTTAAACCAGCTGTATTACAAAAATTGATATTTACTATGTTATAAAATTGTTCCAAACTTTCTCCAATGAAAAAAAACTCTATTTAAGGAGATACCGGTAGGTTAGTTCCATATGGGACATTATTACATCGATTTTAAAAAATCAACAAATGTGACAGATAATTTTTTTCAGATAATTGCAATCAAAATATGTGTTAGGGGGCATATAGCCCAATGAATACCAAACATTTCCCTGCAACCTGCTTTCAAAACCACACTCTTGTGTCAAAATTATTCAGATGAGATGACTAATTAATTAAATTCACAAAATAGCACCATAGAAATAGATCTTGACATGTAGGCAACTTATGTATTTACTGAATTCAAGATATACCTCACACTCCAGATTTTCTGTGTCATCTTTAAAAAAAATTATGCCCCATGCAAAATTATTTGAAGAATAAATTTACAAAAATGTCCTTCACTTGTTCATGCTACATAAATATTAATCGCAAGAAGTTAAAGCAATACTTACAAAAACTAGACACCTTAACAAAATTACCCATGTAATGTGAGGTTCCTGATCATGCTCATAATCTTTTATAAAAAGCAAAATTTCTCACTATCAGATTTCTCTAAGCAAAGTCTCTGCATCATATTTGGGAGTTAAGTTTCAACCACATACTGCAGCAGTGTTTGGGTTGCAAATTATGAGCTTAGCTGTAACATTAACAAATGTATATTTGACAAATCCTTTTTTTTTCATGTAGAATTCAGCTCTTCAAAATCAATTGTATCCCCCTTAGATTTGTATCAATTTAAATTAAATTGATTTACACATTCTGTAATACTGATGACCTGATATGAGATTTGTTGTATTCACTAAAGAATATAGTTTACATCATTTCAATGAAACAAACTTCTAAATACACAATAGGGCATGCAAAAAGACAGGCAAACAGTAAATATTGCTATAATTTTACAGCTAACAAACACAATAATTTAAGTTAGGATTCTACAAATATTTACAAACAGCTTTTAGGAAAGAAAAAAAAATAAAAGCTAATTAATCTTCTCCATTGTAATTTAACAACTTATGATCATATATTAAATGAACTCTAACTTGAATGTAAACAAATTGAACTGGTAGAAATTCAAAATCGGGAAGCCAACTAAATGAACATTACCATTTCTATCATAATAGAATGGTATGTTGTTCTTCTCATCTCAGCGCAATACAAGATACAGTGTGACATTGTTAGAGACAAATTTCCTTCTCTGTACTAAAATGCCCATACAAACACATTGTTGACTTTAAAGAAAACAAAGCACAAAATATCATATTTGTAATGTGACAGTAGGTGAATGCTCTGTCGATCAAACTCAAAATGTATGTAACATTTTTATTCCAATACTTTAATTTTACTCTTTAGTATGTAACTCGTACATAGAAGCTAATGATAGATTGTATTTAACATTATGCTTGCACATTATTCAATTATCTGTAAAATATAATAATTGGCAGTATGGTGTGCCGTGCAACTTTAGTTTGTCAAAACTATTTTGAATCAACAAAATACATAAGTAAAACCAATGATTATTCAACAAATAGTCAAGCATTAAGACTTTAATCATCAAGTGTTAACTCAAATCCTGATTCATCTGCTATATAAATAGCAAAGGAAGCACAACACACTCCATTTTGATAAAAATAAAATACATATATATTTTTTTATTGTAATCTGAAGAACCACTAACATGTACCTTAATATAAAGATTAGATGAGAAAGAAGAGGAAAAATAAATCAACATGAAGCTTGATCTACAATAACATGTAAAGTAACTTTTTTCTTCCTAGAAGTTCCTTCTATTTCTATCTAAATGAGAATACTTTAATATTATAAGGTACAATTATCATTCAAAACAAAAATCTTTCAATCAATACATCTAGAGAATAATAAAAGAAAGACATGATTACATGTCACTAGGCAAGTTACTGACACAGAAGATGGTGGTATAAAAGGGGAAAATCACTCAAAGTTTGATGCAAATAAATATTATGAGGGTAAACATACATCATTTCTAAGATGAGAATATAGATTGTGATACTTGATTTACAGGAAAAAATAGATACAAACTGGGAAAGAGATAGAAAGAGAGACAGAGATAGAGGGAGAGTGAGGAAGAGAGAGAGAAAGAGAAAGAGAGAGGGGGGGGGGAGGAGGGAAATTAGCAAGACAAAATGTGTAAAGAATGCACAAAAGCCTATCCAGGATTTTGCATAGGGTTGACATCTATCTCTCCTTTCTTTTTGGCACTTTTCACCTTACTGCTTAAGAAATGTCATACTATCTCAGTTGCTTTGCAAAAAATGTCCTCTCTCAAACAAATGACATCATTGATGATATTTTGAAATATATGTCAACCATAGTCATGCCTGTATGTAACTTATTGGTCTTTTGACTGATTTATCTATTTATTTAACTTATCTCATCTAATTCAATTTGTTAAATAATAATCCATTACCTTGAATAACCATTGTCTGTCATAACCAGTAATCCTCATGTTGTCTACTACCACCTTGTTCAATCATGCACAGTGGTTACGAGAAGAAGTGGGTACCTAACATTTTGTCAGTAATATATACAGAAATGGCTACCCGGTATTACACAATTTGATTACCTGTAGACATCAAGTCATTACCCTTTTTTACTGTTGGACAAATTTACTACCGGTATTGGACAAATTTACTATTAGACAAGAAGATCATTGCATCCAGGAACCCAGGAGAGACTTTTAAAGTAGGGATACTGAAGGATGCATTTGCACTCACAGGACCCCTGCCACCCAAGCACCATTAGCAAGATTTCTTACGGTGACGCAAGTGCTGACTATGGGGTATTTAAATGAGCTCTCCACCCTGTACTCCCGACGCTAATATGGCTGAATACCGTCATAGGTTTGGACGCTACGTGAAAATTTTCGCTCTGAGTGCGACCACCGGCTAAGATTGGCGTTGTAGAAGGCCACGTCGCCGCTTGCGAAAAACTAGCTAGTGTCTAATACCAAGTGATCTGCAAGACTGTAAGCAGCCGCCGGCTTCCAGCTCCATGTTTACATTGTATGATCATAGATGAGTTGGTGTTTTATTCCGACATTATAAAAGGGGGGTTTAGACCAAGGGGGAACCTACTGGCCTGTATTATATTGTTCTATAATGAGATGTTCCATCAATTTTCACTTCTTGCCATAGATCTCCCTCCTGCTGATCTTCTTAGCCTTGGCGTTGGTCTTAGGAGGAGGTGCTGCTCCTGCTTGAACATGTCTGCCGTACAAACTGGAGGGGGAACAAAAGCAGAGGACACACTTTGAGCTCCAGATCATGAAGCTTCTAGCTACTGTAAATCATATTCTAACTTATTTTCGAAGTTTTCTTAGACAAATGACTCGACAACTAAACATAGAAGTTTTGACAGAATGTATATATATACAGTGAAACCTGTCTACCGCGAACGCCCAAGGGAAATACAAAAAGTGGTCTTTGTAGACAGGTACCTTTAGTACATGTTTCGATGAGAAACCATTTTCAAGGGGAACAAAAAATGTGATTTTTGTAGACAGGTGGTCACTAAAGCAGGTTTGTCTGTATAATCTTATGTGATTTCTTGGGACACAATCATGACAACCGAAATTCACAAATACTAATTCACAAAGTCTACCCAGCTTCATTTTGATTTTAAATAACCAACTACCCATTACATGTTTTTTTTCTGTAGTTTTGAGAGATGACATGGCTCCACATATCCCTTTTTTCACAGAGATTTGGCCTGCAAATTTTTAGGGTTTGGAGGGTTTGGAGTTGAAATTTGGGATCCCGTGTGCACCAAACCCATTAATATCAACCCCTGGTTTGTTAAAGAATGATATGCATTAGGTTACTTACTACTTGTATGTTTCTGATCTGATGTAATCAAAGACATGCGACGCGCCCACTTGGAACTGGTCAGCAATTGGTGGTACCCAAGGATTGTGCTCTGCTTTCATGATGTTCCTACCAGTGTACAGATCAAGTTTACCTGAAAATACAAAAGACATGCATAGTGCTCACCAAACATTATCATGAAGAAATTAAAGTGACACAGTAACATTGCCTCAAAATGTGAAAAAAAATCCTGGATTTAGCTCATGCTGCATTCATAACTATAAACCTTTAGGTCAGTCAGGAATCCCATGAATTTTACAAGCCGATCGCCTGTCTGATTATCAAGATATTTAAGATTGGAAATCGAAATTTCACTTTTTTCTTTTATTAACAGTTTTTATAACACTACAGTCTATTGGGGAAAATGAGTATGGTAAAACCGGTCACTCCAAGATTTTTACTTTTTTGAGGCACTTCATGATCATGTTGAAGTGCAATTTTTTTAGAACTTCAATATTACACCATATCACAGACACTAATAACACGTAGGGCAATGCATCTCAGATTTTCAGTGTTAAACGATGCCTTTAAGAAAAGTAATATGGCCCAGTGTAAGAGATGAAAAGATGAGTCAAAGATTACTGTTGGACATCACTCTTATGAAGTCTATTGTACATATACCGGTAATCCTGAGAATAATAAACATTTTAAATAAACATCTCTGTTGTATCACTTATTATTTTCAATATGTAACACAAAGTCACACCAAAGTCATATGAAATAGAAGAATCCTTCCTCTGATTATTCAATTTCATATCAATGTTACAAAAAAAAAAAAAAAATCCTTTTATGTACACAACATATTCACCAGTCTATCAAACCAACACCTTTTAACCAGTAAGAAAGTCAAGATGTAAGCTCTAAAATGTGTACATTTTAGGACTTTCTTTACAGAAGTAAGCTGATCAAAATGATTATCATCCACTTTCCTGACTTCCTAGCATCATTATTTCTAGGCTTTTTTTTCCTCAACCCCTCCCCCCCCCCCTGACAAAAAATAAATTAAAAAAAATCGGGGGGGGGGGAATTGCATCCAACAACATTCCCCCCCCCCCCCTCTTTTGAGTAAGAAAATTGGGGAAAAAATCAGGAAAAATAGGAAAAAATTGGGTAATTATCAGGTTTGAAACTTACCGAGCTCTGGGGGCAGAACTGTGATTCTGTTGCCTTGAATATGAAGCTCCTTGAGCTTCACAAGCTGTCCAATGGCTTTAGGGAGAGCGATGAGGTCATTGTCTCTTACACCCAACTATATTTAGGTAACCAAGGTAACAACTTGTCATTGATCAGCTCAAAGAATGCAATTGAAAACAGAATAATGTCATAGAGTTTATCAGAATAATGAGGAAAAATTATAGTTTATGATAGCATACATGATGAAATCATGAACGGGGGCCCTTTTCATAAAACTTGTTATCTATAACAATTGCTAATTTTCTATGACAAATTTGCTCTCAGCCAATCAGATGCCATGATTTCAGTAGCTTATAACAGTAGCTTGTAACTTGTTATTGATAACAAGTTTTATAAAACAGGGTCCTGATGTGAAAAAATGTTATGCAAGATTATTCATACTCTATTTAATTCACAGTTTCTAAAAATTACTGCAAGGACATCTATTTAGGTAAATAATAAGAACCTTGCACAAAAAAAGACATAACGATATTCAAACAGGTTATCTTTTATTTTCCAATAACAAATATACTGAAAAATTTCATCTAGAGGCACAGTACAAATATAAATGAATCAGAACCAATTTTTGGACCATTAAGTAAGTTTATCATTTTAAAACACATGTAGTTTATTACTTACCACTTCCAACTTAGTGAGTTGACCAATTTCTTCAGGAAGTAATTCAAAGTCATTGTCGCTCAAATATAGAGCCCTCAGTGTGTCTAAAATGGAAAAGCATTAACAGCTATGAAAACATTGAACACATCACACATTAACAAAACCTGCCCCCTAAAAACGATACCAGAAAAACTTTATAATAATAATAATAATAATACATAACATTTATTAGGGGCTTAATACTGATGTTTCTAAGCGCACAGTGTTCTGATTAAGAGAAGACTATAACCCGTAGAATTAAATTAGAAGAAAAAGCAAAAATACAATATTATGATATCAATAATTTGGAATACCTGTAATGACACCAACGATTCTGCTCATTTTGTTGCACAATAGTTATATTTTTTTTAAATAAATGAAATTACAGTAGCTACATTTGATTGATGGAGCAGGAAGACTGAAGGAGAAAGTTGCAGACAAAGATTTGAAATATAATTACAGAATTGTGGACAGAGTAATGTTCGAGATTTGGAAGAGTATATTCACGAGAAATAATGACATTTTATATAAAACAAAAATGACACATTTTCAAAATACAAGACAAGAAGAATGAGAAAGAAAGAAAGAAAGAGAGGGAAAGAAAGGTAAAAGAGAGACAGAAAGAGATAGTACCTATTTATGACTTACCCAATAAGAAGAAATTTCCAGGCAAGCTATTCTCATTGAGGTTGTTGTATGTGAGATCCAATATTTCTAATTTGGGAAATGATCCGAATCCTCTTGGCAAGCTGTACAGTCTGTTCATGCTGTGGTTGAATTACAAACATAATCAAGATATTCAGTCAAGTTCATCCCATTTAATCAATTATAAAAATCTCATATACCACAATTAGGATAGATCATAGCGTATTAAAACAAAATAACTATATAGACATACATATATTACATATGGATCACTCATTACTATTGTAATAACTGTTTTAAATCATAAATGTCAGTTACCAATTAAAAAACGATAAAAGGGAATTATCAGAAACAAATAATTATCAAAGATCTCAATAAATGTATAAATAACCATTAAAAATACAAATTAATTATCGGACAGAGGAATTCAATAGAAAGTATGTTAGCTATCTTAATTAGCCTGGTAATTTTAAGTAGAATGACTGAGACATCGGCAATACAGTCTGTCAGGTGTTGTTTTCCTTCTTTCTTAATCTACAGGGTAAATTATTTGCACTACTCTTCAGTCTTCAGTTTTAAATGACTGATGAATGATTTTGATAATTCCATGTTTTGGAATACATCTGCTTTATATGCCTTGATAATATGCAAGCAAAAATTCTTGACACATTTATAAAATTCATTGAACCCAATTAAGCTCCCCAACGGTTAAGTATTACAGGGCACATGGGGTGCAATTTTCAGTCTTACACAGTTACACTTCATAGTCATACGGTCATACAGTGTATTAAAGCTTGTCTGCACTACTTGTATCTACTTGCACCCTCTATATAGCAAACAATACCTAAGTAAGCGGTACCCGTTGGTCCCCCATGAATGATCCCCTTTTTCTTATGCTAATTGAGAGCTCATTTGATGAGATAACCATCTCTTTCACAGTCTATTTCTATTGTTTTTCTTCTTGCGATATCCATTACACTGATGCAAACTACATGTTCCTTCTAAATATGTGTTGTATGCACCATACTATAATTCAATTAGGAATGAGTTTTACACTTTCTCTTGATATACAGTATCATCACCAGAACCCAAAAGGATTCAAATAATTGTTACATAATGTCAAGTTTGTCAACAGTAGGCAAAAAGACCATAGAAATGCAATATAAGCAGACACTTACCCAACATTTAGAATTTTGAGATTTTGCATTGAGCTGATGTTTGTAGGAAGCTCCTCTATGTGGTTGTTGAACAGATTGAGTACTTCCAGACTTGTCAGCTCTACTAAATGTGGTGGGACAACTGGAGAAAATAACATGACATGACATAACATAACATATTCTACAATTAATTTCAATAAAGCCAATAATTATTACAGTATCTGCAAAGAAATGGTCAATATTTATACTTTTCATTTATTAACTCACATTGTCCACCCACTTCATATTCCCTATAAACTATGAACAGAGCAGACTGCATGGAAGGAAAACTGCCTGCCCTTGTGCCTTGTAAAAACAAATGCTTAGATTGAAAAACAGGCCTATATTTAAATAAAATCACCTTTTATTACAAAATAAACATGTTTAGTATATATCATCCAATTTCTGCTGCATTAAAAAAACTTTAATCATATATATATATAAAAAGAGTTGTACAAAGAGGTTTATTATCATGATTTAGGCTACCAATTTCCTCAAGGTTTAATATAACAGGAAGTAGGGAACATTTGATCTGCTCTTCCTCTACCACATTTACTCCAATTACACAGGCCATAGACAGGAAGCAAACAGGAGTAGTTACAAAACAGTAATAGTATGCAAGTCTTGTGAGAGCAAGCTAGACAGATAGCAACACAAAGAAACAAGTGGGAATGATAGAAAAAGAGAGAATGAAAGAGAAAGAGAGAAAGAGAAAGAGAGAAAGAGAAAGAGAGAGAGGTAGAGAGAGGGAGGGAGTGAGAGAGAGAGAGAGAGAGAGAGAATCATCTTTTTAACAGTACTCACCATCGATCTTATTGTGACTCAAAGTCAGCCTCACAAGGTTACTTAGAGAAACTATGAGAGAATATATATAGAATATTTTTCATTATAAAAATATATCTAATCAACATTGATCAATTATACGCCATGGATATTTCCTTAAAAACCTTAAGAAGATGTAAACATAATGGATACCAGATTTAATACCCGGTAGGTCATACTTAACATTATTCAATTAAGAATTTTAAATTCAATAGACAAAATTAATGTACCAACAAAGAATTATGATGAAAGAGTTTTAAAGTTGATAAATTAAACAGGCACAGTCATAGTACATGACTAAGCACATAATATGAAATTTCTACAAATAGTATTCAATATATTTATCTATCATAACATTCATATAGGCCTAGGCCTAGTCTATTTGTATAAATTTAAAAGATTGAAATTAATTTAGGCACAAAAAAAAAAATCATCAATCAATTATCATTTTGGAAAAGTAGCAAGTGTAATTGTGGCCTAAAAAAAGGGAACAGTCTCTCTGTGAACAAACATCATTAAAATAATAATGATCACATTTATTCATTTGTCATATTAGTTATTATTACTTTATTAGTGTACACAACTTAACTTTAGTTTAACTTTTAAGATTATTGGAAATAACAATAAATTAAAGTCAGTTAAAGTTGAAAATAAAGTAAAACTTTAAAAAGTCTAACATAGACTATTCATACATCAAATACACTAAACAAATATGTCAAAGAGACCAGCACCAGGAAGAAATTAGAAAGTCTCGATCTGTTAATATTTCTTCACAATGACAATATGACAATGAAGTTCAATCTTCTCAAGAGACAATCCAAGCTAGACAAGACTTCTAGAGTCTAGACGACATCAAAATAAATCAATGGGACTGTAGAATAATACTTACACAGCTCTGGAATGTCGTGCAGTTTTGAAATGCTCTTGTCCGACAAATCTAGGTCCTGATGCTTGTTGTCTCTTGCATCATCGACCTGTTTTTTGACAGATTTAGACATTGTTATGACTAATTTACGGTATTATTGATTAAAATATTGACATTTAGCTTCGCAAGCTTCGACTCAGAAGGGTGTAAACCGGAAGTTACTTCTTCTATCTTGTCAATCTAATTCAATAATTGGATAGGCTACTCCGGAACAAAAGAGTATGCTATTCAAAGATCTTTCATCCTTATAAAGCAATTAGCATGCTGTACTTTCATTTTTATTAAATCAAAAAATGGTATATATAAGTATTTGATACATATAAAATGTTCCGAAATGTTCAGATATGGGTTTTGTACATACAAGTTCAAAATTAAAAACAACATGGGTCTTGAATAATCATACGGTATGCACGCGCACGCTCATGTAATCCAAAATTGTGTTTTCTGTCACATTAGACAATGTAAATAGGCCTCTGCCCCCTGGACCCCATCAGGAGCCCTATGACGGGCCCCTGACTGCTCATCTGACCATAATTAAATGCCTAAATCCCCTGAGCTTCATGTCGCTCTGCCCCTGGACACCACGTCAATTTACGCTCCATTTCGCTCTACCTGATCCTATATATTTTAGCGGCTTAGCCCCCCGTCCCCCCCCCCCCTTCCACTTTGAAAAGCGTTCCGCGGGTTCTGCATGTAACATGAGAGAGTGGTGGTGATGCAGATTTATTTAATGCCCCCCCCCCCCCAAAAAAAGACCCTAATAATGGCGTATCGCAAATTTTCCGAAATGGACATTAAAAGTATTATCACACATGGATGGATGCAGGCACTAATGCTGGGGGGGGGGGGGGGAGGGTTGGATTTTTTGTAACATGTGTATTTTAGAGGAAACCCCCCCCCCCCTCCCTCAAATTTAGTTTTTAATAAAAAATAAATTTAAAAGAAACTTCTTTTCTTTTTCGTGCTAAAGGGTGACCAAAAAAAGGTGACCTTACCCCCCCCCCCCCCCCCAAACTGAACGAAATATCGGTCGACCAAATTTTTTTTGGAAAAAAAATGTGCCCCCCCCCCCCCCCCCCCCCCCCCCCCCCCCCCCCGCTTATTCAGTGACTGCTGAGTCGTTGCGAAATTTTTTATCAAATAAAATGTGTTCTTACCCCCCCCCCCCTGCTTATTCAGCGGCTGGCTGAGTCGTTGCGAAATTTTTAATTTTCAAATTTTAAACCCCCCCCCCTCAAAAAATTCCTGCGTTTGCTCTAGCCCCTTGGAAGGGACCTATTAATTAAAGTGTGGGGCTTGGGTTTGGATACTTTGTGTAACCATATAATGACTACCGCTTTAGATTTAATTGAATAGCAATTTATTTTGTTGAAAGATTGTTTAAAGTAGATCTAGTCTAGTCAGAAAAAAATACAAATGAGCAACTAACAAAGTGATTTAATTGAATAGCAATTTATTTTGTTGAAAGATAGTTTGAAGTAGTCACAAAAAAATACAAATGAGCAACTAACAAATTTATACTTTAATTTATATCATTGTGACAGGATACATAATTTTAACATTACAGGACAGGGAATGGATGGGTATACTGTACGTACAGTACTAACACATTTTGGTCTTTTGTGTATAAATCCAGCAGCAGGTATACGAGAAACGTTTAGCTAGCTGCCCAGGCCAGGCAAGTGAAAAGCAATGTGGTCCGAGTTGTGAGGCCAGAAAAAGACATAATTTGCTAGGACATAGGAACCATAGGACTACGAGGATGGTTGATGTGGACATGGTATGTGTTTAACAAAGAAATTGAAGAAAAAAAAGAAGAAAAGGTTGAAGCCGTGAAGGTCAATTCGAGAGAGAGAGAGAGAGGTTAGGCAGAATGATAATTAATTGATAGACCGCGCGCAACACCTAATCCTATACATTTCCAATGCAAATGGTCGTGGTAGGATCGCGGACTTGGTCTTGGGCGTGGTGCGGTGCATGCCTGGTGGTGGGCTTTTGGGCGTTTGTTCAGAAACCTATCCAAAATTTGTCCCGTAACTCCGACCTGGAGATACCCTAAAACATACCAAAAATGAAGTAAATATTCATTAAATCATAATGTCCAAATAAAGATCATGAGTTTAAAGTTATGTTTAGAGGTCTAT
This sequence comes from Strongylocentrotus purpuratus, assembly GCF_000002235.5. NCBI lineage: Eukaryota > Metazoa > Echinodermata > Echinoidea > Camarodonta > Strongylocentrotidae > Strongylocentrotus > Strongylocentrotus purpuratus. The sequence goes on along the minus strand of NW_022145612.1, from coordinate 44,340,061 downwards.
TACCTGTTTCGTGTCAATTTTCTTGTTATTTTTGGGATAAACACACACTTTTTCACAGGTTTCACAGCAAAGAGCTGCACAATACAAGTACTAGACCGAATTTTCCGTCTCGTTCGTTAGCCTCTTATTGGGGTAGGGTCGGCCGGCTCTCTCTTTAGAGACGGAAACCCGTCTATACACATTCCCTTGATAACGCCACGGCCATTTCAGGTCGTAGCGTTTTGCCCCCAAAATCCCCCAAAATGTCATTTTACCTCGTGCGCCATCTACACGTTCGTAATGACGTTATCACAGTTTTTCCTTCATAATCATTTTTGCCTTCAGCGTAGACTAGAAGGGATGAGATTGATTTAGATGACTCCGGCAGCGAGAGTTTAACACGGCTTGCAAGATTTTCAACATGGATGTCGATTTTGACCCATAATTTCCTTAAAAGGGATCATTAAACGGATTATTTCAATCAAGTTAGTAAGTGGAAATGATGGTTTATAGCCTAGGCCTAATTTACATTTGGATATACACGAGGTAAAATGACATTTTGGGGGATTTTGGGGGCAAAACGCTACGACCTGAAATGGCCGTGGCGTTATCAAGGGAATGTGTATAGACGGTTTCCGTCTCTAAAGAGAGAGCCGGCCGACCCTACCCCAATAAGAGGCTAACGAACGAAAGAGACGGCAAATTCGGTCTATACAAGTACATACCGATGGTGGTTTGCGGGCGGGCGCACGCCTGTGAAGTTATCTACCGTAATGAGGATCTGAGACAAATACGGTAGATAACTTCACACAGGCGCTCCCTCGCCCACAACCACCATGCATCGATACGTACTTGTATTGTGCAGCGGTTTGCCGTGAAACCTGTGAAAAATTGTATACCGGATTACTGGTACTAAAATCGATGTTTATAACGTTTATCCAAAAATAACAAGAAAATTGTCACGAAACAGGTAATAAACATAACGACTTTTAACTTGTGATCTTTATTTGGACATTTAATGAATATTTACTTATTTTGGATGATAGGTTTCTGAACAAGCGCCTGCTTTTTTACTGAGGTTTAGACTAGACTAGACCCTATGTTGGATTTTTCCTAAATTCTAGCCAAGTTTAAGTAACTTAACTTTACCAAATTTTCGTTTTGCAAATAGCTTTTCTAGCTCTTTCATGACATCCAGATGTTGTGTGCCTTGATAGGTTGTGTATCTGGACGGTTAATTTAATTAAAAAAGAATAAAACTGCAAATGCAATTTGTAATTAGTTCTAGTCTAGGCTTTTTACTCGTGACTCTGGCGCACATATGCCACATAGAACTTTACGCATTGAGCGCTGTACGTTGAGATTATCTGAAATAACGTGCTCTCATTGGCCGATCCGCTCGAGAGGTTTCGAATTTAAGTGAGAGACTCGCAGAGGGCTCACTTATAATGCAGAGAGCGCAATGACAATGCCAATACGTAACACACAGACATGTTGTCATGCTTTAAATAGGGTGTCTGATCGCCATTACATTTTGTGTGCTAAAATCCTTCCCATAGGCATAGAGATTGCACGGATCCGGGCTAACTCGGCCAAGCTGCAAAAACTGTCATTTTTTGTCATTTTACCCTAACCCAGTAACCCTAACCCTAAACCTAACCCACTACAGTTTGCTTAGCCATGGTTCTGATTGCGCGACGTCATGCCTCGTTCAGCGAGGCATGCGCACATCTGTCCAATGGTACCATAGTAGCCGACGAAGATCCGCTATCTGTATATAGTTATGTTATCGGATCATATATCGAGTACTTCCTACCTGATTCACTGAAAGCCCGTCCCACAGTGCACTTTAGAAATGACATCATGGCATTATTTATAGCCCTTTAAGTTGGGGCTTTGATCGGATCAGAAGATCGGAGCGACACCCTCGCACCTGTGATCGGTATCGGCAAAATAAAATCGGCAGAATTTTTTTTTTTCAAATTATTTTTCAATGACGAAAATTTTCAAGTTTTTGGCTATCAAATGCTCAAAAAAAATTCATGGCTGGGATTATTTTGTCATTTGGAGTTGTTGTAGACTATGTTTGTTGATATTTAGTGCCTTTTCATGACTTTGAAATTAATAATATTGGTCTAAGAGAAGAGGCAAAACATGCGGGCCGCCATCTTGGATTATAATGTAGGCATGCCGCATGCATTTATTGATCGGCGATCGGAAATTATTATCCGATCATCCCTGATCGGCTCAAGATCGACCCCCGATCTGATGATCGGTTACAGGCCTAATTATTTACCTCATTCCCCATACGTTGATACCGAGATCGTTCGAGCATCATCATTTTTCCGGATAATTCTAACCTGTTAATTTGAGTTTTAGCAGCCATAGCGTCTAAATAATGTATTTTTAAACAGTAATTTTGGCTGATTTGGTATAATTTGTGAAATATTGTGATTTATTTGTATGTACATGTATTCTTGACATGTTTATCTATCAGTTGATGTTAGTTTTTTCCAAGTGCGAGTGTGTGCAAGGCATGTGCGAGAAGAGATTATTGCACATGCGATGAAATGTTGCTTATGAATGTAAGCTGCCTCATGAATTATACATATATGGATTTTACGCATGTGGTGTAGCTCAATGCAGAAGTGTTAAACTCTGTACACAGGGCATGGGATGCAAACCGTTGTGTAACCCTAACCCTTAAAGATAAAGATCAGTTCTGGTCATGAGAAAGAAACATTGTGGAATCGATCAAAAAAGGTTGAAGTATTGGTGTGTACTGCAAGGTTCTGGGATCATCAAAATGATAAGAAATTTGGCCCAGTCTTGGTAAAGTTACACAAAAACGACATGTGCGTTATATCTATCAGGTCCAAATAGATATACTAATTTACCAAATATATCAAGTAGGCGGCTTCTTGGCAAAATTTGTATGACCACGTATTAGTCAAACAAATTCTTTCACATGAATGGTAATAAGAGCTTCCATTTCAATTTTTGAAAGGGGGGCGTTTCCAAAACTGGTCTTTACCTTTAACCTAACCCTAAACATGCAAGACTGACCGTTTTTGTAGCTGGGTTGAGTTGGCCCCTGGTCCGAGTTAGCCCAACTCCAGATTGCACGCATCCCTATGCAGTTTACGTGCATGGCGCGCTCATACAATATTGGTCAATGTTTTTATTACCAAATTGAGATTCTAACGTTTACCGCTCATGATCTTGAAAGGGCCACTCTAACCCAACTAACTTAGCCTTTCAAAACATGAATACACCTCTACTTATTAATATTCCAGCCTCTGATTTTTCAGAAAATCTCTAAGTTGACCAAAAAATGATAACAACCATCCATTTTTCACAGATCTCATGCTTGCTGGGCTACGCCCCTCGAAAAAAGGTAATATGGTCGAGTGGCTTGATGACGCATCACAGGCATGTCTGATTTGTCCTACAACTAAGGATCTTACAATCTTATTGTAATTCATAAATGAAACGTACTGGGATTATCAACTACATATTATTTTTCAGATAAATGTGTTTTTTTTTCCAACTAATATCATAGTTTGCATTTTTAAAGACATTTTAATGCCTAAATCACCCTCCTTTTCAACCGGAGAGGCTCCTGCAGTGACGTCATAAACAGTTGCGCAATACAGCTCCAAAACTGGGCCTTTTTTGAGCGTTCTGAGTTTGACCCTTGAAGGAGATACTCATTAAATGAGGTTTCATATGAAAGAACAGGTTTTTCTCCATATTCCCCAAAGGGGCTCAACTCGGAACTCTAAAAATATCTTGATCAAAACAGCGATTTAAACATCGTTTCCATCATACATGTAGCTCCGAAATTCACCACTTTCATGAATTAAGCCCCCGAAGCTTTAGTTGGGCGAACTCTGGGGAGCTCCAATGCCGAAGGCGTCGGAGCTCCAGAGCCTGTTTATGAAAACGATTCAAACAGCTGGTTGGGTCCAAGATGGCGGCTCTCTTGTTTTGCCTCTTCTCTTAGACTAATATTATCAATTTCAAAAAGTCATGATTGGCATTTGATATTCAACAAACAAGGTCTACAACAACTCCAAATGACACAATAATCCCAGCTATGCATGTTGTTTAGTATTTGATAGCCAAAAACTTGAACATTTTCAGCATTAAAAAAAAAAAAAAATCCCAATCAACTTCACTGATCTGCAATCAGAATTTATTATCCAATGTCACCTGAATCGGCCAATGATTGGGTTAGTAAAATGGAAAGTTTCTTTTAGAACTTGACGATTCACATTCAATTTCATAAGGAAAATGTATTAATATCATTCATAATGAGCATAAGGGATTTAAACTCTCCTTTTATTTGTTACCATCAGCTGTATTGTTGATATTACAGGCAAACACTTCTCTAAAGTCACTTAGCTAAGTGTTATCTAGAACTCGGATAACATCATGTATCGACAAGATAACTTACCCCTCTGAAACAATTGAGTGATGTCATCTTCGTTGGTTTGCTGCTAGATGTGAATGATAATCCGACTTGTTAAATCCAAATCATATGTCCACGGTAGAATATTAGAATGGCAGAACTACAGAAATGTATGATTATAGTTTAATCAATTTGATGATGGATTCATGCAGTTAAATTCGCTTCTACAAACAACTTATTATATCACTCGGTCTGATTGTCAAAGAGCGGTCCCCCTTAATTCCATCCCCTGCTGTGGCGGTCCATACATGTCCTAATGGTCAGATATGATCATCATTACTGTATAAACAATACGAGGGGAGCCTCTCCAATTCTCCAGATGAGAGTGACAGTGAGCGAGAGGGGGAGGAGGGAGGAGACGCTATCTTGTTATGAATGGGAAAGCACTTTATTCCGCAGGATGGATTTAGGTGGTGATTAATTTGGGTTCGGGTTGGTTGGCCCGAGAGTGTCTTCCAAAGTATCATCTGTGTGCATGATGTTGGCGTTGACAAGAAAGTCAGTGTGTGTGAGTAATTGGGGGAAGAAAGCAGGAGATACAAAGGGTTTGCAGCCATGTAGGTTAATACGAAATTTCTTTTCTTCATATTTCATAGCTATTTGAGGAGTGAGGATGTACTAATGTAGATGATTTCTCTGCATAATTTCCATATTATTGACAGTAAAATATTTTTTTTAAATGATTAATCTATAATTTACTTAATTTGCAATATTAGGGCCTAATGTTTTTAACATTTTTTTCTCTCTCACCAGAAGTATCAGGAGCAATCTTAGAATTCAAATTATTTTAAGTACTATTTTGGAGGGATTAAACTATGTTGGAAGTTTAGTAGAAACATGACCACCCTCCACCCCCTCCCCCTGCTACTGTATGAATGAAAATGCAGGTCTGGAAAATTCCAAAATGTTTGTAATAAACTAAGAAAGAGTTCTTGTTAAAAATTTAAAATACAATGTAGATATGTAACGTGTGAGTAAATCTTGCATTAACTTTAGCAAACAAGAGTTCATGGGACTGAACAAATTTTTTTTTTTACATTCATCAAAGTTAATTGATTTCACATTGATGAGTGCACTATTCAAAGCAATTAGTAAATGGTAGACAATACATGAGTGTGAAAGCAGATGTTAAGTTCAGGATTCAATGTGACGGTACTGGGTTATTCATTTTCACCCCTTTCTACCAACCATCCTACAGTATGTCTCCATTTCTTGCAGAAAGCCTGCACATGCCCCATCAATTACTCTCTCATAAGGCAGGTGCTGGTATCGCAAAATCCATTTTGCTGTGCGGATTACTGAGGAATTCATGTAGTACATCATAACATGAAGCCCGGGTATTCAACTTTATTGCTGAATTAATGTAGGGTGCCTCGGGAGTGTGACACTAATTTTCTCGTACATTGAGAGCAAGGCAATGATGACAAATAGGAGAGGCATGCAGGTCTAATCCTTTTAACTCTTGTTGATAGCTTTTGTCTAGCTTTCAGGCTTTAGTTCATGGATAGGGGTAAAATTGTTATGGTTAATCATTCATGTCGTTTATGAGAAGAAAAATGTTTTAAATCAATACTGAAATGTAGTGGTCAAAGGGTCTAGAGGCTCCCTCCTTATCTTGCTGAATTATTTTGTTTGAAAATGCAATAATGCATGTATTTGTTAGATTCTATATATCAATCTGTAAAGTAATAAAAGAAATTTGGAAAGAAAGATGATTCATGAAGCATCTGAATAAATGTGAAAAATTGCAGAAATTGAAAACTGCATAATGTACATGTATCATAAATAATCATAGAACTTAATGGAAAAATGTTTCAACATCTTGAGTAGATTTTAACTGGTCAGTGCTCCAATGTCCATTACCCAAATATGCTGACACTAACACAGCCCCTTGGCAGGTGCATACAACATGTTGTATCCATTGCATTCCTATACCCAAGCTCATACATTCCATACATGTCACCATTTGTGTTGATGGATAGTCTAAAACTGCAGACCCATGTAAGGGGAATGTTATTATAGGGCTACAATTTGTGTGTAGCATGTGCTGCTGAAAGTGATACATAGTTTATTCTTGTATTTGATCTGTTTATTCAAGCCAGTATGCTTCTAAATTTTTCAGCTGTTTTCATGCACAATGTATACATGTAGCTATCCAATCCAACCGATTGCATGGAGTGGATGGAAATTAAATCTGGAATACCGAGAGGAGCAAGAAATGACTCATACTTGGGCTAATGTTAACTGTGATTCATTAGAGTCAAATGTGGGGGAAAGATATTTTGAACCAACAGCAATTGATTGTCTGTTTTTAAAGAAACAGTATTTTATCTCTTGAAAGCCGCTTTACATAGTATAACGGTTGTTTTAATTACTTTCTTTTTTATCTTGAATGCAGGAAGTGAAAAGGACACATAAGGCAGTTTTGGCAGAGCCCAGTTGAAACACTTGAAAATGTAACTCGACAAGTTTTAACAGCTGAATATGGATTTCTCTGACATCTCCTTTTTAGGTAAATAGTTAATTTAGATTATTTTTTAGAGATACCTGATGGTGAATGAGTAGGAAATGCTTTATGTGGAACTTTTAAAGATGTAGATTTCATGCAACTTGTGTTGTTGTGATTATACATTTAGGATGTATTTGAACTAAACTTACATTCTCTCAACCATGTATGACATAAGACATGTAATGTACATTTGTAATGGTGTCCCAACTCGCAAGGACGTTAATATTACGATGTAGCATACAGGTACCTTAAAAATATCCCTACCGCCCGATGATGTTAACCTATTTGTTGAGGCTAGCTGATTGTTCTGACAGTAGAGTTCCCTTCTTCTGTAACCTCCATTTTCATATTTTCTCCCTTTCAAAATCTATTCTGTGACTATGCTTCATTCTTTTAACTCTACTGGAAAGACGATTGTAAAGCAGCCACTGATTGTTCAGATTATGAGAGCTGAGGGCTTTTTTTGTTTACATGACAATTGGTTGTTTTAATATGTCCTTGCGAAAAGACATTGATATACTGACAATGCACGTTAGAGCTAAATCATGAGTTTACATAATTTTTTTTTTTTAATTTTTTTTTTTTACTTCAGTTGGTATTCTCTATCATTCTTCTTAAAAAAACTCTGTTGAGCAGGATTATGAGTTTATTATTAAAAAAAACTTTTAAAATGCTTAAATATCCCAAGTTTCAGGAAAATGAAGTATTCTCATGTGGCACAATTTTTTTTTAAGACCCTACTTTTAGGTCAATGATGGAAGAACATACTATTCATGTATTACTGGCTATGAGGCGATAGAATGTGCTGGAAGACCAAAAGAACCATGAACTTGTTTGGTAAGAATGAATTCTCTTATTTTTGATGTGGGTAGTGGTAACAAGACTTCCTAAGAACTCTATTTAATCTTTGTTCACAATATGATTTCAATAGATGACAGAGAGACCTTTACCAGAAACAAAGTAACCTTTAAAGTAATGGTAACTCATTTTGTTCCATATCAAATCACAACTGTGAAAATGAAAAACATTCAACCAAATCAGGTTTTCTATAAGACATCACAGGGTAAATATCTCAATATGAACATGTATTAGTAAGATTATGACATCGTAAATCCATTGCCCAATGATGTAAATGACAATCTTGAGGCTAGCTGGTGATTCTAACGGCAAATTCCCTTATTTTCTTCATCTTTTCTGCACTCAGCTATATTCTACCTGTATTTTCTGACTTCCTTGTCGGTATTCTTCTCTTTCTTAGTCTATGCTGAAAGGATTGCTCTCAAAAGCAGCTGATGATTTTCAGATTATGAGAGCTGAGGGCATTGGTTGCAAATCTGTAGTTCAGCTTTGTACATTCATTGTAGCAAGTACATTTTGTGTGTGCTTCCATTTGGCGTAAACTAGGTGGAAATGCAGGTTACCTGATTTTCCCAATCACTCCTTTCTGTCTCATCTAGATGATTGGCTGCCTTCACCATGCCGGGGGATGGAGCCGAGAGATGAAAACTCCAGGATGAGGATGTGAGAGGAGACGATAAAACATCACATCGATGACGCTGTGAAGTCATCAGGAATATGAGGATCTACATTGCAGTGTAAGATGGTTGACATGGCTTTACATTTGATTAAATGTTTATAAATATCTTTCAAAAATTGATAAAAAGTATATTGTATTTCCAGGATAATGCATTTTCCCCACATTACATTTATCTTTATTCCGTATAGAGTGAAACAGAGTAAATCTGGTGTCCATTTATAGTACTAGGCCCTGTAAGACTATTTGTATTCTTCCTGAATTAAATGAGATTAATTCAAAGGTAAGCTAATTCAATTGCTTGGATAGATGCAATGGTTGCCCCCCCCCCCCCCCCCCCCCATTGTTGGCTTCAGTTGTCCATGACAACTATGGGGAACCGTATTGTACATGTATTCATACTGTCTGCTGGACTTTCAACTCTGCTGTACTTTTATTTAGGTAATAATTATATATTTTGTGCCCAATGATGTAAACAACAATCTTGAGGCCAGCTGGTGATTCTAACAGCAAAGTCCCTTTCTTTCCTTATTTTCTCTGAACTCGGCTACTTTCTTTCTCCATTCTCTGACTTCCCTGTCTGTATTCTTTACTTCTCTTAGTCTTTGCTGAAAGGATTACCTTTGAGCAGCTGATGATTTTCAGATTATGAGAGCTGAGGGCATTAGTGGGGATTAATCCGTATTTTAGCTTTAGACATTCATTGAAGCAAATAAAGTCTATTGTTTCCACTTCAGCATTTACTACTAGACAATTCAGATTATCACATTTTCATAAGCTCTTCTCTTCTGTCTCCTCTAGATGATTGGCTGCCTTCACCATGCCAGAGGATGGAGCCAAGAGAAGACACAACATCACATCAATGACTCTGTGGAGTCATTGGGAATATGAGGATCCACATTGAAGTGTAAGATGGTTGGCATGGCTTTACATTTGATAAAATATTGTTTACAATGTACATTCTATAATTGGTAATGAGTATGAAATTTCTATATCATTTCTCAAGGATAATGCATTTCCCCACATTACCTTTGTCTTTATTCTGTATAAAATGATTCTGATTAACATAATTTTCAACTTCGCTATATATTTAGGTTATAATTATACATTTGTGCCCAATGATGTAAATGACAATCTTGAGGCTAGCTGGTGATTCTAACAGCAAAGTCCCTTATTTTCTTCATCTTTTCTTCACTCAGCTACATTCTTTTTGTATTTTCTGATTTCCCTGTCTGTATTCTTCCCTTCTCTTAGTCTTTGCTGAAAGGATTGCTCTATCTCAAAAGCAGTTGATGATTTTCAGATTATGAGAGCTGAGGGCATTGGTAGTGATTAATCCGTAGGTTAGCTTTGAACATTCATTGAAGCAAATAAAGTCGCTTGCTTCCACTTTAGCAACATGGAAATGCAGGTTACAAATTTTCCCAATCACTTCCATCTGTCTCATCTAGATGATTGGCTGCCTTCACCATGCCGGGGGATGGAGCCGAGAGATGAAAGCTCCTGAATGGGGATGTAAGAGGAGACACAACATATGAGAATCCACATTGCAGAGTAAAAGGTTTGGCATGGCTTTACATTTGATTAAATGTTATCTATAAGGTTTATCTCAGAGTTGATAATGAGAACGAAATTTCTATATCATATCTCAAGGATAATGCATTTCCCCCACATTACCTTATATCTTTATTCTGAATAGAGTGAAACAGAGTAAATCTGCTGGCCTTGTAAGACTATTTTTATTCTTCCTGAATTAAATGAAAGTAATACAATAGCGATCAAAGACAAGCAAATTGCTTGGATAGATGAACCCCCACCCCCCCCCCCTCCCTCCCCCATTGTTTCCTTTAGTGGTCCATCACAAATAGGAGGAACCATATTTTACATGTATTCATACTGTCTGATTGACACAATTTTCAACTCTACTATATATTTAGGTTATAATTATACACTTTGTGCCCAATGATGTAAATGACAATCTTGAGGCTAGCTGGTGATTCTAACAGCAAAGTCCCTTTCTTTCTTTATCTTTTCTGCACTCAGCTACATTCTTTCTGTATTTTCTGATTTCCCTGTCTGTATTCTTCCCTTTTCTTAGTCTTTGCTGAAAGGATTGCTCTATCTCTATCTGATGATTTTCAGATTATGAGAGCTGAGGGCATTGGTGGTGATTAATCTGTAGTTTACCTTTGGACATTCATTGAAGCAAATATATTTTCTTGCTTCCACTCTAGCTACATGGATTTTTTTATAATCTCTTCTCTCTGTCTCATCTAGATGCCTCATCATGCTAGGGGATGGAGCTGAGAGTTGAAACTCCTGGATGGGGATGTGAGTGAAGACACAACATCACATCCATGACTCAGTGGAGTCATTGGGAATATGAGGATCCACATTGAAGTGTAAGATTGTTGGCATGGCTTTACATTTGATTAAATAATGTTCATTCTATAATTGGTAATGAGTATGAAATTTCTATATCATTTCTCAAGGATAATGCATTCCCCCCCACATTACCTTTGTCTTTATTCTGTATAAAATGAAACAGTAAATCTGGTGGCCTTGTAAGACTATTTTTATTCTTCTTAAATTAAATGAAAGTAATAAAATTGCAATAAAACACAAGCTAATTACTTGGATAGATGCACCCCCCCCCCCCATTGTTGCCTTCAGCATGTCCATGACAAATGGAGGAACCATATTGTACATGCATTCATACTGTCTGATTGACACAGTTTGCAACTCCGCTGTACACTTTGTGCCCAATGATGTAAATGACAATCTTGAGGCTAGCTGGTGATTCTAACGGCAAAGACCCTTATTTTCTGCACTCTGCTACATTCTACCTGTATTTCTCACTTCCCTGTCTATACTCTTCTATTTTCTTAGTCTTTGCTGAAAGGATTGCTCTCAAAGGCAGCTGATGATTTTCAGATTATGAGAGCTGAGGGCATTGTTCTTTAGACATAGACATTTCCGAAGTGAAGAAGAAAAAAAATTCTTGTGTCACAGGAAATATTCAGTTCAAAATTGAGTGTTCACAAGTAGATGGAAGTTGGCTGATTGAAGTCAGTTTTGTCTCCCTCAAACACTTCATCTGTTAAATATGGTCCGATTTGTGTGTAACTGTAACATACATGAGTATCTTAGGGCAGCTTGGCTAAAGCCAGGGTAAAAATAGAACATTTTGAGCACCTAAAGCATCCCCTGGGATGGATATATGCATAATATAAAGTAGCTATTACTACTATTATTATTATTAAACACACATTTTATGTAGCACACTGCCATACATATTGTTAATTGACTTCCTACCAGCTCTTCGTGTAGCCAGAATAGTTACCAATCAAGGGTTGATATTTTCTATACTACCCTACTTTAATGTTATTATTTCATTGTATCTTATTTCTTTTCTCCATGTAGATGCTGTACAGTATCTGGATAATCTGTTCCCCCATCTCGGTTGCATCAAGGTTAGTAAACCATGTACTATGATATTGCAATTTCTGTCAACTCATAACAAAAAGCGTATATTTACAATTAATTTAACATTTTCAAATGGGGGGGGGGGGGGGATTCGTACTCTTTATGCAATTCTGAAAGTACTAGTATGTTGATTTATCGAGAAAAAAATTGTATTTCATTACATTCTTTATTCATTCTTCAGTTTATTTAAAAATCATGCAAACATTAATATATGTACAAAGCATTTCAAGATAAAAAAGGGTGTGTATGTTGTGAGGCAATGTTTTAATCATGAATAGATATCTTATTAATTATACAACAGTAATATTCTGATAATGCTGGTGACAGAATATTATTAAGTCTTGAGACTGCCCTGTGATGACAAAAGATGCCTTATTCAGAAACTGGGGTGTGAACATCCCATCCTACACCTTTCTTACATTCTAATGCTACTCTTCTCATGCTCTTGTTTCTCTTTTCTTTCCCATCCTTATTTTCACTCTGATTTTCTATGGGATGTTTGCAGTTTGAACCAGTTTGGTGAGAATCAATGTCTGAGGGCACCACTTAAAACATTTTGCAAACCAATTTCGAAATGGACATTTAATGTGCATTATGAAATATTCTTATATGGTTATTGTAGGGACATCACTCATATTATGTTGCGACTTATGTGGTGATATTTTAGGTAATATACAAGTCTCATGAGATATCTTTGACGTTTCGTTATTTGATCATTAAATTTGTCTTATTATTTCTCTCTGTCCAAAGCTTGGTGAACATCACTGGTTCATCAGATCTGCTACAAAAGAACTGGAGGACATCTTATAGCTATCTGTGAGAAAATGCGAGTGGACTTATAACTCAACTGAAGACATCTAGAGGACGGCCCCGGTGCTGTAGGAATTTTAGACCTACAGCTAGTAAACAATACAACTTTTAATTTCAATTTTGCCGCTGTAAGTTGCATGGGACATACCCAAAAGTAGGGAGACTCACTCGAGTGAAAACCTGAATAACTCACTGGCATTTTGATAGTGAGCATTTGCCAAAACCAATCTTTGAGGTTTTTCATGCTTATAAGCGATTGCTTTCCAATTCCAATGAAACTCAAAAATGTGGGAAAAACCCCCAAGGGTCTTTACATGCATTGTAAATACCCTATTATTTAGATGAACGCAACCTTACTTTCATGCCATGTGTTTAGCATAATTTTATTATGTTTGTATGAACTGTCCAGTGGTCCAAACCTTGGCAATGAGAGGCCAATACAAAACAGATTATATTTCAATTCTTCAAAGTGTACATAAGCGATGAAACGAGGTCTAGCTGCAATAAATGTTAGAAATCAAAGTATTATGGTTGTATGAGTCATTTTATTTGTTTTAACGGTAGTACTCAAAAGCAGGCTTTGTGTAAGTTGGAGTACGAATGACGTATATTTAATTTTGTTGCAATTTTTTTGTAGCTACACGGGATCTTGCATTAGCTAATTGGTCATGTGGTATAACCTGCAAGAACTCTACAACAGTTCATAAGTCCTCGAAATTTCACATCTATTTTCATGTTACATTTTCCATGATATATTACAAGCTTTAGATTTTCATCTTACCTTTGACGAGATTGCTTCTAGTGTATCATTCGGCACCTTTATTGATTTCACATTGGAAAATATAATTTTTGACTGCATTATTTTAGAAATTATGTACAAATTTGTTGTACTCGCATAATGGACGATTCTTTCGACACCTCACTTGGTCTGAATTGTCAATGGGAGATTTCCAGTACTTTTTTCCCCCTCAACCATGCCCCCTTTGAGAAAAAAAAGAAAAGAAGAGGATTCTGGGGAAAAAATGGCATCTAACAACATTCCCCCCCCCCCCTCCCTTTTGAGAAAGAAAAATTGGGAAATAATGGGGAAAAATAGGGTCAGATTTTGGCAAAGAGAGAAGAAAGGAAATCTAGCTAGTCATCCAGACCAACATATTCACTTCTAATACCTGAGCTTAAATTCAAAAATCGGCTTTCATGAATATAATTGATTCTTTACCATGTCACAAGAATAAACAAACTGTTGCACACACAAACTGAATACTGTACATGATTACGCAAATTTTAATGACGAATTGTAACCAGGTTGTATAACGTAGCATACCAGTTGAGAACCTACTCGTATTGGTGGGACAGAATAATGCCTTCAAATATTATAAAACCGTTGTTCAATCAGTCTTATTCCACATACATTGTCGTTCAGCACCAACATCAAAACAAAACTTTCCAAACACCTATTGCTAATCCTTGAGGTATTGTATTTTGTACTACCACATGTAGTACAAAATCAATTATAGAAACCATAAAGGTCAATTCCAAGTGTTTTGATGAAATATTTAAACTAATGTGAGGTACTTTCAAAACAATTAAGTTTCCTATCAACTGTACATCAAATTTAATTAGCTTTGTTAAATATTGAATGACCACAATTTCATTCTGTAACAAAGTAGATAAAATTCAATATTTCATAGATTTGATGAATGGTCGATAGGAAACACAAATTTTGTGAAAGTACCTCATAAAGGGTTAATATATCATTAATTTGCAGATTTGTATTAAAATATCTATGATATTCTCTGGAAATATCATTCCATGACACTTGGAAATGAACAAATGAAAAAACTTGACACAAAGATATCCCAAGAGGAAATTAAAAGTGTATTACCGTACTTTTACACAAAAATCACTCGTCTAATGCAAGTCTGCCAACTTATCTCCCACATGAGCCAAACTCCGGTACCATACAAACCACTTGTTTTGTTGTGTACTTAATTCTAACAATTCTACATAAAAGGGGAATCTGCATAAAACGGGTTACTTCTATTTTTCTTGGGTAAATATCATTGACAGGTTATACTTTTCTGAAACTAATTGGATAGTTACAAGTGTGTGAACCGTAAGATAGTTGAAGTGTGCGCAGAAGTGTGATATCTGATGTAAATTCATTTTAAGATAAAATTCTACTGCTTCCTCGGTTCTCACACTACCTTTCAATAAGTCTCAAATTGCTGCAAAATCAAATAGATACATATCATGCATCTTATCCAGATCCAAAGTAATTTATGTTCATTATTTCTAAGCCTACTATGATACAAAGCATACATAATAAAAGCATAAATTATAAGTTATAAAATTATGCTGTAATGATGATATGTTTGTAGACTCAATACCATCCTGTCAACCTCCATTATCAAACAAACGGTTACCTACTCCTACTACCTACATCCTCTCACAGTCGCCTTCCCTTCTATCACTGTTTTCTCCTTTTCTTTTTCGTCTTTGTCATAACTATCCAACCTTCCATTTCTTTTTCTGTCTGCTTCTCTCCACATTTCACTTCTTAAGTACAAATTTAAAGTCATTTTCTTGTATACTAATGTATATGTGAGCTTTAATATGTGGTAAATTCTATTTCTGTAAGTTCTACATTATGATTGTCTAGTATGCAATTGTATATTTTGTATCAATAATTTTGTTTTGTATTTTTTTTTTTATTCAGGGCCCTCTAGGACAGCATTTTTTAAACTGAAGTGGCAACCCTGTTTGAATAAAACTGAAAATAAATAAATAAATAAGTGGTTAAGCGCTGATCTGAAGGTGAACCCGGGGTTTTATATCTTGAGGTAGTAGAGCCTCTCTGTTCACCCAAATTATTCTTGCACATTGTTCATTAACCATAATTAATGGATGAATTTGTATAATCCATACAGCAACATAGATACTGGATGTCTAGTTTTAAGTAGACATGAATAATGTACTTGGCAAAGTGAAATGGCAACTAACAAGTAAAGGACCATTAAATGGAATTTACACATAATCACATTTGTATAAAATGATCTACTCAACAATTTCATTGTCCAATGCCATTTTATGGTGTGTAGGTGGTTGTTTTCTGTTCCAACAAAACCAAAAGCTCCCCCCTCCCCCCCCCCCCCCCCCCCAAACAAAATCTGTCCACCTGACAAGCACTTTTAAAAAGCACAGAGTAGGCCTACTCCTACTCTATATTCATGCAAACTTTTCACTAGTCTGAATGGATACAATTTAACAACTTGAAAATAATGCAAAATAGGAAGAGGAGAATGGATGAATAACCTTTAAGGTGAGCTTTCCCTAGCCAGAAATCGTCAAATTAATGCAGCGTTGGACAATAAAGTGTTCTTTTTCACATGTTCAGTTTTGGCTGCTGGCACGTCAACTCCAGAACCCTCACAGTTCTTACATCTACAATCAATTCCATGGGGTATATTTTCACAATCGACCATCATCAGTCGGACATCGAGAGGCGGTCAAGGACCTTGCGGTAGTCCTCCAGGAGGAGCTGGAACCACTTCTCAAGGGTCTGATGCCTCTCCTCCAGACTGGTCCCTTCTTCTGCTGCCGTCAGTTCCTCGGGCTTCAGCACCTTCTTCAGCTTCTCATAGTCAGCCTTTTGTTTCTGAAAGACCACAATTAATCACACAAAAATAAATACAAAACGTAGAAACAACGAACATAGACAAAAGATTCACATCTATTATTTCTTTACTATAGATCTCCAGTATTCGCTTATAACACCAACAGAATGCCAAACTATGTTATGGACTATGGCAAGTCATTACTGATGTATTTTGCACACTTCTCCTCGGTCATTCCCTGTAACATACAATATCTTCTCCCAAACCTGTCCTTGGTTACCAAGACCATAACAATTTCCTTTTTTTGGGGGGGGGGGGGAGGGGGAAGGGGTTTGTCTACAAATTACATAATGTTCTACTCAAACTTTCTCCTATCTCATCCTTACACCTGAAACTCTTCTCATTTCCCTTATCTTGTTTCTCAGCTGTCTTCTCTGACACATACATGGAGGTTTTTTTTTTAACCTCATTTGCCCCTTCTCCATTTTCCTCCATATCTGAGCAAATGAACACTCACTTGAAAAGGAATATTGAGTCTCTTCTTCACATCCAGTCTGTATGCCTTGGCATGCTCTGTGTTACTGTAGTCTGTTGATTTGAGCCGCAGGATCTCGTAAATCTTCCTCACTTGTTTCTGCAAATGAAACACAATACATGCTTAATACTTAATTGCATTAATGTCAGTTATGAAGCCTAGAGGAATATTAACTATTTACGTTTTAAGCCCCCAAAACCTTTTTGTTTTAGAAAGTTTTTCCTTTAATTAAGGTACACTGAAATGATTTGTAAGATACCTACTCTCTGAGTAGATTAGATTGCATTTTTTCTTTAAAAAACGTTAACGATTGTCTGTGATGAACCTTTTTTATATACAAGATTAAATCTTATTTCCTCATATTAAAGCCCCTCTGGACTAGTTAGGCATGGAGGGATTAGACCTCCCTGCAAGGTCACTGGCAGGTGGTTATCTCATCAAATCAGCTCTCAATTAAAGGGCATCATGGGGAATGAACGGGTACCGCTTAGGCAATGTTGGCTGTACAGAGGGCGCAAGTAGCTCATACCTGCCAACCTGAGACAAGAGAAATTAGGAGTAAATTTTTCTGGATGGACTACGAGGTCGCGAACCACCGAAGGATTGGGGTAGTAGCCCGTAGATTGGGGGGGGGGGGGGTACACAGGACTTTAGGGTCTATTTTTTTTTCTCTCCATTTTAATGGTGCAAATGGGCCATTTCCTTTAACCTTTTCGCCCCACACATAAACAATTTTTGAAATATCAAAATGTGAACACTCACAAAACTACATGTTTCACTACCCACCTCAGTTAGGAGCCCTATTTTGCAAAGGTATATAGTAGTAGTAATCCAAAATAAATCCGAGGAAGTCCGGTAAATAACAAGCTTCCACGATCGCAGTCATCGCACAAGCATTGAAGAAAACACGCCAATGTATACAGCGTTTATGCACGGTGTATCAACTGCACATGTAATATAAATACACGTGGGCTATACGCATGCAGTTACTATGCAACAACGCTGCATGTAGTGTATGTATTAGTACAACGTCCGCACACACTTTATCGATATAGCTTGCGCACGTGCTTCCATGTACTAGTACATGCAGTACATGGATAATGACTGCAGTACACGGAACTAACGATCACGTTCGGGCTGCGCTGTGTATATCTTCTATGAGCGCGAGCGCGGATGTCGGCGTGATATGGTTATCAGTGCTGTGTTATGCTTTAGTCTTATGCAACAGTCGTTTGTTTTAAAAATATTTTAAAATTAAAAAAAATCGGAGTTTTGAGGCATGCACTCGGAATTCGGAGTTGGTATGAAAAATGCGGAGGAACTCCGCCTAAATCGGGGTGGTTGGCAGGTATGGTAGCTATAAGTAGTACAGTGGGGCTTAAATGAGTAAACAAAACAACATCATACTTCCTCCTATACAATTCTAACTTTTCTTGTTAAAAAAAAAGGGATTTTTAACTTAATTAAATCTCCACTCTTTCAGATAACCTTCTAAGTACTGGTCACTGAAGAAGGACAAGTTTAATCCTGATAAATTATTCAACAGTCCATGTTCATCTGTAACTGCACAGATTCAAGAGTAACCCAATAGTGGACACAGAGGGGCAAATAAGTTTTGTATAACTTTATGCCTACTTTCAAGGTATAATACTTCCAAGGTATGATAAGTCAAAAGTCACCTTGTTCAACTTGAGTTTCTCCAGAGCTTCTTTCTCCATGGCATCACACAATCCTTTGGGGAGGTTCTCCGGTGCGAAGGAAGGAAGTTGGGCACAGGCCCTGCAGTCTATGAAGTCCCTCAGCCTTACAAAATCATCAGATGGGTCTTCCACTGGAAAGGCATATAGAACAGAAGGTTAATGAAAAATGCAAACTTCAGACAGATAATAATAATAATGGGTCCTTGTATAGCTCTCATATCTGTCGGACTCGACACCCCTCCTTTAGCATGGCTGCCATTAGGGTGGTCTAGCATTTCAAAGAATTAAGTCCTGTCAAGTTCCCATTTACATCACCTGGGTTGAGTGTGGCAAATGTAGATTATTGTCTTGCCAAAGGACATAAGTGCTGCAGCCGGATTTGAACCGCAGGCCTCGTGATCCACAGTCCGGTGACATATCCACCCGACCACGACACCTCTACATAACAGAGAGTTTTAGAGGCAGAAATCACACTTCCTAAGATACCCCTTCAATACCAAATTTAAAATGTAAAATATCAGTGAGAAAGCTGTGACAACTTGCCCAAAGGTACTCTTAAAAAAAATCATGCAAAGGTATCAGAATTTTATCAAACGAGAGTTTTGCTAACATGGTGTATAGTTCCAATATCTTTTATGCAGAAATTATGTCTACCATGTCAAAGTAAATAATAAAATCCAGATTCAAATCTTCTACACCTGAAAGTGATATCAAACGTATAATTTTAGTGATAGCTCGTTAATGCTCATTTAAACTTAATATGCCATCAACAGCCCTTGAAAGACAAAAGAATCATTCTTATTGCTTATTAATATACAAACATAGTAAAATATTCTGACATTATTTATTTCCCTCTTCACCTGTGATATCCAGCACTTCCGTGTCTTTCCTGAAGTCTGCATACATGGTCTCTAAGAATTGAGCTCCATGGCCTTGTCTTTGGAATGGTGGGAGGATCAGGACTTGACTGAAACAAGATCAAAATACAAAGATGAACGGTCGATAATCAAAACACGAAGAAGTCACTAGTGTCAACATACAAGGTTCCTGAAGAACTGAGCTCATGGTCTTGCATTCAGAATGTGGGAATGTAGAATGAGGATCACAAGAAAAGCTTTAGTCTGTATTCAGTCATTCAAATGTCATAAAGAAGCCAGACTGAAGAAATGAGCTCCATGGCATTCGTCTTTGAAATGGTGGGGGAATTATAAGAGGACTTGACTGAAACAAGATCACATCCAAAAGACTAATTCATCATGCCTTGAAGCAATAATTACACATAGGGTAATATCCAATATTTGCCTTTAAAGCAAGAATGCACTACTTGTAGCTAATTGCGCCCTCTACATAGCAAACAATCCCCTTTTTCTTATGTTAATTGAGAGCTGATTTGATGAGATAACCACCTGTCCAGTGACCTTGCAGAGCGGTCTAATCCCTCCTGGCTAAACTAGTGCAGACAGGCTATAATTATCGCAACCACAAATTTCCTGCAAGTTTCTCACTTTTTAAATTCAATGTAAAGCATGTCACAACTCTTAAGATCACAAAATTTAGCATGCATAACAAAAACTTTCATCAAATCAGTTTAGTGAAAGAACATGCTTTTTGGTCAAATTTGATATCCTGCATCAACAATGCAAGTTTCAGACCAATATGAATATGAATAAGGTTTCAGTGACACAAAGACGTAACTCCATATTTTGCCAAAATAAGTATTTGATATAAAAATGTTCAGGAAAAATGTAGGCTTTCAGGGAAACACAGACTTAACTCCACCCAACACCCCATTGAAGTCAATGGCTAGTGAAACATAGACTTGACTCTGTAAGGTCCAAGTGCTCAGTGCGCATAAACCACTTTTACTCAAAGTGGCCAAAATGGAGTTACGTCTTTGTGTCACTGACCCCTCCGTATGTTAAATAATTACACTGAAAATCAAAGCTGCACCTACCTTATCCTTGGCCTGATCTTATCTGGATAGGCATAGTACCTGTAGACCGTTGAGTAACCGACTGTTGAGTACCGCTTTGTTCCATCGTGGGGATACCTTTCAAAGCTGTGGGAGGAAATTAATTTAAACTTAAATGATTCATTAAAAATGGCTCATTTTTCTTGTGTGTACATTATCCATCAGTGATATTGTCGAAATTGATGCAACATAATTTTAATGTATACCTAAAAACCAGCTTTTGGGTAGTTTCATTCTCTGTACATACACTATGTTCAATGACAAGACTGAAAGTCTATATCTACTTCTTTGTTTTTATCATTCCTGCTTTCATTTGCATAACTGCATTACACCATAACCAGAAGTCCAGATTCACAAACATAACACTTTACTCAAGCTATCAAGGGAACAGATTGCGCATAAGTGAGGATATTTTTTTCCTACCTCTCACTACCCCCTTTTAAGGTGGCAGAAAAAACAAAAAACAAACAAACAAACAAACAAATGTCCCCCTTCCTATATTCTAATATTTCCATATTTATTATTTATTTGTAATGCAAGATTGTATAAAGCATGGTTTATATTTCCCTTTTCCTGACACACAGGTGACAATTGAAGATGAAATCTTAAGTTGAAGACCTCCTTTTTTGCTCAAACCCCTCTTCCCCTACTTTGAAGTTTAAAAAGAACAGAAATTTATGACCATGATAACATTTACATCAGAGATCCAACTCACATTGTATAGTACATCCACCTCTCATCATCAAAATCAATGTAAGAAGACGCGTCCACGAACCACCACAAGAACGTCTGCAGGTGCGAGTGGAACTCCTTGAATCCAGGGGTCATGACGTTGCACTTGTAGATCTCAAAGTGTCTCGTGGCACCGTGGGCTTCGTCTGTGTTGGAGTAGGAGTGGAGGAGGTCCCCCATCGGTTGGAAGCCGACGTCTTCGTCCAGGCTGGCGACAAACCGGTCGAGGTTGTCCATGGGCGTGATCTCCAGCTTCTCCACGATGGGCTTGAGAATGGGGTCCGCCTGGTGGAAGCATGAGAGGAAAAGAATCCACAAATCTATGTGAAACTTATTTCAATGATTTGTTAACATACTATCAATTAAAGATTACTTTCTATCTTTCTAAATAGTACTGGTAATAGTTGTCCAAATCAGAATTACGTTTAACAATTTGAAGAAGAAAAAAAATAATGCCCTAAAGGTTGAAGTTAAAGAGACATTCAACCTTAAACTGTTCAGAATCACTGTGCCCTTGGGCAAGGCACATCTACATTTGCCACTCTTCACCCAAGAGAGAATGGAAACATGTTAAGTACAAGAGCTGTGAGAACTACGACAAGTCATTGTGATTGTATATTTGCTAATTCCCTGCATGAAGTTAATGGAACACATCATGATTCTACTCCAAAGGGATTAAGGTGATGCACAGAATGAGTATGGGCTTGAAATTTCTGAAGTACAAACTAAAAGGTCCTGCAAATATCTCAGTGACTCCAAATAAGGCAGTGGCTATAAGATGTGCACAGTATAAATCCATATGAATCCCCACTGCCAAACATTTCAAATGCTCTCTGCCTCTCTCAGTTTTCTGAGACAACAACTTGTTGACAGCCATAACATGTAGTACCTATGATCTGAATAGTACATTTATAATTTGTTCTCAACTCAACATATAACCAATTCAATAAGCCCAACACACAATTTGTCTCAACACACATGATTTTCCAAATATTGCATTAGATATGGTAATTTAAACAAAGGCAATCATCCTGACTCAAGTTCTAACTAATGATATGATCATTAAAAACAAATTTTGTTGCAATGAAGGCCTTATAGATGTCATGAAGACCACATTTGCTCTAAACTGTAGACAAGCATACAAATGGTCTGATGTCTCAACGATTCAGGGCTGATTTGGATTTTCCTCCTACAAGAAGACTTGCAATAGTCCTAGACTGTTATTCTCAATATTGATGACTATTCAAAATATCAATCATGATGAATTTCAGGTTTTACGTTCATCTTTAAAGCTGTCGCAAATTCTTCCGAAATCGGATCACAGTCAAATTGTGTGTTGTCACTGTAGTGGGCTTATACTCACTTGTACTCCATCAAACTTCTTTGGATTGACCTTCTCCTCAAATGTGTATGTTAGGTAAGGTGTAAGCCTGGCTGCTGAAAAGTACAGCTGCACTTTCAGACCTCTGTATCCAAATACCGTTTCACTGCAAATCACAGAAATGTGGGATGTATTATTAAGTTATATCATACCAGCAACTAAGTGGGCCATAAAGAAAAGACACAGTATTCATGGAAAATACGATATGAAAAATATAAGTTAAACACATTTCAACAATGACCATGGGTATGAAGGGGAGATGTATGCGTCTCACAGAAATAAACACTTCATATTAGTGACTTGAGAACAAGAATGTTCAAAAACTAAAAACCAAGTTTATGGGGTTGTATTCTCCTTCCAACGTGCCAATCATCAAACTGAGTTTTTAAAATATCATTACTATTCAACTCTTACACCTTTAAACAAACCTACAATTCTTTCAGTTTCATCATTAGCCTACTATAATGAAACGTTGTTTCACGCTTCAAAACTTGATGAAATCTACAATTCCCACAATCTTAGAAGAATATCCTACCAGACTTAAAATGACTACACATTACTGAAAACTTACTTTTCACCAAAGATCTGATGTGTGAATTCAGGAGCAAAGGACCTGGTAGAATCTTCAATGTCCTCCTTAGAACGGACTAAATCAAGTTTTTTGAAATGGAAAGATCATAGAAAAGATGAGAAGTGTTCATATTTAATGTTTAAATAAACGAAATGCTTAAGACTGAGTTTCTTTCTATATTTTTAATTCACACCTGGAAACAAAAATGGTTTATAAATTTTGATCATCCAAAAAAAAAAAAAAAAAATGGGACAACATGAATAGACTACTGGTTGCTTCAATGTCCTCCTTAGAACAGACAGACTAAATCAAGTTTTAACAAATGGAAAGATCATAGAAAAAATGAGAAGTGTTCATATTCAATGTATGAATGAAGGAAATGCAAAAGAAAGACTGAATTTCATCATTTAATATTCATTCTAAATTTTTAAATCATATTTCAATGGTAACAAAAATGGTTCATACATTTTTTATCAAATTATTTTTAAAAAATGAAAAATTGAGAATCGGGACCACACAAAATAGACTACTGGGGCCCGTTTCTCGAAATTGTCATAAGTCTAACTTCTTTACTATCACGTTGAAATGTGTGTTATAGAATTAACACGCATTTCAATCGTAAAGAAGTTAGACTTATGACGGTTTCGAGAAACAGGCCTCTGGTTACTGCTCCACGAGGAGGGCAACTTACTTACCTAGCTTCATTTCTATAACATCATTAGCTCTAGAAATAAACTCCTCCAGGGCACTCCTCATGCTATCCATGTTGTTAGCTACAGCACCTGAAAGCAGAAACAGAACATTGTTTTTTTTCATGGAAAAGTTCAAAGACTGTACACCCCATGTTATTAAAGTCTTGTTATGATAAAAAGGGAAAGCAAAAATAATCAAATCCAGTTTTGAGATGATCAAAGTTAGATTTAACTACGGTAAGTCCACCTGTTAAATGATACCCTCTTTCAAGTTATGATACAATTTAAGTGAAATTTTGCCATCAAATTGTAGGGGCTCCCAACACTTAAGAGGGGCTTTAACATCACTGTTTGTTGATAAGGTTGTTTCTTCAGTGATTTTCAAGAGTTTGAGATCACACAAGAGCAGGACTCTCCTTCGGCCCATGCCGCTTCCGTTGCTGTTACAGTGTAGGTACCTTTTTCCCCCTTACTTCCCATCAACTTCCCATTAAGTGGGAGGGCAGTGTTTCCTGCAGGTTTTTAATTTTATGCATTGGACAGTAAACAAGCCTCAACATCAACTGAGAATGACGTCGACGTCGATTGAGGATTGATGGGATTCTTCCACATATCAGTAGGGGTGCTGGTCCGAGAATGAGGATTGTCTGCATAAATGAGGATATCAATGTAAACACAAACAAATTGCGTCCTTAAAAAAAAAGGATCGCCCGTATTTTTCAGACGTTTTTTTCTTGGGCGCTCTGCGGGTTTCAGGTTCCCGATCCAGGCGCTGGCAATGCAAAAAAAGGATTAGAGTAGAGTCTCCGGTTTACGGCATAGCCCGGTTTGCGGCCAGGGGTATCACTTTTCAAAATAAAATCAAAATGACTCGATAATATTCATTGAAACCTACCGTGGATTCCCCGGTAAGTTCTGCGCTGCCGAAAACGTCCGTAGCAGATGCTCTTGTCGGTACGGAGTATCCGTCAGCGATGTCGGAAATCTACGGCACCAGTCGGCGATGAAAATTCCAGCAGGTGCTTACTTTTAAGTTAAGAGATCGAGGCATGACTAGATCAATATTGTAGCTCTATTTGTCCGATATTTGTCCGATTGGAGGTGAAATTTGATGTTTTTGTGGAAGTATGATGGCTGTGGTCTGTCTCCTATCGCAGATATTTTGATTGTGCCACCGCATGGCCAGTTGCATGGGGTGGCCGCAAACCGGCACGTAATTACGTGATTTTCTGGTTTGCGGCGGGGGGTGTTAATACACACATAACATGCGGGATCGTGTATGATGGTATGTGTGCTGATGTGTGTACCCGCTGTGACCCGATAGTTTCTAGTAGTACGTACCCCCGTATGGGATGATCCATTCAGTAAAAAGGTGAAATTGTTTAAAACTTGTAAAATTTACCGTAGCAACAGATAAACATGAGAATTTGGGTTACCCGTAGTAATTTGGTATATGCTTTGATCGTGACGTAGCGCATAAAGCTTTGTGACGTACGCGTGCCGCAAACCGGGTTACGCACGGCCGCAAACCGGGCAACTTTTACGTCTTCTAAAGTGGACAGTACTGACCACGCTGTGGGTCAGTTACGTTATTTGTGCCTTCTATTTAATAACTAAATATATGAACTCTCTATTGACGGTATTGAAGTATTCTGTGAGTAATTGCATCAAAAATAAAATCGGCAATTCCCACTGGACGGCCGCACACCGGAGCCGCTACTCTACGCGTAATAAATTTTGTGGGTTGTCCGCGTCTTCCTGAGAATTAATCGCTCATAACGTTAAAGTCTCTGTACAAAGTCAATGTGAAATGCATAGGGAAAATCATTGCAGAATCCGTTTTTTTGCATTGCCAACATGCAGATCGTAAATTAAGAATCGTCCACGAAATTGCGGACACTTTTCTGCAGACAATCCTCGTTTATGCGAACGATCCTTATTCTCCGACCAGCGCCCCTACTGCATATAGATCTAGACTTACAAATAGGCCTAGATCTAAACCTAATTCAGTAGGCCTAGGCCTAATTGACAATTGTTTCACATGATTTATACAATCAAACGATTTGATTTTGATAAATATTTGACTGGTCTGACTAAATCTTAAAAAGTAACTGTTGCAACATCAAGTCCCCTAGGCCCAGTGCAATAGACATTACACCGACTCATGAACATATTCAGTATCATATTCATTGGCTTGCCATTACCATCATGACATTGGCATTGCATCAATCTTTATTATCATCCGACTTCCATTCCACTGCACTGCACTGCCATAGTGCACAGGCAGTGCAGCTGTCAGCAGTCTGCACTGTCAAAATAAAACAGACTCAACAAAGAATAGCCTAGATCTAGACCTACATTAGAAGAATGTGGATATTTGACAAGGACATACTGAGTGTGCTCATAATACAATGGTATAACATTTCAATTTATTCAATGGGGAAGGTGATACGTTTTATTCGCTATCAAGTTTTATGATGAATGAAAAAACTTACCCGCCATCTTG
This sequence comes from Strongylocentrotus purpuratus, assembly GCF_000002235.5. Classification (NCBI taxonomy): domain Eukaryota; kingdom Metazoa; phylum Echinodermata; class Echinoidea; order Camarodonta; family Strongylocentrotidae; genus Strongylocentrotus; species Strongylocentrotus purpuratus. The sequence goes on along the minus strand of NW_022145612.1, from coordinate 44,313,563 downwards.
ATTTCGCGCGAGACAACTCGAAATTCATGACCCCGGATGTGATTTGCTCATATAACTTCCGTCTGCATGGAGGAGGTTACCACCAGGTCCGGTCAGTCAATGTTTTCCAGCTCCGATAATAATTTCTGAAAAATGCAATCTTGCCAATAATTATTTGATTGACGAGCCATATTAGAAATTTTGCACATTAACTGTATCATCTCACCATCATTATATCATCTTGTTTTCTGTATTACAGTGACTTCTGCCGCTACCCATCGATTTCATGAGCTGCTTGCTTCCCGCGGGGTCAGCTATCACGCACCGAGGAAGTGACAGCAACCCCTTGAACTTCGGGTGCTAGCTGAATCCAAAACGAGAGTCGAGACGCCGTCTGGCAGCTAGTGCAGTGCAGCGCAGGTTCAGAGAATCTGGCACCCGACTCAGCAGTAATAAAGATTGGTCTCAGGCTCAGCTCATTTCTTTATAATATAGTAAGTAGTTCTGTTCTATAGTATAAGAAGTCTTTCATGTCTTTATTCAATTAAAATCTAGCTCTAGGAAGTCTCGGCCTACAAACAATTATAAAGGGGTGACCAAAGTTCACAGACATTTTAGAACATAGACTTACAAAATGTGATATTCGATCGATGATTTCTCATATTCTACACAGATGTATTTAGATTTATTTCAATTATTACCAAATGAACACCATAGTTTTTTACTACAGATTGGTTCAACTAGAAAATTTATCGTCAAAATCGCGTTCTAAAGATTTGATGTCCGATTGTGCATGCGCATGCGCGCTGCATCTAAAAAAGTTATAAAAACACCGAGACCTAACTTCACGCACAGGGGTTTGCAGTTGATTTATCCAAAAAAGCAATCTATCAAAAATAAGGTAATATCGTAATTTGCAAGGAAAGATATCATACAATCATTTGGTAGGGCCTACAACATTTTACTTACAATTTTGAGGAAATCTGCTGTCAAAATTGAAGATTTTCAGACCCTTATCGGTCAGTTGATAATTTTTCGGAACGGACGCAAATGATTGCAAAATTTGCCGATCTTTCGTCAATATTTTCACAATTTTGTACCCAATTCCAAAGAAAATTTCATCTCTGGGTAATTTTATGTGCCTCTTTCCATTGGTGATTTTCGAAATCTTACTGATTTTTGGAGAAAGCGAACTTTGGTCACACCACCATACAAAGTACAACAAGGCTACCATAAAAAAAATCAAGCCAAGGTTAACAATTCTTTTATTTGTGACATAATGATTAATAAAGTCATTATATTACTACTACTACCATGACTACTAGTAATAGTCTTGGACTTCTTGAAAACGTTAATCTTGATCTTGAAGTAGACTAGATGATAGATCTTGTCAACTTCAACTTGTTTTTATTATATTTTAAAAATGCTGTATGTATTCATTTTGTGGTGTCCTACTTTGTCAAATGCCTTGCTGAAATTCTGCATTATTAGCTTATAGACCAGGTAAGTACATACTCTATTCTGATTCTGCCATTAGGATGAGCACAGCCACTCGTTTGGTGCAACCAAAAAACAAACAATATTTTACCAAACATATTCCTATTTAGAACAATTTCAAATATGAATAATGAAGATTTTTGAGTTGTAAATCTACTACAACTGAATTTCACGTTGCCTTTTCCTTTCATTGATATTTAGGTTGGATACAGCAGCTGACAATATGTTCTTCAAGACAGCCTCGTGTGAATCTGCATCGTCTGCAACACGTCGGGTAAGGCAACAGATTTAATCATCCACCATTTCATCTTTAGCCGGGGTCAATTACCATCTTTTAAAGAACTTTTGTTTAGTTTTTAGTGAATTAAGATTACGCTCAAAATAAATGGAAAGTATTTTTTGTAAGACAAGTTGATGCATTTCATTCATTATGACAGGCACAGGAGTTTCAAACTCTGAGCTTCTGTGTCATTCATGCTCTTACCTGTAAAATATTCAAATGCATCTCATATAGTTTACATAGGGTGATGATTTATGTGTACTATGCTTAGTGCTATGCAAATCAGTTCGGAGGATTGGTTCCCTCAACTCTCATTCTTGCCTCAATCATTTTAACATAATTTCCTTAGATTTTTTTGACATAATGTCTTGTCGGCTGTCATGTAGCATTTTGAAATGTCCCTGTATCTTTAACAAAGGTCTCTGGGTTGCATATGACTTGAAACGGAAACAGATATAGTTTTTAAGATCATGGTCTCAGACTTTGATATTTGGTTCAAACATATCTTTGATATCCCCATTAGCAACAAGTTATGATTGATACAATACCAAAGATTTGAGTATGCCTAAAGATGTTAGTAAGTTCTTAAAGCTGCTTGAGCTTGAATCATACCAACTATTAAAATAATTTCAGTGTTCATGGATTTCGATCATCCATTATACTTTGTAGCATTTGTGATACAAAATGAACAACTGTTTTGGACTAATCCATTTTACTTTTCCTTTTTCATAGGCACTTCACCTTGTGAAGAGAGCAGATCCGGTCCAGCTCCGTAATGTTTTCAGCAAAGTGAGTATATTATAATGTACACAAGTATTCAAACAATTATACGTTTTGTCATAGGGCTGATAATGATATGATATATCTAGTGTTGTATTAACTCCAGTTATCTTCATGGAGTGTTATTATTAGTATTAAATACTAAGTGTTTGGTTGCATTGGTGCCTGGGAGGGGAAGAGTGATTTTAATTACAGTGACCCTTAAGTCTCTCCTCCCTTGTGTCACAGTCGTGTGGTGTAAACATAAAAGTTAATGTACAAAGATCTTGGGGTTGGTCCCAAGCATAGCACTTATATCCTTTAGTAAAGATTGTGACTACCTTAACACAGAGACCCACATACTTTGTCTTATCACAGAGTTGCAATTTATACTTTCTATTTCTCCATATATTTTCTTTCAGAATGCAAGCATTGAGCAGGGTGGGGAGCGTTTCATGACCCCTGAAGATTTCATCAGAGGGTACCTCAACATGCAGCCCGAGAGGAATTACAACCCGGATACTCTCAAGCTACTAGCTGGTGTCGCTGATCAAACAAAAGATGGGTCAGTCATAGATTCTTCTTTGAACCTCCAGTATTTCTAAATTTACAAGCAGTTCTGAAAAAATTCATTCCCACATGTTGCGTTATGATTTTCAGTCTTTCAGTCTTTTAATTTGCAATGTGATGTAGGATGTTAAATACATTTTGTTTAGAATAACGTTTTAAATGCAATGCACATTAACTACTTTTTACTATCAACATTTCTGATAAAGAATGAGATAAAATATATTTTGTAGAGGGGAGGGGGCCTGGGCCCCCTGGATCCGGATAACCCCGGCTGGAGTCTACGGAATATGCGTGTTAAACCAAAAAAGAATTGCATACAACGGGGCGATAGGATAATGAGTGATGCAAGTGTATTTCCAATGCAGCAAATATGTTCATGTTTTGACACCCTGCATTTTAACAGTTCTTGTATTTCCGTTTTAACTTGCTGATTCCGTTAAATTAGGAGATGCTAATATAATCTTTGCTTTATATCCTTGATGCTGCAGGTATATATCATTCATTGAGTTCCAGGCCTTTGAAGCAATGCTCTGTTCTCCTGATGCCACTCATATGGTAGCTTTTCAGCTCTTTGATACCAATGGCTCAGGATTTGTCTCTTTCAGTAAGTCCTACACGATTCATTACAATCAGTACAAAGTAAAATTTGAAAAAAATGATGGAATCAGATTGTTGTCTTGCTCCCAATATGCTCCCTCTGTTCTCGATGCATGCTCCAGTTCAGGGGAGAACACTCTGTTTCTCGGATAGAACATAAACTGGAGGCCCTGGGTGTAGGAGAGTCACACCTTATTTTGTTACCCTTCCAGATGAATTCAAGCAAGTTTTCAGCCTTACAGAAGTGTATCATGAAAATGTATGATGAAAAAGAAAGAAAAAAGATGCAGAAACCAATAAAGCAAATCAAATCAAATCAATATGCTCCCTCTGTTCTTGATGCATGCTCGGGTTCAGGGGAGAACACTCTGTTCCTCGGATAGAACATAAAGTGGAGGCCCTGCATGTATGGAAGCAGGAGACCGTCAAAAACATGGATATACGTCGTGTCGTAATTCGAATTGCCACACTACCTAAATACTTACGTCGTGTAGTAATTCGAATTGCCACACTACCTAAATAATTACGTCGTGTCGTAATTCGAATTGCTACACGACTTTATTCCGAATTACTGCCCAACGATTTAACGTCATGACGTTAAATGAATTAACTACACGACGTTAAATAATTAAGGTCGTGTAGCAATTCAAATTACTACACGACCTAAATAATTACGTCGTGTAGTAATTCGAATTGCCACACTACCTAAATAATTACGTCGTGTTGTAATTAAATACTGCTCAACGATTTAACGTCGTGTAGTTAAATCATTTAACGTCGTGTAGTTAAATCAACCAATGAGACCGTTCGTAATATATGCGATGCGAAGACCGGCCACTACTATAGCGCGCACGAACACGCATCGTATACATATTTTTGGCGCGCAAATATGATGTTCGCATCGCATATATTACGAAAGACCTCATTGGTTGATTTAACTACACGACGTTAAATGAATTAACTACACGACGTTAAATGATTTAACTACACGATGCTAAATCGTTGAGCAGTAATTAATTACAACACAACGTAATTATTTAGGTAGTGTGGCAATTCGAATTACTACACGATGTAATTATTTAGGTCGAGTAGTAATTTGAATTGCTACACGACCTTAATTATTTAACGTCGTGTAGTTAATTCATTTAACGTCATTACGTTAAATCGTTGGGCAGTAATTCGGAATTACGTCGTGTAGCAATTCGAATTACGACACAACGTAATTATTTAGGTAGTGTGGCAATTCGAATTACGACACGACGTATATCCATGTTTTTGACGATCTCCTGCTTCCATATGCATGTAGGATAGTCACACCTATGTACGTTAATATGCTACACTTGCAAAAAGGGTGTAAACCTGGATTTTAGTGTGCCTGTAATTCACAATGGGTAAACTACATAAAGATCTTTGGGATAGGCTGCATAGAACTTTAAAAATTACAAGAAGTAGAAGAGAAGAGAAAAGCATGACTGAATGAAATAAATACATGAGTGAAACAACAGCTACTGTTTGTCATTTTTCCATTTGTTAGGTGTAATATAGAAGGGAATGTTTTTCAATTGTGGTTAACATAAAATATGGTGGTGGTTAATAATCTGAAGTTCAGGAAATGTACATACATTTTAACAGAAATTCTCCCCCCCCCCCCCCCCCCCCACCCTATAATTAACCCTATTCTAGGTTTGAGAAATTGTTAGTAGGGAAAGGGAAATTTTATTTTTGTATCTTATAATTCTGTATACTCTTCCAGATGAATTCAAGCAAGTTTTCAGCCTTACAGAAGTGTACCAGAGAATCCCATTCAACTTTGACTCCACTTTCATCAAACTACATTTCGGAACGGAAAAGAAAAAAGAGCTCAGCTTTGTGGAATTCACACAGTTTCTACATGTAAGGCAAAATCCTGTTGAAAATATATAAATATATTTAGTTTTCAATATGATTTTAGATAGTAATCTATCGTAAAGTTTATTCTGTAATTAAATGCATTGTTGCATTTTATACATGCTATCATATTGCTGAGAATTTAAAGCAGAAAATGAGCTAAAGTCATTCTAAGAAATGTGTAATTATTTCTGTTTATATATTTTATTATTAACTTAGATGTAATTATACAGGATTAGAAATTCAGCTGTAGGATTGTTTTACATCTTGATCTTCATAGATATTATTTGACAATGCCAATATAATATGTGCTCAAATAATTACTTCAGTCTAATCTCGATTTTATTGTATAATTACATTGACAATGAGATTGCAATCAAGGTCACACCACATTATGCTTAACAAAATTATGTAAGAATCGTAATACAATTTTGATTAATTTCTCTGTTTTAAATTTTATCAAAATTTGAATTATGTTACAATTAAAAATAATTTGGATGAAATTTCAAAGTTATGAATATGATATTTTTATTTACGGTGATATTGAAAAATGGGTTGTTTTTTACTAATGTTACTTGGACATCTATGCAAATTTCTTTTTTTACAGAACTTGCAAGAGGAGCATGCAAAACAAGCCTTTGTCAAAATGGACAAGAACAACGTAGGCATGATTTCTGCATTAGACTTCAACAAGATCATGTCCACCGTGTTGGGTCACATGCTGACTGACTATGTCCAAGACAACCTGGTCACAGTAAGTATATAGATTCTCAACTATTTCTCTTAAGTTCAACTGAAGGACAATTTTCTGAATAGTGTGTACCGATATTGTATGTACATGTAGTTTATAATCATTTTCAATACGTTGTTAGGCTCTTTGTAAAATGATATATTGCGGAAACCAATAAACTTTTTATCTATAATACAGTGAAATATAACATTTTCCAAATTCTTTTCTTTTACAACCAGAATTGCCCTAGTGAATTTCAATGATCATAATATTATGGAAGTGTTAATTATAACTTTGTGTCAGGGTTATTAGTGGATATACATACCTGCCAACCACCCCGATTTAGGCGGAGTTCCTCCCCATTTTTCATACCAACTCCGAATTCCGAATGCATGCCTCAAAACTCCGATTTTTTTTTAATTTAATTTTTTTTTTTTTTTTTTTTTTTTTTTTTTTAGTGTAATGCACTTGGAGAGTATATAACTATTATGTTTGTATTTCGAAATGTAAAGCGCCTGGAGCATGTTCATGTAAAGGCGCTCAATAAATACCAATATGTATGTATGTATGTATGTATAAGACTAAAGCATAACACAGCACTGATAACCAGATCACGTCGACATCCGCGCTCGCGGTCATAGAAGATATACACAGCGCAGCCCGAACATGATCGTTAGTTCCCCCCCCCCCCAATCTACGGGCTACTACCCCAATCCTTCGGTGGTTCGCGACCTCGTAGTCCATCCAGAAAAATTTACTCCTAATTTCTCTTGTCTCAGGTTGGCAGGTATGGATATAGCTGTAATCTGCACATCATGTATACCAATCACCACAAAATAGTTTGCTCTGTATGTAAGCGGCTCCACATTGCTATACTATATTCAAGAAATTGGTTCCAAATATTACTCCTATGAAGAGATATTGCAAGTTTGAATACACTCTCAACTACAGCTTAAATGGGACGTGTGAGTAGACCATTCGACGCACCCCCGAACGCTGGCACTGACAATCTCTCATATTTTATTTCATGTCCTCACAGCATATACATGTTTCAGACTTTGAAAAGGTTGGAAAAGGAATGTGGAATTTTGTTTTATGAAATTCTAGGAATCCTGTCTTTACTGTGACTGTTGAGGTTTTGTGGTCTAGTGGATAAGCCGTTCGACTGTGAATCACAGGGTCCACGGTTCGAGTCCCGCCACACTGCACTAATGTCCTTTGGCAGGATATTAATCTACTTTTGCCACTCTTCACCCAGGTGTTAAATGGGTACCAGTAGGAAGGAATTCCTTGAATGCTGTGAGCGCTGAAATCGGCAGCCTAGCAGAGCCAGTGAGGGTAATAGTTGGAGAGCCTGGAATACCATGCATGGTGGATATGTACGCTACATGAATATCCAATATTGTTATTAATATTAATACCAGTATGTCACACTTCAAGGGTATGAAGAGTATTTTTATGAAATAACCTTTTTCATGACTCTTTCAAGGTGGCAGGAGGAGAGACCAAACATCTGGTCAGCTTCCCGTACTTCAACGCCTTCATCAGTCTTCTTAGGGACATGGAACTCATGCAGAAGATCTATGAACAGACCACCGGTGGCTCCCATACGCATCCTGTAACCAAGGGTAAGTAAGGTTACGACCTCAACCTTCAAGGTCTTGACCTTAACAGACAAAGGTCACCATAGTCATTTATTGGGTTTTGTCAAGGTTCTTGTGATCATGATAAACTTTGAACCAGGTTGCAGATCTTAGTGGCCAATAAGCCTTTTAGGAACCAAGAAGACAGGGGAAGGGGGAAGGGTAGTATTTGGGAAGATGCAGGGATCAATGAATGATGTTGAGGAAGCCATTCATTCCGGTTTCTGATATGACAGTAGGGGTGTGGGGAGGAGGGATGGGGAAGGGAGGAGTCATGGGGAAGGGAGGAGTCAGTGATAGTTGAATAATGTTGAGGATACCAAACCAGTTTCTGGTATGACAGTAGGGGTGTGGGGAGGAGGGGGTTAGGAAGGGGAAGGGATGAGTCTGTGATAGTTGAATAATGTTAAGGATACCAAACCAGTTTCTGATATGACAGTAGGGGTGTGGGGAGGAGGGATGGGAAAAGGAGGAGTCAGAGATAGTTGGAATGATTGTGAGGAAGCCGCTCTAATTTCTGAAACCGCAGCAATTATTGCAGTGCATTTTGTGGTGACTTTGAAGTGTGTAGTAGATGGAGAAATGAATATATCAAAGACATGTATAGTGGGATTCTCCAAAACTTGAATTAATTTTAGTAGTAGGTGAGAATTTTCAGGGTTATTTAGGCCTGCAGAATGATAATAAAAATGATTATTATTTTTAAAAAACTCCAGGGATGCCTACTCTTTGCAATAAAGGATCCAAAGCAAGTGAAAAGAGAACCAAAAGAATGTAATACACTATGCATGTCTAAGAATCATGTATTATCTTGAAATATTCTCTTCCTTTTTTTTCTCTCCCTCCAGAGGAGTTTCTTCATGCAGCCCAGCAATATTCCCAGATCACCCCCATGGAGGTAGCTATTCTCTTTCACATATGCTGCCTGGAGGAATCAGTAGGGTGAGTCAAACATCACACTGTCTTTGCCTCAAAACTCTCCTCTATCTATACCACAAGTGAAAATCAAAATCTTATGGGATCACCCTCACCCTCACACTAGATCAGAAGAATCAAACTTTAAGAATATGAAAATTCTGCTACTGTTGACAGCTGCAGGATACACCTTAAAACTTGTCTATGCTTTTCCATGTTCCCGATGGCTTTGGGTCCTGTGGTGAACATACTTTATAAATAATTGTCAATACTTGTCAACATCTAAAAAATGTTTTTCAATGTTACCCATTGACTAATGGACTGGTGTAAACATAGACATACCTTTACAATGTTTTTGTTATGTTACCTGATGGTTTTGGGACCGAACATACCTTACAAATGCTTTTCAATGTTATCTGAAAGCTTTGGGACCTGTACCAAACATGTCTTTAATACTCTCATCTTTAGTATGCCTTTTTCTCCTTGGCTGAAGTGCATAATGATTTTCTTTGATGTTACCTGATGGTTTTGGGACCGAACATACCTTACAAATGATGTTCAATGTTATCTGAAAGCTTTGGAACCTGTCCCAAACATTCCTTAAACACTCTCATCTTTGGTATGCCCTTTTCTCCTTGGCTGAAGTGCATAGAGAGATAATACCTTCAGGTTGAAATAGCCCTTTTACTAATAAAAAAAAAGGGGTTAAGATTTCAAAGCACTGAATTATTTTGTAAGCTCTGGTTTTTTCCTTTCCCCTTATGATATATCTGTGGTTTATGAGATAGAAAATGAAGTGAACTTAGGAGGATAAGATAATAAAACAATGTTAGTTGTAGAGATGAATAAAGACAGTTAACGTTGGAAATCAGGGAATTACACAAAATTAAGTTAAAATACATTACAGAAATTGATTAAGACAGAAACTATATTCTTATGATAATTATAAATGCTAATTTTTTGTTGATTTTTGACAGAGAAGACCAAGAAAATAACAAGGAAGTAATGATTTCACTTGGGTTAGCAAATATATGGTGTTATAAAGTTTTTGTGACGTGTAATTATCTGTCCACTATTAAAATCATAGCTAGTAAATTACCAATCGCATGGACTTTTTAACATTAACTTTGAATGAAAATATCTTAAATAGTTTTTATATTGAGTTTTTGTAGCTAATTGACAATGATACATAACAATTAATTTGTTTAATAATATTTGGAAAATCTAAATCAGTGAATGCTTCCATATGTTTCAGTGGTAATAATATTGTAATTTCATGTTATTTTTATCTAAGTATTCAAAGAATATTTAAGCGTAAACGGTGAGTCTCGGTTATTATTGTGTATAATGAAATGAAGTTGGTGCTTATTTCATAACTAACCCATTTTTCTTCTGTATTTGTATCTGAAAATATAATAGACTTTCTCTCCTCTTTTCCACCAAATGACAGATACACGTAAATAAAATTTAAGAAATTGTAAAGAATAAGAAGTATTTGACAAGTACTGAATTTTACATTACATTTTTATTGGGAAGGGCTGTACTAGAATCATGAACCTAATAAAATTGTTGGCAGATTTACAATCGGTTATTAACAGTTTTGTGCAATGTGCAAGCCAAGGCTTATTTCTTCTTTAATGTCTCCCACACACTCTCTTCCCTTGATCTGGCCACATTGGACAATTTTCATTCAAAATTGGCTTTCTTGTATTAAATTTGGAGCTCCTTATTATTCAGCTTGGTCTGGAAAGTAAAATCATAGATGTCTATTTATTTCCACCTTTTCCAGACACATCTCATGTGGTAATAAAAATATCTTAACAATTGGCTTGCTCAGGACTTATTTGATATTTATGATGTCTATTGCTTCATCAGTTTCAAACATTACCCGTCAATTGTTTTGAATTCCTAAATCATCAGCTTGGTGAGGGATATACACTATAATGTGAGGATTATATATTTTTAATCCTTTGTGAACATTTCTTGAAATATATCCTATTCAACAAAAATATGTATTATATCTTTAACTTCATCTAAATATGGAAGAATATCTCAATATGAGTTTTGACTAATGTTTCTGTCTGGTGTGATTATATGATGATTACATAACTACCTTTGTCCTAATGTCCTGTATGACATATGGGGAATTACCCTTTTTTTGGGGGGAGGGGGGATTTCTAAACAATCACCTTGATCTATTTATTCCATATTTTTTACTTTAATTGTGGGATTTTTTGGTGTTTTTTTCTTCTAAACTAGCACCCAGTCACTATCTTAAAGGTATTACAAAGTTTTGGTATGGGGTCATGAATTTGGTTCAAATGAACATATTGGAAGCATATGCGATTCTACAGCATTGTCGCGTTTGAAATTGAGTCTAAAGTTATGAAATTGTAAATAATAAACTCTTTATGTTGTATAGCGCCCTCTCAAGGTCAAGATATCAATTAAGCTATAAAACAATGTTTCTTGACTAAAATCGACCGATTTCCCCGTTTGGAAATTATATATCACAACTACATATTCCGAGATTTTCATGGTCGCAGCTACCATCGTACGGCCGTAGGCGCTATTTGAAATTTATCAAAATTTACCGGGAGCACCGGTAAATGTTTATATTCAATTTTTCTCGAAAGCAGAAGTGTTTTAGGGGTTAAAATTTCTAGTGCTTATATTACACCCACAGGGGCATCCAAATATATCAAAATTGTAAAGAATCACTATCCACCCAATTTTCAAAATTTCCCAAAACTTTGTAATACCTTTAATTTCCCCTTTCACAAGGCAATATAACCTGGGCTTTTATCATACTGAACAGTACTTATTGAAATATATACTTGAGCGTTTGACCTAATAACGTGCGCACGTGCTGACATGTTCACATTTCTGAACCAGTGAGCAATTAAAGTTTCAATTGGTAATTTACATGAAAACTGGAGTACTTTTTATCTTGAATGCGTCTCCTCTCACATACACACCTCTTCCTATCTATGCATACAATAATTCTGAGAAGTTTGATGAGCAATACTGATCAGACCAGGATCTTTGCTGACCTTTCATGCAGTGTTTACGTTTGCTTTTTATACCCTTTGAATGCATAATGGACACCAGTAATTCCCAGAGCATAAAATAATTGTGTGTAGTCTTAAATGTATCATCCAGTTCTCATGTAAAATAACTTTATTATGGAATCAACAAACAAGCGATTGATAGAGGGATGAAGACTCATGAAGGAAATAGCATTTTTTTCTTCTCCCTTTTATGAATGCAAGGGGGGGGGGGTGATAACATTTTTGATTTGTTATTGGGAAACTTTAATTTTAGCACAATTCATTAAACTCGCTAATATTCTAACAAGTAATATTCTAAAGTACAGATTTGCTCGAGAGGGGCTTCAATGAATTAGGCACTACGGTACATGGAATAAAAGCAGTGAAGAAGCCAGCACATGAAGACTATCTGGGCCCAAAACTTGTCACCAGTGACAAATGACAATTTTTGTTATAAGCTAGTGCAATCCTTGCTTCTGATTGGTTATCAGCAGATTTGTCACTGATTTTTGTCATTTTTCATTGAAAAAAAAGGCTTTGTGAAACAGTTCCCAGGTGTAAGATACCATAAAAACATTTTCAGTTATTTTTGTGTGCATGAATTGTGTTGCAGACGAGTCACGTTTGAGGATCTAGTGAAGATTACGCCACCGACCGATGTCATCAATAAACTCCAGGTGTCCCAACCCAAGGAGAAGGTGGAGCGTACGGCCATGCTAACCATCTTTGAGTCTGCCTACAGATTCGGCTTGGGTGCTGTGGCAGGAGGTAGGTGAAAGTTACGGGCATTTTCAAGACAAACCTGAGGGTGTTTCACAAAGATCCTAAGTTGAACTTATCTCTAAGTTGGACTTAACATTTATGGAAAGCTATTAGCATCTATGAAAATATTTTTTAAAAGTTTTTTTTTTAAGACATATGATGTTGATTCAAATCATTCATATTTTCTATTATCAAGGAGATTTCATGTTCTTGATGTGGAATTTATAAAAGGTCTAAAATATTTGAATTTTCATTTTTTTAATATATTTCATTTTAAGGCTACAAATGGCTCTCCATAATTTTTAAGTCCAACTTCAGATCTTTGTGAAACACCCCCCAGATTATCAAACCGTAGATGCTGTTTTGATTTGTACAGAACTTACTCAACATTTTCAAGTGAAAATGAATTAAATCAGTTGAGCATGAATCGATCTTAAACCCCGTTCTTGGGAGGGCGATGGGTCATTTCATTTTGAATCCCTCACCCTATTTAATATCCTTCTTAAATCTTAAACAATATAAAATATTGAACACAGACATGGATATATGAACTACAAAACACAGGCCATCAAAGTCAGTTCCACAAAGATTTCATCTATTGCTAGTCATAGATGAATACAATAACATTTTCAGACCAAATTGTTCATCTGACATTGATATCATAATGCTCTGCCACATGCGGAGAAAGAAAAAGAAGGAAAATTCTCCACAAAAAGAAAATTAATTAAAGAAAAGTCTATCAGTGTGTAATTTATGTAGAGTCAATTTGTAATGATTTGTTGTAATTTTAATGATTTCAAAACCTTTCAATATGAAATTATTCCAGCTACGGGAGCCACAGCAGTCTATCCCATCGACCTGGTCAAGACTAGAATGCAGAACCAGAGGAGTGGTCAGATGGTGGGTGAACTCATGTACAAGAACAGCTTTGACTGCTTCAAGAAGGTCATCAGGCATGAAGGGGTCTTTGGTCTATACAGAGGTGAGGGCTTACAGATCAGGGGTCAAGTGCGGTGTTATAATAATAATAATAATAGCTAGTTCTTATATAGCGCTTTTCAGGACCGAAGGCCCTCTCAAAGCGCTTTACAGATATATATATTATTACCCTGGTCATAGGATTCAGGCTTACCCGCACACAATGTATTCAGGGGGGTGTTTCACAAAGACTAGTTGGACTCAACTATGGCAGGCTGTTCATGCCACTGTTTGCTCTCACCATTATGATCTTTAGATAATATAATTTCCTTCAAATAATGAATTATCCACAAATGAAAATTCTGTAGATTTGTGACCATGGATTTGTACGTCCTTGAGAGACCAATGCCAGTAAATTGTGAGAAAAAATAGTGCCATGAACGGCCTGCCATAGTTAAGTTAAACTTAAAGTCGATCTTAGTCTTTGTGAAACACTCCCCTGGTTTCAGGAATCCATATCGTTCCTGTTTTCAAAAAGTGACGGTACGGAGGAAAATCTGCATGCAAAGTGTATGTGATTTTCATTCACTACCGTCACTTCGTGAAAATAGGGACGATATGTCACCGACAGATCTTCATTGATACTTCATGCTGTGTATACATTATTTGACTTAACAGATTACATTGAAAATGTGTCATTGGTTAAGGGTAAATGATTTCTGGGTCACCACAATCTTTATTACCTATTAGGTTTGCAGGCATTTGCCAGTCATCACCAGATGTCTTTAAAACCTTATGTCCAATGTCTTGTGTGTGAAAGAGCCAAATCAAACCATCAGTTTTTAACCTTATCCGTTAAGACGAAGTGGTGCGGCCAGTCCACAAATTGATTTATGAGATACTGAACTGTCACTTGCTGGGCTTGGAAAAACAATGAACAAACGTAAAGGGGAAGCTTGACAGATGACGCGTGTCATATTAAATAGTTCATAAAACCATCTCTGAAGGCTCTAATGAGCTATTTTTTTTTCCAAACATGTTTTAATATTACTCTTTACAGGATAATGAGACTTAAAGGGCTGAGTTTTATTCTCCTTTAATAGAATAGACACTTTCAATTTTTCATACCACTTATTCATTTTCATTATTCTTGCAAACTATTATAATTTTGTTCAAAGTACAAATTTCAATGTTGTTGAAAAAAAAAAATTTCATAGTTGCAGTCTGAGCATGAGCAGATAAAGGTCATTGCAGACCAACTTGTGAAATACACAGAGACAAAATACTGGATACGTGCTCATGAAAGTTATGTAATCATTATTCATTTATGCACAAGCAGTGCACTCCATGATACAAAGCTGGAAATTTTCTTTGAAAAGGGGAAACTAAGGCTATTTATGTAGCACCTCCATCATGTTTTGAAGATCTGTGGATATTCGGGGTCATTTGGGACATGTACTAATCGTGATGTGGTCTATTGCAGGTCTTCCACCTCAGCTGATTGGAGTAGCACCTGAGAAAGCTATCAAGCTAACCATGAATGACTTTATGAGGGACAAAGTCAGGAGAAAGGATGGCACGTTTCCAGTATGGGGAGAGATGCTTGCAGGAGGATGTGTACGTATTACTACATCAATAAATATTACATTTTTTTTACATACAAAATATTCTCAGGTCAGTCTTGCTACACTGTGAGTCATGGGTTCAGATGTATGAACTCTATTCTATCAGTACCTGTTTGCTGAATATTATATATGGATATTTAATTCTTATTCTGTCTTTCTCTTTATCCTCTCTGACCTTTCTATCTATGATTTACCCCACAGTTTTTATTTTTCCTTTTTTTTTTGGGGGGGGGGGCTTTTCCTGTGTGTGCTCAGAAATATCTTTTGAATATTTTGTTTACACTTCGTTTTTCTTATGCCAATTTTTTTTTCTCTCAATTATCTTGAAATCGTTAAAATCAGAAAGCAGGTTCATTTTATAGTTGCTGAGATTCAGACTATTCATAGAGCATTTTGCTGATATATTTTATGTTAAACCTTTGACATTTGATGGGCTGGTGAGTCACAGCTGATGTTCAACAACTGTTAGAACTTGTTAAGTTCAGACTAGACCCAGAGTATATTTTTTTATAGTTTTATGTTTCCCTTTAAACTTTGACCTTTGACAGGCTGGTGGGTCACAGGTGATGTTCACCAACCCTTTAGAGATTGTCAAGATTAGACTGCAAGTAGCCGGTGAGATTCAGACAGGTCCCAGAGTATCTGCCATCACCGTTCTGAAAGATCTTGGTCTCTTTGGACTCTATAAGGTAAGAAAGGCCAAAAGCATGTACCGGTACTGTATAGACACTACATATTTTTACATATTTTTTATGCACAATAAAAGCATATAATTTCAGTTTCGCTTTAAACAGAAATTATTTAAAGAAATGGTATTAAACTACCTCATAAACTATCTTGCAGAAATTAAAACCACTGACTTGTATTTGAATTACAATGTTCACATGAGAAATCACTATTGCAGGGTTAATATTTTTTTGCAAAAACGACTGAATGGTTGGGGGGGGGGGGAAGAGAGGGGGAGGGGAAAACAGAGCAATAGGAACATCTTCTGCACACTCCTCTTATTATTATTAAATAGCATTTCATTCCACAAATAAGACTGGTGACCCCTTAAACAATGCCAGTCATTATGCCGCGCCACTTGCATGCAACGTAAATTGACTATCTTTGTCTTGTTTTGATTTCTTGCGTGTCAGGGGTCGAAAGCCTGCTTCTTGCGTGACATCCCATTCTCAGCGATCTACTTCCCGACTTACGCTCACCTCAAGAAATACTCTGCCGACAAAGATGGTCACAACTCGCCTCTTTCCCTTCTCGTATCTGCTACAATCGCTGGTAAGATGTCTGTCGCTCTTATCGTGTCATATGTCATGATTTAGTTGCGGGAGTTTTACATTGTCTGCCTCCTTTTTCCTCAGTTTAGATAGCTAAGGGGTAATATTATATTTGTAAAGCGCTTAGAGTCATTTGTATTAAGCGCTATATACAAATTAAATATTATTTATTTTGAGGGATACAGGTGACATGTTCCCACATTCTCACATATTACAAAAGTCAGGAACACATCATTTTGAATGTTGCCGTCCACCCTCCCACCAACTCAAATATATCAACTTCCATTTCTGTAATTTAATGATTAGCTATAACTAAAAAGTATAAATAAATGAATAAAAAGTGTCTATTTAAAAAAAAACGTTGAGTACATGTCTACATAAAACTTGTTTGTTATGCCTCCGCCACCGAAGGTGGTGCCGGAGGCATCATGTTTTCGGGTTGTCCGTCCGTACGTCCGTCCGTCCGTACGTCCGTCCGTACGTCCGTCCCGTTTGACCGTTATCACAATATCTCAAGAACCATTTAAGATTTAAACTTAAGACTCGGGAATAGTATTTATCACCATAGGAAGACGATCTGATTAGATTTTGGAGTACGTAGGTCAAAGGTCACAGGTCACAGAGGTCAACTTATGAAATTCCTTGTATTGAGATTGTTAGCGCGATATCTCAAGAACCATTTGAGATTTAAACTTCAAACTTAAGGATAGTATGTATCACCATAGGAAGACGATCTGATTAGATTTTGGAGCACGTATGTCAAAGGTCAAGGGTCACAGAGGTCAACTTATGAAATTCCATACATTGAGATTGTTATCATGATATCTCAAGAACCACTGGAGATTTAAACTTCAAACTTAGTGATAGTGTGTATCCCTATAGGAAAACAATCTGATTAGATTTTGGAGCACGTATGTCAAAGGTCAAGGGTCACAGAGGTCAACTTATGAAATTCCATACATTGAGATTGTTATCATGATATCTCAAGAACCACTGGAGATTTAAACTTCAAACTTAGTGATAGTGTGTATCACTATAGGAAAACAATCTGATTAGATTTTGGAGCACGTAGGTCAAAGGTCAAGGGTCACAGAGGTCAACTTATGAAATTCCATACATTGAGATTGTTATCATGATATCTCAAGAACCACTGGAGATGTAAAAACTTCAAACTTAATGATAGTGTGTATCACCATAGGAAGACAATCTGATTAGATTTTGGAGCACGTAGGTCAAAGGTCAAAGGCCACAGCGCACATTATGAATGCAAAAACAGCTTGTGATCGCGTTATCTCAAGAACCGATTGATGGATTCATGCCAAAATTAGGTCATGTTTGTTACTTGCAGAGCCAATGAACTGAGTAGATTCTTGGTTCATAAGGTCAAAGGTCAAAGGTCATGGGCCCATTATGTATGCAAAAATAGCTTGTGAACGCATTCTCATTAGAACTGACAGATGGATTACTATTTAACTCAGAACATCTTGCAGAGCCAATGAACTGAGTAGATTTTATGGTCATGAGGTCAAAGATCAAAGGGTCATATATGCATATGAGAAATTGCTTGTAATCACAATATTCTGAGAACCTGTCAATGGATTACCATTGAACGTGAATTCGATTTTTTTTTTTCTGTTTTGGTTTGTAAAATTGCTCTATAACGGAGGCATCATTTTCGACTGCGCGCAGTCGAATTCCATCTAGTTGTTGTATGTTGGCAAACTTTCATTTATCCATAGTGTATAAAGCATCTCTGTGGTCGGAGTCCATCTTGCAAACATCAGTTGTTTTTTCAGGAAAGCTAGAGCAACTATGCTGCAAGGATATGAATTTAATTTGATAACATTAGTCTACTTGTCTTTTAAAATATGATGCAAAGTGATGTTAAAGGGATCCGGTAACTTTGTCTCAGATTCTAAAACAAAATCCTGGATTTAGCTCATGCTGCAATGATAATTATAAACCTTTAGGTCAGTCAGGAACCTCATGACTTTTACAAGCCGATTGCCTCTCTGAATATCAAGATATTTATGATTGGAAATCGAAACCTAATTTTGCGTTCGCCTAACAGTTTTCATGACACTACAGTCTATGGGGGAAAACTAGTATTGTAAAAATCGGTCACTCAAAGACTTTTACTTTTTTAAGGCACTTCTTGATCATTTTGAAGCATGATTTTTTTTAGGGCTTCAATATTACACCATATCACAGACACTGATAACACATAGGGCCATGCATCTTAACATTTAACATTGTTAAACGATGCCTTTAAGAAATGTCTAGAAACCCAAATTTGACTTTTATTGTTGATCAGGTGCACCTGCTGCGTACTCTGTCACACCCGCCGATGTGATCAAGACAAGACTACAGGTGGAAGCAAGACGAGGTCAGACCACGTACAACGGAGTGATAGATTGTGCTAGGAAGATCTACCAACAAGAGGGTTTCAATGCATTCTGGAAAGGAGGACCCGGTAAGGATATTTTATTTTTATTATTATGTATTTGGCGTCACCTGAGCCTGGGAGGTTGAAAGGGAACTGAATCACTGCAACTCCTGGATCTCTCCTCTCAAAATAAATAATTGGGGGTGTGCAGGTAGTCCACTAAACCGGGGTTTCCCCTACTCTTATAAAATAGGGCAGTGGGTATTTAACGTGCAAAGGTGGTGACTCTCCTGTACACGTGGCCTCCATTTAACGTCCTATCTGAGTTGAATGTGCGTGACCTGACATTTACTCTGGCCTTCATCTTCATTTCATCAAAAGTAGAGGGTTAGGGTTACAATTGGGTTTGGGGTTAGGTTTTGGGTTGGGGTCAGGGTTAGGTATAATGTTTTTCACCAGGGTTGAAGTTAAAATAATTATTATCCCCTCGCCGACGAAGTAGGAGGGGATATAGAAACGCTGCTGTCCGTCCCTCCGTGCGTGCGTGCGTCCATTCGTAACAAATTTGGTTTCCGATCGATAACTTCAGTAATGTTTGACGGATTTTAATGAAATATGATATGAAGGTACATGATATCAAAATACAGGCTAAGTTCGATTTTGGAGTATGTAGGTCAAAGGTCATAGCTCATTAAATATGCGAATCTGGTTTTCATTTGATAACTTGAGTAATGTTTGACAAATTTTAATGAAATTTGATATGAAGGTACATGGTATCAAAACACAGCCTAAATTCAATTTCGGAGTATGTAGGTCAAAGGTCATAGCTCATTAAATATACGAATCTGGTTTCCGATCCATAACTTTAGTATTGATTGACAGATTTTAATGAAATTTGATATGAAGGTTCATGGTTTCAAAACACAGCCTAAGTTCGATATCGGAGTATGTAGGTCAAAGGTCATAGCTCATTAAATATACGAATCTGGTTTCCGATCCATAACTTTAGTATTGATTGACAGATTTTAATGAAATTTGATATGAAGGTTCATGGTTTCAAAACACAGCCTAAGTTCGATATCGGAGTATGTAGGTCAAAGGTCATAGCTCATTAAATATACGAATCTGGTTTCCGATCCATAACTTTAGTATTGATTGACAGATTTTAATGAAATTTGATATGAAGGTTCATGGTTTCAAAACACAGCCTAAGTTCGATATCGGAGTATGTATGTTAAAGGTCATAGCTCATTAAATATGCGAATCTGGTTTTCATTTGATAACTTGAGTAATGTTTGACAAATTTTAATGAAATTTGATATGAAGGTACATGGTATCAAAACACAGCCTAAATTCAATTTCTAAGTATGTAGGTCAAAGGTCTTAGCTCATTAAATATACGAATCTGGTTTCTGATCCATAACTTTAGTATTGATTGACAAATTTAATGAAATTTGATATGAAGGTACATGGTATCAAAACACAGCCTAAATTCAATTTCCAAGTATGTAGGTCAAAGGTCTTAGCTCATTAAATATACGAATCTGGTTTCCGATCCATAACTTTAGTATTGATTGACAGATTTTAATGAAATTTGATATAAAGGTTCATGGTTTCAAAACACAGCCTAAGTTCGATATCGGAGTATGTAGGTCAAAGGTCATAGCTCATTAAATATGCGAATCTGGTTTCCGATCCATAACTTTAGTATTGATTGACGGATTATAATGAAATTTGATATGAAGGTTCATGGTATCAAAACACAGCCTAAGTTCAATATAGGAGTATGTAGGTCAAAGGTCATAACTCATTAAATATGCGAATCTGGTTTCGTAACCAATTCATAACCTGGAAATGTGATTTGATCTCTTCTCTTTCCAGCACGTATCTTCCGATCATCACCTCAGTTTGGTGTTACCCTGGTAACATATGAGCTGCTACAGAGAGCTTTGCCATTTGACTTTGGAGGAAGGTAAGCAGTCATGTCTTTCTTTTCCTTTTTTTAAATTTTTATTCATTTATTCTTTATATCCAGAAGAGGAATTTTGGTGATTTTTTAATATCGGGATACAATCTATTGTTTTCATCGCAAATTGTAAACAAGAAAGGATCACATTTAGTCACAGTAGCAATTGATTGTGCAAAATAGTAAGAGAGGGTTTTGTATTTATCATATATATTTTTTATTTTGTAACTATTTTCTTCCTAGAAAGACACATTTTATAGTTTTTCTATACTGTTTTATAGTTCTATCTGTAATATATTGAACACATTGAATCAATCTACAAAAGAAAGTATATATTGATATCTTATTATATAATTCCTCTATGCTACTTTATAATTCTACCTGTAATATATTGAACACTTTTATCCTTAAACTACCCTCATTGTTTGTTTATTCTCTGTAGCCGACCGGAGGGATCCCAAGTGAAGCTATCCCATCATCCTGCTGACCTACCTCCAGTCAACCCAGATCACATCGGTGGCATGCAACTAGCTGTGGCTACCTTCTCCGGTGTGGAGACAAAGTTTGGTCTCTTCCTACCAAAATTCAGAAACCTGCAGCCGCAAGCAACCTAATCCAACAACTATAAGTAATGTTTTTTTTTAATTTAAACCCAGCTTAGAGCTGCTTATATTCTACTTTTCAAAAAAGTATAGTTTATACGTGTATATGATAAGAGGCAAGTTGGTTTTCTTTCACTTAGAAGGCATGAACGTTGAATGTTCCAGTGCGTGTTGTACGAGAATAGAGTATATACTATATATTGATCTTTTATATACAGTACACCTTAAAAAGGGGTTTATACGAGCTGAGAGCTATTAAAGGCGACAAACACATGATATGAGGTCATAATGAATCGAGTCTAGTCACATAAACACATGGTGTTATAGTGATCTTTGACAAGGTTCATCACAAATGAATTTGACTGTAACTTATGGATAAACTGATGGAATATACACTATATATTGGCCTTTTATATACAGTACACCTTCAAAAGGGGTTTATACAAGCTGATAACTAAGGAGACGATGACATGGGTCATGTGTTTTGATATGAGGTCATAATGAATCAAATCTAGTCACATAACAACATGGTGTTATAGTGGTCTTTGACAAGATTCATCACAAATGGATTTGACTTCAATCGAGGGAGAAACTGAATATATACTATATATTGGTCTTTTTTTATACAGTACACCTTAAAAGGGGTTTATATGAGCCAAGATGCTAAAAGACAATGACATGGGTCATGTGTTTTGATGTGAGGTCATAATGAATTGAATCTAGTCACATAAAAACATGGTGTTAAAGCGGTCTTTGACAAGATTCATCACAAATGATTTTGACTGTAACCTATGGCGAAACCGACAGAATATATACTATATATTGGTCTTTTATATACAGTACACCTTTAAAAGGGGTTTATACGAGCAGAGAGGTTGAGAGACGATGACATGGGTCATGTGTTTTGATATGAGGTCATAATGAATTAAATCTAGTCACATATAAACAACATGGTGTTAAAGCGATCTTTGAAAAGATGCATCACAAATGAATCCGACTTCTACCTGTGCAGTAAAGTCAATTGAAGGACAAGTTGCTGATAAGCGCTGGGTTTGTGCACTACTGAAATCAAAAGAAACCTTGCTACTAATGAATCGTGGACAATACAGGGCTTTAAGTGACATTGATTGCATGTGATTGAAGTTATTCACTAGTCATTCATAATTAGTTTGTTGAAAGTATATGGAATAATGTCAACATTGACATTATAAATGTAAGCAGTTTGTTAGTTAATAAACAGTACAAATATCTGTGTTTTTTTAAATACTATTGTACGATTTGAAAATTAGCAATTGAGACTTATCTTGATTTGTTTGAGATTAACTACATGAAATTTTAGGGTTTTTTTTTTTTTTTTTCGACAATATTTAAGTGTAGGAAAGCCATGATAACTCACCAATGGCAGTACATAAAGTGTAATTTCTTTTAATTCATTTGAAGTTTGCCAATCTATGCAACTATATTGTGAATTAGAAATATGTTCTTGTGGTGTACATCTTGCCTTGTAAGGGTCAAATGAGATCAAAATGAGTTTAATGATCGCCAATAATTTTAATTTTCTTTAATTTCTTAATGCGAATGGCTGTTGAGGTTATCTTGTGATATCATTTTATTATTTGCCAAATCTTTTTCTGTGATATTGATAGATTAATAGGCACATAAAGGTTAGATCATATAACCAGAATTGGACAACATCACAGAATGTAAGTTGCAGTCTTAACCCTTGTCATGTATCTCCCCTTTTCCCTGACTTTTCTTTTTGGGTGGAGGATAGTCCTCTTCTCTACCTGTCATTTTATCATAATATCTAGTTTGATATTCTACTCTCTTTTATTTATTCTTTAAAGACATTAGAAGGCTCTTTCTCTCTCTCTCTCTTTCTCTCTCTCTCTCTCTCTTTCTGGATATGAATGATTTCACCCATGAATAGCAGAGATCAAATTGTATTTTGATTGAATTATTAACATTATTTTGTTGATGTGTATTATTTTATTTCCTTACAGATGTGAGATTTAACATGTACAATGCATCTTGATTTTTTAGAACGTAATTTTAAGCATATATTTGCCATCCTTTTAAATTAAGTTGAAATTTACTTAAAACAATTTGAGTTCTCTGTAGGCAGATCGTCACTTTGGAGCCAAAAGTGCATTGACCCTGTGAGAAGGTATATGGGTTAACGCCCTTCTGGCTCCATACAAACAAGATGATCTTTTATAGGGGTGACTATTAAACCAGATATGAATATACCATGCTACAATGGATGTAAAACTAAAGGCTAGATTACAGTTGCTAGCTCTAATACCACATTAAAGCATGACTTTTGTTTAATTGTAGATAGATGAAATTTCTTTATTTTTTGTTAATGCCTAGGTCACAGATGGGTTTGTCATGTTTACAAAATCTTCTTTAGTGATGTGAATTCTTGATTTTTGTATTGTGTGTGATTTACGAAAGCCCTTATGGTACTTTGTCCTCCTTGCATCCCATTGGTCCTGCACACAATTGGTCAAATGCTAACAAAACAAATGAAATGTTATATACTGTAAGGGGATAGACTTAGGTGACTGACATAAACCTAACCCTTGACCCTAAAACTATGCTTGTAGGACCGATGATGAAGATGACCGAATGATTTTCACTTATTACTCTTCTATATATGGCATGTGCTATCTCTTCATTATTTTATCTCTTTGGTTCCTCCAGTATCATAACAAATTTTGATGAATAATATGTGTTTCTTGGATACAATAGTCCCCCCCCCCCCTCCCTCCCTTTTAAGCTAAATTGCCAAACGATTTCTAAAGTTGCAGTAATATCATAATGTTACATGGTTAATTTATTACTTCAAAGAATAAAACCAGTGATAGCTATAGTAAAATACCTCAAAACTCAGTTGTTCCCATTGTGAGGGCTGGGCCTTCCACTGTAAGGTACAATATAAGATCAAACTGTATCATTAAAATGTATCAATTTGTTATTATTAAAACATCAGTTTACTTAAGGTATCTAGACTGCATATCACGAGCAGTGTGTTACTGGTTTGACTTGGGATGGATTGAATATGATTCAAATATGAAAACATTTGAAAATATTGAATTATGAAATGTATCTTGCTAGTACTTACCAATACTTTTTCTCTCTTGAATTGGAAGGTCGACAAAGTGGTTACATGCCCAATTTTTTTCTGTTTTGTTCCTTTTTGACACAATGAATCAGTTGATTGGGTTATTATTGTAAAGAGCTGTTGTAAACAGATAGTGATTGTGTACTACTTCATGGGCATTTATATCAGACTTTTTTTCTTTTTTTAAAATAAAGATATATATTGTGATTTGAGTGTTGAGGAAATATTGTGGCCATGGAATGTCATGGAAGTGTGCTATGTTTACTGACTAGATCAATCAGAAGTTGGTTTCATGGCCTGTATAGTTGGCAAGGAAGATGGGTCGACTTCATCAGAACCAAAAGTGCGTTGACTTGTATCGTGTCATATCACTTCAAGTCTTTACAGAACAGTTTCCAGATATCTAGCTTGTATAATGTTACACAGTCAATACCGTTCCGACTCTTGAGACATTATCATTGTGTTTTTTGTTTTTTCCTGATGAAATGCTGTGCAGGCTTCATGAAGGGTTTTACAAAGACTTTGGGCTTCCTTAGGGTATGTGTTCAATGAACTGTTGACATTATGACAATTTTTTAAATTTTCAACTTCATTAAGTTCTAGATTGTATTTTACCTGGTACATGTAGTCAATGATTTCTTCTTAATGTTGCAAAAACAGGGCCTTTATATAATAGACAGGTGTGGTTTCCTCAGAAGCAGCTACATACAGTGTACTTAAAAGCTTCCCTACGTTTAATATGTTGGTGCTCGTTTGTCAGGGTTTCTTTGACACTAAACTACTTGCCAAGAAAGGATAGTTCGCAAAGCCATCACTCTAGAACAAATACTTGTACTTTTTTGCACCAGCATGTATCTTTAAACATGTGCATTAAGTAGCCCTTTCTTACTCAAAAAACCCCTAGCTATTTGGGTGATGGATGTACACGTAATTGGATTGCTTAGACCCTATAAACCATTGGTATTTATTTAACTCCTAGTCGGGTTCTCTTTGTGTGTGTTGTGACTATTGGTGTAGCATTCTTGACAGCTACATGCCCTCTTCGAGTCTAGTCTTCATTACCTATGATGTGGTGTGTAGCTAGACCTTTTTAACACTATTGTATTGTATAAATATATACAAACTTGGATTGTTTTATGAAAATATATCTAGATGATATTCGATTCTACTACAGCAAAGTTTCTATGATGACCGAGTGATGGAAAAAGGAAAGGAATAAATTTGCTGCACAGTGCTGTGCTTTTTTGTACAGACTTGAAAAAAAAGCTTGTAAACCTCCATTTGTTTTGAGTATGAAGAGTGCATTTTGAAGTGTGTCATTTTGTCTTTCTCTTTTCTTGTTTTTGTTGGGGAGGGGGAGGGGTCAAAATAATGTATGTATTTGGATACTAGGAGAAACAATATGTCGGTCATATTTGTGTGTAACACAGTCTAACCAATATATTGAATTCACTCATTAAATCCAGAGCTGTGAACCATTTTAGAGCAAGCGTCATAAGCGTCTAGCCGAGGGAGATATCGGCACTAGACAAAAAACTATCATCATTATCATCATCATCATCATCATCATCATCATCATCATCATCATCATCATCATCATCATCATCATCATCATCACCACCACCACCACCACCATGATCAATATCATGCTGTCATTATCAACATTGTCATCATCATCACCACCAGTTATCATCATCACCACTGTCATCATCTGGCATCTTCATTATAATAATCATCATCAAATAACCATCCAATTAGTCCAATACAATCAAACATGCAACTTATTAATCTATCATATTTTGCAAGTCGAATATTGTTTTTTAGCCCTCTCCAAAAGCCTTTAAAGGCAGACTACACAAGTCATTTTGAACTTTTGTGGTCATTAATTTATTTCATTATTAAAGGTACTATGTCCCTTTTGCAGCCAACCTCAAATTCTGTAGAACTTTGCAGGAATTATGAATATGTCATGTGTGTCCTATCTGTGAAATTTAATCGTTAGCATTGTCCTCATATTCAAATTATGCAAGGAAACCCGTTTACTTGCTAGACTTCACTGTCAGACACTATTGAGTGACTGACTGGCTTTTTTTCTTCTTTGGTAATAACATACATGAAAAGAGTTGTAAAGGGTACATGAGCATTTGTCTACATCAATAACCCACTTCTTGTGATGGCCAAGATTAAACTGATTGAATCTTTGCGCACCATAAAACGTATGACCATTCGGTACAATTGTCTGAAAATCAAGACTATTACTTTTGGGCTCTATAGCCCTTAAGTCGATTTGACAACTAATAGTCGTTATTTTCCCACTTGAAGACATTTTCAAGACCCACCTTTTTTAGGGAAGTTCTAAATTAGTATTATCTGTCAAATGCAGTTGGAATTTAACTTTTTCATTTTTTTGGCCTGCAAATGGGACATAGTACCTTTAAAAGGATGTATTATATATAGTAAGAATTCAAAAAATATCTGCACACAAACACCCACAAAATCATCACACACATATGCACTGAAGGTAAGCCACTTTGATTTTATTCCATCTCTTTCAAGTTCCAATCTTATACATCGTTACTGTCTTAGATGTTATATGTTTCAGTATACTTCATCAACTATAGAACATCATACGATGACTGGGAGAATTTTCTCCAATGTAAAATAATATGGGCACGAAATCAATCATCTAAGAGAATACGTTTCAAGGATTACTATTTGTTAAAAGTGGATGAAATGGTACATAATATCTTCAATTCCAAAAGTGAGTTTTCTGATTACCGGTTTGTAGGTAGGGTTCTTCTTTTGAAGTATATCTTTTGCATGAGTCCCAGACTCCAAATAGTTTGCTTATGGTGCTAACACAATTAGCAGATGAACTTTTTTTGGCAGATAAACATGCTTGAGGTAGTTGATTCAATGCTTGACCGAAAAATCAATTTGGTAGTAGGGAGGTCAACAAAGTGTTGCTATAAGCATGTAAATGAGTTATATCATACGGGGGTGACAACGTTTCATTGCTTTATACAGCGTAGCCATGAGATAAGGTATGACAATTTTACATGAAATATTAACTGACCAATAAGATATATGAACCTGTTTACTAGGGGTATAAGATTTTTTTAGGGTAGGTCCCTTCGCTGTAACGTTTTCTGGAAAGGATATCAAATTTGTTTAATATCATTTGGAACCATTATCAGTGAATAATTTAAATTTGATAATTATATGATTTAAAAGTTTGGTATGATAAAGAATGAAAGTTGGTAAACATTGACTGGGATTTTCATAAAAGTATACTATTGACTTAGGGGTGACACACTGCAATGTCATCATGCTACAAAAGATCTCAATTATGCTTAAATAATAAAGTTGATTACAAGTCGAAATTATTAAACATATACATCATCTGTAAACCATAATTTATAATGATTACTTATTGGGAATAAGAAATGAAAGTACTTGTAGGTAATAAAATGTATATGTACATTTATTATAAGTTTGCTTTCTGATATAACAAATATGTACATTCATATTGTTAATAACAATATTCACATCACATTTGATTATTATTCAATTTCATTTTCATTCCACTTTTCAGTCTACTCTTTACACGTCTTCATACCTTCTTGAGTCAAACTTTTGATAATGAAATATTTAATAATCAGATAATCGGTCAGATTCGATCCTGAAATATGATATGCATGTACCGTTTACTCGACTAAGTTGTGACATAATTATGTCATGTTGAATGAAACGGCGATACTGTTTATTTCTTTAGAAGTAGAGAAAATGTGTATCCAATTAGCACTGATATTTTGTTTACAATAGTATTTTGCCTTTTGTGACGTGCACATAATAATATGGCATTGAATTATAAATACTCAAACTCCTTAACAGAACGACATTTTAACAAGTGAGTTATTTCCACCCCTCTCGGCATAACATTTCTGAATTCATTTAAAGGAATTTATTGCTGCCATGACAAATCAATTTTGTTCTTTAGTATTTACTGTAGCATAGTGCTACGGGAATTTACTCTTCATAAATCAAAATTATGGATTATTGAACGTTTATCATGGAGATCATCATGGGAGAAAAAGATCCTTGTTATATTAGTATTACGATCAAGTAGATCACATATACTAATGGTGAATGAAATTACAATTGAGAATAACCTCCTTTCTTTTCTTCTTCTTGTGTGTGTGGTGGGGGGGAGGGGCTGGTAAAGGGGGTTTCAATTGCTTCAAAATTCTAATTTTTCTTTACATGACAGTTTGTATTTCGAACGTTCAAGACGATTTAGGTATACTGCAGAGTGCAATATTAGGACCCTGTGATTATGCATTTCAGTATGGAATCATAACAAAATGACTCGTTAATTATTCCAACCTACATTCTGTTTCCGTCTTCATCATTATCTCTCTCTCTCTCTCTCTCTCTCTCTCCCTCTCTCTTTCTCTTTCTCTTTCTCTCACCCTCTCTCTCTCTCTCTTTCTCTTGCTCATAATTATTGGTTCCAACGAATTTGTCTAATTCCTGTCCATACACCCCCTGTTCATCCATATGCCATATCATCAAGTGGAGGGCAGATGGCTCAGTGGTAGAGCAGAGATCTCGTAACTGAGAGATCCTGGGTTCAAAACCAAATCGATGCACCAGTGCCCTTTGGTAAGGCGTAATTACTCCTAATTACTCAGTCCCTCAGAGAAGACTTCAAGCCATTGGTCACCTGGTTGCTTCCTCACAAGCATGCATATGCTTTCTTAATCAGTCAGGGTTAAAACAAACCATCAAACAATGTTCTCTTAAACCATTAATATTCCTTCTCAAGGTCCACATACTTCTATATATCGCTTTCAGAGTCTTGCTGTAGCATATCCTGTATCACGTGGTATCAATACTCTCTTGCATGCAAAGTCATTTAAAGTTCCAATCATTTCCAATTGGATATTGTTCATTCATGATACTTTGGGAACTATACGCTCCCTTGCTTCGAGTTGTGATAAGAGCTTTTTTTCCTTCTCTTTCTCTGTTCGTTGAGGTCGTACCACTTCTGTCTGTTAGCTGTCACACCATCCAGCATAGGTCTGAACTTGACTGACACATGAACGAGAGACTGTATGCGAAAGGAGGAAATTAAAACAGAAATACATGTCAAATGTGTTGGGTTATGTGTCTCATCACCGAGATAATATATTTCACAGGTAAAGTCAGTCACCTGCCTTGAACCATTTTTTTTTTTTTTACAGATCCCGATGTTTTAAAACTCAGGTCGTTAAACCTTATCCCCTTATCCAGAAAATGGATGGAAGAGTTACGCCCACATTCTTTGAAAAAGAAAACGAAATCATGTAGTGGAAATACTATTCCTGCAGGACTTTAAATTTCTCATTTGACGGAAAATATAAGACCCTCTCCTTTTATTACAATGCTGGATCTGCCTCTATTCCATCCCAAAATGTTCTGGTTATATTCCAAAGTCTAGACTCTAGAGTTATAACAGTGTCTTGACCATCGCATCAATGTAAAATGTTACAACAAAAAGCAAAAGAAAACTTTATTTAATTTGGGCCCCATCTCATAAAGAGTTGATATTAATCGCAACTTATTTTCGATTAATATCAATCGTAACTATATTCATAAACTTGCGGTTGATTGAAGGACTTGTAATTGATTTGGATCCATCGCAAATCTTTATAAGCGGGCCCCTTGTCCCGTTTGAGTTTCTCTTGTCATCTCACGTCGAGGTAATTGAGAAAAAACTATAACCTACCTCATAAAGTGGTATACAGACTCCGTCAATGAAACCAAGCTGCATTTCTGGGAGCTCATCTTTTCTGCTCCGGTCGAACATAGACTGAAATAAAAACAAGATCGTGGTTAAAGAATTTAAAGTAATTGATTTACATCGCTTTTCTTTATTCATAAAACGGTAAACACGAAAAAGAAAATCATACTGTAAGTGTAAGACTTTGATTCAAAGTTTCTCAGTCTCATATGATAATACTATTAATAATTTCTTTCTTTTAACATAATAGGTTTGTTAAGTTTGTTGTTATGATTGTCAAGCAATTATTTTATCTTAAAGAATATCTTTAAGATAAAATAATTGCTTGACAATCAAAACAAACTACAATATTATATTCTCACAAAATAGAGGTAATTATATTTGCAAGACATACTCAAATCATTTCGGTATATGTTTCATGTAATTTTAAAAGATCATGTACGGCACCAGAGAATACCATGACATTTTAAACATAAATGATTAGTCGGAACACTGCAAAATTCTTCCACATACAAAATGATGGATCGGACAGTGTTCATTCGTTTTCCGGGAATTCTTCAATTCATTAATCCACAGAATTCAGCGATGCTTACCGTGGGTTCGATTTTGAGTTCCTTCCGCTCCATGTCTCCCTGATCAAAGAACTCACTCGTCACCAGTTCGGCGATCTAAAAAAGAAAGTGAGAGAAAGAAAGAAAGCGTAAAGATGCAAATATAAACTACTTTATGTACGGAATGTTTCAGGTCAAGTATGTGTTCCAGACCGTATTCGGACACCTACCCCCTGGACATCTACCCCCGGATAACCACCCCAGTCAACTACCCCCTATGACGACTACCCCCTAGGGCAACCACCCTCTAGGACGACTACCCCCAGGACAACTACCCCCTAGGACAACCATCATCTAGGACCTAGAAGATGGAATCCTTTATAGAGGGGGGGGGGGGTGTAGAATATACCTGGGCAGTCCCGCGTGCAGAAGACCAACTACAAATAATATTCCCTTCTCCCGGGATTCAATATAATAATGGCTTCACCTTTCATCCTATTCTATAAAATACAGTACTTTCAATTAATAATGATTTTCTTCTTATGACTCACTTTCTGTTGTATCCTCCATGGTTTCGTGCTCGCAGCAACATCACTCGCCGTCATCAATATCGACCTGCATGTCGGTATGGGGGGAAAAATGATATGCTGTTCAACATTGTGTGATGAACCTTACAAAATAATCATGCATTTACCAAGAGGAAATACGACCCTAAGAGTTTGCTTTGAAGGAAACATAACAATCTGAAAAGGGGATTGGTGAAAATTTAACTCGGACTTAGATGAATAAGAAAGTTATAACGTTTGAGAGTTGCTAGCACTAGTCATATATTCCATATTGTTTGTCTGATCTCGTTCAACTTTCCCTGATCTGTTTCTCTGATGATTTTTTTTTCTTTCATCTCTAAAGCCGACTTGGTAGAAAACGCTATTGCACTTTAAGTTACGTTGGGCGTAAGAAATTTCATGTTTCAGGGAGAAGCGTTAGCTCGTTTTCTCTTCTCAATCCTTTCATGCACTGCTACAATTCTAATCCTCTCCCCCACAATTGTTATCCAGGGATTCAAAAGATACTTTAAGCCACCGTTGCATTTATTTTCAAAGCTTCTTTTTATCGAAAGAAAAAACAATGCCGCTAAGAAGTAGGCTACAGCATAATTACTCTAAATCGTACTCTCTATGTTCTAAAGGGATACCATTTCACTTGCAATTCATGTTAATATTTTCGGCTTCGTTTTGATTCATATGATTATTTCCAAGCATGTAGAATATTTGTATCGGCTTTTTGTGTGTGCATTAGTTTTGTTTTGCCTAATACCTTTAGATCTTGCAAGCGGTATACAACGCTGTGTCACTGCACACTTACCTGAGTAGTTCTTTGTTTTGTGGTGAATTCCAGTTATGGGTCTGATTCCTTATCATCTCAAAGAATTGGCCCCGAACTCTGAAAATAAATTAATCACACAGGAAATGTGAAAATAATTCTTTATTGACTGAAAACTGTTATGAACTTCGAGGGTCCATGTACAAACAAACAGTAGGCGCCACTGAATTAAGAAACAAACTTTGTGTTCACAAAAAGAATGGAGAATCATTTTTCATGTCCTACAGATCATAGATAATTTGATATTTTGTTAAAGAAAGAAAGTTAAAGAATTGGTGTATTATACAGCTGTCATCACACCAATTGTTTCGGCAATTTTGACCCATGAAATATTTAAAGAAAGTTGGCAGCTGCGACTATATTACAAACCTTGGCTTAAAGCCCAACTACACTACTTATAGCTACTTGCGCCCTCTATATAGCAAACAATGCCTAATCGGTAACCATTAGTCCCCATGGTTCTCTTCTTCTTAAGTTGAGAGCAGATTTGATGAGATAACCACCTGTCAGTGACCTTGCAGGGAGGTTTAATCCCTCCTGGCTAAACTAACGCAGACGGATTTTAAAGAAAGAAACATAACGCTCCGAGAGAAACAAGAGAAAATATCGGGCATTTCTGTTTTAATTTGGCGACCCTTGAGCGGTGGAGGAGATGAGAGAGACTTACTTGAAGTGGAGGGCGAGGTCGGTCGAGATTATCGAATGCTTGAGGATATTCATTGCCTCGCTATACTGCTCAGGTGACAAGTTCCCGAAGATGTTGTGACCCTGAAGAAGAAAAAAGAAAATCGAACACTTGGGTTTAAAAAGGATTCAATTTCCATCCCCGGGCCTGCTATACTTGAGAAGAAACTCTATTAGCTACTTGAAAAATGCCATTGACGGTGTAATGGTAATCTCCAATGTGATGTGGATAAAATTATAATGGGTCGGTATTTTCCTGTGACAGTCACTATGGAAGATTGTGTTAAAAGATAAATGACTCTAATTATTGTCATTGCCAAGTTGTATTCCATTATAATTACTACCATCAACACAACCACCGCAATCCTGAAAAACATCATCATCATCGTCCTCGTCACCAACATCGAAAACACTCATTATCATCATCTTCATCTCCGTCATCTTTATCATCATCCCCTTCATCCTTGCCATCATCACCTTAATTATCCACCTCATCAGCCTCACTATACTCTACATAAACATCCCATTCTCCGTCCCAACATTAACATCATCTCTTTCGGTTTCCATGGATCATAATATTCTCATTTGCCTCTGTTTTTTGCCGACACCTTCGCTCTAAACAAGTTTGAAATGTTTTTCAGGCTGTTATAGGGCATGGAGAGAAAATACAGCAATACTTGTATATTTTTTCTCTTGTTTGTTGACTGTTACTTAGAAAAGAGACTTACCTGGCTACTAAGAATCATGACTGCGTGGTTGAAGTGATGATACTCCATGGTAGCCTTAGAACCATACAGCTGAGCTAGAGGTGACTGAGACCTACCGAGAGACAAAGAGAGAAAACACCATTGAGAATTATTAATATCATCACTATAAAGTTGTTAATATCATCACTATATCATTATTATTTTCATTATTATTATAAGAGTTATTAATATCATCACTATAAGAATCATGAATATCATCACTATAAGAATCATGAATATCATCACTATAAGAATGATTAATATATGGGATCGTTATCACCATCACCACCATCATTATCATCATCATCTTCATCTCCGTCGTCTTTATCATCATCTTCTTCATCCTTCTCATCGTCCTCTTCGTCGAAAAGAGTATTATTTCAAATAAAACAATAATGAACCGACAGTCTGAAGAGGGAATATTATAGACATGTAAAGAAATGCAAAGAAATGGAAAATCATTATATTTTTTATCTCAATCATAATTTTTCATATAAAAGAAATCACGGTATAAATACAGTGTTAAATATTCATAGATCATTATCACATATTTGGATCAAACAGAATATAATTGAAAAATGTAAAGATGATATTTAATCAGATTACAGCACAACGCGATATCTTTGAAGATGCTTGCATTCCTCTTGTTCGCTCTCTGCTTTGTTTTCAAACCAAATACCGGCAACTTAGTGCCAGTTGTACACCGTCAAAAACATTTGTTTTTCTCGCTAAGCCAAAGCCAGCATACACAACTCCTCGGTTTTCTCATCATTATGTAAATTGTATCCAAGGTAAGCATCCCTATATCTGTAATACTTGTCAATCGAACCATCTTACTACAAGCCAACAACATACACAGCCACTCCGGTTTCCGTATTTTTTCGCCCCGTCCAGGGAAATCCATCGATTTTCACCTGAAACTTTGTCTACTCGTATTTCTTTTTCTCACTCGTGCGTTCCAGTTAATGAGTAACCCAATCCCAGGAGAGCCTCGTACAACGTGTATTTATGCATTAGGCTTTTCGCTAGAAGCAGCCCACGACCTTACTATACCCTATTCAAGGAAGATCGGACAGAATTTGGTTTTACACGGTCAGTACTGGTGTCTTAGGAGGTAAATAGTTTAGACAATGAAACCATTTCCTCCCCCCCCCCCCCCCGCATGGACATGATTATAAGCTACTGTAAACCTCTGGGCTACAATAAACCCCATGGGCTCACTGTCGTGATGAACTATTATCAAACACAATACTAACAATGATGTACGCGGCAAACGTAATGAAGAATCGTTATTTAGGCCTACTGATGAAAACGTTGTCACTACTTTGAAACAACGCAATTAGCCATTTTTCAAAAAACTGGTGTGAGAGTCACTGGTAAAGTTGTGATGTGTAAAAATTGTATCCATTCATATTACGTAGCCGTCGATGAAACCAATATAATAATATCAATATTTGCAATAATTCAATGTTGCTACAAACCTCGCCCCCGTCATGAAGTGATATCACGTGAAATGGCATTGTATCAGATGCATATGCCCCCCACGCATAATCTTATGTAGATATGAACGTAGCCGATCCAAAGCTCCCATACTTGTTTTTGTCGTGAAAACTAATCGAATGCCCCCGTGATTTTGTATGGCACATAATTATTATAATAGGATATTGAAATTGTCCAAGGGTTATTTTTACAGGAAGAAAGCGATCGTGTTCTATTCAAAGCTCAAACTATTTTCCAACACAAAACGAAAAAATAGGGCCTAGTCGCCTGTATACAGATGACTTTTTTTTGGGGGGGGGGGGGAGGTCACTATTATTTGTTCTCTTAGTAGCAGAATTGTGCCTGTGGTAGTATTTTGGGTGAGTGTACTCTATCGATGAGGCTTCTACCGTGGAAGGACTTATCTTGTTTTGCTCTGATAAAATCTTTAAAAAATTCTCCTTCAGAGGTAACTTTGGGAGTGTGAGTTAAAGGGGGGGGGTGTGATTTCCTGGTTAAAGCAAAGGAATCGTGATTATTCGTAGAATTGTAATGTCTAGCTCCAACCAATGGTATTTTCAATAACCTTGTACGTTGCCTATTGAAGTGTGAGAACATGAGTAGAGTTATTACGTAATCCACACATTCTATGGGATGTTCTTTTGTACAATATTTTATTGGTTATTGAAATCGCTCAAGAGAAGAAAAAAAAAATCGAAAAAAGCGATCGTGTTCTATATATTCAAACAAAGCTCATACTATTTCCCAACACAAGTTGAAAAATAGTCGCCGATATACAGATGACTTGTGGGGGGAGGGGCACTTTGATTTGTCCCATTCCTACTATTATTATTATTATTAGCAGAGTTGTGCCTTGAATACGGGTGAGTGTACTCTATTGATGAGCCTTCTCCACTGGAAGAACTAAACTCGTGTTGCTCTGATAATCTTTAAAGATTTCTCCATGAGAGGCAATTTTGGAAGTGTGAGTTAAAGCGAAGTCTAACCGCCTCGAAAGGTTTTGAGAGTCGAAAATAGGAAATATTAGGAGAGCGCATTATTGGTAATATAAATATGAGAAGACGCATTGGGTAAAATGTATATGTAAAATTCTGCCTTACGTCCGCAATATACTCTCGATTGACCGTTGCGTTTAAATTCTTTCTATTCTTTTTTAATAGTCTTTTTATTTTGTTGTTGTTGCTTGTTTTACGCTCCTCTTATATGACCGTTTGCTTGCAATCACATTAATTCATAATACATAATGAATAAAACAATTTATTGTGTCTAAAAAATCATGCTAATCAAAAAGAGCATGCATTGATATTTTGTAAGTGAATCGTCACTAATATCAATGGACGAGTTAATCGAATCCAACAGAAACTAGGAATTTTCATGATATGTCCCTAACGCGGATTGAGCCGAGTGAAAGCTCCTTTAAAATCCTTTCAAATGACGTCTATAAACCAGTAGACTAGGCGGCAACGCGTGACATTTACCTGCCGAATATCTGCCCCTCAGGCGGCGCGAAATCCGACTCCATCCGATCCACTCATCTATCCGTTCATTTTGAACGAATCCCGAACGCCAGGGCACGTATCGCCCGTATACACATTCGCCCTTCTATAAGACTCGCCCTTTCAATACACTTTGCAGCGAAGGCCCGTGCGCGAAAGTGTTTTGGCAGGTTAATTCTAAAAGAAGGGGGGGGGGGACGTCTGATTTGCCCTCTTAATGCAGGGTCCTCGGGATTTCTTTAAATAATTAATCGTGACCTGAGAGGCCGGGTAGAACGGATAAATCTGAGAGTAGGGGTACGTCCGTCCACAAAAAAAGAGGATAATTTGAGCTCGAGACGAGTAGGCCTACTGAAGTGGATTAGTAAGGTCAATTATCTTGAATAGGAAGGAAAAAACACAAAAGGTAGGTCTACTGTCGAGACGCTTAATCGTGAGACTTAATTTGGATGATCCCAAGGCACCTGAAATGAACGACGAATAATAAAAGTCCCGGTTGTGCTTTGTATTCCTGCACTTTGGTTTAAAGATGATACATTTTGCTCATTTTTTGCGATTGGGACAAAAACCGCTCCTTTCTTAACAAATGGAATCGTTTAACTGCATTAGTGCACTTGTTGACGAATAATCTGATGTAGAAGGAGATACAGTGTCTTATGAATAAAGGATTTCTTGATACTTGGACTTATTTTTTGTAATAGAAAAATACAATTCGGGCAGGATTTTCTTTGTGAATTAATAAACACTTTCATCCTCTCGATAAATCCCAAATCGAGTACTTTTCCTCTTTGTTTAACTAACATTACCCTTTCGACAAGAGTAACTCTATATCCGAACCCAATTACTACAACATCCAAACCGTTTTAAGATGGTAATAATAAAATTGGAAGGACAAAAATTGCTACGACGAAATAAAATATTAAAATATTCATAAGAGAGGGCCCTCTTATACAAGGTTCTCTTGCAAATCGGTTTTATGCACTTAAGTGACTACCATGTATAAAGAACACAGAATAAATAAATAGATGAATAAACATATACGAGGATTCATGATAAAACAATCCACCTTGTACATCATAGCATTTGTCTAAAAAAACATATTTTTAGGTGATTTGTGCATTTCTCATCCAAGTGCTTTCGTGAAAAAGAATATCCCCAGGGAAGCACAGAATATATTACTTTGATGGTAAGGAAGTTGAAAATGGAAGCCGCAAATGTTGGTGATGTATTTTTAGATCGTTGGAAAACATGAACAGAGCCAGATAGACAAAAAATATATTGACAGAATCAGGCAAATAAAGAGGTTTGTTCTTCTTTTAAAGACAATATTAATGGAACTTCCTTCAAAGTGAATACATTATTCAGGGAGTTTCGATGGATCAACCCACTTATTGACTGATAATTATATCCTATAATCCTACAATGATGAATACATGATAGAGCAATATTCTGAGGATTATCATTGGTAAAAAATGAGAGTGATCCGTGTTATTATAGCCATGGCAACAGAATTAATCCTCTTTATTTCGTAATATATCGTATAAATCAGGTATGCATGTGGAAAGGATTTTAAAACATATTCTCTTAAAAGAGTTTAAACAAATATTATGATTGAAACAGCAAATTTCTTGGTTTGAATGCTTCTTCCAAAGAGTCAACGTCTGTTTCAGGGTCTTCATTAGACTTTTCCCAGACGAGTTTATTGAACTGTGCACCTCGGAGAAATTATAATCCCCACTCATTCTTCATTGTGGGATGAAGTACGTTCCACCTCACTATAATTATCATATATACTCCGATTTATCAGGGATTCGAAACGATGAGGAAGGAGGGGTGTAGAAAATCAATGCACTCGTCTAGAACAAGACGAGGTACTCGTAGTCACTAGAGAATGGGGTTGGCACCACACCCTTCGATATTAAGTATTGTGGATCCCCAGAAAGAACAGAGCCATTTTACGCTCTGAATATAAACTATCCAGGCATTTCTTTCAGTTCTTAATTCGTATTTTGATTATTTTTTTGTACCCAAGTATTTGAAATTTATGCACCAAACCAAATCAGGTTGCAAATGAAAGGGTATTTTACTTTGTTTTGGAGGGCTGGGGGGGGGGGGAGCACAACATTTGTCGATGAATCAGTACCGACGCCATACATAACGGTTCGAAATATTCTCAGCGAACAGCCATAGCCCCTTCCTTCACTTTCCTGCCTTCAATTTGAGAGTGTTCGATTTCCTGTGCAAACATATTTAATGGTTGAAAGAAACGTCCTCTACCCGAGACGGTAAGACAACTTGTTGACAGAGACTCATATTACTCAGGATACTCCTCCGTGCAAACTAATGTGCCGTGATGGGCGGGAAAATATATGTATCGACGTTCGCGCTCGACGAGAAATGCAGTCAAAATGGACAAAGCAAGTTTGCTCTTCATTTTAATGGCACCTGTATACCAAAGTTAAACAATATAGTTGCACTCTTTTGCTCCTGTACGGCCTAGACAATTCCCTCTCTCACGACCCCAATCCCCTACCTCCCTCTTTTTCTTTCTTTCTCTTTCTCTCTCTCTCTTTCTTTCTCTTTCACTCTCTTTCTTTCTCTTTTTTCTCTCTATCTATCTCTCCCCAGTTTCTGCCTTCCGCTATCCATCTTTCTCTACTCGATCTCACATTCGTTTTGTACTTTATTATAAAAGTGATTCCAGACGGTAATGGCATGCAACACATTTTTTTCTTTCTTCTATAATTCCCTCTCTCAGTCTTGTCATAATTCTGACGGATATCACAAAATTATGCAAATCAGTCTAATTAAGGCAGCTCTTTTGACAGACACGTACTACAAGTGGGGGGGGGGGGTAATATAAGACTATCACTGATGATAAAGCAGATCGGTACAAAAGGTACTAACTTTATCGTGTTTGTGTTCGCATAACACAAGTAATAATATGATGATAAGCTTCAACGAGATATTATTTTTATAAGATGGACAAAATAAATCCCGGAGAATCTTTTTTCTTTCTCTTTCCGATTTAACCGGAAACAATTTTCATCAAAATATTTGCATGTATTTTTTTTGTGTGGTAACGTCAGACAGCGGTTTCCCCTTTCTGACATTCAGAATTATTATGCTCTGTCATTACAACATTCTTTTTCTTTTAGTCACAAACTAATTTCATGTCGGCATTCATCATGAAAATTCATCTAAACGTGAATATCTTTCTTGTTCACTCACTAAGCCGGTGAGCTACCGTTCCCTCATCGTAAATTCACGCTGCGTTCACTGTCATGGGCGAAATTACCGTCAAAACCCAAAATGGAAAAAGCCCGGGGCTTGCATATAGAATAAATCAAGTAACACTCATAATTCCATTACCCCCTTACAAGACAAAGTCCTATGTGCTTACACATACTCAGCTAGAGGCAGAAGAGTTTTTTCCCATCCTCCATTCCTCCGTGCTACTTATTTGTATACCTTCCAAGAACTGCGAGGGATGGTGAAGATTCAGGGTCAAAAAGACAATCTAATTTTAGCTGCTGATATCTGCTGAAAGGCAGAAGGACGCAGACTCATATCATTTTACATAGAGTTAGCGACCTTAATGTGATCAGCAGACAAGCACAGTAACACATTACCGTTAATAATGATTTATGACAAAGATTTGGCTAAGCATGTAATATGAAAATGCCCAGGTGTGTGAATTAGGTGTGAGCAGTTTTTTTTTAGAGAAGGAGTTTACACGAGGAAGTTATCAGGTATTCAGAATTTAAAATTCCTCAACATAATATCAATTAAAAAGAATGTCATCGAAGGAATATAACCAACATAATAAACAGGAAGTAAAATGCCCCTCCCCCGGAAATTAGTTTCGTATAGGAAATCACGGCGACTCCACTACATGTTTTCTTCGTGCCTTTTTTGCCTTGAATAGTGTTCTGATTTATACTTGGCTTTCTCGTGATATCTCTCAAAGCAAATTGCTTCATACCGAGATACGACATACGACAAAAATATCAAGCTATTTTTACATTCCCATCGTATTGACAAAGCCTCTTTCGAAAGATTATCAATACAAAGATGCCTGGGCGAATTCTTTCCGAAACATGAAATCCTTTCATGCCGATATTGTGACCTCTAGAAGGACTTTCTCAAGAGACGAAATAAAAACAGTATGAACACGGCTCTGGATAATAATAGGCCTGTACCTGTCGAAGCTAACTTACAAGGATTTGTCCTTCGAAAAGACATACGCATTATACGCTTGTCTTAGCTATCTGATCTGTAGAGCTTCTTAACTTACGCGTATAACCAAAGGCCTTGCTTTACTTGTGACCTTAACATTTCCAACAGACTTCATGAACAACTTGAGAAAAAAAAGGACTTCAAGCTATTCTGTCTTTCTCCTCAATGAAATTCGATGACGGCATGGCGGCAACCTTAAGGATTCTAAATGTAGGACATGTCAGCGAACTTCCTTCGCAGAGAGACATGTATCTTCTCTATTTTAGTCACTGTGAAAGAGCGATTCCATACGTTGTAATTTTCTTCTTCAAATGTTTTTAGCTGTACATACGGTATTAAATTTCATGATGCGTTTATTAGCGCGCCAAAATATATCTTATACAGTGTTGATTGCAAAATTTCATCTCAAGACGCTGTCCGTAACCATGAAACATCTCGGCATCACAAAGGAAGACGGCGTGGAAGATCAATAGCAAAATAATATGATCACAATAAAGGCCTCTGTTGCTTTGAATCAGGAAAAGATCACCGTAAGAACACATTCTAGCATGTCTATGACAAATGGTTAATTTATGTAAATATTCCTCTCGGGAGAAAATGTAGTGCTTTGAGGGATAATCCCGAGACATTATTCGGAGCGCATTATCGAAAAGATTATGATTTATCCATTTCTAAGGGGGTCGATGGATTTACGTTCAGACACATACTGTTAAAAGATTGATTGTGCAACATAAATCTCTCAATTATTCATACTCATCGACAAAAGCATGCATTTCAATCGAATAAAAATCTTCAACAACTCGCCCATCAATATGCTGCTTATGGAAAACTTTTATACATGTACAGTGAAACCTGCTTACGTGACCACCTGTCTACAAAGAGCACATTTTTGTTTCCCTTGAAAATGGGTTCTTATTGAAACACGAACTAAAGGATCCTGTCTACAAATACCACTTTTTGTGTTTCACTTGGGTGGTGGATATAGACAGGTTTGAGTTGACTGTAGTTCAATTTGAGTCGCTTGTTCTTAGTATGTAAAGTTGAAAGAATTGACAGTATCTTACTTTTCTTGGTAGGCATTATTCGTTCCTCTGTGATCCAGGTCATGGCAGAGACACCCTACAAGGAGTGTTAGCTGTTCGATATCCGACAGGTACTTGGCTACCCCTGTATTCTGTTAATTGCAAGAGAGACAGTTTAAAGAGAAAGTTGAGTTCTGGGAAGAGGGGAAAATAATTTGTGAGCGTTATCATTGTTATTATGCAAGTATGGAAGAACATCAGATAAAAAAATGTTCCTTGACAAGCATGGCTCTTCAAATGCCTTAATATTCTAAATGTGGCATGTAACTGGATAAAAATCGGGACGGATTTTTACGCCACATGTTCGTGTAGTCCCATATACATATTTCTGTGTACAGTGCTTGTAACTTTACCAAGACTGGGCCAAATTTCTGATCATTTTGTTGATTCCAGAACCTTGCAGTACACACCAATACTTATTTGCTAGATGATCAACCTTTTCTGATCGATTCCACACAATTTATGTCAAAATGCAATCGCATGACCAGAACTCAACTTTATCTTTAAGCTTTTTTGTTTGATTGTAGTGCGCAGTGATGATCGAGGTCACATGCAGAATAACATATTTATTGAAAGTTATTACGAGACAACAAAGTTCAGGCACTGCAGCATGTCCAAGGCGAATAAAAGTTATATACTCATATTCATAGTTTTACATAAAAAGTATATGCTTGGAAAAAGTGGAAACGTATCTGGGGTGCTGTAAATTTAGATTTTATAATCATTTCTATTCCTGGAAAATAAATAATAGAAAATAGTTGCTTTGGTTTAAGATAGAAAGTAACATTTTAATCGTACTTGTCACAGAGTAGAATTGAAAAAAGATGTACAACACCATACTATTTAATGCTTGTTCACAGGGTATAGTATTGCTAATAATAACGAATAGTAATTGGTTTGTATGAATTCAGTTGGATAATATATCTTTCATTTCTCAATCGCGATTCGTGACCTACATATTATGACCAGAAGTACTCCATCGATTTGGTTGAACCTATACATTAGGGATGAATTAGATCAACAAACTGATGAATACACAGATTGTAATTAACTTGTTTTGATGTGGTGACATAAGTCGACATTGCTCGATTATATTTTCTAGGGCATTATCGGAAACGAGGGTAATTGGTAATTCAATAGAGAGAGAGAGAGAGGAGCACTGAGCACTATTCAAACATTGCTGTGTAAATGTCAGAATAACATTCAATTTACATTGCTCAATCGCTCAAGCTGCATATCTCGCAATACTGTGGACGACTGACGTGAAAATGGCTTATGAAATGAATGACTCCCGTTTAGATCAGTCAAACGTAACCCTCTATTCCTAGAGCTAAAAATTAGAACGTTTCAATTTGATTAACTAAATTAATTTGAGATTAGAGAGTGTAATAAGGATATACTCACTAACCTGTAGTATGGCAAACATGACTTGCTGAACATTGAAGGCATGTCTAAAGTTGTGGTAGGCAACAGGCCTGTAGTTCTTGCGTACTGTCAGCAACCATCGACTCAAGACCTGCAATCGAAGATTATCAGCATGAAAAGTAACTTCAATAAGTGTATACTCCAATAATACTAATAGTCGACATGAAAGTAAACTAAAACAGTTACAATCAAGACCAAGCAGCTTCCACAAAAAATGATTTAAAAATATAAAAAATGATTAAAAATATAAAAAATGATTAAAAATATAAAAAATAATATATATGTATTGTCGATCATGTCATCGGGGCATTTGAGAAATGAATACGACTATAAATAATGTCTGTGTATTTACAGGAATGGTGTTCTTTGAAAGATAAATGTTCATGAATGCACATTAAAACATAAATATGGGAAGATCAAAAAATATAAGAGAGAGAGAGAGGGGGAATATATCACAGAGAGAGAGAGAGAGAGATAGGGGACAAAGCAGAGAGTAAGTGAGCAAGAGAGAGAGAGATAGAGATAGAGATAGAGAGGGTGGATTAGCGACTGCCTGAACTGAAATTGATGACTGCCAAAATGAAAGGTCAAATTATGGAAGTATCAGCCGTTGAGGGTCATATCTAATTAAATCTCAATAAAGCGCTAATCAAATAGGACTTTAATTTGATAGGTTATTAAATGAATGGCAGTCTCTGTTAGATATGAAACAACTGGTTGCATCATGCCTACAGGCATATTACGTAGCCCAGCAGTTCAGTAATGTAGAATGTCGTCATTGAATATCGTGTTTCTATCGGGATTTTCCAGTAATAATAATAAAAAGATAACTCTGCGGAGGTCAACATTAATGAACACTATGTATCAATTATGAAAGAGAAAAAAGAGAATATGTTCTTCTTATGGAGCATGAACAATACTTTTTATATCGACTAAATTAGCCAAATAATTTCCTGTTATTCCTTGAAAGTGTTTTTACTTCTTCTATATAATCAATGCGATAACCGCATGCACTATTGCTGAGAATAAGTAAGCATACTAATTTTATAGATCGTTTTTAACCACTAACATCACAATCCCTTGTAAAGCAAGCAGCTGCACCTAGTCTTTCTAACAACAACTGAGATTTTAAGTAAACTGAATCTCAGGTATATTAAAGATTTAAATGACATTCATTGAAAAGATGCAAACTGCAAAAAATTATTGGAAATTTAATAATTGTGATTAACAGCACTACGTTACTAATATTTTCACACTGATTAACAACAAATAAACAACATAAATCATGAAGAGAATGGAATAATTCCTATTCCATTCCAATGATCTTTAACAAAATAAGAGCTATTCCCCCCGGCTCACACGAGGCGTTATTTTCTGACGTAGGACTGCGTCAACGACTGGCGTGGGCTTTGACGCACCATGCGAATGTGACAGCGCACTAAAAAAATGAACA
Source organism: Strongylocentrotus purpuratus (assembly GCF_000002235.5). Classification (NCBI taxonomy): domain Eukaryota; kingdom Metazoa; phylum Echinodermata; class Echinoidea; order Camarodonta; family Strongylocentrotidae; genus Strongylocentrotus; species Strongylocentrotus purpuratus. The sequence goes on along the minus strand of NW_022145612.1, from coordinate 44,268,649 downwards.
ATACAATCACTGAATTGGAATTACTGACGCATGCACTCCTTTCCTACATACGCTTGATTAGCGCAGGTAGTATACGAATACACACTGTCTTGAGAGGCTCTGGTTAATATGGGCGCAAGGTGACTGCAATAATACGTGACCACAATACTACTATTGCAGTCGCCGAGGGACCATATTAATCCAGAGACTCGAATGAAGGCAGGATATATTTGTTTTATAGACTGTATTCATATTCGTTGTTCATTGATTGTTTAAAAGATCAAAGAAAATCAAAGTTATCAGCAGTACCCGCAGTAGCCATTTTACTTTTAGCACTGCAACATGAGTACTGTGTTTATGTGTATATGATAATGCAATCTAATAGCGCAATATGCAACGGGCATATTCGGAGGGGTGTTCCACAGGATAGTTTTGTTTCTTTATACTCACATCCTTTACTGACGCATGCACTCCTTTCCTACAAACGATTGCTTAGCGCAGATAATAATGTTATCCAATAACGCAACATGCAACAGGCATATTAGGTGTGGTGATCCAGAGGATATATTTGTAATACTCATATTCCTTTACTGGCGGATGCACTTCTGTCCTACATACGCTTTATTAGCGCAAGCGATAATGCTATCTAATGACGCAACAGGCAACGAGCATATTCGAAGGGGTGTTCCAAATAACAGGATAGTTTTCTTTGTATACTCACATCCTGGCTAATCTTGAATTTATCAAGGAAGCCCGTCTGGATATACATCTTGAGGGATGCTTTCAACATCTCGTCTGCTTCTAATGAGAAGTCATCGAAATCAAACCTAACCAGCTTAAGCTTCTTGATGTCTGGAAGACGTGCATCCTGTTAAAAAAAGGAGAGAATTAGATAATCCCATAGTCATGAAGTCATTAAAAGATTACTATAATTATGTAACAAGGTAAAGAAAGATTGCATCAAGACATGATGAAACCAATTTATCATTTTCACGTCATGACTTCCACAAAAAAAAAATTGTAATTCTATTTTCAAATTATATTACAGCAACTTGAAGGGGATGAAGTGCTTTATAATCCGGTTAACTATGTTAAGGTGTAAAAATACTACAGGCTCTTATTCGATTCTTCTCCCTTAATCGTTTGCCCACGCCCCCCCCCCCCCTCTTTCAATTTCTGTATGTCTGTCTCTCTCTACCTCTATCACAATCTCGTTTTATAACTTTTCCAGCCTCCACTTTCTGATTTAACAAATCCAAACGACAAGAGCACTGATTGCCTTACACTTATTGTTCTGAGTTTTAGACCTACCTTTAGAGCTCTGACCTCTTGCTTGGTGGTACATGCGTGATAAGAGAGAACTTCCAATGCAACCTGTTGCTTGGCCATTGCCTTGGTCACCTCGTTGAACATGATGGTGTTGTTGATACCCAGTCCGCAGAATATTGTGAATGCCTGTAAATGAAGGACACGATTGTGTCAAATTAATTCCGTTGCATGCGCACGAGGCGTCAATTCCTGACGCAGGACTCCTGACGCAAGGCTACGTCAGCGATTGAAATGGTCTTTGATAGGAATGTGACATGGTACAAACAATACACGCAAAATTAACAGTGCAATATTATTGTGTTGAATTTATGCTACACGCACTAATTTGATCACTAGACTTTCATCAGCTTCGAATGTAACAACGCAACGGAAATGATGCATCGTGTTCAGCATGCTTTAGAATGAGCAAGTTGCGTCAGTTCTTTGCCAATACCTTATTTTGACAAGAAGGTAAATTATAAAAAAAAAATCATGTTTGATTGGAACAGAGTCATTTCTGGTCATTTGTGACCGCTAATCTCATTCAAAATATATCCACGATGTAATATTAGTTACATTCTTGCAAGCTTTATAGAGAGAACACATAATTTGCGGTTCACCAAAAAGAATATTGATATTGCGGCTGAATATAACATGAACGCTCAGATAATTTTGCGGTTCAGTCATGATTTATAACTGCGGCGATGGTATACAAATTCGGATTGATGCTTTTAGAGGTAGATGACATTATTTTAGTGAAAGTGAAAGAAATAGAAAGTTGAGGATATCTCCAGGGCATGAGATTCTTTCGGAAGGTTGGAAAAATAATTTTGTTTTCTTTCAAGGTAGATGATTTTAGAAACATCCCGAGTATCAAATATTTTATCACTGATTTGTAGACGCTGATAAAGACATGAGTAGGAGATAGGTATAGTGGCGGATCCGGGACTTTGAGATGACGGGGGCTCGTGCTCCCTAAGACCAAACTTTATAAACCAATGATTCAGTTAGTCAATATAAAATCAGAGTCGGTTAGAAGACAGGGAGCGTACATGCGCAACTTCTACATCTTCTATAAGAGACCGTCATTGCAATGAAGTTTCACGATAGAGAAAGAAAGAGAGAGAGAAAGAGAGAGAGAGAGATAAAGAAAGAGAAAGAGAGAGAGAGAGATTAAGAAAGAGAGAAAGAGAGATAAAGAAAATAATAGAGAGAGAAAGAAAGATAACACTGTTTCTGTCAACGAGAGAAAGAAAGAGGCCTAAACGTTTCAAAATCCAAACTAAAACGCGAAAGTAAAAGTCATTTTCGCGCCCAGTCAATTTCATGCTGAAAGACAGATTCATCATACCGATCTACAATGCGCCACTTGAGATGTTGAAATATATAAGCTCACTATGATCACACTTAAAATGTTCAAACCAATTCGTTCGTCATTCAATAATATATCACTTGTAGTTATAACACGAACGGCCATGTACCTCAAATTATAGATTTTGCATAGCCTAGAGGTTCAATTACGTTTGTTATCATTTTGATGTCGGGATGATCTTTTCTATATACCGGCCTGCGTTGCCTCTCTAGATTGCTTCTAAATAATTCCTGAAGGTAATCTTGCCGACAAATCTAGACGACATGTTGACTGAGGCAGAAGAATAAACTGCGTTGACATGCTTTAATATCCACCGCCGGCGAGGCGATCATACCTGCTTTCGGTGGGACTTCCACGAAATTCAATAATGCTTAAAATAATGTCGGGTATGCATGCCTGCATGCAGAAACGTGCGCGGGCCAAAAAATTACAAGAAACTGGGTCATGGAATCATGCCAAAAGACGGCGCACTTCATTCTAAAACGTATGAAGACAGAAGCATTCGTTTTATGAGCTTTGGCGATTTGATAGGGTCATTTTGTCTCATTCAATACTGAGAAAAATGAATGAAGAATGAGGTTTTTATATGAACATGGGAGACGAAGGTCATTTTGGCGTCATGGGAGTCACTGGAAGATCTGTGTAAGGATCCTTTTACGAAAAAACAATCACGACGGAGTTGGAGGAGAAAACTTTTCTAAATCCACCTGACGTTTAAGTAACGATGTAGCGTCTAAACAATCATTTAACAAAATATTTAAAAAACGTTAATAATAAAGCAATTCGGAGAATTTCAATTATCAACCTTTTCTAGAGATGGGATGGGGATTCCCTTTTAAAATCCACTTCATAATAAACATACAGCGAGTTTTTGTCCTCTCCCCTCTCCACCTTTTGTTACGTTTCTCTATCTCTCTATCTGCTTCGCCATCTGTCTCTTTCTTCATTGTGTGTCTGCTCCCCCGCTCTCTCCCTCTCCCTCTGTCTCTCTCTCTCTCTCCTTTTCTGTCTCTCTCTCTCTCCCTCACCCTTTTTTTCTTTCTCGCACTCCGTCTCTCCATTTTTACCATGGATTTGAATCTGTTTTCTTCATTGCAATATCTTTTCCAAAGCTGATTATAATAGAAGTTTCCTATGCACTCATCTTCCCGTCAAGTTTTATCGACAACGCGACGCTGCCCTTCCCTCAATACCCTCTGTCTCTCTTTGGCAATTTGTCTTGGATGAAATAGATGGTTTTCCTATCACACAATGCGCGCCCACACTGTCTAGACCATAGCATCTTTTACGGACTGTATAAGGGTCATCCACTTGTATTAGACGGTAAACGAGTTACCAAGGTAACGGGAAAATCGAAGAGGTCAAGTGAAAAATGAAAGAGAAAAATTAAGAGGATGCATCCCATAATCTAAGTGAATAATGTGATAATCAGCAAAGGAGTGGCCATTCAACAACTAAAAGCCATTTACATCAAATAAATTGCCCAAAAGGGACTCAGAGAACAACTTGACGAGACAATGAAAATGCAGACAGATAAGATACATCCTACTCAAAATGATGTAAGCATTACGGATGATGTTATTAAAAACTCCTCGAGATACCATCTCAGATATCCTACAATATTACCAAGAGAAGAAGAATTCAGTTCCTCTTACAGTTCTCAACTTTCTATAAAGCAAGGCCCAACATGAATTGACATTCAAGAACAATTTCTAGACATTTACATTAATTCTATGTTGCGTGAACGATTCTGTTTCTTGAAGAAAAAAAAAGCTTTGCACGTTATCGTATTTCTCCCAAGATTGGGCTTGTAAAAGCTTAATGCTATACTCCAGAATCACATTTCGCTCTTCATAGTTCCCTACGAGGGAAACAACATACCACCGCCATTTCTCAAAATCACTTTGCAGTACATCACTCATTCCTGAATGAGAGTCAAATGCGTTTTTTCTGCAACCATATATAGCATTATGCATGCAAGCATACATTTTGCTCCATTTCAGAATCTGTAAATCTATTCCGAGAAATATCAATTTTATAGCATTAACCATTCAAACATCCATTTTGCTCCACTTCAGAATCTCTAAATCTATTCCGTGAAATATCAGATTTTTATATCGCCATACTAAACGGACATAACACGCATTATTTTATCAACCATGAGAAAATTGGTTCCAGCGCATAGCTTGCTTCACTTAAACATGAATGTATAAATCTATTCCGTGGAGGATAAAACTTTCACATCGGCATTTCTCGAAAGAGATGAGATGATAGTATTACTGCCCGATGTTTCAACATTTTAATGGCAACACAATATTCCCCTTGACGAGGTTGGCAATTCCAAAGTGCTTAAAATGCTCCCGGTACCAAACTGCAAACTCCTACATTAATACAGTTTTAATCCCCCTGTGCGTGATAACTATGGAGGAAAATCATAAATAAATAAATGTTGCCAGACGTTGCTATAATATAATAAAATCATCTGATACCTCTCTGTCTGTCTGTCTCTCTCTCTCTCTCTCTCTCTCTCTCTCTCTCTTGACGAGGTTGGCAATTCGTAACAAACATAAAATCGTATTTGGTTATCCATGGATTTATAGATTCAACCAAGATTTCTCGATTTCAAAGTGCTTAAAATGCTCCTGGTATCAAACTGGAAACTCCTACATTAATACAGTTTTAATCCCATTGGGCGTGATAATTATGGAGGACATCCTAAATAAATAAATGTTGCCCGACTTTTGCTATGAAATAATAAAATCATCTGATATACCTCTCTCTCCATCTCCCTCTCTCCCTTTCCCTCTCTCTCTCTCTCCCCCTCTCTCTCTCTCTCTCTCTCTCTCTCCCTCCCTCCCTCCCTCCCTCCTCCACACTATCTCTTACTCGTATGTCCTTCCCTCGAGTCCCCAGTCTTCCTATAAAGTACATGTTTTTGTCAGCATTGTAATGGATGGTGGGTGATCAGCCTTGGTAGGACTAGGATAAGGGAACATTTTCCTGTTAGGATTGTAATAACGTGAATCAGAAAAACAGTAGAAGGGAAAATGAAAGATATACAAGCTCGAGAGAGGGAAAATCCCATTTGAAAAGAAACCCGAGCTCACGTCTCACTCATCAATAAACTCTTAAAGCAGAACAAGAACAAATTGTAATGGCTCGATAATTACGGGCACTGTTCACCCCCCCCCCTCCCCATATAGACACTCTTTAAAGAGTTGAGGAGAAATCATTACGACCCATGCCTTGTTATACGTGCTCTGCATACCTGCCGGCCACAACCCTATTAATGCCAACATTGATTGAAGGAACCATTTGCAGTATATTAGCCAAAGGTTTCTCGAGCTATACGGGATGGAGAAAAAACAGGCATATTCGATTTCATTATTATCCAGTGGACATTAAGTGAAGAAGAAGGAGGGATAGGATGGGCTACTAGAAGGTGGAAAAGAGATGACATTATAGCAATACGTTTTGTGGGATGAAAGATTTTTTCGTTTATTTCGCCTAAAACCGCCCATCGTCATCTCGTATAATGGTATTGTGTAGTGTATGTTGAAAAGCATCACTATTTTAGCGTTAAATATCTTAATTTAATGCAAAATCAGTTTCGCTTTTCTTCAAATTTTAGAGCCTTAATGGTGGCAAACTAAACTTCGATGTTCTTGTTTGTTTATTACTTATCTATATAACAGGGATCTATCAAATTCATTTAAAATGAATATTGGAATATATCCCCCAACAGTGTAACATTTTCACTGGATTTGGGAGAGGTTTATTTCTGCGATTATCATGAAAACCTTAACAAAAATATTTTGCTTTCCCTGGAAATATTGTTATTAACATCTCTCAAATAACCTTAAAAGCAATGTGGCATTTAGAAATTCCGTAGTTATATTTGATGAAGTCAATAAATAATAATAGGCTCAATTTTATGATTTGATTAGCATTGAATAAATTGTATTGGTGCAAAGTGGTGGTAATTAATAACGCTCGTGTATCTAATAATATTCATTGGGTGCCATTAAATATAAGTGAGTATACAGTTGAAAGAGAGAGAAAGGGGGAGAGAGAAGGAGGTGAAGAGAGAGAGAGAGGAGAGAGAGAGAGAGAGAGAGAGAGAGAGAGAGAGAAGAAAAAAAGGGGGGAGAAGGCAAAGAAGAGAGAACGGAAAGAGAGAGAGAACACAAAATAAAGACGAATAGAGAGACAAGGAGAGAGAGAAAGAGAACGGAGATAGAAAGAGCGTAAAGAGAAAGAGAGAACGTGGGCATAGATACAGAGAAAAGAAGAGGGAGAGAGAGAGGGGGGAGAAAGTATATTAAATTGAAATGCATGCATCGGGCAGTCATAATGTTAGCTCACTGCATGTTTTAATTTCAGCGAATATTGAAATCGGGAATGCGATGTCCTTGATCTACTCTCTCCTGCATACATTATGCAATGAATTAATCAATCTTTATAGCCTATGTCTGCTTCGAATTTCATCAGCCTAACCACGTTCGAGCGTTGCTAACTGAACAACGATCAATCGTTAATTACAGACCAAACGATAATGGACGATAGGTCGATTCAGATCATTAACTTTCGCGCGTAAAATGTATTACAAATGCTAACTGGGCAGTCGTCTGCTTGTATAATTGGTATTTATGACTGAATTTTTAACAATTGTTTGTGCGTTCTCAAAATATTGCTCGCTACGTTAAATAAATACAGGGCAGACAGTTTACACACAAACCCCACGCACAAAGTCTGGTAGTCTTTCAGCATGTCTTTTAAAGAGTTATACCGTGCTGTCTTATGAAGATGGTAACACAGTCATATAACACTTATTAAAGTGCATACTGCAATACAATACAGACAAGAAAAAGAAAAAAAACATATCCAAGCTTGCTCTGCGTTTCACGAATCTTGTTTAAAGTAAAATTCCAGCAGTTTGTTCTTGAGGGAGAGTATTAATTGTACTTTGTTTAATGTACGTGTTCAAAATCTTTTACAAAAAGAGGAAAAGGTTATCATATTTTTCAGAGTCATTATTTTTTCGAAGGTGGATAGAAGAACAGCACATGCTCAATACACGCGTGCATTTTGGTTGGGTACCCCCTGTGAGACCCCCCCCCCCCCCCCCACCCTCCCCACTCTTCTCTCTTATCTCACAACGAATCTGCTAATGACAACTAACGCGATGCGCCAGTGCCCTTTGGTAAGGCATTAATCCTCATTACCAGGTCCCTCGTAGAGGACCTAAAGCCGTCGGCCGTCTGGTTGCTTACTTACAAGCATTTATGCTTTCTTGGCAGTCAGGTAAAATACCCACCACCATTCATTCATTCATTGTACTATGATAATAGTTTTTGAAAAATCTTACCTCGAATAGCTGCTCATCATTCTCATCGAATGGGAAACCGTCTGTCCTATTCAAAACCTGGGCGACACCTGTTACATCAAAGATAAAAGCATCAACATTTAACAAATATGACAACTTCAAGGCACAACGCAAAACATGGTAAATAATATAAAAACGCTATTACAATAAACGAACTCGTTATGGACTTTGGAAATCAGATAGCACAATATCTAATACTTTTTTATGTAATCTCAAGATGTTATCACATATTTCGATGGGATTCCTAAGTCAACTGAATTATCATCATAAAACGTTCTCGACCTAATTTACTTTACACATGGGACGTTTTGAATTGACCTCTAATTTCCATAATGCGTTATGCGTCTCATCCCTACCATCACTCTCTCTCTCTCTCTCTCTCTCTCTCTTTCTCCATCACTTATCTCTGTCGCTGTCTCCCTCTACCCACGTGGTACCTGTCTCTCTTCTCTCTCCCATCTGTCTCTCTGTCTCTCTCTCTCTCTCTTTCTCTCTCTCTGTGTCTGTCTCTGTTTCTGTCTCTCTCTCTCTCTCTCTCTCTCTCTGTCTCTCTCTTTCTCTCTCTCTCTCTCATTCTCTATATTTTCCCCTCTCTCTAACGCTCTCTCTCTCTCTCTCTTTCTATCTTTCTCTTTCTCTCATTCCATCCCTTCCTCTCTTCTCCACTCCGCTCCCGTCCATGCACTTTCTCTCGCTCATCCTCGATCTTCCCACCACCTCTCTCCCAAAGTGAACCAGACGAGCGCGGGATAACTGGTATGATCTCTTAACTTCCAGAATGCACTTAGCGCGGCTGACGGCAAGCCACTGGGGAACAATCACACGTAATCTTGGAGTGGCCTCGACTAATTATTGGTGAGTACCCACTAAAGGGCTCGTGTACTTTACCAATCAGCGTTATTTGACTTCATCAATATACTGTACCTATGAATTACTGTTCATACGTGAACAGTGAAGGCAGGTATATAGATAAATGTATAGGCTCTGCCGGTGAGAAAAACTCCATTACCATATCTCAGAAGGTCATTTTGAGAATACACCTTTCTCTATAATTTTCATTCAGTCACACCCGAAGTTATGATAACACGCTCGTAAAGACGTTCAAGTAATCAACTTTGAGGCAATTTAAATGCTCTATTGTATTGCCTATAAAATCATGATCGGATTATGCTGTTAGATTTGATTTATTTTGACATTTTATTTAGTTGATTTATTTTGACCATGTTGACGGATACACTTGTTTGTTTTAATCTGAAAATTGCAAATGAATATCTATTACTTTAACTAAATTTAATACCGAACCTGTCTTACAATCAACCACGTTTTTCAATAGCATATCAATCTAAATACTCAAGTTTTAATATTTGTTCAATGAAATGAAATGAAGCATCTGTATCTATATATCATAAATGCCGCAGCCTGTTTCAATATACTATGTAAATATAAATCATTCGAAAGCTTTATTGAAAAGCCTATTTTATTTATCAAAAAGTTATCTAAATCTGTTACACTGGTCAGAAACGGTTTTCATTACTGAATTTGTACTTGTATACTGAATTTCATCACAGGTATTATAAACATATAAATTGTAAATTCTTATTTTACTATCAACCATGTATCCTTCTTTTTTTCCTTCAATTTTCCATATTTTTTTTTCTCTTCCTTATTCTTCTTTTTCTTCTTTCTACTCATTTAATATGAATTTCTCTACTGAATGTCTTAACTTTATATTTACCTATTTTATATCATACTATTGGCAAGTATTTTATACGTTGCATTTTTATATGTAAATTCAAGATTTTCAATTTTCGGCAATAGATCTCGTCAATTCAATTCAATTCAAACTGTCCTTATTGATTACCTGAAAGTTCTCGCTATTGTGCGAATAACTTGAGAAACAAGGCTCGAATTCTCAATTAATAATAGGTTTTTAATACTAGGGTAATGACTACGGAACCTAATGACAGCGGGAGTTTGTTAAAAGGTCATAAGATTTTGGATAAAATTGCAATTAACTGTGAAATTGCCTCGGGTGTCGGAGCGTTTGAAAGAGTGAAGGGCATTGTTATTAAAAAAAAGACACTTCCAAAGACAAGACAAGATGCAAAGCTTTGTAAAAGATAGAAGAAAAAAAACGATTGCACAAAAAAAAAAAAAAAAAAAAAGAAATAGAGAGGGGAGATTGAAAGGCGGATATTAAGACAATTCCAGACAAGGATATAATAATGATGATAATAATAATAATAGTTATTTCTATAGCGCCGTCTATCTAGAAATTCATTATGACTTACCTATCGTCTGGCACTTGTTATCTCGAATGGGCATGCATAGTAGTGAATTGGTTTGGAAGCCTATCGACTTGTCTAACTCCTTGTCGATCCTGTCAAAAAAGGGAGAAAATGTCTTTTTAATATTCCACTATCATAGCAACATTAATAGCAATGTCATTACAAAGGTACAGAAAAACTCGATATGAAGAATAGGTTATAAATAAGTTGATAACTTGTAAAATCCGAGAGAAAAAAATGTCATGTATTCTTGCTAAGCTCATATACCTTTTACGGTGTACAGAATTTTTTTTTTCATTCTCTTTGTTTGTGACTGCGATCATTTTTTAAATCGTGAAAGTTAACGCCCTCTATTATATAGTCACCTTCTTATTTTTTTTTTACAAATTCAACCCCCTCCCCCCACCCCCCCCCCCCCTTGGTGAACCAATGCTTATCTGTGTCTGATGAGCATATTATTCATGAACCGTGGCATACATTGTATACGAATTTCCAAATGGGTCTATTGAAACTACAATTACATTTAAAATCATCAGCATGTATATTACGTTGAGAAAATAGTGAAAAGAGTTCGATTTTTGAACAATGAACTTTCGAAGAATTTGTAATCAGAATTATTCGGAATAACTCCATTAGGAGGCACTGTTGCATTATAATCATCCACCGGTACCTGTATAGTTTCACTATGTTGTCATTCCATCGATGATACTTTTTTTTTTCCTCTCTCATAAGGAAAAGGTGTTTTTAACACCCCCGTACTCTTGGGAAATCGGATTTTTCCCTATTTCTCCAAGTACTCGTAATGAATCATAATCAACACGACATCAACACCAAGGTGTTCTATCATTCTAAAAATCTTTTTTTTTTAATTCAAAGGTTTTTACGAATACATCCATATAAATGCGAAATAGAATCGGCTGCAAGTTTACTCATTGCACAATGAAAATAAAAAATGAGTTTTCCATGGGATCTAGTAGTAATACTATATTATGTCTGCACCGTAGTCATAAAGTTCAAATAAATTATTGGAAATAATAGTCCTAAAATTGGATTTTTCGTTTTTCAAGTCTTGTACAGCTTAAAACCTTATGGTATACACCAACACTTTTTACTAATCCTTTCCAAATTGTTTCCAGATAGGTGTTTTACAGTGTAATCACATAATCAGAGCTCAACGTTATCTTTAACATCATTCAACGAAAAAAATACAAAGGTCTTGTTACCTTGGATCATTCTGTCCATCACTGACATTAACACTTTCTCCACTTATTGCCACTTGTTCAATTATTCCATTTGCTAGTTTGATATCCCCCGATGCGAAGGTCGGGTTCGTGTGCCCGTTCGATGTCGACCCAGGAAGATCGAAGACTTTCGAAAACGTGATCGTCTAGGAGACGAAAGGAAAAGAGAGAGAAGAGGATTTAAACAAAGGTTATTAACATATACCTGAAAAGGAGGAAAATGCAATCTTTGGTATTCATCTCATCGTTGAATGAGAAATTTTCAGACATTTTGATATTGTCAAGACAGTCATGTCAATCTCCTGAACAACACAATACATGATTGCAAAGACTATTAAGTATTATTACAAAAAATCAACCTTGAGCAATTTTATGGCATCTCAAATTGCCTTTTTAATATGTAAGCACTACAATAAATAACATACCACATCATCTTAACATTATTTCCATAGGCAATACAGTAGTTCATCGAAATTTCCCTTGATTTGATTTGTTATAATAGTCTTTGCATTTGTGTTACACAAAATGTACTTGCTTTGGGCCTAGTTTAATATATGGGAAACAAATGCAAAGGATTTTACATAATTATGTTTCTTTACTGGTATAGCATTCTTCTGCAGTTGTCAACTGAGGAATACACAATAAAACAGAACTAGATGTAATGCATCAATCATAGTGAAGTATTACTAAAATACTAATCACACTGAATAGAATACATCTTCATTGCATATAAATAATGATTTAGAAATGAAATTACACGAATAAATGTGTTTGGTTTTATGCATTCAAGTCTCTTTACTCTTTCGGTCATCTAAAGACGAATATACTGCCATGCAGAATGAAACATTCAGTAATGACTATTTATACCCGTTTATTTAAGGCTCTCAGGCAGTTAAGTTACGGTATATGATCATAATAAGTCGTTGCGGTAATTAGATGAGCTACGTAAATTCCGTTACGGTATATAGCTTTCAATCAATCACGCAATGCATGTCCGTACAAAATAGAAGCTAAAGTTAGATTGCTATTTAAATCCCCCATTATACGATTCGTGCCTGCCGTGTATACAAACGTGAACCAAAAGAGGAGTCGAACAAAATAATACAGGGGGTGGTCAACAAGAGCTAAAAACAAGATGCTGGGTAGCAAGGAAATGAGAATAATCCTTCGAGTATTAAAGTCCAGTGGAATCGAATCGAATTAAGATCCATCCATTTGATCCTAATGTAATACTGGACATGATGGAGGGTCCCATCGGGGGCATGTAACATGCATGAATCTGGAGCGATTAGACTTTCATGAGACAGGTCTAATCTCGTAGATTGTGCGAGATGAGGTTTGCTTGGTATACAGGTCGTTTCCAAGACGATCGATTCTGCAATAAAAACCCGACTCAGACAAAATGATTCGGAATATTTTCTCCCTTTTCTTAAATAGAGAAAAGGGATATTGTTTCACGAAATGAAGAAAGTAGCCCAACAGGCAACTCTACCTCTTGTATGTATAGTACACACAATCTAAAGTCTATCAGTAGGTATGGAAGTTGTAATTTATGCAACTGTCTCCATGAGTATTTTTTATTTATTTCGCTGTTCGCTGAGCAATGCTCTAGCGACAAAGAGCGATCAAAACAGAAACTGTAACGGCACGGTTATCAAATTATTTCAAAACCCTTGAGGATGTGTACACAAAATGAAAATAGTTAACATGGGAATGATAATTCCCGTTAACCTTTGATAAATTAATATATGAATTCAGATTATTTAATCAATTGATATTCATGTTTTTCATGCTTTTAATATTTTATCACACTTTCTGCGAACGATCATTGAAAAATAATAACTTCAAGCTTCAAATTTCAAACTACATTATAGTTTTTTTCTGAGGATTATACAATCTTGCTATACCGAATGTCTATGTATTTGTCTTACATCCAGAGGACTGCAGATTGAAGAATTGACATGCGATTAATATAAAAGACACGTTGTTCTTTCACAGCAAGGGAGTTTCAGAGAGATATAGAGAGAGAGAGAGAGAGAGAGAGAGGAAGAGAGAGAGAGAGAGTGGGGAATAATAGTAATACTAATAATAAAACATAATTTGATGTTAATTTTAACAAAGTATATTGAATGCACTTAAAAAAGAACGCAGACACGGAACGACACATTCATTTTTGGGGGATTTATGAGAGGAGTATAATTTTTTTTTTTTGTGCATTACATTTGTTGCGTACAAAATGCATAGCTCTGTATTAACACAACAACAACGTTGATTTTGATATTTTGTTTGTATTTTAAAATGTAAAGCGCCTTGAGCATGTTCATGTAAAGGCGCTAAATAAATACCAATATGTATGTATGTATGTATGTATTTTACCCCACTTTTGTGATCATTTAATTTCTCGCTCGTCAGGCGGCTAATTTAACATATTCATGTATTCATTCAAATAATTTGATATACAGGATTGTAAGAGCAAATTGTGTACTGCTTTTATACCTCTTTTCAGTTCATGCAACAAATTCATGAGTTAAAAAAAACATTCTTAATATACATCCAATGCTTTCTTGCATTAGAACTGTACACAATTATATATGTCAAAATGTCTTAGAAGAAAAAGGTTGATAAACTGTTAAATATACGTCACGATGGGAATAGTGTTATCGATAAAATGTCATCGCTCAAATTATTTACAGGAAATCTGACATTGAACTTATGATTTATTTCCAGCAGTCAAATATTTTGATCTTCTGAAGTCCCTTTTGATTCTCTCGTGTATTCCAAAGACTCTCAAATGACCAATTTTAGCCATCAAATATACGTTTTACTTATTTTTCACATTTAAATTCCCTCCAGTGTGATTCTTCAAACATCACCCCATTAAATACCAATAATTTAAATCACTACTAAAGGGTGAGAAAGAACGAGAGAGGGAAAATGAGCATCCCATCATTCTTTATTGTGGAAATTGTTTTCGCGCCGAGTAATTCCCTACAGACCGGCGTGTTAAAAATTGTCTGCTTTAATTTCTAGCTCTGAAACGAGAAAGTATATATAGCCATGTAAGGCTTGGTAGTCGTTGGAGTTGCGGAGAGCTAAAAATACTGAAAATCTTTACTTCTCCACTTATGGGGCTACCTATTTCTTATTCGAAGGAAATTTCAATTTCAAATCGAGCCTCCTGCTTTTAAAATATCCACCCAGGTCAGCCTTTGTTCAAGGGTTTACGGACATTACTCGTCGACATAAAATCGTCGAAAGACGAGGCCGAAGTAGTTTGACTGAAAAAATGGCGGTATCAATGACCTGTACGCTGGATAAGGAGTCAGACTGGCTGATCTGCTGTACTATGCCAGTGCATTGTATCACGTCCGATGGCGAGGAGGGAATGGTATTATTAAACGTATCCCCAAGCTACCGTAGATCTAATTAAACAGACTTCCCATAATTCTATCCCCGGAGTGGTGTGCTTTTATTTCCCCTTGAGAGGAGATATATTTTGTCCTCAGCACCACAGATCACATGCCAGACACTTGTAGTAGAAAAAAAGAAAGAGAATATAATAAACCGCGATATGATTTGTCTCTCCATGCGACTCCAGAAGGCTGTCATAATAACAAAAATGACAGTTCGTCGTAAAGTAAATACCATTGCGTCAAATAATAACACGGTCTGAGTATAATTACAGGAGACAGACTGACATTTTGGAAGGTTTGTGAACTGCTTGCGTATGTTCCCTTCGCCGTTTCCAGGAGCGTTTGAAACCACTTACGTGGTCAGTTCAATCATGATATTTCTTTTTAACAGATTCATAATAAAGACAAGATTCTTGAAAAACTTCTTGAACAAGAAACACTTAAGATAAAAACAAATAAAAAGGGGCTTCTCCTATTATAGGAACCTTCCAAGCTAAAATATGCATCTTTATTTTCCACAGAAAATGACGTAGACACTAATAAATGCAGATTAAAATTGTTATCTCCTTTTCAATATCAAACGGTGAGTATTTTTCTTTAAACTTCCTAAACGGTGTTCTTTCATGTCCATACTTATTGATATAATTATGTTAACGACTTTTATGACAATGTCAAACAGTTATACAAAAACTTTAATGTCCCAATCCATAACCGTCACGTGTTAAAACTTTCAACTATTTTCAGTGGGTGTTCATACGTTTATTGATTTCGTCTCGAGAGTGAGGGGCGTATATCAATGTCTCTCAAGAGACAACATGATAATTTCAGGACATCGCCTTCAAGAACGTGGACTGCATTTTCATACGCTGAAAACAGAGATGTATGAATAGTCTCCAACATTTAAAGCCCCATTGTACTACATGTATTTGTAGCTACTTGCTCCCTCTATATAGAAAACGATGCCTAAGCGATGCCCGTTTGGCCCTCATGATCCTTTTTTTCTTATGTTAATTGAGAGCTGAGTTGATGAGATAGCCACCTGTCAGTGACCACGCTGGGTGGTCTAATTCCTCCTGGCCACACTATTACAGAAGGGCTTTAAGCGCTGAGCTACTTTTCATTTCCCCAAAGTCTCTTCTCTAGCGGTGGTTCAAAGGACATATATTGTTCCCACGCTGTGAATCAGTAATGGCAGTTGCATGAGAGGTGTCTTCTTCTGACGTTACGCTGCGTCAGCGATCGACAGGCGCAGTCTTTGACGCACCAAGTGAGAGTAAAATCTTACACAATGAAGAATGCAAATTGCGTTCACAGGTTTGATTGACGAAGATATGCGACTTTCAACTGGGGTGTCGCAATACATCTCTAGGGGTGCCGCAAGAATAATTCAGTAAAAAATGTTTTAAATGTTTTGGAATAACGCCGATTTCGTGAAAAACAAACATAAATAACTGCTAGAGAATCATAATTTTATTAAAACCAAGCGTTTGAAAGATAATAAAGTGTCTTTCCTTGCTCGCTGGCAACATTTAGAAACTGGATAAATCTGGGCAACGAGATACCCGAATATCCTCATAATTGTGCATCAACGTTATGACTGAATTTGTTGTAATAATCTTTTTTTACTCATATACATTCGACGGTGAAGTGCCTGCATACATTACTTTGTATGTTTTCTAGTGTGTCGACTACAAAATGTATTTTTCAGCATTTTTTTTCTTCTTTGGTTACTCGCTTGCTGTGCTCACTCGCATAATTGAGAATCAGATGTGCCCCTACGTGTGTTCATGGCACTTGACGACTGCCAGAGTGATGCAAAATGAATATTATATGATGAATTTGGAATAGGGCTGAGTGCTGACGCGAAAGATTTAATTTTTAAAAGGGTGCCGAGACTAACAAAACGTTGAAAAACGCTGACTTAGATAATAACGCAAGCGAAATGACGCAAGGGGCATCAGAGGTATTCTTCATTTCACATTACTGTTTTTTTTTTACAGATGCATCTCTAACCGTCGTTTAAAACATGTGTTATTCTCTTTCTCGTAAACATACAATGTTATGACCGTACAGTCTCTTGCCGTTTCTCGCCGTTTCTCGCCGTATCTCGCGATACAACATCTTTTGATACAACATTCTCGTTCGGGACGAATAAAGAACTCAATGACGGTATTAACCCAAGCTTAGAGGTTGGTCTGGATTTAATTCCCCAGTTTGTCATCCATGCATCGATATGGCTCGTTAGAGCACATGAATGGGGTCGATTCTATCGCAAGGCATTCGGTATTTTTGCAAGCTCTAACAACATAATGAGCAATTACATTTCTTCCAAAGAAAACAGTGCCTCTAATAGTTGTTTAAGTGGAGTAGAGAACAAGCACATGTCCAGTTATTAGGGTAATGTACTCAGATCTCTTCAGTAAATTCTTGTGTCTCGGCCAGCCACACAGCTTATATTAGTGACTGATTATGACCAAATGAAAGAATAATTAACAAAGCTCAGATCGACGGTCTGTGAGTACAATGCGGGAGCCCTAATTCCTCTAAATAAAATTTCATATACTGGAGAGCAACGGTCAGGTAGGCCTACATTATGCAAGAGTTTCTTCCATTAAAAAAATCCGTAAAATGGCCATACGATATAGTTATACATGCATCATAGTCATCCTGTTATACATGAACCAAAAAAGTCGTTTGCTAGATATCTTCATGTCTTACCATTCAGTGCAATTTTGTAAGATTATGACACAGGATCTTACTCGCCGTTATTACTTCATTTCGGGCTACTTTAATGAATGGTGAAAAGATTTTGGTAGGTTTAATCATTGACGTCAATATTAATTATCCCATATTTGTCGTGTAATCAATCACACAAGGAGTTTGGAATTGCAGCTTCACAAAGACACCTACTCATTAGTCAAAGTGTATTGTAAACTTCAAGATCAATGACGGATCCAGATTTTCATGTTGGGTGGGGGGAGGGGAGTGGGAGGCAAAATGGTGAACCGAAAATTGAGGAGAAAAGTAATAAGATTGACATAATGTTAAATATACTGTTAAAATCTTGAAACATTGTTTGCCCCCTTGTCTGATTATACTGATATTTGAGATTACTTGAAAAAAAAAAGCATTTAGCTACGGAGTTAATGACACAGTGATTAACAATATCTTAAACATAAAATCAGCAAAGAAGTTTCAGAGAGAGATAGAGAGAGAGAGAGAGAGAGAGAGAGAGAGAGAGAGAGAGAGTGTGTGTGTGTGGGGAATAATAATAATAAAAAATTAGATTTACGTATATATATGAGTTTTGAGTAATCAGTGGAGATTATCCTAAACTTCATTCTAAAGTCCCTGGATAAAATCTTTAGAAGTGATCCTTAAAAAGAAACATCGGTGAAGGCAGTTTATTTTCGGAAACTGAAACCCCTTCCTAATTAGCATTATCGTTCGACTTACACAAACACAAGGGAGAGAGAGAAAAGGAGCACCTCATCTTTATTCATCAATTGAAGACGAATGGCCACTGCTCCAATGACACCCTAGGTGTCAAATAGCTCACTTCTGCGAAAACCACGAGTCATTAAAATAGATTGCAAGACTTGATGAATGTCATCTGTCGTCATCTAAAAAGAGACCTTGCCCAAACCGACTGACTTCACTCGCCTTTACTGCTGACTTATCTCCCTGGACCGAATATACATATATTTCTTCAAAATCAGAAGAAATGTCGTACTACTACTATCGATTTCAAAATGTAAGCGAAACAGCGGGATGTAGGCATGACGATTTTCAGAAAATTATAATCAACACTTTAAATAAACAATTATGAAATTTACGTTTGGGAAAAATATCTTCTAAAAAGTTGTCATAGCAACTATTTTTGGAGTGTATTTGGAACATGAAGTCATAAAGAGTGCTTCTATCTCTGAGCCTCGAAAAAGAATCATTTCTAAATACTTTCTTTCCTAGATCGAAATCTAAAATCTACTTCGTTAGGAATTTGTTCTCAACTCCACAGAACTGCATTACGTGTTTGGTACTTGGTCATAGTAGTTCAACGTTCTATCTATTCCATCTGAGCTCAGACGATCACTTTAATTCGCAATCTTAAAAACCTTAATCGTGAACCAGTGTTCATGAATCTCGTTCTTTGTTTGTGCAGTGTTCAATATAATTCAGTGTGTTAGTAAGTCGCTCCTTTGATCTTCTATCTAGGATTTTGTATTGAGTTCCACCTACTTGATTATCTAACCCTGAGGAAAATTGTGAATTGATTGAAAATAAAACTGGGACATTGAATGGAAACCGAAGAGTCAACTAAGGAGAGGGAGAGGGAAGGGGGTATGAGATCATTTATGCACACCACAGTGGGGAGAGAGGAGAGGAAGGGGACAGAAGGAGTCGAAAAGAAGATGGATAGATATAGAGAGAGAGAGAGAGAGAGAGAGAGAGAGAGAGTGAGAGAGAGAGAGAGGGAGAAGAGTTCATGGAATAATAAATAAACACCAAAATAGTAAGGAAAAAATAGCGGTATAAAGAGAAGGGAGGGTTGAGGGATGGAGAAAGATAGAAAGAGAGATCGAGAGAAACAAATAGAGAGAGACATAGACAGAGAAAGAGACAGAGAAAGAGAGAAACAGATAGAGGAAGAGGAATAACGTGCAGGTAGGCAGGTAGACAGTACCAGAGCAAGCTAGAGTAGGATAAGGAGTGACGATTTATAGTTTTAACACATAAACAGATGACGGATGGGCGAAACAAACAAACATATCAATAGCAACAACAACAACAAGTCACTTTACTTAACACTTTCATATCTTCTGTAGATAGCTTATAATGTTGAGAGCTATAGAAGGGCATCAGGGTCCTGTTTCATAACACTTGATATCAATAACAAGTTACAAGCTCATGTTATAAGCTACTGAAATCATGGCATGTGATTGGCTGAGAGCAAATTTGTCATAGAAATTTAGCATTTGTTATAGATAAAAAGTTTGATGAAACGGACCCCCTGATCATATAAATTTCATCGATCCACAAATGCCCGACTCTCAGCAATGAAAATCACCCTACAAGCGGGGGCTATATACACCCGAAAATGCTGTACGTATGATTATCTATCCTCAGAAGCTATAGAAACCCTGACTTAATTACAAATTGTGTCTCTCTACAGCACGATATAACCTGAAATTCGAAATGACCCCACAACTAAGTCATTAAAGAGGTTTGTTGTCGCAATATAATAGATGACCATGTACGAAGGCAGAGTCAGGTTCAGACCACAGACGTCAATACAAATGAGAAAGAGAGAGAGAGAGAGAGAGAGAGAGAGAATAATAGAGAGAGAGAGAGGGAGAGAGAGAGAGAGGGAGATAAAGACGGATACAGAATGAAAATTGAGCTGTATACTATAGGGAGTGATAAGGCGATCTACCAAAAAATAGAGGGCAGAATAAAAAGGAGTTCAAAGATATAGAAAAAAGTGAGACGTGTATCGAGAGGAAGAGAGAGAGAGGGGGGAGACAGAGAGAGAGAGAGAGGGGGGGGGGGAAGGAGGGAAGTTGATAGTAAGAGGGTGGAGTGAGGGTAAAGAGAGAGAGAGAGGGGAGGAAATGAAAATAAAAAGGTGGAGAGGGGAAGGGAAAGAGATAGGGACAGGATGCGGAGAGAGGGTAAGAAGTAGCGGGAGGAGAGGAAAATAAGGAGAGAGGAAATTGGAGAGAGGGGCCCGAGAGAGAGAGAGAGAGAGAGAGAGAGATTGTGGGGAAGAGGGAGAGCAAGAGCGAGAGGGGAAAACAAATAAAGGTACTGAGAAGACCCCCGTTACCGCATTGAATTCGGTATTCATCATTCCATCAATATTTGATTAAGGTCCCTAACGTTTCTGACATTATGATTCCGGCAAATACTCCATTTCCTATCGTAAGATCAAACCTATATTCCTCGACGGAGTCCAAGACATTATAGCGTGTGGCGCAAGCTGTCTGGGGACGGACATGATTCGAAGAGACGCTGAATATTAAACGTGGTAACGTACATTGTAAAGCCGGTGATTAGAATTCGCAGGCGGCTATACTTTAAAAACTCACCTGACAGCTCTATCTTCATACATCCTGTCATTTTGTTTTTAATAAACGGAGTTTGCTGGAAGAAGAAAAAAGCGCGCCGAGAAAAACTAACGAGGGGGACTTATTGATTTTGGAACGCGAAAAGATGAAGATGGAGAGGGAAATGAAAAGGGACCGGGGATGGAAAGAGTAATACTTAGAGGAAATGAGCATGTATGTGAGGGTGTCTGTGCGTGGGTGCACGTGTAGTGCGTGTGCGTGGGTAGCTGTTTGTGTGTGTGTGCGGTTGGATGTGTGCTTGTCGATATAAACCACTTCCAATTAATTAAGAGATTGAACCCAATAACATGATGAAAAATGCCAACACGATTTAAAGTGAGAAGCTTAAATAAGAGCAATAAGAACGAAAAGCACTTATGTAAATATTGGGATTAGAATGGTCAAATTGTGCAGTGGCGGTAATGATTGACAAACGGGATAAACGTAATAAAGCAAGGAAATATGGAATCCTTTAAAAGAGATAAACATAAATGGTGATGGATAGAAGAATGGATAAAGAAAATCATATACAGATCGGAAGACAGTGACAATATTCGG
Organism: Strongylocentrotus purpuratus; assembly: GCF_000002235.5. Lineage (NCBI taxonomy): Eukaryota > Metazoa > Echinodermata > Echinoidea > Camarodonta > Strongylocentrotidae > Strongylocentrotus > Strongylocentrotus purpuratus. Next base: position 44,246,997 of record NW_022145612.1, on the reverse strand, counting down.
AATACAGACATGGCAATCGTTGCAGACCATTGGATAAAGTCTTAGCACATGCGAAAACAACACAAAAAGGATGGGTGACATTCAAAGAGGTACGGAAGGACAAAAGGGCTAGCAAGAGGAGGGAGACAGAATATTGCGAGAGACAGAAGATGAGGGAAGAGAGAGAGAGAGAGAGAGGGAGAGAGTGGGAGGGGAGGAAAGAAAGAGAGAGAGAGAGAGAGAGAGAGAGAGAGAGAGAGAGAGGGGGAGCTGAGACTGAGGAGCGGTACCAATGCAGAATGCGAATCGAAACGAAAGAGATAAACACAAAAATAAAAGCATATAAGGGAAAGCAGCAATATTAAGGTGAGTCAGAGAGAGAGAAAAAAAGGGGTCCTTGGACGGCGGACGCAGCGGAAGATTGGATGAGAAGATAAACACGATCTACTATGCTAGGTCACGGCTTAGCTTTCCTCTTCTCAGGTCCTCGTTGGACTAGAAAGCCCCAGGCTGATAAAGGTTAGCACTCTTAAGATTTCCCGCTAACTACTTGTCTGATGTCCTCAAACATTAGTTTTCGGACAGCGGATCCGTGTTTGCAGAGGGGAACGATGGAAAGGGCACGTGGAGGATAAATAATAAAGAAAAAACAACAACTCTCCTCCGTCATTTTAATCTGAAATACCAAAACAAAATTACCAGGCATTTTAGGATTTATTATTCAAGCTTCTTGATAGATTTCGTAGGGTGTAACATCAAAGGCAGGTGGTTTTTTTTGTAAATCCCTGGTTAAGGCTTTATTACGATCAAAGTTATGCTATTATGTTGATGTTAATTATTATTATCCATTATAGTTGCGGCGTATAGCCTCCCACCTCACCCCGGCAACTTTCTCCACGATTGCCTTCCGATTTATTCTCATTACAAATATCACTGTGACAGTTTAATTATGTTGAAGAAATAACAAAAGGTGCCTCCAGACATCACTCAGACGACATTGTAATATAAATTCGCATACTTAGTCATTCTTTTGTTGTTCTACAAGTGCAATTCATCTCGTGTCACAGAAAAGAGGGCATCAGACTGCCTGTCATTTCTCGAATCATGGAAAAGAGTATGTTGAAGATTAAGTAGTGAATAATAAATTGTCTGCATACTCTCTCATAATCATGCCTCACGAGAGTTTTGTTCTAAATATGCCATGTACAATCATCAAACTTTTCTATGATATTTTTTCAGACTACACATGCATCGAAACAAACCTTTGCCTGAATCAATTATAGATTTGACGGGCATGGAATATTTTCCATTTGTAAATCTACTTGCCCATAATTTATTATGATTTGCTATTTTTTATTCATGTATAGTATAAGAATATCGAGATGTTCGAACCCAAACATCTAAACGCATAAATCAATGTACATCTCGCGGAGATATTTATACGGACACAGAAGGAAGTCAGAGGAACTACCGAGTTCATAAAAATGTATGCCAAAAGGGGGCAGTAAAGGCCAATGGCATTTTCCAACTCAACCTTAATATATTTACAATATGAAAATAAAGAATTCAATGATACGCATGAAAGAAAATCCAACAAACTGAAGCTTCTGTAATCCTTGTGTGGAATATTTTTTGAAGGATGTAAGGAACACAATTAGATTATGATATTCTAGTCTGGGAAGTTGACATAAAAAGGGAGGTAGTTTGTGGGTTCTGGTTGTAGGGATTAATAGACCATTCGATCCCTAACGTGAACCCAACAGAAAATAAATGTTCCTGTCCATCATACTGCTTCAGGATTGATATTACCATGGACAAAAGTATTCAACATTCTCCTCTAATGAATTCATATTTTCTTGTTTACTTTCCATGCTTGTACAAAAGAATGTATCTATAACATTAGAGATTAAACGAAACATAATACCTGCCTAACTAAAATTCTATGAAAACAAGTTACATAATTGGTTGAAATGTGACATATCTATATAATTATGTATATATATATATATATATATATATATGATAATCTGTCCAGGTTATTTGACGCTTATTGACGTCGTCGTAATCAAAACTAGACAGCGTGGCTATAAAATGACAACATTGGACCAACATGTTCACTCTTTTGAGTACATAAGTACACTGCATATAAGGTGACTCATCGGAAGTTCATTTATCACAAAAGCGCATAAGATAAAGTCGCACAATCCCAACAAGACACATACGATTTAATGCATAGATGAAGGCGATTGTAATGGAACTCCCTCGTAAGAGATTTGTTGTGAGCAGACAGCAGAATTCTTTGATTTCGTGTTCCGATAAAATCCTACTCACTAACCTTGTTTTTATAATGCCCCTCCCCCACCTTCTGGTACATGTTAACAACAATTTTGAAGGCGCTGACTCGGAAAGCCCGGAATACTTTCAAAATCAAACCCCCCTATTTTCGTTTCTCTTTCTCTGTAATACTCTTGTTTATACCATTAAAATCTGCTTTTACCCAGCGTAATCAAGATATTAAAAACAAAAAATAGGATGATCTATTTAAATGATTGAAATCTTGAAACCAATATTCATTTAATCCCAATAGTTCGTGTAAGATAATAAGGGCCATAATCACGATAACTGTACATGCATACCTAACATTACGCCTCAAAAATACAGGTTACGATTCTACAATGGCGTTCAATCCTTACACTTCGATGTTCACTCCAATTTCATATTATTCCTTTTTTCCTTCAAGTTGTAATTAATCTTCTACAATGATTGAGGAACTGTCAAGATCGTCTGACAACATTACCGTGCGTTGGATGATGTTTGATCACATCATATATTGTGTTTCTTGGTTTTATATCCCTCGTAATAATACGGTATTAGAAAACGCATAAATAATAAACATTATCGCTACTGAAAGATATTATGCTATACTAAAACGTAGTGCGTTCTTAATGATTTCCTTTGCTCAGTTGAGGTTTTTTTTAACACTGCTGTTTGCTTACTCGGAAAGACTGCGATGTTCCAATTTTATGAATTTTCAAAAAGCAATAAGTTTCTTACCTTTGTTATCGGTCTGAAATCATAAAAATAATCTTGAATTTCATTTTCATTTCATTCCATTGAAATTGCAAGAAGAATCGTTACACGACAAAGCAAAACAGAACATTTTTGTTTCATTCCTTATCCACTTCAAATCTAACATCAAGATGTAATCATTTCTGTCCATTGTTCATCAAATTACCTTCCACCACCATATACACCAATAATAGTTATCTAATATCTAAATTACTTCGTAAAATCTCTGAACGTAGGATATGCCTATGCCTTCAGGTATACACAAATCGATGGTAATTACGTAGGAGACAACTTTGTCACAAGCATTGTTAAAAACTGATGGTACGTTGTATTAATTTTACGTGCTTATGAAACAACGGTTGATGTTATTAAATGAACAACAATGAAGGGTGTAGAAAGAGAGGTATTTAAGATCAGGGGCCCGTCTTATAAAGAGTTGCTGTTGATGCGAATGAATCGCAACTTGAAATTAATCGCAACTCCTATCTATTACGAACACAGTTGCGATTAATAGTTAAGTTGTGATTGATTTGAACCAACCGCAACTCTTTTATCATAGAGGGCCCTGGAATTTGTTTCTGCACCTCTTTGGATCGGTACAACCCCTAAAACAGAAAAACGAATCGCATTCTATAATTTAGCACTTATACATCTCTTCCATGTTGTAATTTTAGTCTGATTTCACAAGAAAAGTAGGATTCTTTTGCCACAATTTATTTTTAACTTTAACGTAAGTACACTTCAGAATTATCATCCTACTTTAATGTTCGATTTTAACCACGGTATTTACTTTCTTTTTCCTTTCTTTTTTTGCAAGCACAACCTCATAAGATTAGGAGAAAAGAGAACAAAACTCCAGAATTTCTCCGTGAGTGGGAAAGATCTCCATTACATCGGCAGCTCGGCCAATGTTTGCACACCACTTGTTGAGTTTTGATCAGAAATGGCGAGGCACTCCAAATCTAGGTCTGCATATTGGTTTGAAGAGAGTGGACAGGCATACAGATGTATTATCATCGCCGTCTTCTTTTCATCGCGATCCGAGACCGCGGCCGATTTACGATAACTTAAACGTTTCGCGCTCAGGTGAAATATTATTGAATTAAATTTCCACCGGGGCTGGAAATGATTACAAGCTCTCCTGGCGCTGCACACATGGTTTAATAAAGAAGGTAAACATTCATTATTGGAACTGTTTTGGAGGGATGCTGATCAATGGAGGGGGTGTATTAAAACCAGTGGGGGTTCTCAGAGGCGTACTGACATGAGTGGATTATGTATACAGACATGACGAATAAGATTTGAAGGAGTAATCTATGTTAGGATGAGTATATGGGATCGATTTGACACCCCTACAAAAGGGAAATCTTGCTGTTGAATGTTAATGCAATACGATAGTGATCTTTTCAAACCTCAATACATCAGTATGATAAATTTTACCAAGATGGAAACCCGACTGTTGAGATTACAGCATTCTTCCAGAATCTCGGGTAAAGCTAAAGCTAAAATATATTGCGATGCATGGCTTGATCCCATGCTGGCACGCACTGATTATATAAGCATTCAGATACAAGCCATAATTATACTATGATTTAAAATGTTCATCACGTAATTAGTGATTTGACCACAATGCCACGGGGCTCTTATTCACAATCTTACCCAATTCGGATAGCCTGATTTCATTATTATTTTTTCTATTACACAGAGTCGTCATGTTATACTTCAAGTGCGTATTAATTGCGGCAATTGTCCTCGTTTGCATGAACCTTTACTTCAAATAAAGTCGAATGCAAGAAAGAAGTAAGAAATCAACCAGTCCACGTTAAGACGGTATTAATTATTCAACAATATACAGAGACGAGAAACCTTCTACACAACTCTGCGTTGTGGATCGTAGTCAAGAGATAATATACAGTTCTCATCTCAACGCCCCTGGGCGTCGGCTATCGGATTTCCATATCAAATTTGGCTTATCCAGGAGACAAATCTCGCAATAGCTGCCTACTTTATGAAACATCAGTTGAACGTCCATCAAGTTTACTTGTATAAATCCCTCAAGTTTCGCGAAAGAGTACAACAGTGTGGATATTTCTCAAATCCGATTTAAACCCTTTTCTCCAGTTTAAAGGAATAATTTACTTGTGGAGACGTGGAAAGAGCAAGTACAAAACTACTTCTATGACTCAACTGAGACGTGGGTTAACAGCTACAATATAGTCACAAATCATGGCTACTTCAATTACAACCTATATAGAGCGACTCATGACATCAGAGCGGTTTATTGACCTGCTATTCCGTCCACCCTCTTTGCTACATTAGACACACGCGTGTCGTAATAACAGACGAGATGGTAAGCGCGAAGCCTTATGTTTTAGGGTATGTGACGCCATTATAAGTGACACTTATCCGGCGACCGGTGCCATTCTGAACATGCTCAGGAAGCTTCGAATTTCTTTTTTTTATAGACAAACTGCAATAACAACAGGGCAGATTGAATTGTTAACACGAGCTGAAATAAAGTGTTTCATTTTTTTCTAGCTGAACTCTCTCTCCTCAATTTGCTAATCAGAAAAGGAGTTTGTGCCAAAAACTAGAGTGCTTACCCCACAAATATAATTTTTCAAAATGGAGATCATGTATGAAATTGGGACCTAAAAGTACATTGACAAAAAGGGGAAGGAGAGAAGAAAATATACTAAGTAATTTCTCTCTAATATCTGAAGCATTCCGGGTCGTCTTCTGCGCATAGAATGCTTTTGAGAGATACAACCCCATTACGTAAGTACAGTTGTGTTCCTCTCTGCTACTTGTATATCAAACAAAACTTGTAAGTAAGTGTGAACAAACTCACCTCTGCCGACGGGTCTTTGATGATCATTACTGAGCAGCGCTCACACTTGAGTAATGACTGGGCCCGTAGCATCGTTTTCTGAACAACGTTGTCCAGACTCGTTTGCTCTTCAAACAGGTCATGAGCAACTTCTAAGAGTTTCTAGAAAAGAGTTAAATGGGAAGAAAAAGAGGGTAAAATATATAAATCAATTTGAATCTTACAACAAAGGAGAGTGAACATTTATCAATAGGGACTAATAACCAGTCACACCGCTAAAACGTTGTCATCACTGAAACACAAATTGGCAAGACTGTCACCCATCTTGCGAGCTCCTCCCCAATTTGATATGTACAGAAAGTTCACAAACTTTCATTTTCTTAGTTATTGACGACGGAAAATTTATTTTAACATACAGAGGTTGAATAGAAAAATATTTTCAATACTCATATTTAGGGTGCATGTATGATTGAATATTTCTGTAGGTAAAATAGACATTTCAGATTTGTTGTTAGTACATAGCGAAAGGCAGAGAACCTCGCAAGATACGTCACAGAATTAATTGATCAATTAATTGTCCGCAACTTCAAAAACTTCATAATTCTCTCATTTGTAATCGAATTGTGATCAAACATTCACTGACCTATTCCTCTATTTTTGTTTGCTTCTATCAAAAGCAACTTCATATCAAGGTGGAGTTCCCCTTTAACTATTGTAGTCCCTCATATTTTGTATACCAACTATGATTATCTGATTGCCGAAGGAAATTTTCAAACATAGACAAATTTGCATTTTAATGAGTGGGGGCGTGGATATGGATTTGATTGCGATCAGAGGAAGGAAATATCAGGTGAGTAAGAAGATTATAAACCTATAATGTGGCCAATAACGGTAAAATTATGATTATTTTGTATGCACGTTTAAGCTAATGTGGATACAAAAGAATGCAGAAGGAACTAGATATAAACCTCATTATTGCAGTCACTTACTCTCATATAAATAATTGATTCAAGAGTACAATATGAAAAGACCAGAGAATTATGAATTAGATCAAATTGGTATTCCTAGAACAGAACAGAATATTAAATCGCTTCTGTACAGCCCATGCATAGAAATTGTGAATAACAATCCACGTCTACCTAAAAGTTGCCAGTAATCAAACGACATGCCAATTAAATGTGCATATAGGTCTATGTTCCTCCCAGTAGCGGAGCAGATTATGTACTTCCTCGAATGCGTCCCAGAGGGTTTCCACCGTTCTCACCTCCTGGAGGATGGAGAAAAATCTCTGCGAGTGTGAAATGTTATAAACCTGAACCGAGAGCAGGAAATGCTACCGTACTCGAATTTCATCACGCATCCCTTGAGCAAAGCAGCTGAAGGGGTGCCATGGAGGGGCAACAGCCTTCAGCAGATATCGCAGCATTAAACTAAAGAGCTAAGATTTCAGGCTTTTCTAAATACATTCTTTGGATTTTACCTGGCTTATCGGTTTTATCGTCTCTTTTATAAATGTACATGTATTTGTTAGAGTGTTGCTCTTCTGGCAGCCCTCTAGAATTTGTTTTAAATATATATATATTTTTAAATCTTTGATATCCGTGGCCTCCACTTTCGTTCCCTAACTACCACCGGGACGGAGTGTGTATATAATAGGCTGGTCCTTTCATGACCCTGTCAGAGGATCTGGTGATGTGTGGTTTAATAATAATGGTTATAGACAACATTAACTCATTCAATACTACGCCGTGGGCTTTACAACTTCATCCACGTTTGCACATTTTATTGCTCTTTCTTTAATGTTTCAAACTCGTCAACCTCAAAATCCCAAAGTACATTACCCTTATCAAGACACATTCCCCGTTGTTGTTATATAACCTGCTCACCATAATTCATCGACGTCATTATATTTGGTGATCCTTTTACTGCCTTTACCTTTATGCTGGCGCCTATGTGTATATATTTGCATAACACCGATGATTTTGTCCCTTGGACGGTTCCCTATTGTGTGCTGACATATTTTCGTCATCATTTTCGTTTCTCATTCTTCATTTTTCCCCACCATCGAGTTCTTCCCCAGTAACCGTCTGTATCTCGTAAATCGGAAGGGATTATCAAAAGATCTGTCCTCGCTTGTCTTACTAGACAAGTTATTACGTTTCGTTAATCGTCTTATATTTCGTTACCCTACACCATACTGTCTAGTTCCACACTGCCTAAACATTACGTCTCCATGTGGCGACTAGGCTATCCCTTTTTCTTTTCAATGTACACCATCTCCAAGCTTTTTTTCTATTCTGCTAGCATTTTCCCTCCCTCATCCATTCCGTTAAAGTCTTTATCGCTTAAATCTCGGTTGAATACATGGCGATGTGATGTATACTTGGCATAATTTGCACACACAAAAAAAAATAATAAGATTTTATCCTTTTATCCTTTGACCTTATCTATATCAATTTCATTCAGGCAACGCGATTTCCCCTTTTCTCCTTTCATTTCTCTTATTTTTTTTTTTTTACTTATGAACCATATCCTCTGTATCTGTACATTCTTTAGGAGGGTGAATTTAATGAGAGCACTTAATGATCATGCGAGATTTCTCATCGATCACCCACCAAGCATAGAGAATTACTTATATTAGTATCGTGTTAAGTTGTATACGTCATAGAAGTGTATATCAGTCAAATATCGTCTACAACACACTGATTTGTTGTGTTGAATGTTATGGACTTAGAATTAAACAAATGTCATTAAAAAATATTATGATAAAAAAGACCGAGATTCCAGGTACATTTTATGCAAAACAGGTTCTCTATTTGAAGCTAAGTATAATTTGAAAACCTAGGGGTGTTTCACAAAGACTAAGGTCGACTTAAAAGCTAGACTTGAACTATGTGACAGGCCATTCACGCCACTGGATTTTTTCTCACCGTTGATCTCACAAGGGACTTCACAAATCTACAGAATTTATTCTTTTTTAAAAAGTTAATTGTTGAAGAAAAATAATTACTTTAATTCAAGTTCTATGCAAGACTTGGACTTATACTATTAATAGTAGGTAAGTACCCCTTTATTTATTTGAACCAGATGTAAAATTATAGGAAAAATACCAGAGAAAGTATGACCTTTAGATAATTTCTTTTCCTTCAACAATGAACAATCAAAAAATATAAATTCTTTAGTTTTATGACCACGATTTTCACTTCCCTTGAGAAAGCAATGCCAGAAATGGAGAGAGCAACCAGTGGCATGAACAGCCTGTCACAGTACAAGTTTAAGATAAGTCGTTCTTATTCTTTGTAAAACACTCCCCAGTGTTACTAAATGGAATGAATGGTAAATAGGATAAGTTCACATCTCACTTAGATAAAAAAAAAAATTTAAAGTTGCTCTTTGGATTACCCCCTTTCTGATTTTCGTAAAAAAGAATGATGTTTGCTTTTCAGAACAAAATATCTTCCGATGAATAAATTGTCAGTAAAAGCTTCGTGTAGATCGCGACGGAAAAAATCTTTGGGAAGGTTAGACACTGAACGGTTTGGTGAATTTTAACGCTTAACTGAGAACAAGCTCCCAATAAGCTATCAATTCGTAAAACGCGTGGCAAGATGTCAGTTCGTTTTTTATTCCTTTATGGCCCCACTATGTATCTGATACTTTAAATTAAATTTTGATAGAATTATTAAAGAAAGCTGACACAAAGAAAAGTTCACTTGTAGCTAGGTTGATAGCATTTACTGATAGATCGAGAATTTACATGGTTATCTCTCTTCCCCGTTGGCGTAATATGGAAGAAATGAGGGTTTCACATCAATGTGCCTCTTTCAAAGTGTGTAAAATCATACTTGATCATCGTAAATATTTCGAGATATGCGGAAACGTCACATATCCATTACGGGGGATAAACGATAGCCTTTCTATTCTTCGCTCGGATGGACTATTAGCATAAACCTTTTCGATTGACCCTAATCATTCGTGGCTTCTGGTAATGGAAAGGGGTCAGCTAAAACACAATATTGCCTGCGGAAGGTGGGCCGATTTTTGTCACGTGACTTGCTCTACCGATGCGTACACACTTTAACACTTCTCCACACCACGAAGGCCATTTAAAGGCAATATACTTTGGTTCAATATATCCCTGGATGCACACAGTAAGACCAACATTTAAGAATTAAAAGACGTTCTGTATATTGTTTAACTAAGGAAACGACTTTTTAAAATTGAGAATGTGCAAAAATAAAAATAAAAGTGTATACATAAATACTTTATTTTTAAAGACATCGCGAAATCTCCGTTGCTCTGTCTTCGGGTAAAGATTTCATTTTGCATGAACTTGAAAAAGTCGCAACTATTTAAAGAAAAAACACATTTCAAGCTTAACTGAATTTGCTAGGACAGGTGTTTTGTTCTTTTTTTTTAATTTTGGCTGGCGGTATACAACTAGAAGAAGATAAATTTCATTATCATTTTAAAAAAATAACTTTTGTGTAAATTCTCACCCTATTTCTGTCGTATTCCTTCATGTATGTGTCGAAGAGCATGGCGTTACTGATCCCGATACCACAGAACGTCAGATAAGTCTCCAAGAGCTGAAAGTAAAATACAAAAAGAAAATATACGATTAATCATTTGTGTGTGTTGTGTGAGCGTATGCGTGGGCTTGTAATATGAACGAGGACATAGAACACAGAAAAGTCTTGAGAACAAAAGTCCTTGGATAGTATTACAATTGTCCTCTGATGTCAAACAAAAGATACGAGTCTTACTACATTAGGCTTTTGAGGACAGGAAACAACAGACGAACAAAAGCTGTCCTCGTTTGGATAGCCATACACATATACGGCCGCGTGTGTGTGTGTGTGTGTATGTGTGCGTGCGTGTGTGTGCGTGTTCGAGTGTGATTAGATGTTTTCCGTGATCATTTGAAAGCTTAGATCTTCCTACAAACATATCATTGTCATAGGATACCCAAATCGATAATTTGCCTGAAGCCCTTATTATAATTAAAAGCAATTTATGATATTTATACTTATGCTGACCATCGAAACTAAGGAGTCACATCTGCTCAATGGAAAGAGACGAAAATATCATGACTTAAAAACAAAACACAATGTAAAATGAGTAAATCTAGGATTTCGATTACAGGAATACCACATGGATTACCACTAAGGACTGCTATTCCCAGACAAAATTACTCGTAGCGACCGCTTATCTCCGGACACCTGCTTTTCTGGGATGTTACCACCTATGTATTTGTTCGTGGGGGTAATAAGGGTACCTTTAAGAAGGTAAGCTGTCCTGGGGGTAGTTACCCTAAGTGTATTTATGTCTTGGCCCCAGGGAAGTAGTCCTAGGAACATAATTTTGCAGGGTTAGTTGCCCACCGATAATATTCCTAGTTGGTGATTGTCTTGGAAGATGTTCTCATGGGGGGGGGGGGGTTGTCCGGATACCCATGCACAGAGTTTATCCCTACAAAGTCATTACAAATTAAGGTATCATTAAGCGGAGCATGTTGTTGTTTCTGGAGGAACGTCAAGCCTACCTGTGCAGATTAATGGATACAGAGGGGTTGGGTGTCTTAATTCACAACATATCATCTATACATTGTAAGTCAACCAATGCCAAGGGTTTCTCCTTAATGCATCTCACCTTACATTCTCCCGTCTAATATAAATCACAGATTCCGGGGATTGAGGGGGGGGGGGAGTTTGGAGGAGGAGGAGTAGGGGTAAAAGGAGAGGGGGTAGGAGAGGTGAGGGTGATGGGGGAATGAGGGGGTGGGATGGAGGGAGAGGAAGGGAGGAGAGAAGGTAAGAGGAAGGGAGGGAGGGAACGAGGGGGATGAAGAGAGAAGGGCAGAGGGAGGGAGAAGAGAGGGAAGTGAGGGAGGGAAGGAGCAGGGTTACATTTTCAACGTTTCCACATTCTACCCACGTACATACATCCCACCTCTACTCAACATTATTTCATTCTTGGTCGTTCTGTAAAGCTCTCTGCCTCTACCAGATATGATGGCGTCTCTGCTTGTGAAACTGAGAATCAATCATTTGGTTATATATCGGGAGAAATGACGCGGTGAATTTCCCTAGAGATCCATTGCCGTCGCAGCTCCATTATCCGATGCTCAAGAGAAGAACTATACCGAACTTCTCAAATATATGTAAACAGAGGACACCTTATACCTAAACATATTGAGTTATTACAATATGATGTGCTGGCTAGGACATTAGGCCCAGCACTTGCGGGGTGGGTGATTATCACAAACCATAATTTTTCGAGTCACCCAGGAAGCCGATTTATGAGTCTGCGGCTGAAATGCGCAAGTTTGTCAAAGTTTCATCTAAATGTTGGAAACTATTATTGACCATAGGGTATCAAAGGTATCAAAAGATGAACAGCACTGAACAAAAGTCTGAATTTATATTATTGTGTGCACTTAAAATATAATCTAATTGCTTAATAATGTCGCTTTGTTAATACTCGGCTGATCACCAAATAATTCAAATAATGGTTAACTGTGTTACATAATTATTTAAAGTAAAGGTTTTAGTTTCCCTTGAAGTATCAAAATAATTATAATCTTCATACGATTTGTTAGCAAACTACATCATTTTAATCAAGTATCAAACGAAAGGTTGTAAACTTACACGCGCCACCAGAAAATTTGTAGTCTGCTTTAATACAAAGTTATTTCGAGAATGAGACCAAATAACAGTTTCATAGTTTTAAGCATACTATGGGTTCCGGGTGGCGACTGGCAGCGAAATAAGCTAGGTCTCTAGACCAATCTCGAGATCAAACTTTTTTTATATCTCATTAAATTTCATGGTCGAAAATTCGACCTTATCTACAGTATGTATCTTCTACCTTGATATGATATGAAGTCGTTATTCTAGAATAAATATAAAAATAGAAACGTGTTTTTACAGTTTCCATGTCTGTATCCATTCACCACCATGCAATCAATCCATAAAACATGTTGTTTTTGGCGCCATTAACGTGCGAAGTTATCGCGAAAAAGATAAATGTGTCTCTGAAAGGTTGTTAATTCAGATTTTCTTTGTTTTTTCTCGTCGCGTGAAGCAGACATGTATACTGTCAAAAGAGGGAGTACATTTCGTCCTCATTTGAACGGGGGAGACAGCAAGCTGGAATTATATTTTATTTACACGTGGCTAAGTTTAGAGGAAGAGAATACGGCGCGATAATAAAATGCAGCTGACTTGATTTCCGCTATCGATCGGTCACGGCAGGATCGATAGGACAAGTGGTTCACATTTTCACAGCTAAGCGCTAAACAGAGGCTGGGTAGACCGTAGTTGCCATGCTATAGCAAAGGTGTTGTTTAAAAAAAAAAGACATGCTAGTATAATTCAAAATTTCATATCTACTGTAGATGAAGTAAAAACAAATTAATAATGCATATTCAAACTATTTGATATGACTTGTAAATACATCTAATAAACCTCTTTCATGTCATCGTAATACTTTCGGTAATTGATAAACATAAATGGTGTATTTATCATCATTTCTATCACCAAAACCATTCAAAATTATATTCTTGAGTTATCTATCACTAAACTGACACTCGATTAGACAAATTTTGTCTTTCTTTAAATTAATTTGAAAACAAAATTGAAGTTAAAAAATTGTGAACTAAATGACCTATCTTGTTTACAAATCACATCTCAATACGAAATTCAGATATATTATATGAAAAAGGTGTACTTTGTTATCTCAAGTACATTGATGAGTAACACTTACATGCTATGACCAAAAAAAAATCATTATGTTTCCTAGATTACTTCGTAAAGTTCAAAACAAAAACAAAAAGAAAACTTTCAAATAATCAAGCGAACACTGAGTTCTCAAATTTATAATTTACATTATCTGTTTTGAAATAGAGATTGCTTAACGTTGTAGTATTTTGGAATATCAAAATGATTTTATCGAAAGTCTGAAGCGTTCTTCCACGTAAAGTCGAATCCCCAATCTAACACTTTCTGTTAAGGAAGACAGATTAAAAAAAGAGAAATTCTCATCTTGTCACCGTGCAAAAAAAAAAACCAACCCCACTTGGAACAGGGTTCTTGCCCCATTAGCGCTCGAGAAGATGATAAAGTCTGTCGAAGTAATTTCCAGAGATATTCGTTATCAAGGGGACATTATCCATTGACAGGTCCCATGTGTAACATAACGAGGACCTTAAATGTCAGATTCAACCCCAATGACGTCACTATGACGTGTTGCCTAGCAACAGATGTACAGTGTACAGAGTCCAATAAAACTTGTGCTTTGGTTTATATTGTCAAAAAAAAAACGCAACGGATAATTATCAAGTGCGACTATTTTTCACGAAGGCGACATGAACTTGAAATTGAAATGGTCTATAAAGCGGAGGTTTCAAATTGATGTCAGGTCATTGGATAGTGGTGCATTAATAGAAGTCTTTTGGGGATGTAGTTATTTTTTACTTCATCTCCTTCTATTCACTTCCTCTACTAGTGATGTTTTTATCAGCGTTAAGAATAGAAAGGCATGATAGTTTGTAGAACTGCATACAGGTGGATGAATCCCTAACCAATTCAACACCTTCAGCATGTTTCGAGAATGGAAGTCGATGTAAACTTAACCAAATTATGCAAAATAAGTTTAGGTTGTAATCAAATTTTCTGTCGACACACTCCAATTAGATTTCGAGATAGGAGTGGCAAAAAATTGAAGAAAAGTGCACTTTTTTTTGTTTACATCCGGTTAAATGAAGTAAAAATGAACTATATTTCATATGCGGATTGACATTTATTTTTCCCCTCGAGCGGCGAACAAGTTAAAATGCTTATCGCCTTTAGAAAAGATGGAATGCTTCATGTTTTCTTAATGATTCTGATGTGATCGGTTTATTTCTGAACGTCACATAAACAGAATATTAAACCATATTAAGCTCTAATGCTACTTGTAATTTGCTTTTACATCTTCTCGCAAAGTTTAAGTAGGCCTACAGACCGAACAGCCATTAAAAAAAAAAGAATACTTAAACTTATAAAACACTATCATGTGTATAGTATGTATTCATACTTATACTGATCATTTAAAGGAGAGAATCGCATCTGCTCGACGAAAATGGAAATATATTTGAATTCATATTTGATATTTATCTTTTTGTTGTTTTTGATATCGAATGAAGAGAAAAAAAATTGTCTATATAATAATATTCAAAGAAACAGGAACTAAAGTCAATAGAATAGTATCCTTTACACAAATATGGTAATAAGAACAAACGGGCGCAATCCGGCAATAAGCATGCGAGTGTACAAATAAAAATGAAAACATTAATCCTATATAAAAAGGTGGAATCAACGATTTTTATTTCAATTGTATTCCTATTTATTCTTCCGTGACTAAATTAAAACTCTTTTACACGATCGAAATAGGATAACAGTGAAAAACAGATTACAACAACAAATCATTGATAATAGTTGATACATTAATTCGAAATGAGCTTTAAAAAATACATCTATGTCCGGTATAAATCAAGCTATTTCAATATACATGTGTATATAAAGGAGTGACCTTTCAAACTATTTCTGTTATAATTCGTTTAAGCACTTTATGTGATATTTGGTCTTCTGTCATTTTCGGAGATTCTACTGGGGCAATATTTGATTTTCTACTTGTTCTCAAGAAAAGGTGACTAAAGATAGCTTTTCAAATAATCCACTTGCTAAAGCATATAGTGGCCTAAGAACTCTTTCCCTATAACGTTTAACTGGAAAAGCATTCCTTGAGGTACAGTCATTATTGTCATTATTATTGTTATTAATATTATTATGACTTTTTATTAGCATTATTATTATTATTGTTTTTATTATGATTATTATTATTAATGTTATTTTTTTCATCATTACCGTTACGATTATAATCAGAAGTAGTAGTAGTAGTAGTATTGTTGTTCTTTTTTGGTTATTATTATAATCTTTCTTCATTTGATTCTCAGTATGTAGGAATATGGGTATGAGTGAAAGATGAGACACCAAGATATTGACATTGGGAGGGGGAAAGACGATACTGTAATGATAAAGCGACGCGTCCTTAGTCTGACTATATATGACTGAACGATACCGTGGTTGATGTCCGACTTCCTGTCTTGATGACATTGAGTGAGTCTCATACGATAAATTACCCGCCATTCCGAAAGAATGTTCACGGATAGGCCGCAGGAAAGAGTTCAAGTGAACTTCATATTCCATCTCTATTTCCTCATTCTCTCTTTCTTCCTCTCCCTCCCTCTCTTTCTCCTATCTCCCGGCCCTCTCCTGTCACTATGTTTTTTCTCACAGCCCCTTGTCTCTCTCTCTCCCTCTCTCTCTCTTTCTCTATTTATATTTCTCTCTACTAATAATCCCTCTCATTCTCTCTCTCTCTCTCTCTCTTCCTCTTTCCCTCTCTCTCTCTCTTTCTCTCACTTTCTATCTATCTATCTCCAGAATTCCACTTCTAAAGTTTAAAAAAAAAAAAATATTTAATACCAATCACAGGTTAGCTCAAAACCTAATGTAGGATTTTCTTGGAAACGAAAGCGTTTCACTATATAGGTTTTTGCCTGGATAATGTTCATACACAAACATGACTTATTCAGCATTACGAAGATACAATTTATTCTCGACCTCCTCTTACCTTATATCCACTGTAGATATTTGAATGGATGTATAATGTCTTGACATTAGATCTAAGGTTTAATTGGATTATAGAGGAAGGACTAAATTCCATATATAGGGTATTGGAAAGTGACCTTTGTGTTTTTGTTTGTTTCCTTTTCAAATTATCCGACATGCCGGTTCTGTTTCCCGCTGTCTATAATTGAGAAAGAAAGACATGCACAGATAATTTGATTATACGAGCGCATTCATAATAAACCCATTTGTTAAATATAAAGCGTTCTGGTTGGGACTGAATAATTAAATTGCGATCCAAATTCGTCTATTAATACAATTACAATTATGAGAGTTGCTTAAATGTTTCATTTGGATTTGTAAAAGGTTTGTCATTTAAGATGTCACAATGTGATAAGTGTTGAAGACTTTGCAATGGATAGTGAAATCAAGAACAATAAAGTGGTGAAGTGTGACGTCATCAAAAATCTATTTTTTAGAATTTCTCAATTTTTTCTTTATTTTCCGAAAGAGTATAAAAAATAATGTCCAAATGTCGAAAACCAATTGAATATGATACGATCTATTTTCACGTATTCATGTTCACTGTATTGAAGAAATTGAATATGAAGTACAAATGCATAATTATCATAAATCATTTACAAGAACTCATATGCCGCACGGCCCAGTAAGAAGCATGCGACAAAAGCCGTGAACCATTTGATTAGGTATAGGTAAAGCGATTTAAGCCTCTTCGTGATAAGAAGAGATGGAAACTCCAACTCTACAAGAACATTTCCGACCCCATTTTCCTAACGGATGCCAAAGGTCCCTGGGCTGTCAAGCTCATTGGCATCCGAGGCATCGATGTCGTTTGGCGGGAATTTTAATTTAAGACCAGACGTCGGAGAATATTGCAACTTTATACATGAGATGATCGAATGGATTGGTGATGAGGTACAGACAGCCGCCGATAAGATCTTCCAGAGGACAGCTTCGGCTTTGGGGAAACTGAAACTGATACTCCGTCTGTTCAGGGCCAGAACGGCATCCAGTCTGTGATTACGTATATGGGTTAACGCCCTTCCGGCTCAAAAGAGACTCTTTCAAAGATTGCATCAATGAGACATCTATTATAAGACACAAAGTGCAAACGGTAAGCCACAAGGTCTTCGTCAGTGCGTTCTGAAACCCAATCGGTAAACGGTATTGCGATCAGTGTCTTTTCCATGTTATCCTATTGTTTCTATGTCCTTTGCAGCAAACTTAAGAGAATGATATACGTTTGGCTTGACTAAGCTATACAAATTTTCTGGCGTCAACCACTGGCTTGCAAGGATAAGAATTTAGCATGAATACTGGTCTTGACTATTCGATTTTAGACTTCATATCAGCCTCATAATTATGATCTATTTCGTCGTGATCATGCTTGATACCGATTAACGATTTCTGATATCATTCCAAGTATCAGCAGGCAAAGTTGATATCAAATAAAGGCCCATTTTCTTTATGACTATAGAGATGCGTGAATACTCATAAAGACCGTGAAGATTTTGATATTATTAATTTGAATCGACTACAGTGAAATAGTACTCTCATTAAAGGCATCGTTTACCAATGTAAAATCTGAGATGCATGGCCATGCGTGTTATCAGTTTCTGTGATATGGTGTAATAATGAAGCCGCTAAACAAAATTGCGCTTCAAAATGATCATGAAGTGCCTCAAAAAAGTAAAGATCTTTAGGTGACCGGTTTTACCATACTCATGTTCCCCAATAGACTGTAGTGTTATACAAACCGTTAGGAAAACGGAAAATTTGATTTCAATTTCCAATCATAAATATCTTGATAATCAGACAGGCGATCGGCTTGTAAAAGTCATGGGTTCCTGACTGACCTAAAGGTTTATAATTATCAATTCAGCATGAGCTAAATCCAGGATTTTGTTTCAGAATCTGACACAATGTTACCGAGTCACTTTAACGTAGAAGTCCTTGAAAAAGAAAAAATATCACTGCAGTTGATTCAAATTAATAATATCAAAATTATCACGGTCTTTATGAGTATTCACGTATCTCTAGTCATAATCGTGTATCACCATGTCCAGTAAGTAACTTGTCTTTGATAATATACTCCTTTTGCAAAATCAAAAATTTCAGTGATCAAGAGTGGTGTGGGTGATTATGAATAAAATGCATGATCGAACAACGTAGCAGAATACGACATGTACATGTGTGTCTGTTTACTTTTTCCTTCAATACTACAGTTTTTTTATAAGATTATAGTTTTAACATACAATCATTTTTTTTACATCATTATTCCCGTTTTTCTCTAGTGCAATAGTCCTACTACTTAGATAAAATTGAACGCCTCCACCTCCCCCACTGCTGCGAGTCGACGTGCTTATCATACATGAATATCAAACGTACAGATTTCAGATACGAGCTAAATACTAATAGATTTGATGTAGAAATAATGGCATAAATATCAAGCTGCGCATATGGAATGTCCATTTACACGGCCTCTTAAGGGAGATGTAGGGCAAAGTGTTTGAAGAGTACTTTAATGATGCATATATACGCTTAATATTTTGTTTGCTTGTCTGGAAATATCATCTTTAGACACGGTTAGAGAATATGTTTTCATTCCATTTAACAAATGACGTCAGACGCACGCATTGTTTGTTAAGATATTGAAGACAAAAAAGCAATTGTAGTTGTGGAAAAACAACGATACGAAATCACAAACAAAAACCACAATTCAATTAGGTGTAAACACTTAGTCGCTAAAAGCATACTCTTGAAATATCAACTTAGTCATTCTTAACCACGTGTATTGCTCGCACAGTCAGAATAATTGATGACGTATTACAATAGATATGTTCACATTTTCCTTAATATGCCGGAACAAATGTGTAACCATTAATAGTAATTGTTACGCACATAGCGCAACGAAGCATGTAGGTAGCATGTTTCGGCTGCATGACGTTTTATAATGACGTCTGGCTATGCGTTTCATGTTCAAGCCTGGGAAATGTTTTGAAAAGAAAATTTTAAAAAAAGAGGAAAGAAATCGGGAAGTTTTGTAAATAAGAACTCTTTTTACGTCTGAAATTGATAGAAACAACCTCTTCGTCTTTCTCTTCCACTTTCTCCTCAAAATTAAACGTACATCAGAAGAATACACATTGGTTGCTACAGTCTGCATAAATAGTAGACACATCAAGTAGGATTTCTACATTTAAATCGAGGATATACATACAAGAATCATCCATAAATAAAGTGACTATAACGGTTTACGATAACTCTCGTTATTTTGCGAAGAAGAATACTTGATTCAGTCAATGAACCCTCGTTATCTTATGCTAACTAATTAAAGGTTATTGTACCACCAGAGAAGCATCGTCCCTGTCATGCATTCATCCTACATGGTTAATTGGAACAGCCTTAACTTGCGGAGCAGTTACAAATAATCCACCCCGGAAATTTTAAATCTTCAAGTCCCATTCTGACTGCATGATTTTTTCATTAACTGTGAAGCTTGTCTGGATGCTCGGGTTAAGCTCAATCAAGATGTCTATAGACGTCAATGAAAGCCCGATCGTAGAGGAGTAATTTCGGATGTATTGCGATCTTCATCTTAGGGTAGACGGAAGTCTTTTTTCTTTCTTTTTTTTTGGTTAAGGCAGAAGGGTACTGCACTCTTTTGACCTGACGTAACAATTGAAATAAAGATGTTTCGAAAGAGTCATTTAAAGTATCGTTTTGGTCAACTTTCATCAGGAAACGTAAAAGATACATTGTTAGCAATCTCTAAATAATAGTTTCAGAATAGTCATTTAAAGTAAGACCATCATTTTTTTCTATTGGGAGATTCCATTGTAATCGTTTAAAAATACAGGATTTGATGATATCATAATCACTACAAATTAACGTAATTCAGATAAAGAGATGAATACGAGCATTCACTCCTTCTTAATCTTAATAATGTGTATACACTACTTACGCACTATATACATGTACGCATACATTTTCACACAATTTACGTTGCCTCATAAGGACGGAGGCAGTGATCCATAATTTAAAAAATTGGAGGGGGTGCAAATAAAATTATCAGAAGCATTTGCTTCTCGGTTAATTGTACAAGGCCTGTTTGCCTTAACACCCCTCTCCACCTCATTGATTCTCTGAACGATGCGCAGTATATTTCGCACCACATCTGTTTTTTCTAACATTACATTCATCTGGGAAATGTTCATTTCGATGCATCCTTACTTCGAAATCATCCAAGTCCGGATGATATGGCTGGGGCACACAATCACCCTAATCAACCTTCTCAAGTGATCGACGCTCTTGTAAGAAAATCAAATATCATTACCTTTTCATCATCCGCAGAGAATGTTGCCCCTGTAACCTTGTTGATGACCAGCGCCACACCGATGACGTCATCCTCACTGTTTCTGATTGGCAGACACAGAAGGGATTCCGCCCTGGACCCGAGATTGGGTTGTACGTCATTCAAACATGGCGGTTCCTGGAAACAGACAGGGATGACAAAATGCAAATATTAATTTATTTGTCAACTGACAACATGGTAGGTTTTCATGTAGCTGTGTGGATCCAGCAAAATGTGGTTCGAAAATTACATTTCCCAACACAGTAATTGCTTATTTTGGGTTATATTTGTTAGTTGATGATTACATGAATATTCAGTTTCGACATCTCGACTTTGACAGGGATGACAAGATACAAATATTAAATTTTTCTTCCAACTGACGACATGGTCATTTTTCATGTAGCTGTGTGGATCCAGCAGAATGTGGTTAGAAAGTTACCCAACACAGTAATTGCTAATTTTGTGATATATGTTGTAGCCGATGATTACATGACAATTCGGTTTTGACATCTCGACATTTGATTAATAAGCGATGCCTGAATCATTTTTAATCAACCACAACACCAAGATGGAGCCGTATACGACACTTGTCTGTACCAATCACTTATTCTTGACCTTTAACAACAACACGGAAGTGATAGACCACAGTGGTTGTATTTAATACCACCCTCTTATTACCCCTCCATATACGTACACACCCTTACCCCTCACTCACACCAACCATCATTCACAAACACACACTCCCTCTTCCATCCTTCATATCTTTATGAATCTGCGAGACAAAATAGGGTTTGAGAAATTGAAAGAGTGGTACGCGACGATATTGACAAAAAATCAAAGCGAAGCCATTGCATGCAGAGATTTTGTCACGTAGTATTATAATCTGCGGAAAACATCAGCGTCACATAACCTAAAGGAGAGATGAAAGCAATAAGGGCATTTCGAAGAAAATGTCTACCGTCATGAGGACTCACACTAATGTTGTTTATTTGCTGAAGATCTAGGAAATGCACAACCGCATTTCAACATCATAGCCTACAATCTTCAGCATGAAGGGTTCTATGGTTTGTAAAGATGTGCATCCGATTCACAGTAATTTTGAAATGAAGAAATTCGAGATACATCATCTGTCTTTCTTTTACCCCATGTTGAAATAACTTTACCCTCCAGACTTCCCCCTGACCACTACGCCAAGCTATCACTAAGACAATTATCAATTGAAACACCGGTCAATTCACCTAGGACAATCATCATCATGAAAATTGCCCCTCTGGGATGGCGAAGGTTATCTCAAATGAGCTTATAATATATCGCTCTTCGGGGTTAATATCTATTCGAGTATATATCTTGGTGGTAATTGTCCAATATAGGAGGGCATCAGACTATTCGGTTATAATGTCCTGAGGTAAAGATTGTAGTTGTCCTGGAGATAATCGATTGGGGAAGCGGACGGGGTGAACGTTAAATATCTGTGTAAGGAGATAGAGGGTCGGTTCGAGGTCATTGTCCTAAGACTCACCTCTCCACTTGACTTGGAGACGATATATTAAATATTCACCGTCTCACATCTTATTACAAGATCAACATGTAGGAATCATTGTATAGTATGGTCATTCAGTCATTATGACACTCCGTAAAAGTGCACTGACATGTAAGCTGAATAATATGAAAAGATTTGCTCATTGAGGCCTAAAATACATTTTCTCTCCATCCAGATGTCATATAGGCTTAAAGAATTTGAAAAGAGATTAAATTGATGGAGGAATGTGTTTACAGAATTGAGCCTTGCGTCAATCCGAATCCCTGAAGTAATTACCAATCTCAAAATGTCTTTACACACCTTCATTTTTATATCTTCTTTGAAAGCTTGAATTAACATGAACAGAAGCAAAATGTAGCGAAAGAGCTCCATTAAAACATGGAAACACAAACATCACACGACGCCCAGGGGGGGAACTTTATATTCAACGTTTCTAGATAAAAAAAACCTGGACAATCATACTTATACAGAAGAATGACACCCTGTTTAGTTATTGATATTCCCATGACGAATAGTAAATACAATAGCAACCTCGCCTACAGCATGTATCAGTACACCATGCGTTAAGAATTGTATACATTTTGTTCAATTCTAGAATCAGTCGAGAGGTTTATACTGACGTCAAACAACTCATATCGCACTTGATAATAAGAACAAAACTTTATAAGTACTCAGGATTAGCTTATGTGCTTGAATTAAATTGTATGTCAGAATACTTTTGAATTCTACTTTAAATTACATGGTCTTCTAAATAGTCTAGATTTTGCTACTTTGTCCCTAGGTAATGAAGTATTACTTTACAATTGCTTTGGAAGTAATACATGCAGATATACATGTTAACATAAATAATATTACGTGACAGAAATGTATTTATATTATCATCTAATCATGCTGGATCGCTTTTCTCCATTTTGTTCGAGGGGGATGGTTGAGTCCTGACGACAATTATTCATAATTCATTTTCCTTATTTTTCCATTCTATTTGTTTGGTACAATACATTGAAAAGGCATTTGCAAAACACAATTCTGAAAACAATAAAGGCATCACGATTACATGTACGAGCGCAGATGGATGTCGTATAAAAATATAAAATATAACAAAATTATCACGTTCGGTACTTGGAATGAGGGAAGAAATAGGATGGAAGCTTTCACATGATGTATTGCAAAACGTTTGGTGAGGGAATCAGCACCATAAATCTCTTTCATAATGTGGTGTACAGTCAATGTAAGTTAGTGATCTCCGTTCTATGAAAGCGCAATCATCATCACTCTAAAAACAAAAGCCGTCTTCTTTATTAGAGTATCCATCAATATTTTGGGATGAATAAGTGGCCTAGTGCACGCTGAAGGCGGATCTCGTTATTACCTTGTCATATTATGTTGGCATTTGGTTAGATTTTTTTGTACAACGTTCGACTGAGAATGGAGAATTTGTAAATATATTTGTGTTCAAAGAGAGAAATAGCATTTTGAAAAAGGGTCCATAACTTAATCAGATAAACATGAGTTTATGTAAAAAATACATGGAAACATACATATTCAATGATTTTGCGTGTTAATAAATTGTGTGGTCTATCATTTTGACGATCATGAGTTTAAATGAACAATATCTTTCAATTTTCTCTATCTTCAATCTGTAATCATTATAATTGCATGTGTGCGTGGGATGCTTGTGTGTGAGTGTGTGCGCGTGGGGGTCATTTCACTGCGTTGGGTCGGTCATGAACAAGCAACAACAAAAAGAGCACTGTCATTGACCAATTTTTCGCGATTAGGACAATAATTACGGATATATTCAGATATATATCTCAATAGAAGGATTATTCTATGCAAACAAATACGAACAAGAATACATGTAGATCAATAATGCGACGATTACAGGGGACTGTATATTTAGTCGACATACGGTTTCAACGATCGATTATGTCAAACCTTTCTTTATCATGATAGTAATCTCAGTCGGATGTAAGGGGCCTCCCGGGAAACGAAGCATGTCAGAATGCCGTACGTGTGTACCAATCAAACCGTTTTCTTCTGTGAAAGATATTTGTATTTCCGCAATTCCTTATCGACCAACAAAACGAAGGGAGCAAATAATAATGATTGGATTGGAAATAACGAGGGTGACATAGTTCTTTTTAAAGGAGGTGAATTAAGCCTGATAAAGGACTTACCATGGAATGGAAGGTATCAGTAAACTACGCTGTTTCTGACATAATTTCCAATCAAAGGGTTTTGATATCTTTGACTTTTCCTTTGTTTTTCTTCACTGTGTCATAATTCTACTCTTATCCATACCAATACTGCGATTCTAGGAAGGTCCAGATGGCCCTTCATATATTTTATTTCTGAAAGTATACATTTCGTATTCCTTAAACAATTTATCTTGATACTATGATAATCCCTTGGGGGAAAGGTGGACCAGCTGTCCGGAAAACACTATCAACACTGTAACAAACCAAATTTTGAAAATGAACAAGGTTTACTTTTGAAAGAAAGAAAATCCTTTTGCCATTTAGGCCTGCCAATAGCGAACCTAAATTTGAAAAATTTCATTCACGGAACACCTTTGTCATATTTGTGTGCGGATGTGTGCGTATATAATTGTGGGTGTGTTATCGTTTGTGCGCGTGTTAAATTTTTTTCAGGGTAAATTAATCGGATACGACCATTTTCATCTCATAAAACATTGAAATGAGGATCGAATCCTGAGACATTAACCGGCAGACAAAAGAAGTGACCACTACCCAACTTACAGATCTGCCCATGGTAGGAAGTTTATAGATTGATTTCTTCCTTTTGGTAAGTCCTTCTTTTTTTAACCCTCTCTCTTTCTCTTACCCACTTTAAGTCTAGGAAAAGACGACTCCTTCATTTGGTAGCCTGGCGCTTTACGTTTCAACAGGTGTCGGACACACTATCCCGATACTCGCATTACTCGGCAGGGTGTGCTATCTTGTCCTGATATGAAGCCCTTCCCGCCTCTTTCCTTCGCTCCTACGTACGCGTAGGCGTTTGCGGGTGGCGTGTGTGTATGTGTGGGTGGATATTATGCGCGCGGGGTACATACTATATGCATTAGACATTGTAGAGTGGGCCATAGGGGTGAAATGCCATTTTATGCCGTCATCTGTGTTTGTGTGGATCGTGTGTGTAGGAAGAGCAGGGCGTTCACATTTCGTGTGGTTCTGTAGGTTCTGTAGGTCATTCTCAGCATGTTTTCTTTTTAATTAAGGTTTTCTTTGAACAACTGTCCACTTACCCATGACTGATTAACCAATATGTCTAAAAAAAAAAAGAGGCTTCTATTCCTTTCCCATCACTGACTGTCCAGTAAAAATATAAAGAATCATCGACAGTAGAGTATTTCAATGACCCTTATTTCAAATGAATGAATATGCCAATTTGACAAGAGGTCTCTCTCACTTCATTCATTACAATGACTCTATTTCATTTCAGTTTATGCTTTATCTGGTGAACCTTTTTTTTTTAAAAACCAATAATGGTTTGTTGAAAGTTGAAAAGCCGAACCTGTAATTTATTCTCTCCTAAATGGAAACTGGAAACTATTCTTACTGCTTTAAAAAAAAAATTGACGTGATTATTTACAGCTATTTTACAGCTATGTGTACAACGTGATGTAGTTTCTACTGTGGAGGGCAAACTAAATGTTAATGGTAATCATACAATGACCATGACCAATATAAGGCTTTTGTCCAGCTGGCCATGTGCATGTAAAGAATAACAGTCTGTTAGGATTGGCGTCCAATCCTTGACGTAAGTCGGACGCGAGGTCATTTAAGAGAGCCGAGACAGAAAATATATAGAATTGAATCAGAGAGACGATGGAGAGTCAGCAACCTTAACATGGACGATTCGGGCCTAGGACAATTGGCTTATCCTATAAATGGACAACTACACATGGATCATTTCACCATTTCAACTGGAGAATTGTGCTTTCCGGACCCCTAATCTGTCTTCATATTCTCATTCACTAATTTGATGGTCGATTTTATTTTCTTGCGACTAACGGGTGATTATAGACGAAATGCATGGGCTGATCTTAAACAGTTTTCAATCAGCCAGCATTAACGAGCTACGATGCTCCGCTATGTACTCTGAGTATATTGAGAAAAAGTGATTTGAGGTTGAACAAATTCAGGATGGCATTGTCATTGATTTGCGGCGTGAAAGGAGTTAAAGCCCCACTGCACTACTTGTAGGTACTTGCTCCCTCTATATAGAAAACAATTCCTAAGCAGTGCCCGTTGGTCCCCCATGATCCTCTTTTTCTTTATTAATTGAGAGCTGAGTTGATGAGATAACCACCTGTCAATGACCAGCAGGGTGGTTTAATCCCTCCTGGCCAAACTAGTGCAGACGGGCTTTAAGATGTTTCTGTTATCTGTCTGAAGTCTAAAATGCCTAGTATTAAGTTGAAATATTTCTTTGACCAGCTTTGTTTTATCATTATCAAATATGAACATACCTCTGTAATTTTTATCAGACACACACACCCACATCAGCCCATATACAATGACATGAAATCGTTGCAGTACGTCTTACTGACCGTCTGAAATGACAGAGTTTGTTGATCTGTTTTACCCTGGTTATATTTCATCGTGAACTTTCTGAAGCTTTTCAACCTCAAATTGATCTGACGTCAAACACCTAAAGATTAGAAAGGAAACAAGGGAGAGAGAGAGAGAGAGAGAGAGAGAGAGAGAGAAAGAGAGATGGGGGAGTGCAACTACCTTATCACTTTAACGTTGATTCAACTGGACTTTGCTGATGACCTGATGAGATTTAATTTGTTTGTCTTAATACTTAATGTACAATCTAATCTACAAAATTAGTTGAAAATCTTTGGTCAATTCGAATATTATCGGTACCCCACATAATTCCGTAATAAAAATCAATACCAACATCGCAAAGACTTTACAAAAATCGGCCTAAGGGATTTTCAAAAGCCTTTTCCGTGAGAAATGAGCGAATATTAAAATGTTATATAATCTGAACATGATTTCTATAGTACTAAGTATTGAAAATTTCCTTGAATTGATTTCTAGTAAATCAACATAATATTTGACCAACAAAAAAATCCTACATTACCCAATGTTTTCTGTGTTTATTTATCAATTGAATGCGCCCAATGAACTCAATCGACTCAGTTCAAGAGATGAACTGCCTGATAGCTTGTTTAATATGTACATTTATATCTAGCGTAGGTGTCTATTACTAAGTAAATGATGTCAGTACTATCTTTTCCTACTTCCACGCAGTCAGGTATATTCAAAGGACATAATTATAATTATAAAGTTTGTTCTAAGTGGGCTTTACAGATAAGGCCTACGTGTTTAGAAATCTAAGGTCAAGAAAAAAAGTATAAGTTTAAAATAAAATTAAAAGTGAAGTATATAAAATGAGATAGAGTAAAGCATTTAAATCCGAGATCAGTTATTTGGAAAGAACGCCATTAATTAGGAAGTAAATAATAATTAGGAAAATACCATAATCATAGCCTTACAGGATGCATCACGATAATTAATACATTTGCACATTGATAAAACAATACAAATTATAAAGATACAAGCCTGTGCTGGCCCTCTTTTTTCAGATAATCTACTATTCTTAGCATTAATAACATAAGAAACTAATTTTTTTTTATACAGTAGGCTTGCGGGTGCACCATGTGAGAGAGAGAGAGAGAGAGGGGATTGAGGAGTCCTGAAAAGGACTCTGACTCGGTAATCTTTCTTGGGGGTGTGTAGTCTAAGAGTGTGTTTATGCTCAACTTTTCTGGCCAGAATCAGGCACCTGTTACGCGTTTAGTTCAAACTACGGTTGCGTCCTTTCTCATTTTTGTACAATCACCGAAAAACGGCGATCACGATCGCCGATCGTAAACTCTCAAAAAGGTGCGTTTATGATTTGTAAACGCGTTTAAATGGGGTCAACTCACTGACCTCTAGTGGGTCTACGTAGCGTGCGCACACAGGTTTGCGAATCCAGCTAAAGGCCACCCAAGGGGAATTGGCTGGAGGAGCCAGAGAAGTGAGCATAAACAGTGTATACCGTGGAACTGCGGTTACGATGAGCGTAACAAATCGCTCATTCTGCCTTCAAAAATTGAGCTTAAACGCACCCTAAGAAAGATAACAAATCCTTTTCAGGACTACACACCCCAAGAAAGATTACCGAGTCAGAGTCCTTTTCAGGACTCTTCAATCCTCTCTCTCTCTCTCTCTCTCTCTCACATGGTGCACCCGCAAGCCTACTGTATATCTATATTAACATGCAAGCCGACACTTACAAGCAGCATCTAATTTTTGTTTGTTTTCAACCTGATTTAAATATCAAGATTGAAAATACTAAAATAAGAAAGAAAAAGAAAAGCCTTGATTTGGTGACTTCTCATCAGAGCAATTGATTAATATGCGCGGCCGCACATTAGCTGCCAGACTGATTACATCCATCGTAGGCTATAGTAGGTGTAAGACTTGAAGCTTATCCAAATCTAAAACAATCTTCATGACTTTCTAATTTATTGAAATGAATAATTTCGAGCAGTTTCGAAGAGATACGCCTGCAGAGGTGTAGGTGGCTCGGAGGTGGCTTGTCAAAGATATGGTAAGGATACACAGGTCGTATCCTTTTGAGTGCACGTTGGTTAATATTCTTCCCCAAAGTTCTATTGCACTATATCGAATTCATTCACAATGCTAACAAAATATACAAGATATTGGTTCACCAGAACCATAACGTTTGTGTGAACGTTTCTTTCTCGCTTATAACATTATTACCACAAAAAGACTTTGGTGCACTGAATCAATATTGTACTAAATGGGTTTCCATCCATTATCATATGCTATTATAATATGATATTTTCAGGGATTATCTTTATGTCATAATTATAAAGAATAACTTCATACGTGCTCCATGTTTAAAGGCATCGTTTAACAATGTTAAATCTGAGATACACGGCCCTACTTGTTATCAGTGTCTGTAATATGGTATAATATTGAAGCCCTAGCAAGAAATCGCGCTTCAAAATGATCAAGAAGTGCCTCAAAAAAGTAAAAATCTTTGAGTGACCCCCAATAGACTGTAGTGTTATGAAGACCGTTTTGCAAACGCAAAATTTGGTTTTGATTTCCAATTATAAATATCTTAATAATACAGGCGATCGGCTTGTAAAAGTCATGGGGTTCCTGACTGACCTAACGGTTTATAATTATCATTACATCAGAATACAGAATCTGAGACAAAGCTACCGGATCCCTTCAAAGGGAAATACAATAGGCTATTTTCGTAATGTAACAAAATTTACTGGAACTAATGGACATGGCTACAGACTAAGAAGCCACGTCTAAAAATTGCTTTTGTGAAGTGCTTCGATACAAATTATCTTCTTCACCTGTTACAAATAATAGTATCTCAATAGTCAGAATGCGAATTGAATACAGTTGTTGATTTGTTGGTAGGTAGGACATACATAGGGTGCGTTTATTGACCAAATTTTTGCCTAGAATCAGGTTTCTCAAACGTCTTTCAGGCAAATTTTGAAGGTGATAAACGCAAAGCCTTTTTTAAAGGTCTTTAGATATGGGCATATCTAAAGACGCAAAAAGGTGTGTTTTTAATGTGACAAACAGCCAGAATCACGTTTCTGAGAGATGATAAACGCAAAGCTGTTTTGAACCCCACATACAAATCGGACCTCCCAGGTTAATTTCCGGTTCGGAGGCTAGCGCGCCATGTGTTGTGTCATGTTGTTGTACAAGCACGTGTGTGTAGTTGACCTCCGAGAAACTGTTTGCTTCCCAGGTCAAACGGCGCTGAGCAGCTGCGCAGAGACAATGCCTTTATTGTGAATCGTGAAGAGACGATAAACGCGACATCCCGCAAATCACGATCGTATTATGTGGTTCGATAGTGGGGTATGATAGTGGGGTACGATATGTACATATCTAGTGGCAAGACCCAATAAACGCACCCGTTATGACTTACGCTACCTATCAACACACACACACACACACAAAATGCATTTTGCATTCTGGTTATTAAATATACAATGATTCGTAACAGGTGAATGAAATATTTGTATTTAAGCAGTTCACAAAGATGTCTGCATTTAATTAGGTTACATTGCGAAAATGGCCTTTCAAATAATCGCTTCCCATATAATCGGAAATGGATTCACATAAAACAATCAGGGTGAATTTGACTGCATCTAAAGGTATACATGTGTATTCAATCTGATTGTACGTAAGCATCCTCCTAATACACATCAATGTATTCTCGATATAAGGAATGTCCTGCATATATTTTACATCTGCGTAGATGCAGATGCAGCCGTATGAACAATTAGCGTTGAAATTGTGTTTTAGCTTGGGTTTATAGCTTTGCTCAGGTAGGCCTATAGTGTTGTGTCAAGGTTATAACTAAGTCCAATTTTCTGTTTGAACTTAATAAAACAAAGAGAACAGTTTCATGTCAGCTGACATGGCACCACATTCCCGTTCATTATGTCTTGAATATGTTATATATCCTGGAAGTTGGGTAATCCTCGCTTTCGCCAATACCCCCGAATGCCCCGATGTTGACCTCTTGGACGTAATTTCAAAGTACTTCCGGTACTTCCATGCTTTCAGTGCATGCGGCGCGTGCGCGTATTACGCATGTGCAGTATACGTATCCAAAAGCTCTCTTGTTGGCTGATACTGACCATGATTTTTCAAGAAGAAATAGGCCTACTTTGGTAATACCATCGCGTGTCCATCATTTTGTAATTGTTCTTTGTCAAAATGCCGCAAACATAGTCGCGATCGTGCAGTGATTTCAAACTTGTCTTTCCTTTTGAGCAACTTTTCCATGTCGCGCGCTGCTTAAGATTTGTTGGGAATTTTACCAAAGTCACATCTATATACAGGAATATCTCCGAATGTTTTTTCGCTTATTTATTATCGTGCGGCCAGCGTACATCAGATCGAATCACAGTGTCGCACCATATTCCAACTGACAATTCAGTTTGTAAAAGTAGAAAATTGCGCACGATATACTATCAAATAGAGCCGAAGATGAAATTAATGTAGGCAGCAAGCGAGCTCGGTGACTATACAAGGAGACGCGCTCACGTACACGTACACAGCTGCGTGAAATGGACCGGAAGCGACAAAGACAACAAGCTATCCCAGAGTGCATTTGAAATCGGGACAATAAATTTACATCTGGGCTTTTTGATGTATTGGCGATAGCGAGAATTGATAGGGCCCTCACTATGAACATGACTGACAATGAGAGCGGACAAAATATACAGTTCCTCAGGTAGACAAAGGAACATCCCTTCACTGCTATTATGTAAAAATGTGTAGAACAGGTGTCACATGCATATTCACCTTTTTACATAATAGCTGTGAAGGGATGTTCCTTTGTCTACCTGAGGAACTGTATATTTTGTCCGCTCTCATTGTCAGTCATGTTCATAGTGCCTATAGGATGTGAAAATCTTCGACAAGCTTGTCTAATTCAAGCTGGTTCCCGTGTTTTTTTTATTGAGATGACGGCAGTTGATGAGATAGAAAGTGAATCTACGCAGCATTAATTCAGTCTTGATTAAAAAAGAAAAATGCTGGTGCAAAAAAAATGAACAAATATCACAAAATTCCAATGACGTATAATGTTTCAGATATAACCATCCCAATACAACATTGAACAAGGAAATATTGATAGCTCACAAACGAAACAAGAAAGATTACGATTTTTAGCTAATCGGGACTACGCAACAAAGTAATATTTTAACAACTATTCCTGTTGGTGATTCGTCTTTGTTAATCACGTTCGTATAATGTCGTTGCTATTAATTTGATATCAGGATTATTTATTTATTGCATAAATAACAACTCAACGATAACTTTTACACAATTTCATTCATTTAAATTTAAAATTCATATAAAACGAGTGCATTTTAAGCTTATGTCGTCGTCTTATGCCCATTTGCCAGTAATAGCCAACAGCCACTAACATTTAAACATCAAATGATACACTGAAAATTACATGCGGAGTGTGCTTATAATATGACCTGCTATCTCGAAATTAAAAGAAAGTCAGTCATGTAAACAAATCTAACCGTCAGAGGTAATACCTCGATAGTTAGATGAGTCAATTAACTTCAATTCTTTATTTCTTTCTTTCATGATTTTTTTAATTTCTTGTGTTGTTGTTAATTGAATAATCAAATTTCACCAAAACATGTAATAACATTTCTCTTATTTTCAAGAAACAGGTCTGAAATTGGAAAGATATGAAATGTTCTTACCGGAATATATGAGCCGTATTTCATGATTCGCACGTGACAGTTTGGGGAGAAGTTTGCACAGTTTTCACAAGTTGTGGGACGAGCCTAAAAATCAAGATGGAGGTACAGCAAACAGAAAACACAATGTAGAAACATGCAGCAGACTGACTATTGAATGGATGAAACATGCACACAAGAAGACTCATTCTTTTTTCTTTTCATCGATAATTCAATGATACTAAACATTTAAAGACTGGTTTTTACTAAGGTTGAATGGACAGAGTGACATCAAAACAAGTGTGTAGGAATGATGGTGGTTTTAAGACTAGATCTTAAACTGATGGGGTAAGCCTAATCATTGCAATAACAGGTATCTACGTTGGTTTGTGCTACTGATTAAATGTGTACGGTATAGTACATTAAATGTATAACTGAACATGTTTTCATATTCAACCCCTTCTGTATCGCGGGTAGTAAATCCCGGAGAAATGTGTTTACCAGACTCTGGGCTAGGAAAGCCAAAGCGTTTCTATTAAAATGTAAGCAATAACACCCATTTGATATATTTCCCTGGGATATATCCAATACCCAATCTGATAACGCAAACACAATGTTTGCCTTAACAACTTTTTAAAAGCCCAATTACACAGGAGGATTTAAATGGAACGCTAACACTGAGAGAAAAGGGATCTGAAATCTTGTAAGTGCCAATTATATAATCATGTTGATGTGATTTCTAATTTCTCTAAAGCTGAAACACACAAACATGTTATCAATATCTAAGAGATGTATATGAATTACTCAACATACAAAACAAAAACAGAAACAAAAATGAACATAAATGATGCACACAGAATCTAAACTAAAATATATTTTTCAATGAAATCTTAACATTACAGAGAGTAGACTTTTTTTCAAATGTGCGGGGATTCTGTAGTTCATGTAAATTATACTTCTCTCACGCGGATTTCATTTTGATGAATAATAATGGATACCGTTTATGAATATTGGAAGGAGTGCCTGTAAACAACGGTACCAAAACATATTGTCATTTCTAAATAATACACCGGAATAATGGGTAACAATTTTAAATGTTTAGTGTGCATCATGTTGAAACATCTAGAACCTCAATACTATGATCAGATTAACCATATTACCCAATTATATTATTTCTTTACTACAAATCACCATCTAACAAAGCAAATTTATCAGTATCGGTATATCCATTTTTTGCAATAGCACTGCATTTCTCTGATAGACTCTGTCACAATGTAATCACTATTGATTATATACAGCAAGCGAATTTTCGGAAAATAACTCAAGTGATGTTCCTCAGTGGTTTAGAACGACGCCATGTTAAATTTGACACCTCTGCTCAAGCTTGTAATTCCATGCTTGATCTCGTGACAAGAATGCGACAGGGTATTACAAGCACGACAGAAATTCTCTCGACATTCTCGGCTGGATGCTCGTAGTTTGTTAAGAGAATTTACTTCAATAAATAAAACTAGAGGGACTTGAATGAATTGAATTCCTACGTGTGAGTGCGTGTGTGGGTGTGTATGGTGTGTAAGAAGTGCTTTACTTCTAAGAAGGTTGTTTGCTACCGATTGAACACGACGTTTATTGACTCACGGTAATGACAAATGTTGTGTATACTTCAAACACAAATGTACTAAAATACAGATAAGCAATATATGCTCTTAATATCGGGATGTCCAAAGTAGTGGGACGAATAACATTGTATTACGAAAACTTGACAAATGAAATGAAAGGAAATATATTCGCCACAGGAAATGAAAGCACAAAGAAATTTTTTAAAACCATTTCAGCAATAATATTCACGACACTACATAGGATTCATCATATGGGACTAGATTGAAAGATTTCAAGCTCTGTACGACAGCTGCATGTTGGTCATATTCATTTCCCTTGTTTTCATTTTTGCACCGTCATATCAAGAATTGTAATTTCCTAAAGTCTATCAAACATCACGACAAAAGAAGTGAAAAGAAAGAAAGAAAAAAAGACCACGAGGCATGGTTTAATCAAATGTTTATGGATGATGTTACCTTGTATAGCCTCTATTTCGATTGGCATTTCGTGACATTTTCTCTGCCCCTGCCCAGTTCATGAATTCAAAATTAAAGTGCCGAGGACAATACAAAGAGAGCACGTGTTCCCTCCAGCGGAAGAAGCAAGTCTTCACTTTTTAAAATGCCATCAATCTAAGAACGACCTATTATTGCGATTGCCTCTGCAAAGCAGTCGATTCTTCGATCGTAGATTTCTAGAAACTTCCTTTTGTGGTAAAATCTGTTCCACCAACCCACTTCTTATAATTATCTAAGGAGAAAGTCATTGAACTTCTACGTCAAACTAAGGTTAATTGTAACAACAGGAAGTGTTTTTATTGCAAGTCTCTTAAAAACCTCCCGAATACCGATCATTCGAAAGATAAATCAAACCTCCCCATGCGAACTGGCGTGTTTCTTGGGGCTTGGTATTTCACATCTAGGCTCATGAATTTAAAAGATCGTTAATCTGAATATATAAAGAATTTTCCGAATATCCTTGAATTAATTCGATTTTCTTTCTACATTACGTTTCATTTAATCGCCATTTATATGTACACATACATCATATATATACATACAATCCAGTCATCCGGCTGAACTTATATTTGTTTATAAGATGGATAGGATTGTTATGTTTCTATCGGCTCTATTGGTCTCTTTGAAGTTTTTGTCATTTTTAATGGCCCGTCTACTTCTTCGTGGAGAATTAAGGCGTTATATTAAATACTCTGTTTCTCAATCTTCCCATACAAGTGGTCGGTTCCCTCTCCCTCTTGACACTTCTCTCTCACATTAACAGAATTTCCTCTTGTTTTTCATGTGTAGAGCATAAGCACATTGTATTTAAGGATTGCCTTCGATTGGATCTTCAGTTCTTCATTAAATCCTAAACGTCCCAATTTGAGAATGCCTCGCAGACTAGTTGACCCTGTTTTTGCCCCGTTGGATCGATATTGTGGATTCTATGTCGATCTCGACCAAACATGCTAACTAATGTCGTTCACCCGGTCTTAGGAAAGCAACATGGCTGGCTCTTCTGCTTAAGTACTACCACAAATTTATTGTTATCCTAATCAACAACTATTCAAGCTAACAAAAATCAACGTTTTCTCTACATTACCGCTAGTAGAAAATAGACAGAGGCTGTTGTAGTAGGTCCATGGTTTATCTAACTCATTATGTAAAGTTTGCAGAAACCTTTAGTTACAGTATTTAACCTGAAGGTGATCATTTACCATCGATATTAATCCAGTGTTGAACCATACTACAGCCATCGAGGTGAGACTATTTTTAGTTTAACGTGTTTTCCCTCCTATTTGTAATGAATTTTCTACAAAAGCAGACCTATTTGTCTCCTCGGAGACAGTTTGTCAGAATGCTAAAAGTGGCTTCGAAATTGCCCACACGACTTTCATCAGGATATTGGAGAGCACTTTAAGGAATTTAGCATGGTGGAGGCTCGGACGATATAAACAGATTCGGAAGATTAATGAGGAATGAAAGGCGAAGTTCACCTTGTTTGTCGTGTTCACTCAGATGACTAAGTTTGGGATCGTGTTAAATGTACAAGAAAGCAACAAAAAAAAAGGGACGACCAAATGAAACTCAAATGAAATTGAGCGCACGATTCTGTGAACATAACGTTTTACCAAGTGAAATGTCAAGACACAGCTAAGAATGGTATGTGATCGCATTGTTGTTGTATATTTCTTGTTGTAATCTTGAATAACCCAAAACACGCCCAAAATGCAGAAATTAAGCTTATCCTTTCTGGTATGTACAAGAAGAAGATAAATGGATAAAGGAAGAAGTTTTATCCATCGCATGCAATACAAAAGACCCGTATCTTATCTTATTTTGTAAATATGTTTTTTTTTTATTCATGTATGATTAGAAGGAAAATCCAAGCGACATTGGAATATTATTGCAAACCTTTTTTAATGTCATATTTATTTCATGGAATACCTCTTGTTGGCACTCAGTATTATAGTTAACGAGGCATTTAACATCTACAATTCTTAGTATTAAAGTTAACGAGGTGTTTAACATCAACCATTCTTGATCACCTAGTCTCCCGGATCAGGTTTTACTTCCAGTGTTAGTTTTACGAGAGGAAAATGTGAGGAGAGAAAGATAGGGTTTACGAGACAGATGCTAAATCAAAATGAACTTGAGTTTATCATCAATACGTAAGAGATCGAGCCCACGTGAAGAGATTTCATGCTGATATAACCTGTGACATTAATATCTATTTTACAGGAAATTGTGGTAGTGGTGTAGGAATAAGTCAACTAGAGTGGAAGCTGTACAAACATGTAGCGTGTCTGATCGGTTGTACTGACTGTTATGTGAGACAAAACATTAGGAGAAAGATCAGATATAAACTCCGCCTTTGGCTTCATATTCACATGAGAACGACGCAAAATATCTGAAAAGACCTGTATAATTTTTCTTTGAAGTTAAAGGTAAAGACCAGTTATGGTCATGCGATTGCATTGTGAAAGAATCGTTGTAGAATCGATCAGAAAAGGTTGATCATCTAGCATATAGCATCTGCAAGGTTTTGGAATCGTCAAAATGATAAGAAATTTGGCCCATTCTTCGTAAAGTTACAAGCACTATACACAGAAAGATGTATATGGGACTACTCTATATCTCTCACAGACCATGAGAGAAACAAATTTACCAAATATATGAATTAGTAGGCGGTTTCCCGGCAAATTTTTTTATCATCATGTATTAGTCAAAACATATTCTTTCACATGATTGGTAATGAGAGCTTCCATTTCATTTTTTGAAATTGGGGCGTTTCCAATACTGGTCTTTACCTTTAAGAGTTCATGGGCCCTTTCACCGATTTCTTTTATAGGCAACAATAAAAAAAAAATTAAAAAAAAACTCAAACTTATGGTGAAACTGTTACTGTGATATATTCTAATTTTATTCATTTATTATCTCAAATATAAAGTTAGGCCGATACATGCTCTCTCTCTCTCTCTCTCTCTCTTGGTCTTTCCGTCTAGTCTCTCATAATGTACATATATTCATGCCTCGATGTCATAATAAACAATACAACATTTAACATGTTTGAGGCTTACCTTATAAATAAAGCACGAAATATTAAAGCTAATGTCCAGGATTTATTGCAGGAAACGATAAACATCACAAAGCAATCCTAACTGGATATCAGTTCATAATTCAATTGAAGCATTACAGCGATAGAAAATTTGAAATAGAGTGGCATTGTATTTTAATCTTATGTCAATTTATCTCATAAAATAAAAATAATAAATCGGTTATTCGAGGGAAAACTGATTACTCTATAATCGAAATGGAAAATTTGTGCTCGGTTTATTAGCTTCAGTCAGTTTTCAGAGAGGAGCGCAAAATGGTTGCATAATGGAGGGCGACATGAGAGCATTCAAGTAATGATCTCTCTCAATCACTTGCTTCAGTGGTTATGGGGAAACCAAGTGAACATTAACATGATTTGCACGCTCAGATTTTCTCATTTGAGAGGCCAATTTTAAGGTATTCTGATGGTAAAAAGCCCCTATAAATCAATATTGGAATAAAATATGGTCTGGTTCGTCCATAAGAATGACTGAAAAGAGGGGCTCCGTTTTATATTCATGCATGCAATGTTCATCGTATTTTCTGGAATGTTTGTTAGTTTACATACAAAAATAGTTGTGTTTAACCCTTTCGAGATCTTACGCTACTTTGAGTGTTGGTATATTTGGTTCAGTATTGTTAATTTCAGAATTCACTGCATCATTTATAGACCCGCAGAAATACAGGCCGAATGGCGTCGATTGATTCTTAAAGCGTTAATTAACATTAAAATGAACACAAAACAATCCAAAATGAATGGTACTATAAAGAAAAGAGCAATTGTTATTATAATTACCGGAAACGAGAATACACAAAATTCCCATTTCTATTACTAGGTGCTTAAGGTACCGTAATGGACAATTGTATTGAGTATAGTGACTTTATGTGTATGAAATAGCGTGTATAGTGAATGCGAATGAGGATATGTTGATACTGGCTATCTTCCAAACTATATGTTCTGTCAAATAGCGCCAGGGAAAATAATAAATTCGTGACCAGATTGTGATATTCCTTCATTTTCGAATAATGTCTCTATCACAGATTGTATTGCTCGGTGATAATGGACCCAGGCCACCCCTTATATCTCCAATAGCAACTTTTAAAGTCTTTCACATCAGACGAGTATTCTCATCTCGGTGAAAGTGGTCCATTATGCATTGGAGAGGATTTGAGGTGCTCTTGGAGAATGCCTCAGACTGAGAAATGAAATGCCATTATTTACCCGGATTACATCATCAATCGAGCCAATCTCTTAAATCCATGGAGTCTATATCCGTGGATTCGTGCAGTACTCCAGATTGAAAGGTTCTCACCCTCTACGATATTGAGGGGAAAAACCTGTCATTTTGTTCTTTAGATGATTTAAAAGATTCGGGACATGTTCTGTTTGTATTGCCTTGCATGCCATGAAAAAAAACATGGGTAGCTTTTGAAGAGGGAACTTTTCAATTGATCTGTACTATTTTCCGCACTTCTATTATTGCATTGGCTATTTTGGAAGGCAAGGTAAATCGTAATGTGGAAGAGGTTAATGGGATCAGTACAATCGAGATGTAGAATGTATCAAAATGTTTGTTGTTTTTTCATATTGTTAATGAAAGATTTTTCCAGTCTCATACAGGTTAATACCTGACTGCATACTATATACGTTTCTTATACACCCTCGCTTTCCATTATATTCTGGACACGGTAATGTTGTGTATTAAGCATGTAGTTGTACTTTCAGTTTTGTTCTAATCTTGTAAATACCCTTAAAACGATATCCAATTAATTGTTCCATAAATTTCCATTCAAACGAAATGCACATTAGAATTGATAAAACAGCTGCATGGGATATCAAAAGAACTAAAAAATTCAATTACAACTGCTTTTCAACTTCGCTTAGCTTGTGCGTCATTCATATTAATTATATAAATCGAAAACAACCCACCCCATTATGATTGTGCAATTTCTCGAAATGTATATTTTCAAAATTGCACCTGTACCAAAAAGGCGTCGGAGTATAATACCATCAATGACGTATTTGAGATATTGATAACAAACATACCCTGCATGTACGCCTACCCGATCAGTTGTTAATATCATAAAACAGAAAGGGTCGATGAGTCACCTGTTTCTACGTAGTGTCGTCTTTCTTAGAAGTTTCTATGGTGTGTTGGTGTGGCAAAATGATTGGAGGAACGAAGAGTATTCGTCCAAACGACTTATAGTCACGTTCTTGGAAGAACTCTGTTCTCATTTCATATATTTATTGTTCTTGACGTTGGTATTTTATTTTATGGCTATCATGATGGAGTTACGTCACCAGGAAGCATAACAGTCTGTTGTCTTTAGTATGTATAGCGCCATGACTGTCACTTCGGGACAGACCTCAGCGCTTTATATTTAGAAGACCATACTTGTTATTATTATTGATATAACAAAAGCAATTAGTATAAACACCTATCTTTGTATACCTAATCATCTCATGCGTGCACAACCCTCTAATTATCGTGAACAGTATAACACAAACTAAAAATGTCCTTTAATTTTCTATTGACATTATTTTTTCAACATGCGGATACAAATATCAATTACAACATAAATTAAACAAAACAGACACTCTGCACGGTCTGTTAGTGGTATATCTATTTGTTCAGCTGTGACACAGGACAGTTGTTTTTAATGGGTGTCTTGTCTGGCTACTACACGAAAATGTCATGCGGTAAACCACTGCGAAAGCACCATCATCGGCTATGTTCATACGAACTTCTATAACCCGATTCTAATTACATTTTAATCACCTTTGCTGTCCATACAATGCGAGTTCATATTCACCGTTTTTGTCTTCTTCATACACATCGGGATATCTCACAAAGAATAGACATCGAACTAAGATAAGATTGTGCTATCCATACAGTGTGAGCTATCTCGGTGTGTTAGAAAAACCCTGCATAAACTTTGATACCGTATAGACAGCAAATTTAGATGACATTTAGTCTGTATACAGGGCGTATCATAATAAAGGATATTGAAGTTTAATGACGATTTATATGAAAACTACTGATTTCATAATCAAGCATTTTATGTCTGTTGTAAAGGACAGAATGTCCTCTTGATAATGACACCCTGATCATACTACTACTGTCACAGTTGACTGAATAACAAAGCATTGCTGTCCACCATGTGAAAGGTGCACTGTGCCAAGTTTGATAACATTTCCTTCTTAGACACATAATCCACTCATTGTTCAGCATTTCAATATGTCTGGGCTGACACAAGCACTAATCTTTTGAATTTATCTGTGAATGCTAACTTGTCACAGTGCACCTTTCACATGGTGGACAGCAATGCTTTGTTATTCAGTCAACTGTGACAGTAGTAGTATGATCGGGGTGTCATTAACAAGAGGACATTCTGTCCTTTACAACAGACATAAAATGCTTGATTATGAAATCAGTAGTTTTCATATAAATCGTCATTAAACTTCAATATCCTTTATTATGATACGCCCTGTATAGAGTCAGATTGTGGTGTGAACAGAAATGCGGCATGAGATCTCACAACGTATAGACAGCGAGTACGTTGGAAATGAACCTTGTGTCTAAATAGGGCATCGACCTGCTCCGTGTAGACGTTGTCTTTAATTAAAATAATACCATATTTTAAATTCCGGCCCCGTCTATTTCAGTGTAATCAATATCAAACTCAGACAATCAAACGTTAATCTGTTTGAAAACAGTTTATAATAGGTAACTTTAATTAAAATATGAGTCGGGTTTTTTCTAAATATTCTCTTTTTGTCCACAGTCATAATGTAAATATAAGTATAATAGCAAACGCTCAATGCATTTCACATCCGCATTGTGTCACCCGCCATTATGTTCCCATACAATATTCAAAGAGACATCAATATTGCCATATGTAAAGAATATTTTCATTGTTTCACAATTAATATCCTTATATGACGTCAATACCCAGCTTCCGCAGTGAATAATAGAATGTGTAATGTACCGTAGCAATATACGTATAAATTCATCTCAAGGCATTCACGATATATGATATTATGCATGCCCCAAACCGTTATCGGATTGTGTTACGTTTGGAATATGGATTTGTTGAAATGTCATAAAGATAAGAAGATTTGATATGGTATTAGGGTGGGTGTCTATGACGTCGAGATCACAATAAAAATATTTGCTCGAACCTAAGTTATATCATAAGGTCGATTAAAAGATACATTTCATACTAAAGTTTGCCTATTATTCGATGATTTGTTTTTCTTCATACGCCCTTTCTAATCTCTTTACAAGACAAATGCCTCATCAGACATCAGAAATGATGTTAATCAAAGCAGTATAGTACCAAAATTGAGAGTAATTATGTGAGAAATGTTTAAGGAAATGGCAATAACAGAAATAAAATAATCGATTTAAAAGAGAAATTAACAAAAATCATCTGACATGCGGTAGGTGTTATCACATACAACTGACAATGAATTTAGTACTGGTATTATATCATGGGTATTGCAATCTCAATGTGATTTTTCACCATCAAAGTGAGGTACCATATAGACATCACGGAAGAACATTGCACAACAGAAGCTGGTGAAATCATAATGCGTTTGTTTTTCAATCTGATGATTGATTCACCATCATGAACTGATTCTCCTTCTTTAGGAGCTGATTAGAAAAGAAAACTAAATGGCAATGAACTCTTAACATGGCGATGATATACCTAAACGAAATATGATATGTGGGACAGAGGAATCAAAGAATGGCAGTGATATACCTACACGAAATATGATATGTGGGACAGGGGAATCGAAAGACTTCCACATATGCCTTCGTGATGAAATTAATTTGGAAAATTTGTCAGTAGCTTTCAGAATTTTCTTGCCGTCGGGCAACTTGTCTTTTATGGCTGACAAGGCGTCTGAACGCTGGAATTGGAACTCATAGAATCATCATCATAAATGAATTGATTAGGATTATTGGGCCTGGCAAGGAAAGTTGGCCTACGGGGTTTGTCGTATGTTCATAAAATATCGTCGCGTCGGGTTACGCGCTAATAAAGATCAGCGGGATAACGGAATAACCATGTGAAACTTAATCAGTATTGGAATGAAAGCGATGGCGAGAAGCAAGATACCGGTTACCTTGGAATAGAAATGGCGGGAAAGTAAATCACAGATATAATCATGATATAGTTTTTCAGAGGCAACAGAAAACAAGAGGATGGTCGTCAGATTTTGTGGGGATTAAATGTTTTGTCTAATGTTTAAATTCAAAATAAAATGTCGTTTCCGCAGTTTCTCTTGATCGTCACAAGGATATTCAATAAAAGCATACGATTCTAGATTCTCTTCAGAGGTAATGGTTACTGCAACGCCCTCATAGTAAGAAGACGTGACCAAATTCCATTTAGGAGCCCCTTTTAAGGCATGAGCCTGGGTCAGGGAATCCTGAATCCGAGTTGGACATTGTACTTCGACAAGCTATCCGCTTAATAACTACCG
Source organism: Strongylocentrotus purpuratus (assembly GCF_000002235.5). Taxonomy (NCBI): domain Eukaryota; kingdom Metazoa; phylum Echinodermata; class Echinoidea; order Camarodonta; family Strongylocentrotidae; genus Strongylocentrotus; species Strongylocentrotus purpuratus. The sequence continues at coordinate 44,203,542 of NW_022145612.1, read as the reverse complement.
AAGGTCAAGTGTATTATGATAATCTTTCAGTTGAACCTCTTTAATAACTCTAACTATCAATACACATATAGATATAAAACTCCATATTACAAGATAAGCTTCCCGATTGTTTTCAGTGACGGTAACAGACCTTTCAGGTGTACACGGAACCCATATACCATTTACCAGTTAAAAATGTGGTTCACCTTGTATAGTCCTACATCCTGTATATAACCACAATATCCCACTGCTGATGTAAAATATAACAACAAACCTATTACCGATCCAACCACTAATGCAAAGCCTAACTCTCATCGGTACCAAGACTAATGGGACGGGGGACTTATAGGACTAAACATATCCCTTTGGTCATTAGCCATTTTGGACAGAATATTTTCATTTGTCCTTAGGAAAAATGGGTAAGGTTGGAGGAATGAAATATGAAATATGGTACAAATTATATCTATTACGTAAGATATACATATTTCTATACCGTTTTCATTGATAGATTCATACCCAGCTGAGGTGGAAGTATAACGGTAAGAATGTTCGGAATATATTGCTCATGTTTAATTACATTAAGTTCAATGTGCTTCCAAATTGATAAACAGTTATACTTTTAATACGCAGTGTGATTCTTCTAATCCTGGCAGAAGTGATGAGAAAAAAACTCTTGTTTGCTATGAAAAAACCTCAAAGGTGCACTGTACAATCCTTATTGTGACAAGAATGATGTATGTTCCTCTTCAACTGCCACCGCGATATTTGTCATAAATTATGGCGTACAGAAAACATCAAGTGATTTATTTGGAGAGGGTCATAACGTAACTATACGCCAGACGTACGCTTCCTGTGTTTATCATATTGAGTCTTTGATTGGTACTTGGAAAACTCCTGTATCTTGTAAATTTTAATCTCACTCCTTACTCCGAATATGTGATCAAATCATGATGGGCCAGACAAGCAGAATTAAAGGAGGTTAATATTGACCTCTTTAATGATTTATGTTTAACTTAAATTTGATTCGTAATGTTTAAGTGTTAAAAAGTATCTACATAAATTATAAATACTTTTGTTTTTAAATACGGAATTTCATGCGATGGCTATACCAATATAATATATCACAGTCGAAGTCACAAGAATAGGTCATTTTCGTAGTTAAATCAAATAATACTTAAGTGCCTCGATACGAATTATTTAATTCTCCTGTAATTGGTAATTGAATTTCAATGGTCAAAATGAAAATTGTTTTTAGGTAGGGCAAGCCTTTATGTTTGTCCTACGTAGCAACAACACAAAAAGGCGCATGCGTAAATGAGGTTATATTACGAAAATGGCCTATCGTATTTCGTTACGATAAATTACTGTCGGTGTTATTGTGTTACACTCAATTTTGACGTACCAAAATAAACATTTGATCCACCAGTAACTGGAATGATATACCAGGCTAATACTTTAGTACCATTTCCGTTGTCATAAAGATCGATGTGTTGGCAAAGCTGACATTTAGTGAACTCGACTAGCTAAATAACAAGTACATCCCTAAGTAAACTCTAACGGGTCGTAAACGGTTAAGAGGCTTCACACTGGTCTACACCACTAATACCTGACTGACATTTTGTTTGCGTTTTAGACAAATGCCATCACTTCACGATAGAATTCAATGTATTTTATGGTACAAACTGGATGTTAAACAACATAGACTGGAAAAACAAAAATCACATATTGGTAGCATGTGGTCTTAATACGCCACCAAAGCTATTCATTTCGATAAAGATGAGGCTTATAACAGTGGCATGACGTAAAACGTACAGGACTTCTATTGTGTATCGTTTTCAATATGTGTCAGTTTGGAGCCAGAAAGTGGTTAACTCTGTGTAAAATGAAACGAGTCGACACCCTTCTGGCTCCAAAAGGAAGTTCTATACTTTCTCAAATAGTATGATCGAAACTTACCTCAACAGGACTGGATATCTTGACGGCGCGGCCAGTCTCAGCAACCTTTCCAATCAAGCTCTCACCAACCTTGACTATAAGAGATCCTTCTGGATCTGTCTTGCCAAATCCAAGTAACCAATCCGTAGGGCGATGTGTAGGAACTCCTGGTGAGAGATCACGTTTCTTTGATACTAGCACTTCCTTTCCTTTAGGTCCTTCCAGCAGGAATAGTTCTACGCGTTCGGCGTCCACTAGAATACCCACATTAGAGAGGATCTTACCACGGAGACTGTTCAGGTCTAGATCATGAGAGATGTCTTTGACAAGAGCCAGGAAAAACTCGCGTTCGTTCGCTGATCGTAGCTGAAGCTTTGCTTCGTGAGTGATGCTTGTGCGATGCGGGAGTCGTACCCGAGGTTCCAACAAAGAGCTCAGAGTACTTGCAAAAGTCTGGGGTGGTGGCACCGTCGAGGCTCGACGTAATCTTCTCCTGCCTGCGAAGCCTTTGCCAGTGCCATCACCCATGGCTCTCTCCTTTGGTGACAATGGCTCAGAATCTAATTGCATAGAACTATCACGCGCACCAGTTCCAGCGGCCCACGTGCTGAATACAGTCTTAGAGCGCGCTTTCGCAAAGTCCTGTCTTAGGTATTGCCTTGATCCTGATCGGGGTCTAACGGGGATGTTCGCGATTCCTTCATCGGATGAGTTACTTTCAGATTTGTCTTCCGGCTCGGACAATGTCACTCTTCTGGTAGTTTGAGGAGACATGGGTGGTATCGGTTGTATGGGTGGATTGTTAATAGGACTTGGAGAACTTGGACTTGGTGTATTTGTTGGACTAGAAGAACTCAGAGGTGAAGCTGTATCTTCATCTTTGTGTAAGTCCAACCACTTCTCCACCAAGTCTCTGTTGGCACCCTTTAGAAAAAAGTCTTCGAACCAATCACGGTTTGCATCAAGCCATACCTCAACTTGCTTCGGTTTCATGACCTCCAGGTCACCTTCGGGCTTCCTGGCCTCCATGTCTGTCTCAGATTTCTCTGTGAGGCTTTGAGATATCAGGTCGACCTGGGCAACATCCAGCATACAGATTCGCACGGTATCATACACGTTGCGAAGAAACCTCCACGGTATGCAGTAATAGAAATTCATCAAGTGTCATATTAGTATCAACAGCGGGCAAGAAAAGGGTAAACTGATGAAGCACGTTGACTCATCCGCATAAATTGAGAAATAACATCACGTGACCTTGAAGATCATGGACCAGACGACCTTGAAGACTCACATTCCAGTAATGAAAACAATCGATCATAACCGGCTCGTCTCGGCAGCGATATAATCCTCAAGATATGATCACCATCTCTCAGTATTTACTCCATTGGTAGAACACCACCAGAAATCCCAACCATATTTGACTTGCCGGAGTGACCTCTGGGCAGCTGCCGACGCTCGATTCTCACGCGCGCGATATAATTAGGTGGTATCGATCGGAACGGTTATATACCGAGATGGTTCATAGATCTATAAAAGATGGTGACAGTGTGTAGACACGTGCCGAGAATGAGTGCATTCGAGTGGACCAGATATGATGGGGGAATCTATAATGAAGCGAACTCACTAGTGATCAATAACGCGCTCACTTATGGCAATGACGAATAGTTCTCCGTCAAAGCAAAACACGCGATTCGGTTATATTCCAGACAATTATTTCCCAGGTAAAGGAGGCTGATCTTCAAAGGTTGGGGTTTATACTGAGCACACGAGTTCCCTCCTAACTATTCGGTAGGTGTCGTTTCCATGAAATATTCCTATGACATAATCCGCACATGGAATCAATCTGTTTAGAGGTCTACACGATTCTGTAGATATAAAGAAGAGGGAAAAGGAAATATATTAGTGACAACAATGAGGAAATATTTTTAGTATGAAATGGTTTTAAGATTGATAATGCCACTTAGGGAAATTCCGTAAATAAGGATCTCTAATTGAAAATAATTTCCTTATGATGAACGCAATTGGAGTGGTAATAACATGAAAGACTAGAGTTCGCTTTCAATTAACTGTACAATCAAAAATCATGTGTTGTACGTGTGCAGTAGTCCGGAGACACAATAATGAATGGTGTTGTATGCTCTACAGTCTTTACCAGCGTGTTAAATAAATAATAAAAACTGTTAACAAAAAAGTACTGGTAAGTGGTTACCATACCTGTTATCGGCTATTGTGGAAGGTGTGTGAACAAAATCGATTCGTGCAAGAACACGTAAGCACACAAACTTCGTATGATTTCATTCAATTTCAGCGTTTCAGGAAATTGCCCCACTGCCCTACATATCAACCCGTGGCATACCGGTAAAATACTCAATTATTCATCGGTGTGAAATATTTAGTATACTCTCCTAATCTAGACGATAACAATCAAGCGAAGGTTTTAATGAAAAAGAGGCACTCGTTTCACTATAATGAGCTGCATAAGATAGTAATACACACATGGGTCGTAAAACATGACAAACAAAGAATATAGGTTCCCGGTGACTCGAGTTTAAATAGGCCTAATGATTTGTCTTTCTCAAAAAGAAAAAAGGAAACGACTCTTATTGATGGCTGAAATTTGTGTCAACAAATGATTCTTTTTATAATCAGCAAAATAGATCAATGAAGGAGGTGATATTCATGGCGTGGGTCGAGCCCACTGTTAAGGAATTATATCTTGAGAACTTCATATATCACGACAATCTCCTCCTGCACACTACATATTTCTAGATTCCAAGTAGTAAGAGAATTTACACGAATATACCCGAAATTTCTACTAAATCTTCTACTTTAGTCGATAAAATTATTCCATAATGAAGATGAAAGGTGAAGGTTTCCATCTATCTTTCTTCGTAGCAATCTATTTCATGTACAACCCCAAACCACGTTCCGTCTTCATGCGAAGATGTCTAACCGCCACCACTTCCGATCGAGTTTGAATTCCAATTGGCGTGTCTTCTTCTACCCTCCCGGCTCCGGTCGTAGCTTGTTGTTCCTTCTCCCTCCGCCCAATCCTCGCCCCCAACCTTTTCCATCATCCCTCCAGGAGCGTCCAAACACTCCCTGAAGGAACCAGCTCTTCGCCAATGATTTATGAGGCTGAAAATCAGGCTAACTGTATGCATGATCACAGCGACTAAGTACATTAGACTCCTCTTGAATCAGGAGCCCTGCGAAACTTGATCCTGGAGATCCACGTAATCAACACGCACATTTTCAGGCATTTTGTCTCCAGTTTCCCTCAATTTCTCCCCGAAATATGCAGTCGGAGTGAGCGCACATCTATCTTGTTTATCATCAACACGGTAAGAGGTGCGAAGATACCCTTCTCTAAACATGTGCTTCTCTGTTGAGAGCGACGACTTTTATATCCTCCACCTCATCAACGTGATTTCACCAAACATAACACTGAAGTTAATGACATTTAACTAGCTATTTTACCTAACAAAGTAATGAAGGCGTTACAGATTTAAAAGTGAAACTATGGCGTCATTGATTATCATTATCAGAAGTTTTATCAGATATAAATTAATATATGTATTTTTAAACCTAAGCATTAATTAAAATTGGAAATATATCACTTTACCAAAATGCTTTTTATTTTAATTTTTATCATCTACGGCTATTGTAGTTATTTCGTTCCATAAAACATCTATAAACGTGCTCCAAAAAAACATCAAACATTTTGGGGAAATTTGATATACAGTAACACATATTAATGTTACCCTAAAGTCAAATTAAGGATAACCCATGCTACAGCTGAAATATGAAGGAGGTACGTATCCTCCAAAACAAGACCGACTTAGAACTAAGTACCTACCTGGATTTCTGGTAGCTTTCCAAAGTTTACTCGTTTCAACTCAACAACGCAAGACTCAAAGTAGCCACCAAGATTCCACCATAAAACCATATTGAACAACACTTGTTTACGCGATCACTAGGCTACTTAAGATCCAAAATATCCTTCGAATAAACCCATACTAGTAAAAAGGTTTAAAATAGCGAGAAAAACTCCGAAAGGGCTTCCATGCCGTTATTACGAGACAGATTTACAAAGGGCACAGACGAAAAGGCCTTTCGCTCCCACCCGATATCACTGCTCGCCTAAAACTGATTGTTGGTGTTTAGCAGCACGTTCGTATACTTACCGAGCGTGCATCGCCGCCGCACAACCAAATAGAACTCACTCCTTCCGTAATAGAAGTAGAGCGCATGCGTGCTGCGTCCCTGTAAAATTGGTCATTATAAAATGGGCGAGAGATGAGCTATCTTTGGTTTGCGATCCCATGCATTATCATTTAATGAACCGTTAGTAACAGACTTTTTTGCGGGAGACGGTCGTTAATACAAGAAGAGGGGCTGAAATCAAAATGTATCTTTTCACCGTATCGTTGCCATTTACTTACACCTCCCTGGTTACACAGTGTCTGAGCCCTTGTGTCAATATTACCAACGCTTCACCTACTCGGAGCGATATACGTGTTTGCATAGGCCTTTAATGAGTGTAATATTGTATTGTAATAACTTATCAATAACATTTTAAACGGCTTTTTGTATATAGAAACTTCATGCGTGGTCATTCGATTAGATATTCATCTTTGTGATTTACATGTATTGTATTGTATTGTATTTATTAAACTGTTTTTTCTTTGTACAATATTTATTAAACTTCATTGATGAATCTGTTTATAAACATATACATCATAAAAATCAATTTACAATGCAATGTAACAAATCAATATTTTGTTTGTAAACAGATATATCATAGAAATTAATTTACAATGAAGCGTAACAAAACAGATGGAAAATTATATACAGCAGAAAAGGTCTTTTTCTTCTTGTAATACCATGACACATAATGCATTTAGTAAATAATATAATGTACCATAATACATCCGAAGATTCAGATATATAAAACCTAATAAAGCAATTTTCTTAATAGATTATAACTCATGCTACACAAAAAAGGTATAATAAGGTTCATGGAATGCAATATATAATCGTTTCGCCTAAAATAAATGACGTAATTGTACCTATACATAATATGCGACCTACTGAAAAATTAAACCAAAAACATAAGATGTACATTTTTGCCGTGTCTATATAGGTTGGTCATTATACTAAAATTGTTACACTTCAAATCCACAAAAACTTCCTATGACATCTTTTCACACATTTGCACTGCAATCATGATTATGGTAAAACAACATTCCCTCGATCTTGAGTATGTATGTACCTAATTTAGCTTATCCGTGGTTGCAGAGCAAAAATAATGGTAAAGTATTAGTAAACCAATGGTAAAGAGGATTACTAGGATGTAATCGAGTAAAAGACCTAGTTTGTGTAATTATACCAAATTAATCATTAAAAAGTAAATACATAAATAAATAAACTTCATGATACGACACTGATTTCCTTCCCCTTCTCTTCTCGCCACAGATTATCTCGAAAATTGAATCGGTATAAGATGTGAACACACTCATTACAGATGAGTTTTATAAAGTTTCAATGGGCAATCCAACCTATTTGCAACTTCATCCTGTATTTTTTTTTTATTCTGCTGTTTAAAATTGCTATCTGAACCAAATATTTAGTTATAATGGGAGATAATTACAGATTAGAGGGCAACCCGCCCTTTGAAATAAGTTCGTCTGTATGAAAGGAGAAAATAAGAGAAACAAAATGGTGAGATGTTGAATAAATTTAATTCATAATAGAGTGGTAACAAATTCTTAAAATATTAGATAAATAAACCTATGCAAATCTCGAATTGGCAATTTAGTCAGTGGATTGTGACGTAGTCAAGGACATCTCTCCCGTGTGTCGAGTACAAAAATATCATTAATTTCTGTTTTTTCATAAGATATGGGGTACTACTCAAAATATATTATGGTTAGCATATTATTTTAGGCCCGCTTAAAAGTTAAATTCCCTAATTGATCATACATGTTGAAAAATGTACATGTTTTCATTTTGTGTGTTAAAACTAATGAGAAAGGAGTCCAGCATTTATGTCAAGGTGATATTACCTATTCAACCAATATGAAGCGCCCATATATACGTATGGTGAATTCAACTATTAAAAAATCATAATTTTCTTATTGTTTTTTCCGATTTCATTCAATCTTTCACCAGTCTGTTTCTCTGATTTTGTCTGCTTTCTTTAAATTAGAGTAGTTGTTGGATTTTCCTGTAAGTAAACATTTCAACTACTGTATGACCTGATAGAGTTATTCAGGTTACCCGGTAAATATAAATAACCAAGTTAATGCAGGTGTTTTATCTGCAACACATTGAAGATCACAGTGTCTGGCCGCTGATTATCAGTTATAAATATATCATCTTCCATCAAAAGGTCTGTAATATTCCATCAAAAGGTCGGATGGATAAGACGTAAGCAGGATAGAAATAACTGCGCGTAAAAAAAGACTAAAGAGAGGTGATTGATACGATTGTCCTTGTTTAGATATAAAATTTAAGTTGACAGGTTTCTTGCTGTGATTACGTACACGTAAGAAATATATTTAAAATAGGAATGTAAAACACAGTTTTGGACTTAAAAGTGGCATCAACAATTACATAACACCGCTTCATTTATATATGAATTCGATTTGTTAATACTTGTGATATTTTTGCAAAACTACTAAATTTACTAATAATAGTCAGTATTAGTTAAAGAATAAGCCACACACATTGGAAGTTCAGACCGATTGTTATAACCTTATGACATCTTTCAATAAAGTTACAGTTTCATTTCATAAGGATATCATTTGAATTGGTATGTTTTATAAAATGTGATTCTACATTTTGAGATACTTCATGTCAAGATATTGTAACGCGCCTCACTCTTTAAAATAATCTAGAGTAAAGTATGGCAAACCGGAAAACGACATCAAGATTGATCATTTGGATATAATGCTTCGGGAGCGCAACATGCTGCAAAATAGAAACGACCTTGAGAGAAAGGAAGGCAGTTATAAGCTACTAGAAGCGTTTGAAATAGACAGAATCTTTCCCCAAAAAAGGTTTCTGTTTCACTCGCTATTTTGTCTACAGGTTTCTACATTCTTAATTTCGTATCAAAGATATCCATCATCGGCTGATCATGCAATCCCTAATAAACAGGCAGATAATTGGATACATTTTTCTTTTGTATTCTCGTGTCTTTTTCTTTTCTAATGTATGAACCCCGTGAAGATGGCTCAACACTAGTAAAAAAAAAACAGATTGCATTTCCTACTCCCATGACTCTCCCTTTTTAATGCAAAGCGCAGAGTCACATTTTTATTTACGATTTTTTTTTTTCGAAAGCTCGGTCCGAAAGACAGCGGATTAGAATAAATAAATTTAGAATTCAATCTCGTACTCACATCTACATTTTATTTACTGATACATTTTCTTGTACATGAATGCCTTTTAAGCCTAATTCACATATTGCCTTCCTCTTTTTCTACGGATACCCCGCAACTACAAATGAATCATTATCATTGTGGGCGTAATATTCAGGTTAAAAAACGCTTTCAGCATCATCCGAGGAAAAAATGACATTGTGGAAAAGCGATTTCTTTCCCCCCCCCCCCCCCACTCAATCTTCCCTTACTCATTCTAATACTCTGGCTTTCCCGACCACATCGTCTTGTGTTTCTACCTCAAGCCAGCAACCTGTTGGTGTATTTGACCTTTAAATAAGCGATGACCCTTTCATCATGGGCGCCGCCATGAAGCAATCACATCCCTGGGAATGTCTGCAGGGAGATTGTCCGCCATTGGCTTGCTATCAACTAGCTGAGATGTTGAAGAAGAAGAAGGAAAAAAAGATCATCTCAATCTCGAATGAATATGTGTGCTAAACCAAACATGAGTTCGTTTCGGGTCAACGTGGATTATTACGCGGAAAATGACGAGAGATACGATCATACATATGACATTTCAGAAGTGAACACGTATGGTATACGGTATTAATTATTATCCGAGTTGTGATGGTTGGACAATTTTCTTCATCTCACTTATAGAAATACTCACGAATAACTAAATATCGCTCTATTTCGAAATGACTGAAATGGAGTATTCATTTATTTTTTGTTGTTGCTTTGAATATGCAACATATCACTTTCCTCACCAATTAAACTATTCAGTTCGGGTTTCGATTTTGTTTTCATCGCACTTATATAAATACTCACGAATAACTAAATTTCGCTCTACTTCGAAATGACTAAAATGGAGAATTCATCTCTTTTTTGTTGTTGCTTTGAATACGCAACATATTGCTTTCCTCACCAATTAAACTATTCAGTTCGGGTTTCGATTTGTTTTCTTCTTCAAAACCCATTATTGAAAGTCACCAATTATCACCGACACACATTTCATATCCAATTCCCTAATTTAATAATTATTCCCATTATTATACTGGAAAAATAGTAGCATTATACTTGTAAACGAATTGTTAAGCATTTCAATGCGTTTTAACATTATTATCTCTCGTTATTGTTATTTTTAAATTATGTTTCTTTGCATTGCCTATCTGCAGCATTTCAAGACTATAAGGATGGGTCTGTTTTTAGCAATATCGATCGCAGTGTATGGATGCCAAGAAATACAGACATACGATGCCCGTTATCGATACAAGCGATCGATTTGAAGGACAGGGACGTGCCAGAGGCAGAAAGGCATCATTTTCTGAAAATGTTCGACTTCTCTGATCTTTCTGTACCCCCATCAGCTTCAACATGGAGAAAACTTTTCGTCTTACTGACAGGATAGATTGTGATAAAAAATAGGTTTTATCCTTTTGATTAATTGTGTACAGGCTTCTTTGATGATGAGGCCTCTCTCCACGCGTTCACTCAAGCTTTTGTAAATGGGAAAGCAAAGTGTTGCCACATATGAAAACATGAAATTAATAGAAAGATAGTTTAATCACATTTACTGAACTAAGAGTTGTGGTTTTCTTTGGATCCACAGTGATTCAAACTGTAGCAGTGTGTACATCCAAAGTACATCCACGGTGTGTAAACCTCGCATTGAATTAAAGTCTGTTACACTGTATCGCAATGTAACCACAGTGTACAAAAACTGCAAGCAAATGGTGGATATAATCGTGAAAACACTATACACATATTACGCCATCATAACAGGGCACGAAGATATGCGTAGTGTTTAACAAATGTGTAATAGTACCATAAACACAGTTTAATCACTATCACACTATGGCCCGAATTCACAAAGCAAGGTTTGAGCTCAAACCCCCTTTTGTTTCGCCAAACCTCCTGTTGTTCTTTACAAACCAGGTTTGTAAAAAACGCGTAAAACGCGTCATATGACGTACGAAAACCAAGGTTTGTCGACAAACCTCCTTTGTGAATTCGGGCCTATGAGTTCAAAATACCTTATGTAGCCACACCGTAAAGTGGACACGGTGCCACACATTGTCAAGAGTATGAAAGCATTGAAAATCTTTTCTGTGGTCAACTTATAATGCATACACATATCATTTTGTCTATGTACTTGCAGTTTGTGACGATGTGTTTCATCAGGGAGGTGAAATGTGAACACATCGTTAACACAGTGTTAAAATAGTGTGTACACGCTGAGAAAGTAATCAAATCCTTTTCTGCTGCCATGATCCTAAAATGCATCCACACTTTGATTTTCTGTAGCCACAGAGGTAGCACTCTCTCACATTATGCAATAAAATGTGAACACAGTTTCAACACATTGTACAAAAGAGTGAAGACGATGCGAAACCGTGTTCATAGTCCTTGCTCTGGTCACACTGTGATGCTTGGACTTTGAGATCTTCTGTTGCCACAGTGGTCCAAATTGTGTATCATATTGTCCACATAGTGTCAACATTATGTGAACACAGTGTCACACATTTTGAACACTATGAAAGTGTTCGAACGTATTTATGCATTCCCACTGTGATGGAAGCTAACTTTTTTTTTTTTTTGCATTGCCTATCGGCCGCATTTTAAGACTATATATTCCTCACTCTGGTCACACTATGATTCTTGGACTTTGAGATCATCTGCAGCAACAGTGGGACACACTGTGCCCAATAATGTATGAAAACAGTTTGAATAGGGTGTCAACACAGTTGCAAAATAACATTGGGTCCCACATTATCAACACTATGCAAACGTCCAAAATCTTTTCTTTGGTCGCACTACTCTGATTTACATTGATTCTCTGTAGCCACAATCGGTAACTTTATGTCACATAGTTTATACACATGAGTACAGAGTACAGTGTGTATAACTTTGTAAACAATAGTGTGCAAGACTTATGAGTAGAGTCTAAATACATTGACAGTATGCTCAGTGAAAGCACCGTGAAAGTGTTCTAAATCCTTCCTAATGTCAGATAATGTGTAACTACTGTTCCATCGCGTATTTATCCAGCATATCATAATCATATATCTCAGTGTAGGCGTAATATTATTGATGACAAAATGATTGATATGCGTGAAAATAAAAATGAAAATAATGAGCTCGCTCCCGGGAGTCCGTAGAGGAAGCTTTCCCAGTGAGGCCTTAAATCAGAAATAATCGATTGATCCAACCAACCTGTCCCTCCAAGTTTCGATCGGTTGACCGATTTCTCTCGCCTAAGCTTCTTAAACTGGAACGCATAAACCCCTTAACGAGAGAGAGGCATTTCCCTGATCACATCACGGGATGAAAAATTACGCTGGGGAAAAAGAAAACTTGTTGACTGTCTCTTCAAATGCACATCCATATGAAATAGTGCGACTGAAAAGTGCACAGCTAAGATGAAAGGTCGAAATGATCAGTCTCCGAGTGACTGCAGTTTCAGGAGAGTAATATTTCCAATTTGGGATATCAAATTCCTAGAGATTCCGCAAATGTTATTTCGTTTAAGGGAAATATCAGCGAATCCATGAATGTTGCTATACTACCCAAAGCTAAAGGTTGATATTATTGAAATATTTGTTTTTAAGTCGCCCTATTTATCAGACTGCCCGCACAAAAATACCCTAACGGAATTTTTGTAGTATAAGTACCGAATCGTAGGAGAAAAAACAACTTTATATGTCATTTTATGATATATAATGTACAGTGAAACCTGTCTATAAAGATCACCCAAGGGAGACAAGAAACGTTGTCTGTAGGCCGATGGTCTTCATGTACAGGTTCCTTTAGTACATGTTTCAATGATAAACTAATTTCAAGGGAAAAAAGTGGTCTCTGTAGACAGGTGGTCACTGAAGCAGGTTTGACTATAATAGTATGCAAACAAATTTTCCCCAGTGACCTCTAATCAGTTTCTCGAGGAAGTAGCCATTGGTCATATTAACCGAGCACTAAAGTCAACTGTTGTTCTTATCACATGATTGGATTGCGTCTCTAAAGTCAATTCACTGTTGAAAATTCATGTATCCGATATCAAGTACAGTAATCGCACGTGTACTCTATCATCTATCCTAAAGATATCATATAGGTTGAAACGGAATTGCATGCAATGGTTTGTTTGTGCCGAGTCGCGATTTTGACAACACCTTGTTCACGACTGACTTGACATCTTCTGCAGACCACACCCTGACACCCATCGTACTCAGCTTGGAAGCCGACATCTTTTCACGCAAGATAAACAGGAGCACAAAATAAGCACTTACCTTCAGTCTTTCTGGACAGAGAATCGATTGCTACAACTATCCATAACGCTCACATGAGCAGCATTTGACATGCGATACATGGCTATGACCTTGGAAGAATACGATGTATCAAGATATGGTGACTTTATAGCACATTGTTGTTTTGGGGGTGAAGGATACATGGGCGAATCTGTTTCTTAGTACATGGTTTCCCGGATACCTCATTATGGATTACAGTGTTGCCAATGTAAGGTTCGGTTCCTTCTGCGGATAACCATCGCCATTACTGAAGTTTAGACTTCCTTATCTTGTTACCTAGCTGTTGCATCTTTACTATAAAGTAATAAGCTTGCAAACTTCATATTTGCAATGTCAGGTGCATGTAATAATCAACGACGAAAAAAGTAGATCACCAAATTCGTCCAGGTGAACAGGAATCAAATCCCGGTAGCAAATCACCTAACGGAACGGTATACGTTGACACAGGACTAATAATTTCATCATAATTATAACGACAGATTATTTTGGTTTAACAGAGAACGTTCGAATTTTACACTGCATTTGCATATTACCATCTACCCTTCCGATGAAGGGCTGAACATAAAAAAGCAACCATTTGATGAATTAATTGACATTTACTTACCGTTTTCAGCGTACATGAAGCAATGTAAATCTCTTTGAAAGAAAATGATGTGAATCGAACAGAAAACGTGTAGAAAGATATTAAAAAATTTCTTCAGTGAAACACACATCAATAAAATTCCACAGTGGTAAGATGAGAACATCCTCATAAAAGATAAAGAATTCGTCAAAATAGAATCATATCAGGAAGTCTGATATGTACAGGAAATAATCGGCTGGTGTCGCGTGACAGATGATACATTGTTCCGCAACATTACTGGTACCAACACAGCTGTCCATGATCTCAAATTTCTCGGATAGTCCTTGTAACTCTATCTCCTACACTATGGCATTAATCATTACTTTTACTTTTACTTTCAGTTTTTTTTTGTTTTTTTTTGTTTATGTGCAGTAATTTAAGTGCAGCGACTTCAATGACATGACCTATATTCCGTATGATAAATAATTATTTTAATATAAACAAAAGGACTAATGAATCCTTTTTGTTATGTTTATACTGACCTAATAAATAATGATATTACGAAGTAAGCATATTGTTGTGGTGTTGCTGAAGCACGCGATTTGGAGCATGACAAAACAAAGCTCAGGAGACACACCTATAAAGTGATATGCATCTATACTGAAGCACTGTTTGCTAGTATCAGATAAGAACATATTCATCAGGTCATCAATATGCAACCATGCCGAATAATTGACACGTTGTAATGTCTGTATATCTAGAGATTATACAATGAACTTTGAAATACAAAGACATGGTAATAACGTTGGTTTATTTTGTATATTTAATTCAGACATTTGCATCGTACTCGTAGCCCTAGGGATGAATTGTACAATATTTTGATAAAAATATTTACATGATAGAATGATATATTGAATTGAATCATAACAATATAAGCGAACGTCGATTATATATGTTCCATTATGCATTTGTGGATGGCATACACTCATGACATGTGGGTCTACATTGGTAGATACAACACATGATATCTTATTCATATCAGAAATTCAGCTAGGAAAGACATTTTAAGACATAAGTAAGAAACAAATTATTGATTCTGTTTAATTTAATAAACAATTTTAGACTTGAGGAAAATATCTCACACTTTAATGCCTCGGTATTATTATGATGCCCAGCACAATGACAGTACAATCCTTGAATGGGAAACAAAACACGTAAAACTAAATGATATTGTTTCAAAACATGTTTACAACGATTCATAAGGATTGATTTGCACGTCCTGAGAGTTTCTAGTGCATGTCCTTCTACATCCGTAATGGAATCCAACCATCCTTATGACCTGCTTAACACAATTCTTTCATTGCTAATCTGTCTTTCCTTTTCCACAAGTCATTCCTGTTATTGTACCCATCGACACACATCACCACTTCTCGCATAGCACCTTCGCTGTTTGAGGGCTTCCTCGGGAATATAGGTGGCCCTTAGCCACTTGTGTCGCGATTTGTCCGTATAGCAAAATGATCAGCAAAACACTCCGAGAAATACCACACACTCAAAAGCTAACATTTGCTATTAGGCAGCTTTAGTTTTCGAGGCTACATCTCGATAACCTAAATGTTAAAGTTTGAATTATTTTACCGTCTCTGTGCTACCCAAAATGTTCCTGTAAGCTTGTAAATACGGTTGTTGTCGGAACTAAGAACTTTACGGGAATACAGTACTTCGTTAACTGGTTAACTATTTTCCTAAGATTTATGTAATGATCCAAATCCTTGTATTTTGTGCTACATAACATCTGATTTTCATTCATTCATTTTCTCTCTCAAGGGAAGGAACTGCTTAACGGCAAAAACTGAGCTCCATCATACAAATATTTCACAGATAGAAATGAATTTTAAATATCACAATCGTATAAGTAAACGAAAATTGGTATTTGGAAACAATACGAATTAAACAGTAAAATCATTAAGAATAAATACACAGAATATACGACACATAAAATATGATTACAAAATGAAACATAAAAAAACACACACACATATATATATATATATATATATATATATATATATATATATATATATATATATATACATGTTTAAAAGGGATAAAAACAAAAGACATGAGGCTAGGCTATACACTTAAAGCAATAAACACTATAAAATCATTTATAGAACATAAACACATAATTATAAAACCAACAAAATAACACATAAATACACAAAAACAAGTGTAAATGTAGGGTGAATGTAAAACGAGAGTAGGAGAGGGAGGGGGTCGTCAATCATTTTAAGTTGGTCAGGATATGCATAAAATAACTATTGCGTTTTATAAAATAATAATTAATTCACCGGCAATTTTTTTTAATGTATGGATTTTAAATTGTCGCGTGACCTACTTGAAGCAAATACTTTACAAATACTATTCCCATTGAATAATACATTGTTGAAAAAGCGTTTTTCACTGCTGATTTAGGTTAAAACCCTCGGATAATAATGAGATCGTCTATTCCTGATAAACAACCTTTCTTAGGATTATGCTGACTTCAGAAAATTGATACCTGCAAGGTTTCTTTCCCCACTCATTCTAATCTTCTCATTGATTTCTTCCCACTTTCGCAGATCGGTGAGATACTGAATAGGAATAAGATTTACAACGCAGACATTATAAAAGCATCGATCAGTCAATCATAAAAATGTCATGCAAATCCTGCGAGATTCAAGTAGTTATAATACTTGATGATATTGGACTATAAGGAATTAGATAAGGAATTAATAAATATATGAATAATATTAAGCTTGAGAAAAAGGTCGCAAGGTACTTCAATGCAGATGTAAAAGCGTTGGAATTTTAGAAGTCCATCCCACAGAGATACAGAAGTAATAACCAAAGTATCGGGAGAAGACACGGGACTGTCACGTGGCCTTGGTGGGAAAGAGAGAGAGAGAGAGAGAGAGAGAGAGAGAGGGAGAGAGATAGAGAGAGGAGGAGGGGAGAGGGGGAGGGGGGGGGGTGTTCGAATGCATTCAGCCTCTTGCTAATGGAATCAGTCACCGGCATTAATAATGGAATCTTCTTTCCAGTCCCAGGCTTCCAATTTAACACTCCCGCACTCTCTTCTTTCCTTCGCGACTTTTTCGTTAAAATGGCGAGGTGAGAAGAAGAAGAAGAAAAAAACACAAGGAAAAAGGCAAATTTGCATATCGTGAAATTATACCTTTTCCCGCCTCGCACCTGCTGCTGCTGTCTGCCCGTTTCACAGGATTTTAATTAAAATTGAATCTGGGAGCCAAAAACGGGTTGATGTGAAACGATACACCTATATATGCTGGCTAGATCGAGTGCTTTCATGGCGATTCTCACGACTCAGAAGTGCAATGATGGTGCATTTAAATTCTGACTACGAAATGTGAACGCCCCTGTCCTAACTGCATTAACAATGAACGATAACTTAATTGTTTTAATACTTTAATATTGGGTCGGTTTGACAGGGCAATAAGCTTCCTGTTTTTTGCGTTAATTAAAAATTATATAAATTATGCATGAGAAAACTCTGTCTCTCTAAACAGACGATATCGATTTATTCATTTTATAAACATTCAGTCAGATCGTTTACGTATTGTATCTTCACGTGTATAATTATTATTGCATATGACTTCTCAAAATGTGTAAATTCGATTTCACTATGAATAATCAGGAATATTGACATGTATTCATTTCTATTTAAGGAGGTTCAGTTATCATCAAACAAGCGCCCTGTGTCATGGATCTTGACCATCCCTGCTGGAAAGAACACACTCATTCACACTCATTCACAGTGTGAAACACAATGTGAAAACGTAGTTCATACTGTGTACACACATTCCACACTGTGAACGGAGTGTTTTCACCGCCACAATGTGGTAAACAACACAGTATTCACATTGTGAAATTCGATTTCACAGTGTGAATGTACCCGCTCACAGTATGAAAATGATTTCACAGTGTGGCCAAAGTGTAAAAAGTATTACACACTGTGAAATATAGGTTTTCACAGTGTGAATACCTTACGACATATATTTCACAATGTGAACAGCAAATTTCACAGTGTGGTCACTCTATGAAAAATATTTCACAGTGTGAACTATAAAATATAGCTCCATGACGCAATAATGTGTGTCAGCAGGAGTGAATCGTATTGTTATTTCTCTATCATACAAAAAGGTCATCAACTGTCTCATCTGATTTCATAGCATCAGGCGCGTACACAGGGGGGGGGGGGGGTTGGGGGGTTAAACCCCCCCCCCTTTGGTAATTTTTTGTGTGTAAACCCCCCCTAAATTTCCCTAAAACCCCCCCCCCCCCCCTTTTGGAATTTTTTTATTTTTTTATTTTTTTTATTAATTAAAAAAAAAAAAAAAAAAAAAAAAAAAATTATGATGAAAAAAAAAATTCCCATGGCCGACCTCAAAAAGATGACCTTACCCCCCCCCCAACGGAGCAAAATGTCAAATTTTGAAATTTCGATACCAAAAAAAAAAAAAGTGTCCTTTTACCCCAGCTGAGAAAAATTAATTAGTGATAGTTAAAGACACATCTGATCAAAAATAGGAAAGTTATGATTTTTGAAGATGTCATCAGTAAAATTGTGAACACCGTGACGGATCTATGCGAGCTCCTCCAATTTCCTTTGTAAAGAAAAATTCATAAACTTTCATTTTATCAGTTATTGATGACTGAATTGATTTGCTTCAAACAAGGGTTGTACAAAAATATCCACCTGTAGTTGCAACAATTATGCTTAGGTTGGATGGATGATTGAAAAATTTCTTAAAGGAAAATATAGTTTTTTTTGGTACAGGGCAAATGGGAGAGAACCTCGCAAAAAAGTCACAGCGTTTCCACTTTGTGTTTGATTGATTGCAACTTCAAAAGTACATAACTTTCTTATTTTTAATCGTTTTTTGCTAAACGTTTCACAGACCTATTTCTTTCACTTTTCTGCTTCCATAACACCAACTTGATATCAGGTCGGACTTCCCCTTTAAAACGAAAGACCTTTGTTAGGTACCAGGTACTGATTTGTGAGACGCCGTTTTTTTTTTTTCTGTCAGTGCCCTAATCTTTCTCTCCCGTTCGCCATCATAAATTTGATATGAAATTTCATGAACAAAACAAGGGTCATAACAAATACATGTCTTCTTTTGTTCTCTAGTTTCCATACTCTCACGATAAAAGCTTTCCAAGGATGCTTTGTAAATAAGGAGTTAATAATTATGTCGATTTGATTAGCTTTGGAGGGCGAAATGTTGCTGTAGCAGGGGTCTGTGATTCATTTGTATAATGCACTTTTGAAATAAAGACAAAATATGGTGAATGAAATGTTGAAAAATTGTATACAAAATGGTGGAATTCGTCATTGGTATAAGCAGCACTAAGTGAAACACGATGTGTTATTAAAAGAATAGTCGATATCGCCCCTCTCTCATATAAAAGACATGACAAGCATGGCCAGGATTCGAAATAACGAAAGAAACATAGTTTGATATTCTCTAGCAGGACAAATGAAGGCAAATTTAAAACTATTTATTTGAAATCTACATTTTAAGCATTAGGATTTGCGAACTATATGTGACCATGAAATGTCGCCTATAGCGCGGGAACAAGACTGTTACATCTTATTTGTTTACGTGCCACCAATGAGGTGTGGCAAGATAAAATGTCATAAAAATGAGGATAAAAGGTAACTTCAGTTTTCTGAAAATGTCGGTTAAGTTAAACGTCGAAAATTTAGTCGCTTTCCAATGCAATAGTCCCATCCCCAGAATATAGTCTTAGGGAATTAGGAAAGACAAATTTTTAAACTGTGGGTGAAGATGGGAAATTTTAATTGCTGCTAAAATATTACCCTTGCATCTAAATGATTGACCGAGAAATGACATCTGGTACGTTAAAACACTTAAAAGTAAAGTGATTCAAATTTCTAATTTTGATCTATAGTATTTTCGTACTAAATCTAGAAGCATTCTGTCTGCTCAAGATGCTATTGTACACGGTCACGATAACCGTACAGGTCCGATTCAAACAGTATGACCCAGTGTGTGTCTCCCCTAAGACCGCCAGAAGACCGCCATTCACGCCCATGCGAATCGACCCAAATGCAATTTATTAACTCTCGCATGAGCAAACGCTAGAAGTGGGCTACATTTAACCTAATAAGACGAGCTATTACCATGCCAGGTAACTCTTTTTCCTCACCAGAATCGCTAAATTTGATCAAAAAGCTAAAAAAAGTCCTCCTCTCTATGTATCTTTCCTTCACATTTCTTGTGGAGAACGGGTATTTTTAGATTCTTATCGACCATTATATAGATCATTTTAAAGGGGTTTTCTGAGGACGCCATTTAAAGTGACGCGTTGATATGAGATGCAGTCACTGTTGATATTTTCATCCCTTAGAGCCACAGTAAAGCACAAGGAATCACCAGGGGGTATGTGCCGGGTCAATAAGGGAGCAGACATTACAGACAACGATTTTGTTTTGCCTATCACGAAAGCGAATTTGTTTTGACTGAAAACTCAGAATGATCGCTTTCTTGTGTCTGTATATATGCAAACATATTTTTGTTCTTTTTCCGGTTTCAAACATGGGCATGTTAAATTCATGTTTCTGTTAGTTCGAAACTATACCATTTCTTCAGAAATAATTTGAATTGAAAACAATTTGCATTTTCAGTCATCGTCTCAAACTAAAGATGTGATTTGAGATGGATCATTTAAAGCATTTTATTTATTTATTTATTATCAATCTTTCCCATTCGACTTTCTAGGTATGTAATTTTGATGAATAGAAAAAGCATACATCCAATACAACTTCCGGTAAGAAAAAAGGAAGAGAAAAAAAATAGGTTTAATATAATTATCGACTTATCCCTGCATAGACCGACGTTCTCCCTAAATTATTCAGATAGAATCTAAAAGCAATTTGATAAGGAAAAATGTTCATCTTTGGTAATTTCGAAGAGGACTTCATCAAAAGCATTCTA
Organism: Strongylocentrotus purpuratus; assembly: GCF_000002235.5. Taxonomy (NCBI): domain Eukaryota; kingdom Metazoa; phylum Echinodermata; class Echinoidea; order Camarodonta; family Strongylocentrotidae; genus Strongylocentrotus; species Strongylocentrotus purpuratus. The sequence goes on along the minus strand of NW_022145612.1, from coordinate 44,182,349 downwards.
TAAAATTTGGATATTCTGAAACGCACCGTATGTCAATGTTTTGATCAGGTAAGCAATGGTGACGAATCAGAGTTATCTGGTATACTGAATGTATTAGTGAATCCTCCTCACTTGCCTTATATTTCAGTGGCTTCTGCAATACAACGAATTCACACAGCCTAGAAAAAAAGAAGTCGTATGCATGCTAATTGTATTCCTAAACTTATACATGACTGGTCGTTTTGAAAGGTAAGCACAATATATCCAGGGGTGCGATGTCTTTTAAGGGGCGTAGGCCTAGACAATCTCTGACAAACAAACCAATTGTGGAGGAGGCGTGTTTGGAACAATCATGAAGGGCAATCTTGCGTGGTGTTTCATGACATTATAACTTTTCGTCGTTGCGATTTATCAAAATGACCAAATCAATCGCAAGTTTACAGTCTCCAATCTCTCATAGTTGCGATATCAATCGCAAATAAGTTACGATTAATCGCAACTGTTTATAAGACGGGACCCAGGTTTCTCGATTCATGGACACGACGATGTGCGAATGAAAAGCGGAAAGTCTCATCAAACACATTTCATCACCTAACCAATGACACTGCGTCTCTTCTCATAATAACACACCACAAAATGTACGGATTGTACGAGGTTACCGCACATCCAAATTTCCCAATTACGTGATCAAGGTCGACAAGACCATTATAATTACATCTTTTCATCCCAGTGCTGACACCGACGCTGCTTAACTCCTTCGTAGGTTTTTTGTAATGCATTATTCTTAATTATTCATGTGAATTATCAATATCAACCCATTAGTCGTATCACCAATGTCTAAGGTTACCACAGTTACCTTCGGCATGTCCAGTAGAATGGTGGTGCCTGATATTAGACACTTTTGAATACTGCCTCTATATTATCCCGGCTGTTCGTTTTAATTCATTGATTTTTCCCACTGTCTTAAGGTAAAGTACTGATATCAACATCAATGTCGAAGGGTAAGGTCTAAGTCTATTATCTTTACCCTAGGCAAGTCCACTGGAACAATGTAACCTTAGATTTTGCATATCTTAAGGCTACCTCTTTCCCCGCCGTTCGCTTATATTCACTAAATTTCTCCATAATGGCTCGAGGAAAAAGTGGTGATACCAAACATCATTGATATTATCACTGTGTTAGGCATTTGTCTAAATTTACGATGTTCACACTCTTGAGTATGTCCAGCGGAGATGTAACACAAATTCATATTTACACTGCCTCGGTCTCCTCCGTTCGTTTTTATTTACTTAATTTTCTCCCTTCTGTCTAGAGGTAAAATATTGACATCAATTATTGTTATTAATATCATCAATGTCTAGCTACTGACGATGTGCCCTCGGAACGTCCGAAGGAAAAATGTTACCTGGGATTTTGTCACGTCTTATGATTGGACATGGACGTCTCCTGAGAAAGATCACATTCCCGCAGGTTCGCCCACGGCAGGCAAAGAATCCGTGACAGACGACAAACCAATTTCCACTTGGCAAAAGGAAAGCGAGAAATCCCAGATGAGCCCGCGCTAAATTTGGCGCGAAAGTAAGAAACTGGGTTTTCTGGGCTAGGCTTGTCCGCTGTATTTACTCTGATCTCTGCCGAAAAAAATGTTGTATCAGACAGATGAGACGAGTGTGAAACCACACTCTACAAATTTCGAGGTGTGAATGTAGTTTGGGGCCATACAATATCGTACCTTGATATCCCAAGGGGTTAAAGATGGCAATTGCAGAGAGAGAAAGAGGGAGGGGTGGGGTGGGGTGTGCAAAGGATATATATGTACAGTAACTTTCACTATGTGTTATTGGTATCCATGAACTAGATTATACATGTATTTTCGTCAAACTTTCTATATTATATAAGGTTAATGAGTAAGATCCCATTTGGGCTTATATCCTAGAATTATTCAGAAGAAAGTGGTCCATTTCAATTCAGTTTAATTTCAATTTATTCACGTTTCGAACAAAACATTACAAATCAATTATAAGCATTTAAAACAAATATAAGAAATACTTGTTGGAAACAGAGGGGTCCACTAAAAAGCAATGCTTGTACAGTTGTGAACACCTCAAATGACACTTAGAAATATTGAGTACTTAAATTAACTAATCCTTAACTACAAAAGGAACTACAAAATAGGGGAAAGAAAAAGGGAGATGCCGACAGAGACGAGAAAGAAACGAGACAATGCTTTACACGACAAATATGACTTATGTTTATACGAAATAAAAATAATTAGAATTTTCAGGGAAAACCCAAATGTTATCTTTATATCGAATTTTCTTTCGGTCTATGGAATTGGTTCTACGTATAAATATAATATTCTCTGTTGTTTTACGAGTCCCTAACAATGCCCTTTTGTGTAATTAAAACATGGTCGATATTCTCCAGCCTCGCCCTGTAATGTTTTTAGTAAGTTCGGTACATTAGTATTAAGCAGTGCATTTTACTTATTTACCCTCATATCTGGAAAAGGATTTAAGTTTCATCATCAATATCATCATTACCATCCTTTCAATTTAAAATGAGATGACATTTTGTATTGATTTGTTTTATTGTGGAAGTATCAAAGCAATTAAAGAATGTGATTTTATCGTCACTATATTAAAAACATTTCTTTTGATTGTATATTGCCTCGCGCTCGCCTGACCTTTCCTTCTTTCTTCCTCTTTTTTTTTTCTCTCACTCTCCTTTTCTCCCCTTCCCGCTCTCTCTCTCTCTCTCTATTTCTCCTACTTTCTCTCAAACCTTTTCTCTCTTTTCTTCCTCCCCTGTCTATCTCTCACTCCCTCCCTCTCATCCCCCCCCCTCTCTCTCTCTCTCTCTCTCTCTCTCTCTCTGTTTTCTCCTCTCCTATGACTCTCTGTTACAATGCCATGTCAAGGTGCTGCACCAACTAGAGTGGTTAAAAGGTCCTATACATATTTTCCTGCCGCACATTGTTTGTGATATCCGTCAGCCATATATCTTCTGGTGTAATGTTTAGTAGGAAAGACGATAAAATATTCCAGGTTTTATTGATCAAAATCTGTCTGTAGGATTCATCGGGTGTTTATTCATGTATGTCCCATCTAGGGCGTTTAAATGTGAAAGGGTACACTTTTTCGATCCACGAGGATCGTGTTTAAATAGTAATAGATTGGATTCAAGTAGGGACGTGCGTGGTCGTATACAAGTCTGGGAATCGTGATCACTTAGTAGTTAATTTGGAAGTAGTCGTGTACAGTCATCCAATCCATTCATGTCATTATGCATTTTATGGGGCACGGTAATGTATACTGTACATCCGTTATAAAACAAAATACGAGTCTACAGGTATTAGCATATAATGAACGTTAACTTGACTTGCAAAATATCGTGTGTGTTGTTTGGATGATAGTCTGGTTTGAATGTTGATACAAATAAACACCAAAATGAGCACTTTCAGAAATATTTTATTTTTATTTCATATTAAGAAAATGAAAGCTTTCCCCTATTAATCATTATTAGGCGCAACATGTTTTTCCGCTCGTGAAGGAAAACGGACTACAATATTGGGCATTTTATGACATTGAAAATGTGATAAAAATGATTGATGTGATCTATAATTGAATAATATGTATTCTGGAGAATCCAATTATATTTACGGTCAAAATTGGACGAGGCCCATTTAATCCTAATCTACTGTAGATGTGAAATCACATGGCACTGAAGTTAAATCGCTCACAGTTTATTTAATCACGTGACCTATATAAATTCGAGGTGAACATAATGATGCAAATGCATGTTAAATACATGCTTTGAAACAGTATGTTAAGAATCCCGATCTATAGTTTGCAGGATTGCTTTCGATATTTAACCATGTTTGTAATGAACCTGTTGAAACAATGCCCTTGAAGAATATTTGTGTTTGTGCATTCAAAGAAATAAATCTTACTTTAAAATCAACATCTTATCTGTACCATTCATGAAGTATCATTCTTATACCCCTCGATAAAAATGTGACCTAATTCGGACCCCCCCCCCCCCCCCCACTCCCCTCTCCCGACTTCCCAGCTTTTGTGTGCTCCCGGATTTTGTATGAGCCCGGTGACAAATCATCTTCGAAGGGCAGCTTGATTAAGAACGATGAAACTCCATTAGCTTCATGCTTCGGGATTTTTGTCATCTCAAAACCATCACCCCCCCCCCCCCCCATCTCCGCCCCCGCTTCACTTCTTCACATCTCTCTGGTTTGTTTGCATGGTATATTCTGTCCCAATCTATCCATGTGTATTACAATGTAATTTAGAATCATGAAAGAGATACTCACTCATTTTCTTCGCATTTTGTGGAGAGAGAGAGAGAGAGAGAGAGAGAGAGAGAAGAAAAACCCGGCCGCTCTTATACACGATATCTCTCTCGCAGACGTGCTTATTCATGAGAGCCTGATTCAAGCGAACCTCCCCTGCTCTTGGACTAGAAATTTGCGCGCCAAATTGCATGGCGTGTACGCTGGAGTTTGTTTGCTCGCTCTCCACAGAAGGGTGTGTTTTTAAAAAAATGTCAGTGAACATTACGAGCATGGCTGTCTGGGAAGCCTAGAACCATATAAGAGCCCTAGAAGTTCTCATTAATCACGTCAACAACGAGTAAGTGAGAAGCTCTTCGTGTATCGTGTTTACACAGGGTGAACATTATTCTTTCATCAGACATCGGGAACAGAGATCATGCCGACAGATATCAAAGTAGTTTTACTAGAGGACAGCAGTCGTGTTTATATTATGTATCTACTAATATTCCGACAATCTAAACAGGAATGATAAGCTCGCATTTGTGAACAGAGTGTCAATTTGGCGGTGAGAATGTATAAACATCTATTTAGTTATCCGAGCATCCTCACCCCCCCCCCAGATCTTGGCTTTGACTCGCCTTCCTAAACTTCTTCTTCTGAAAGTCTAAACAGAAATCCTGCGAAGGGCAAGAGGTCAATCAATAAATTGAACAAAAATCTTGAACGCATACCATTTTATCATCATCGGGCAACATGAGGTAATTTGGATCAACTAAAATGAGCTGATAAATCTTAGCAACAGGTAAATGGGTGTTTGCTTTCAAATAATAAGTATTAACATAGCAGAGTGTGATAGCTACGTAAAGTTAAGATACATACATGCCTGTAATTGGCGATATAACAAAGGTAGACTGCGCAATAGTGTTACGTCAACATATTATGTGGTGATGTGGTTTTTAGGCTGAGTGGGTTTGTTTGTCTAAAAGGGGAGATTGTCGATTGGCGGCAAAACAAGAAGAAATAGTTGTACGGCTTGCTAATAGACCATTTTTCGACTGCATTCAAAGTTAATTCTTAGTTGTTGTTATTATTACGAAGCACTTTCATTCTCCTGTTCTTTGTATACATTACAATGGCAAACGGTGACGCTTCCTCGTAGGCGTGTCACACCGCCAAAAACCAATTTCACATCGATATCAAACTGACCGATACTTTTCTAATCAGGGTAATGTTTTGTTGGATCGGTCTGTTGTCGATTTGATGTCGTATCATGGTATATGTACCGTACCAAAACACTGTGGCCGAAATACCGTGTACTATGGTAATTTTGTTTAAGGGTGGTGTGACGAGGGTTTAAAACGGTGAACATAGAGAGGAGATCATCTTCGCTGAGTTTACATTAACAGCTCTTACTTTTGTTGTTGTCATGATTGTTGTGTTCGTCGTTATTGTTCTTGTTGATGATGATGATGATGATGCTGAAGAAGTTGTTTTATATTCCATTTTTCCACTAAACAGTCTGGAATTTTCAATACAAAATCCAATATGATGTACACAATATCTTGTTTCACTAGCATAATGTTGAATTGTGTTTTTCAAAGGACAGAACATGGTTTTAAGGATAAATGTCTGTCTTATGCCACAGATAATTGATTTGAATAAGAAACGGTGGAGAGACAGTCATGCGCGAAACGGTAAGACGTTTATGCAACCCATAACGGAGGACATTATGGTAATGATCAATATAATATGCCCGATGGTTGTGAGCCGAGCTGATATGACCTGGGCTGGCTGGGCAAAGGGTCGATGAGTCAATGACCCTGCATCGGGTCCGCGGAGGTGATGTGAGCCCTACTCAGACGGATTACAATTATAGAAATTAAGTTATGCTAATTAGGGTTGATTCGATTTGAGCGTCATGACCGTCTTGTCTGTGTGTCTGTATGTGTATCGTCGGGAGGGTAGAACTTGATAAGGACAGGCTTGTGCATTTGTTGTTTCTTTGTTTGTTTAATTTGTTTCGGTTTAACATCCATAATGGGTTTGTACAATCAATATTTTGTAATGAACTTGTCTAGTGGCGTAGACAGGTTCGTACACCTGGGGGGGATGACTCAGGGGCGGATCTAGCTTTTTGCTAAGGGGGGGGGTGACCAAAATAATGACGATGCGGAGCATCGTCCACGAGCCGCGAAGCGGCGAGCCGATTTTTTGGGGGTGTTTATTTGAACCCCGTAAGTGATGTTTTCCTGGCATCTATTAACACAAAGGAGACCATAAAAAGCAGTCCATGATAACGTCTTTTTAAATCAAGTAACAGTTAAATACACAGTTATATCCAGAGTTATCATGTGTTTGGTTAAGTTACCAGATGAGTTGAATATCTTCTCACAATATTTGCACTTGAAAGGGTTTCTCTCCAGCGTGCGTTCTCTTTTCTTTTCTTTTTTTTTTTCTTTTTTTCCCCTTTTTTTTTGTTTGTTTGTTTTTTGGGCCGCCCAAGGGGGGGGGGGTTTAAACCCCCTAACCCCCCCCCCCCCGTAGATCCGCGCCTGTTTAATCTTGTGGTTATCTTGTGGTTTCCAAACCACAAGATAACCACAAAATACTTGTAAGATTTTCTTTTTTTTACCGTCTGAATTGGCTTTCACCTTGTGAATGCGGCTAATAACAATAAACACAATTACAATAATGATGAGGATTATTATTATCATCATTATGACTTATTAAGTAAGCAAATATCATTCCCCAAAACCTGGGGGGGATGATTGTACATGCCATCCCCCCCACCTTGTGAGGTGGGGGGGATGCATCCCCCTCATCCCCCCCGTTGTCTACGCCCCTGAACTTGTCGATAGTCAGATAATGATGCCCCTTCAAAATTAATTTCATGACGTTTAATTGGTTCGATCGTTTGATTGTTGTCTCCATGAACGAGCGATTACTCTCGACTTGACTGTATAGACTGACCATTTTCATCGCACCAACACCTGGGAACCAGGATTCCGGAATGCTCTTAGTGTCATTAAAAACGTATCGAATTATTTTATTCATATATTCTTTAGTTATTTGTTTTGTTTTATGTATTTATCTTTCTATCTCTTCATTTAATCGTCGTTTGTTTATTCATTTGTTTATGTATTCATTCTTTTATCTACATATTTATTTACTGATATTTTCATGCATTTATATATATATATATATATCTAGTTATGTATTCATTTATTTGTACTTGTAATTGCTTTATTTTGCTTGTGAGGACTTAATGTTTTGGGACTCGTTGGCATAGCTTTCTACACCCTCTGCACCCCATCTTTTCCTTCGGCTATACACTTGTCCTGGAATATCATTGCCAGACACTGAAAACCTGGAGTCCTGCACCATTCCGCACGATCTGGATAAAAATCGATGCACTTTGAATTCGAAAGGTGAGGAATATGAGCGCTGGGATGGGCGTATAATGATATGTTATTTGAGTAAATATGCTTATAAGTATAACGCGGTTGTCTGCGTGCAACGTTATATAATAACGTTAGCTGTGTGACGTAAAGAGACCGTTAGAAGTAGTGCCAGGTGAAGAAGCGGTGCCCCCCATATTATATAATACATAAGGGAACTATCTAGACAGGACGCCTTGGTCTTTTGTGGTACCATTGATGTCATGTATAATTATTTGCATCTGCTCTGTCTTTCTGTTTATCAGAATGTAAAAGAAAAGACTTGTATATGGTTTTATTGAAATTGAATTATTTGAACTTGAAGTAAAATTTGAATGGGAAAACATAAATATGAATCAAAAAGAAAAGAAATTGAAAGACAGCGAAGGAAAGTTGGAGAGTGGAAAGATTTGTTTTGTACATAAACCCCTTTTACAGATACACACACAGACACTCGCTCCCACCCCCACCCACCCCCGCTCCTTTACATTTAGCCATCTAGCAAGGATGATCCCCCTCCCTCTTCTGACTTGTCAGCTACGCTACGCTACACCTCGGTGGGGCCATTGAGTTTTCCTGACAAGAATTATTTTAATGCTCTTGAACCAGGTGCAAATTCTGATATCATGTTCTTTCCCGACAACAATTTCAAATCATTTAATTAATGCAGCTTCTCCTTTCTTTGTATCCAGATCCTTTTTCTTTATAGCTTCTACGACTCTTATTTTCTTTTGCTTGTCTGTGTTTATGTCAACAGTCATAATATACTGATTCCTGAAGTCATTGCGTGCAATCGTGTCTCTCTACTTGTAAATGTCGTAGATTGAGGTTAGTAGGTGATGACTCATGATATCAAAGACATTTTACTTTCGTACGGCGCATGTTCCATTGTAATATTAAGCCCTGAATGCTTCCAGGGGGATGTGGTAACTATTACCCTAGTTAGACATAGTAGATAGAGGTAAAATACGTTTCCTACACACCCCCCCCCCCTCCCCCTCTTAGCTGTACCTCTGTTGTTGATTTGAATGTAGGTTAATCATCCCTTGGTCTTTTATTCGTATGGTAGTTGTCAAATTTGGAATTAGAAATGGATTTGGCGAGTTTCCTCCGAGCGTCCTTTCATCCATTTGCAATACGCAAGGGATACTGTTGATGGTGTTCATCCAAGCTGAGATAATGCCATGTGATTACTTTCCATGTATTTGGAAAAGTATAATTAGGTGCAGGCGGGAGATAGGGGAGGGGTTGTAGTACCCCTCCCCACCCCCCCCCCCCCAGAATTTTGAAGTTATATTCGGGCAACCGTCACCTCACATTCCGCACAGATATAATTTTTGTAACTTTTCAAAGTACATTTTGTCTAACAATGTCACGTCATCATTACAAAAGAGGTGCCAAATTTCTCTCTCTCGTTACGTTCAAAATCTTGAGAATTGATATTCCAGCAAAATACGTTATAACTATTAGCTCCCCAGCGAAATCGTGCCCGAATGTATTTGAGATCACACTACTTGAAGAATAAAAAAATGAGCAGTGTTGTAATGGATGTCGGGAGGGGTACTGTCCCAGTCTATACATGCCAAGTTTATAGAAATGGGTGTCACGGGGGTTATTTTATCTGAATAATAGATTACATTCAACATCTACTAAGGGGCGTCCCTCCTCAAATCCCCCGACCTCAGACTGACTTCGATATCTAAGGTTCATTGTGCCCCCTTGATTGTTAATCTCTGGATATGCCGTTGAATCGCACTGGAATCGAGTGGGCTTCAAAGACATGTTAGGCATTGTAGATTGTATTATACTGTTCACCTGGCTTAGCTATGCCTCGTTTACACAAAGACCGTGATTAAGAATGATTGAATGATCCATAATGATGTCGTCTGAACAGTCCCATTATCGTCCATGATGGATGATGCTTCGAGTGTAGGTGAGCGAAGAGCACTAGTAGGCAAGATTCTTTTACTGGACGCGTATCAATTGTGATTTAACAACCTAGCTGTTTGGCAACCCGCAGGTGCGATATATAGTCATTGGTTATCTCCTCTGGATTCATGACAACTAACAAGGAAAAAAAAGGGGGAGAGTGGCTCGAATTGGTTTTTGTAAGGACATGGATGTTTCGACGCCATAATATTGGCTGCGTCTTGGTAACCCTAGAGCGGTGGATCTTGGAACGGGAAATGATGAATTATTCCATTTCGCGGAGATAAGCCGACGACATGGTCACAGAATATTGTTTCACTACCCTGTTCATCTTTTCATAAGTCCGATGCCTAAAGCAACTCTTTCTAAATATAAAGCATTCCAGGAATTGTTACGATGAATAAGCTTTTTGATCTGGGCAGTAAATAAAATCAGTTAAAAATGAAACTTCCGTTTGGGATTGCGAATTGGAAAGCATGACTTTTTACAAAGTCGCTGCTTGACATCGACGGATGAGAGAGAGAGAGAGATAAAAAGAGAGAGAGGAAGAGAGAGGAGGAGAAAGAGAGAGAGAGAGAGAGAAATGGGGACTTTGACTGAACAGAGGGGAGAGACAAATTTATTTTACAGAAGTCATCCGAAAATAATTCTGAATTGTATTTTGTGACGACGGTAGTGCGAATGAACCCAATTATAATTCATGGTATAGAGGTGTCGTGGACTAGAGGTAACGTCACCGGACTGTGGATCGCATGGTTTTTGGTTCGAGTCCCGCCGCGGCACTAATGTCGATCGGCAAGATATTAACCTTAATTTGCCACACTCCACCCAGGTGAGGCAAATGAGTACCTGGTAGAAAGAAATTCATTGAATACTTGAGCGTCTTTTCATGGTAGCTCGGCTAAAGCCCGGGTAAAAATTTGAGTGCAGGGCCCTCAGGGAGAGCAGTATTAATACTGATAATGCTTTCCTGGGTATACAAGACATCATAATATTTATTAATATGTATCATTATGTTAAGTTATAACCCAGATGGCGCTCATTCAAAATAACATTGACAAAAGAAAAAGGAGAGGATTTTTACGTTATGAGACCGTGTCCCCTTCTTGTTTCTATTACACCCCCTCCCCAATCAAGCTCTCTCTCTCTCTCTCTCTCTCTCTCTCTCTCTTGAGGTACAGACATCATCTCGTCCGATCTTATTCCTGGTCCATAATTATAGTCCACGCTTGACAATATACTTGACCTTTTGAAGCATGTATGTATACCCCATGAAACTATAGCTGGCCGCGGGATAATTATTTTTCTGACGATTTATGTCAACTTGTGGCGTAAACATTTTCTCCTCTCTCGCTACATCAGCGTAACCGAACACGCGAAATAATAACTTCATGTAGACCGTCATGACAGGCAAATGATGAATTAGCCATTAAAAAGTGGCCCAAAACGACACTATACCATTACACTAGAATGATGTTATGTTTTCTTGGGATAAATGAGCACTCCTTATTGGCACGTGATCGTGTAGGTAATGATGATAGAGGGACTGCCGAAGAATCTTTGTCATACATGATCGTTATCTTAACAAATTTAGATCTAAATTTGTAGTGTCCTATAATCCGAAAGGGCGCTTTTAGAACATTATTTTGATGGTGGAGGGGGTTAATTCGTCTTTAGTTATTAGTGTGACGATATTTTGTATTACCATAGACATTTCTTGATAAATTTCAGGGGTCATTGTGATACGTGACGTACACCTCCCCCCGCCCTTCCCCACCGCCCACCCGCTCTCCCTCTCTCTCTCTCTTCCTCTCTCTCTCTTTTTTACTCGAATGCTTTATTTTCCAGTATTTTGTCCAGAGAGGTGCTGTGGTTTTGGATGAATTTACGAACTGTGAGCCACAAGGTATGTAGTTCGAATCCCTATCGCAGAATAGCGTCCTTTGGCAAGACATTAATCTACATTTAATTTGCCACACTTAACCCAGGTAAGGTAAATGGGTAATCGATAGGACTTAAATTTTTAACCAGATGTTCCCGCATTTATTGCAAATCAAATATATCAAATATTCAAACAACAATATTAGTATATAATGTAATTGACAAAACAAATACAAAGATGTTATTGAAAATTTAAAAGTATGGAAGTAAATCAAAGAATCAAGATAAATGCAGGAGTAACTACCAACACACGACAGTATCACTCAAAGAAGTTGCTGGCTATTCCATCCCGCACCCTGCTCTACCAGAACTCATTTTTCCCTCGGACAGTAACTGCGTGGAATGCACTTTCAAAGATCACCCTTGACGCTACTTCACTGGAGGGCTTCAAGGGAGCGCTTCCACCAAGCATCTAGACCAAGAACTAGATAGTTTATTCCTCAGCACTACATCCTGACTTATGGATCCTGCTGAGTATCGTCGTAGAAGTAGAAGTACCATTAGATTGAAAGCTTAAAGCCGGAGTAGCAATAGTGGCGCGCCAGGAGTGGCAATGTGTTAGACATAAGCGCTATGAAAGACTCCGCTATTACTATTATCATTATTATTTTTTTAATAAGTATTATTATTATTATTCTTATTATGACTATGATTGTAATTATTTATTATCATCATTATTATCATCATTATCATTATGTTTAATATTAATGTTATTGCTATTATCATTACTATTATTATTATTTATTAACATTGTCCACACAGTAAGACCAGAACCCCCCCCCCCCTCCCCGCCCTTTCACCAAAGCCCCCTAAATTCCTGGACTCTTGCTCCACCACTGCCATGAGATACTTAAAAGCACAGTGAACATATAATGATAATAATACCTGTCAAATTGTTTGACTGCTTGGATCACGAGAATAATTGATATTAGTGTCATGGGTTACTATTTTAAAGGAGGAAGAGGACTGTATCAATATACTTGTATTTGAATTAAGAAATGCAAACAATCAAGCAAGTTATTAATGAAACAAAAAGTCATGCTGGTTTGGGGAACATTCAAAGTTGCTCCATCGTATGTTGACTTTAGCGCCCTCTTTTGAGAGTGAATCTGACATCACGGTTTTCTAACCACTGAGGTGGGTGGGTGGATGATAGCTCAAGCAAAACGTACCAATAAGACATAAGATTAATAACGTACTTGCTCTCGTGATTACCCATGAAATACTGTGCTCCAACATGGGTCATTGAGAACGTGTGTGTGTGTGTGCGTTGTGTGTGGGGGAGGGGCCGTGGTCGAGTGGTCGAGTGGATACGTCAAGGGACTGTGGATCACAGGGTTCGCGGTTCGAGTCCCGCCGCGGCACCAATGTCCTTTGACAAGACATTGATCTATATTTGCCACATTCAACCCACCTGGGAGGTGATGTAAATAGGTAATTGGCAGAAAATAATTCTTTAAAAAGCTAGAGCGTCGTAATCGCAGCCATTTGAAAAGCCAGGGTAACAATTGGGAGCGCTATGAGTGTCAAGTCTGCAGATATAAGTTAGCAATGTTGGTTCCTGATTATGTACTATTTTGAAAACGCAGAAATAAAAAAACAAATTCCCATTTTGGGGAAGAAAATTAATATTGTGGATGAACCCATCGATAAAACCTAGTGCACCAAAAAGCTTAATGCTTGATTCAATTCTACTCAATTCTATTCCTCTTTTTGTCGCTCTACCAGTTTTGCTTCTTAGTACTGATGCATTTCGATATATCATTTACATGTAAAGTCTTTCCTTAATTAATCATGCAAATTAAAAATTAAAAGTTTGAGCATTTTACATGATCAAAATATGTCCAATAAAAATTAATTCAATTGTCAATAGAGATGAGGATAACGTGATATGGTTTTCAAAGCCGTAAATGATTGAGAGATAAAACGATACAAAACGTCATTCATGAACCATATTGAAGCACCTCATTATCAATCAGGCGTAACCAATGAATAGCATCTCTATAACAACGGTCTTGTATATCGTTTGTAACAAAGTGTTACACATCACTACATCACTTTGTTCTTTACTCCAACAAACTATTGTATACAATATCGATTTCGTATATTCAAGGATAAACGTCATGTAAAGGTGGACCTCTGTATGATAATGAATACAGCTCGATTCAGACACTGCATCCCGCAGCGTATAGTCGTTCGCGTGCATTGAAGTGTCGCACCGAGCAAAGCTTCCGGTCGCCCTGGTTACGCGGATGTCCCGTATGTTTAGACCGATATCGGTCGTCTGCTAGCGACGTTCCGTGCATTGCTATGTATTCCCACAGGTGTGTGTGTTTTTCACCGCGACGCCGTATCACATGTGAATGTTGATATCGAATGTGCATGGACCACTGTGTGCTGAGCAAGATTGATCAATGTAACCATATCGATGTAACTCATCTGAGAGCACGAGACATCATTCATCGTCGGCTTGACATACAAGCTTGGAAATATTATTCAGATAGGTGAAAACCTCCCGATTCCAGTGGATTTATATTTGTGGCGGATTAATCGGATGATCTTGAGTTTTTATCGCAACGGAATTTATTGAAAGTTCATATCTCACCTAAACAACCCTGACTTTTACTTTGTGATATTCGTTTTACTTCAGTATTGTGTACATGGTCTGGTTCGGGATATATACTATCTCTAGAGCTGTGACTATCGGTACAAAAAATGGAGTGACATTGTGAACTCATACAAATCAGCAAAGAATTCCATATCATATCAATAATTATTTGACTCATCATACCACTGATTGACTAAATCGTACAAAAAATGACGGCGGCTATTAGCATGACCAACCCCGCCTCGGCGGGCCCGATGGGAGTGGCCCATTATTACCGCGAGCCACAGGGACTGGATACCCTCTCAAGGAATTTTCAGTCAAGTGAACTTTTTACACCTTTCCAAGTTCCTCAGAGATCTACAATATCAGTCAGCAGGTAAGCAACATTTTATTCATGTTGATTCAGGAATATATATATTAAATATTGTTTGTAAATATTAAAGTTATACATGTAGTAACCAAGATGGGTTACTAGAAAGAAATGGGCAATTCCACGTGAAACCAAAAACGGTTTTAAAGCTTTATATTTATGTAAGTTACCTGAATATATACTGTTTTATGCGTGAATGCTGTCTTTTCCAGTGGATGTAACACAGTCCTTCAACAATTCTAAAGACTGATTCGGTAACATTTGAAACCAAAGATAATATTTCGAAGGTTAAGTGACAATATGACTATTTCTGAGATGTTAAATCGTTACTGATGTTCCTTCGATTTTAAAACATATCACGAGCAGGGAGTTGTTTAACAAATATATATAAATTAAGTGATGTATCTAAAGTGTATCGTCACTGCCATCGACGAAATAATGTGAGGACTTAAGACATGCACTTGTAAATTGAGGATAACATTTTTGTTAGAAATTCAGTTCTAGTTTTGTGTGCAATTCCCAAAATACATCTAATTATTGAGGTAAGGATACGACGAAGTCATAGTGAAATTGTGTTTCTTCTAATATGTTTATCATTTTAATCAATGTTGGTTTGAGTGTTTTGATCAATCTGTTGAAATTGTTTTAGGAAGATTCATCAGGTTTAGTACTTGTACCTACACGATAACATGGAATATTATGTGTCATTATTATTATAGGCATGTACAGTTAACAACGAAAATTATTCGTACCCTTGAAGCCCCTCTAAAGTGTTCGGAGCAACAAAAATTTGATGGCAAAATTTCACTTAAATTGAATCATAATGTGAACAAAAATGTCATTTAAGACACATTTCTGCAAGGATTTTCAAAACAAATGTATTCGAAGTCGAATATTGATTGAAAGAATACAAATTTTAGGTTTTCTGCGTACAACCGAAAACCCAAATTATTTATTCTTTTATCAATATTTGTCTTCAAACACATTTTCGGGGGGGGGGGGGCAATCTTTACAGAAGTGTGTCTTAAATGACATCCTCTTTCACATTATGATACAATTTAAGTGAAATTATGCCGTCAAATTTTTGGCGAATTGGGGGGCTCCCAAGAAGTTTTGTAAAAAAAAATGAAGAAAGTAATATGGTAAAAATTATGTCCCAATGTATGTTTCTTGGCAATATGACATATAAAATATGACGTATATCTAAAAGTAACATACAAAATGTACTAAATCAACCTGTCCTCCTTTCATTTCGGACTTACGGAAAACACAAAAAAACATCATATTTACAAGGGGTATGGATAATTTAGTTATTAACTGTATATTTGTTAATGTTGATATGCACAGTTCATTGTAAAGTTCAAGTATGCCCATAAGGTTATTATCAGTTGATAACTTGAGACAAACTCGACTTACTTAAAGATATTTGTTAATCTGATACACTTATATAACCTCAATTTGACATTTTACCTTGAGTTTGACTGAAGCATACGACATGCCCACAGGCAACCAGCGCGGGCCAAACAAAGTTCTTTACAACTTCGGTACAATTAAATATTGATTGGTGTCTTTATTCATGAATCAAGCCACGATAAAGACGACAGCGAGTTCTAAAAAAAATGATATCATCTCGTTAGTTAACTATACGTTCTCCACTTTCCAAATATTGGTGTTTATCTAATAACATAATTTCTTTAAGATGCATAAAGCTCCTACACAGTCTGTAGAGATAAACATCTATATTGAGTGATTACACATGCTGATAGCGATGGTTTTTAATGACATGCATATACAGATATACCAGCTCCGATTGAATTGTGAACATACATTATGTATGGTGCGTGGTCTGTGTTGCTAAGCATCGCAGTGATCGGTGCATGTATTATGCAAGTATAGATCGAATACTCTCTTTATATCGAGTTGCTAATTTGATAGGATGTAAACATGATCTGAATTAAAAGAAATGTCTTTGTCAATTGAAAGGGACTATCGGCAGTTAATTGTCCTCTTCACCTGCCGTTGTTATTAATAATTTATTTTCGAGAAAGTAATCTATCGTTGTCCTTTTTTTAAAATTAAGGTACGAAATTGATTTATAGAATATGGGGGGGGGGGGGAGGGTATGCTCAATGATGCACCTGTGTGAAATCTGATTCACCCTTTTCAGCTGCTCGTCACGTAGAATGCAAGTATGAATATTATAATGATGATCAGTCACTGTCTAAATAGTTGATTTAGTATTTCGCCCGTGTTCACGATCCGTTCCGATTGTGCTGTTTTTTGTTGTTAATAATAATGTTATGTTAAAATGTGACCCCAACCCACCCCCTAACAAAAATCATCAAGATATAGATAATCTAATGAAGTTGACGAGTTAACGAATTATACCCTTGTAGATGTATGTCCATTTCTAAAGAGTATTGCATCATTTTTTTTATACAACATCATGCATATTATGATACAAAGCAACAGTTACATAATAATAATAATTGTACTATGTTAAAATTACTATATTGTTATTTTGGATAGTAAAAAGTTTACACGAGCAAACGTGTGTTTTCATATTTATACAAATTATGAAAAGAGGGAGAGTGCCTGCGTTGAACAGACACGTAATAACGTATTAGATTATTTCACAATTAGCACTTGCTTGTATTGAAAAGTTTGTAGTAAAGAATTTAATTTTTTTTTTAAATGCACGCATTTCATAGAAATTTACCCCTCCCTATAGATTCGTACTATTAAAAGGAACTCCGTATTTCTGATCAAATATAAGGTCGTACATGCTTGTCATGAAGGTATGAAACGGTTGTAAAATTGATGGATGTGGTTGTTGCCACATGCCTTTCAATTTGTGTCATCCGTCTGTCAGAAAACGGTACTTCAGAATTGGAAAGGGATTAAAAACAACGTAGTAGATGGATAAGGTCATTGTGAAAACTAAATTGAATTCAGAATCGAGCTCATCCGGGTCTTTATGTATGGCTGATATAAAGCAATTAAAATAGTACCCAGGTAACGGCTGTAAATTATGTAGAGCCCTTTCCACTGGATGCAAGGTAAATCGCTTAGATTAGATCAGGTTTCTATCATAAGATAATGTATTACCAGATGTTGGTTAATAATTATTGTTAATGGTCTATAAATTAAGAATACAGTGTCACAAATTATATTAAGTGTAGTCTATATGGTGGTTCTGTTCGACGCGCGAAGTTAATACATGTATAATTCAAAATTATAGGAGGCGCGATGGCTCAGCGGTAGAGCAGTGGTCTCGTAACTGGGAAGTCCTGGGTTCGAAACCAAGTCAATAAGCTCGTGCACTAGGGCAGTACTCCTCATTACAAAGTCCCTCGGAGAGGACTTAAGGCTTTCGGTCCCATATTTATTTCTTTACAAGCATACACACGCCTTATTATCAGTCAGGTAAAACAATCATTAAAACACCAACTTCAAAATATTCGAGTCAAAATTAAAAACTTAATATTTGGAAGAAAAAAATAACATACACTATTGGTCATGAAGGTGGAATTATTTTTTTACCCCAATTTATGGAATTATTTTGACCATGATTTATTCCCAATACATCTAAATAATAGTATACATTCTGATATTGTATTGAATTGGCGAGTGTTTGTTTTCATGGTCAAAATCATTCCATAAATTTGGGTTTAAAAAAATTATTCCACCTTTATGACAGTGTATTAACTTGTTGATAAGTGTGTGTACCGATTGGAAACCACACTGAAGTTTATTAAAATAAGAAGGTAGCCATTGCACCTAGGCCCCTGTGAATCGAGTCCACTATTTATATTTGTATTTGTATAATCTCGTCCCTCTGATGCACTTCAATTTTTTTCTTCTGTTTATTGCACAAATTTGTTTTCTTGCGGAGCAACAACAAACCTTAATCATGTCCGAAGCTCATTGATAAATGTATTCAATGATAACATTGTCAGGTTAAAAAGTCACTTGCAATAATCCGATTATGAATTTAAATAAGCCTTAAAAGATAGTATTTTAGATGGCTCATTACAATGCAACAGGTCTTCTTCTTCCTTCACTGTATACAGGCCCATGTGACATTAGATGCAAAGTGCCAAAATCAGTCGCAAAATAATCAATAGGTTCTTTGGTTAACCGGTGGAGCGATTTATGACAAGACGCAAACATCATAAAGATCTATTACGAAACTGTGTCTTCCCAATCAAAGAATAGATGCGAATTCGGTGACATGGTTACGAGATAAAGGGTGTTTTTCGAGATTGCTGATTGATGTCTTAAAGATCCTTGGTTGACCATTGGTCAGAGCTTGGCATTTCAGGGTAGTATGTGGTCAGCGTCTCTGAATTAGGACAATGACCGATGAGGTTTAGGGGTAGGAAACAGACGAGAGCAAATGAGAATATTGATTGGAACTGATTTTGTTAGATTTCTCATAACAACTAAACAACAACCGAGAGAACCAAGAGGAAGAAAGCAGAGAGAATGGAACATAATGAACTATGAAGTATTTTCTTAGAAAAAAGAATTCAAAAAATACAAAATAAAAGAGAGTTTTGGCATTGCATTTTAGACTGTGGTCAGCGTCTCTGAATTGGAACAATTAATGTAGTATATAGGAAAAAGACCCCAGGAAATGAGAATATTGATCGGAACTTTTTTCTTGTGATGCGTATCTCTCATAAAAAACAAAACAACAACGATTATGTGAGAGAGAGAGAGAGAGAGAGAGAGAGAGAGAGAGAGAGAGAGAGAGAGAGAGAGAGAGAGAGAGAAAAGAGTGAGAGAGCACGAATGGAAAGGCGAATTGTGAAGTATTTTCTCAGTAAAAAGAATTTTGATTAAAACAAGAAGGAAGGAAATGGTTTGTTGCATCTCATGGTAGACTTGGTTCAGGGTCTCGGAGTTAAGACAATGGACGATGAGGTGTAGGGGTTTGAAAAAGCAGCAATTGAAAATATTGATCGGAAATAATTTTGTAGATAAGATATCCATCTTTCACAACAACGAAAAAAAAACTATAGCGTATTTGAAAGAGGGGCAAATTGCATTCAGAAAGCTCAGACGCTTTGCTCCTCCTGAGATCATTGTGTTGATACGCCACTGACGAAGAAGAAGGAAATAAATAGCAGAGAGAATGGAAAATGGTGGAATATGAAATCTTGTATAAGGAAAATAATGTATAAAAAAAAGTAAATAGAACATGGATAACATTATTGAGTATAACACCATACTTAAGTACACTAAACAACTACAGAAGGAGGAGACAACCCCGAGTAGAATAAACGTATTAACGTAAAGTCTTTGATATGTTTCGGCTGTGCTTGAACGGTTGAAAGCCGGTCTTATAAGGGTGAGAATGATGAAATGAAACCTTTTATAGAGTTGTAGAATTGTCATCGGTGCATTCATTTGGGTTTTATTGGTATAACCTAGAGTGGATTATCCTACTTTACTGTGTTAATCGGATAACAGCATGATGCATTGATGGTGTACTCAGTACATGCGGTTTATTTATACAGAAAATGCTTTCAAATTAAGAAAAGTTTTACGGAAATGTAGACTTTTTAGTTTTGGACATCCTTGAAATGCAGTAATGAATTAACATCATTATGTTCAACAGGATAGAAATTAAGTTGGTGTTCGGGTATTTGACTATGTCTTTTTTAATACATTTGAGCACACACAGATGAAATTACACGATAATGTAACTGAAGGCATTTTAACACATGATTATGCCTAACATCGGGTACAGCCATCATTATTTCATATTTAAATTGGTTCGATCTTCATGCTCTATTCAAGAGCACACATTTCCAGTTCTCATATTTCATGGCTTGTCATGTAAATGACAGCGTCACTTGGTGATCGAACAATGTTTCATTATGGAAGTCTACGACAGGTTGGGTTCTTCAACAGTTTACTTATTTTAAAATTTCATTATATTCATAATCCTGTATATCCATCAAAGTTGTCCCTTTGGGGTGTGTCGGCTCGGAATTTTTAAATTTCAAATGGCAGTTGGATGGTAGGAGGATGATAGTCGTAAAGCATTGAAAACTCGTCCTAAAAAATAATCGAATAAAGCAGTGTATCATATTTTACCATTATTTACCTGTTAATACATACATTTTATGAACTCTTTGTACAATACAGAGATGACATTAAGTATTGATCGATACGGCCTAGACTTCATATTTGCTAACAAATTTGTGTGGGATAATGACCATAATTTTCGTAATTAGATACCAAGTAAATTGGCGTTAGTCCAAAGTTCGTTTCGTTGATTTATAGCTCGAAATCCGGTGGCGAGGGAAAGGCTTGGCTATTGTGGTATTTATGCCTACCTGTTCACTTCGTAGTATCACCCAAGCTAAATGGCTAATATATTTGCATATATTAGCCATTTCTTAATCTTAGAGTAACATTATGTGTTGTAGAAAATGTAAGGAAATGTTACCTGAATATTACTTAGTTTGCATACTCTCAAGATGACCCCTGGCTAACCAAAGATTACTCCGCTCTGTGCATTTTAGAAATAGCAGTCTTACATTTTATGGAGATGCTCGTCCACTAGTTTTTGGCACCACCCATTTAAAAAAATCAGCTCCTGGTGTATAGCGAAACGATCAGATGATGATAGTCTTATATGTCTTCTTAGATTTTAAGGGCAATTTTAGTTTTGCACTCAATGTCATGTATGACTTAGGGTATGAATGAACTTCAATTGCCCAACTAGGCAACTACTCACTTATCTAGCAGGTATATGTTAATTTATGCTCGTGATAAGATTGTAACTACGAATAGAAGGTGATTGTTGATTTGTACAGTGTTTTTGTCCAAAGACCACTGTAACGTAACAGTGAACATTAATATGTGACATTTATTTATCAAGGCATTACATAATACATTTCAGTGCGTTTTTTGAAGAGATCATGATACAGGAAAATGTGATTAAGTTAGGCGAATGGTCCCTTTTACCATGCCACTAGGTGGCCTTGATAGCCAGGTTCGGCCTTAAAATCATAACACTGATAATTCCATGAGATGAGCATAATGAGCATATGATATTATATTGAAGGAACAAAGGGCATTTTAAGCCTAACGCCCCTCTTTTATTTTGTATCTGAAAAGTCGCATCCTTTTGGTGGATTCACGCAAAATAAAGGATACACATCTCACGTCTTTTCAGAGGATGAAATCTGTTCATGTAAAAGTCTCTTATCTCTTGTGTCAAGAAGAATCCGTAGAGCAAATATTAACCTGTCTTATTGTACAATAGGACACTTTTGAATGCATTCTTACTATAATCCCTCTGTAACTGCTGTGTAGCAAAAGTCAACAGCGCCTAGAAAAGTGTAAATAATATCGTAAGACGACCTGTCTGTTTGATTTTGTCTCGTTTTGTTTGCGCGCCAATTAGAGGTCTCTAGTCAGTCTGTAAGTGGTTATATTAAACATTTACTTTGGCTGTTATATCGAGATAAAAGAGTCATGAAAGGATCTTCCCTTTCATTTTTATAATATTGATTTCGAACTAATCAATCTATACCAATGACACTTATCAATGTGTAAAGTGCTGTATTAGGGGAGGAGGTATAGCATTGGAGTTAAAGGTTCGAGTTAAATTTTGTCAAACCTACACCATCGTGCGAATTGTCTTTGCTCGGTTTTTTATGATTTCAAAATCTTTCATAATATAAAGAAATGTAAGGACCAGCCAGTCATTTCAGTGATTGTTATATCAGTGAAAGACCTCTGGTAATATGGAAAAATGTCTCTCACCCCCCCCCCCCCAAAAAAAATAAATAATAATAATTGTTTCATGTTATAGCCTGCACAGGTAAAGAAGTAATTAAATGGATATGTAAATCTCTTTAATTTTCATTAATCTTTTAAAAAATTGTTATTACTTTATAGATATTCACACTTTCGAGATGCTCTCGACAAAACCCCCCGTGTCCCCTGGGGTACGGCCCGTGAGTATGGAGGCGCTGGCCCCATCAATCTACCGGATGATCACAGGCCCAAAAGTGAACCGCCCGCAGCGGTAGAGAAAGGACATCGACATTACGGAGCAGGAGTCAATCCCTATCCCAGGTGAGAACTAGAGCTGGATATATCTG
Source organism: Strongylocentrotus purpuratus (assembly GCF_000002235.5). NCBI lineage: Eukaryota > Metazoa > Echinodermata > Echinoidea > Camarodonta > Strongylocentrotidae > Strongylocentrotus > Strongylocentrotus purpuratus. The sequence continues at coordinate 44,159,668 of NW_022145612.1, read as the reverse complement.
CTAAGCAAAGTCAAAGTCAATCCTTTAGATACAAATTCAGATACAAATTCAGATATAAATTCTGTAATTTGAATAAAATATACATTTTTTCTTTATCGATCTTTGTTGGACATTGCAGGCTCTCAAAAACGAATTATTTTTTGAAACAGAATTAAACGCCTTGATGAAGAAAAGGTGCATCTTAAGGATGAGACTTGAATCAGTGAACTCGGCAATCAATAAGGGTGATTGCTTTGAGTTAATTTTGAAAGTGATTCAAAATTCTCATTCTTCATATTTTCCAAATATTAATTCGACGAGAATGAGAATGGTGAGAAAAAAGGAGGACAATTTTGAAAATGCTCCCCGCGAATGGTAAAATTCTAAAGGATTGATTAAGACATAAATGTGAATGAATGTCACGAAAAGTACACGATATCCCAGCTCTAGTTTACTTCGAATACATTTACAAGTTTTATTACATTGCTATAGTACGCATGTATATTTATGTTACAATTTTTTTTTTAGCATATCAAGTTTATTTTGCAGAACATCATGCGGGATGGTAAGTAACATTAATCTATGTGATATCAGACATCCTACTCGTTGCCATGGTTATCTTATATCTTACCGCTCACGCATTCACGTAATTTCTTTTATTATTTTGCCATGATTAGTTGAAATGGTTTAGTGCCAATATAAAACTATGTTGGAAATGAAATACCATGACGTAGTTTGTATAGCTAGGGGCCTGTGTTCACCGACACAAAAACAAGCTTTAATTTAATATCAAATCACTGTGTTCTCAGTGATGGAAAAAGTTTATGTTTCTGAGGTAAAGCATAATGAGATTACGAAATGTTAACATAAAAACATTTCGTGTAATTTTTAAAAAAAGAATTACGCACTTATAGCAAAATCCGTGCTTAATACAGCACGAAAGTATATCACAGAATTGAATTTTATTTTAACCCTACGTTAACTGGGGGGGGGGTCAATTTGACCCCCCCCTGTAGAAATTTCGCGACTACTCCGAAACCGCGGCAGATATAAAATTTTCCTTTCATGACTTTTTACTTTCGAGTCTTACGCATCTTTTAAAACGATTTTTTCGAAAATCGGACCTGCGGTTACAAGGTCACGTGACCTTTTGTCTTTGCATGTCAGCCCGAAAATCGCTCATTTTCGTGATTTGTGTACAAAACATATGGAAAAGTCATTTTCCCTAAAAATAGATAAAACATTGGTTATTCAGTCTTGTTTAAAGTTTAGATGTTTGTTTTGGGGTCAAAATAGTTGAATTGTAGTTATAAATGAAATAAAACAACAAAAACAATAAAATACATAAGTTAAAAAAACAATGAAATACATAAGAAATTATAAAAACAAGAGATAACATAAGGAATAACCTGGCTCTTCCAATTTTTTGTGTTGTATTATTATTCCAAATGGTCTAATAAATATATGTAGTGAAAAAGAATACGTAAACATGAATAATCTATGATTTATGGGCAGAAATGTGAATTTGATGACCTTATTTGCATAAATTACCATAAATATGCAAATAAATGAATTTTTCAAAAATTTGAAATTACCATAGTATTCTATACACTTCACTTGACATGCATGCAAATTTTCGCGGCGATTGGCGGTGAAACGGCCGAGATCTTACGGGGGGGTCAAATTGACCCCCCCCCCCCCCCAGTAAAAACCTGGTCTGAAATAGCCCAGTTAAAATAGGGTTAAAGAATACCAGATTTTGGAATAGAAATTGTATGATTTTTTTTAATATGGCCTTAAAATATCTTAACGTCAATATGTGTACTACTTCAGCGGAAAATTCAACGTTAAACTTTGTGGAATTCACAATTCTGAACTGCAATCTATCTACCCTTTCATTGAAAAAGAAAATGAAAAAAGTGGCTCCTACCTGTAAACATTATTGCCTTTGGTATCATTTCAGTTGATGAATACCAAAGAGGCTTTACAATCTTTCATCATAGCAATTTATTAGAAAGATTTATTAGGCTTCTAATCGATAAAAGATCTTATCTCTTTTAGGAAGTATGGTAAAGGCATACATAAAAGACAAGCCGCAAAGCGAACTATGCGTGAATTCATCATTCGATATACAATTTTCTAGGTCAATTTATTGAACTCAGTTCAACGCAGTTCAATTAATATCAGTCAGTTAATCATCAAATCATACAAGCGTTATATCAGATGAAATTTCAGTCATTGAATACATTCCTCAAAAGATTAAAGAGTTAATAGGGCACCTTCTGAAATTTTATATATATAATATTTATACCCCCCAAAACACGAAACTTATTACTTGGTCGGTGATTTTCTTTTTCTTGGAAGCATAAAGAATTCCCTGTTGATCTGCTATTCGTTTTGAAAGTTTATTGTCTAGCAAAATCGGGTTACCCTGCCTGGCCGCCCAATTTCTTGGTCATTACTTTATACGGTATCTTCATGTAAACAGAGTTTCAATATTTCTGTAGTTAACACCCCTAATACGCCTTTTGTCTACCTCTTAACGATAAAAGCTCACTGGGAGCACTATCTATTATCGATTTCTATTCAGTCTTTTCCATTCTTGGGAGTTACCCAGCCTTTAATACACGACAATACCGAGTCGATGTCATGACCCGTATTTGATCGCAGGGAGGTATTATATGACTGGTTGTTTTGCATATCTCCTTAGTGATATTCATGAGCGTCACCGGCTTCCGTGTTTCGGGACCGTCAACAAAAAGAAATCTGTGCGTGCGGTCAGGAGCGGAGGGGTAACACACAGGGGTACCAACGTGGTCCCGTAGACTGGTAGCAGAATAAGCGTGGAGTGTCTTGGTCGTGTACATCTTCGTGTTGTTTGAGTCATGTCAAGTTGTTATTGGTGACCTGATGTAGTTTGATTTGCAACTAATGGCCGATTTATGGCCTTTGTAATCTACCGTTGACCATTTCCACCGTGATTTCGAAGTTTTATTGCGAGATTTTCTGCCAATTTCTCTTGGACTTTGCTCTTTTTCGCGTGGTATTTGATCAACCTGTCACCATGACTTCACTTCTGCCAGCATTACCGAGGACTTATCCTCATCTTCAACAAGTTAAAATGCAAGAGGAGGTTGGGAAGAAAAAGACGTTTTTAAAACTGCACCCTCTCTACTACACGTAAGATACTTATACTTCGACTATGAAATAGTAATCATTAATTTGCAGGAAACATACCTGACACGTTTGAAGGTTGTTAGAATTTGTCCGATGTTTGACTTTGCGCCTTTGTTTACAAATGGGAGAAGTTATATTTGTACAAGACCTGTTGATTAGATTTCAATTGTGACTTCCTTAGGCAATCCATTTGGAACTATCCAAATATTGCCTTTACTTAAACTAGTACAAACATTTTAATAACAGTATTGTGGCGCGCTCTATATATTTACTATATTTGACAAGGCTAGAAAATGTATATGTTTCTGTTTATGAATATTGCATTGGAGTGCATGTGTTTAAGTCTAAGTACAAATCTATTTGCTCGTAACAATGTACTTTCAACACAAGAAAATACACAATAATACGTACTTTACTAATTGTCGTCGTAATCATCAATTAGTTTAAGAATAATCTGTAATGCATTACTGCGACATGGTCTTTCAAATATCTCCAACTTTGCAAATCATCCAGATATGTAATCGAACTGCGTGGTTGAAAAGGCAAGGGTAGATTTGTTTCATACCAAAACTAGTGGTAAAAAGGTTATACCATGGCAACCAAGGATGTATCTGTGCATGTATATATTTTCTTTCTCTAATTTCCTTCATATGTTTATATAGAGGGATCCCCATCGACCAATACTACGACCTCACGCTACTCAAGAGGAGTAACATCAGATCAAATGATCAATTGTAAGTATATTTCATTACTGTCTGAATTGTTTTATTCTTCATTTTTTCATTTTGTCAGAATAAGAACATCAAATACATTCCTCAGACAGTTTCAGTGAGTGGACGAAAGGAAAATTACATGAATAACTGTATGCCGATTGAAAGATACAAATATTTTTTCTAAATACATATATTTCTTTTTCTGTTATTTTCGGCCTCATTGGAATGAATTGCATGAAAGATTTAATTAAAAACTTCCAATTAATTTATAAACAGTATTATATGTTCATATAAGATATTATCATATAACACAAAAAATTAAAATACATATTGGTATTAAGTTTATTTCAAGTAAATTGTTATTGCGTCTTCTGGATCTACAAGTGGCAATTCTCTTAATTTATTCATATATCATTCTTTTTTTCCCTTCAGATTACCAAGGCCAACGGAAGTTGATATGACGTAAGTATCTGAATATTCAAACTATGCCTATTTATTTCTCTACTACCCCAAAATATTTCCTCGCAAAAGTTAATTACATTTGTGTAATTATCAAATTCATTATTCAGTCAAAGAAGTTGATGATATTCATTCGGTTTTATTTCTGTTCTTATGTTTTATATGTTTTTGTTTCTAAATTTGAGGCTTTCATTTGTCTTATTAACGTTTAAGAGAGAAGTAATGATTAGTATACAATAATGGAGTGTGTATTAGTGTTTTTATAACAAACATTAAATGCTCTGATATTTCAGAATTTTAAACAGTCCGTATAGCTGACTATATTCCACCCGTTTTACTAGTCCCATGCTCCTATAAACATGTTGTTAACCGGTTTAAGATAAATTACCATTGCCCCTCCAATGTCGTTGCTAATGCTCTCCGATATATATATTTTTTTTTATTTGTAGCAAGCTCTCGATAGACCAGCCCTTCCCTGCCGAGCATCCCTACAGTTCCCACATGTCCCGCTTTGCCATGTTTCCAAGCTTTGCCTCCACACCTGATGATTATAAGACAGGGGAGGCTGTCCGACAGCAGCAACCCCTTCACCCAGAGATCCCTGCTAATCCTAACCCTATCACCATCAACTACAAGAGCAAGGGTAAGTAACTCGATTTGGTGTCAAATTTGACAATTCCGACAGCAATTAGAAGTATTGAATAAATTACAAGAAAACTGTTTGGTATATTTAATACAATTCAATTCAATTTATTTATGTTTCCAACAAAACATTACAAATCAATTATAAACATTTACAACAATTTAGGAATACATATTACAAAAGTGGGTCCACTAAAAAGCGATATCTGTCACTCAATTTGCAGCCTTCCTTTGTGCATTCATTGAGAGTTTGAAAATATCTTTGACAACATTTTTAGAAGACAAAATGAACTAACTTTTGATATGGTTAACATCTTGAATTCCAACCCACATAATGTACATTTATTTTAGACATCATTATTTTATTTAAAAGATATAAATGTGTGTTTTAGTGAAATTTTAAAATAAAGTTGTTGTTTTTATTTTGATTATCCAGGAGCCCGTGATCGCGTTGAGACAGAACATATTCCTCATGACTCTCAGAAGAAAGCTCTCTCATGGCCTGGTGATCTATTCTTCCAGGTAAATGCCGTCTCGATTTCCCACAATCAAGAATGAAAATAAACTGTAGAAGAGGTTGTCTAAGATTGAGTAATTGTCTTTATTCTCGATTTTTTGTTGTTTTTTGATTCATTAAATTGTTGTCCAATTTTTGATATTTTCATAAAATTTGTCCCCCCCCAAAAAATCTGTTCAATCTTTTAAAATGACTTCCCATCTTTCTGAATTATCACAGAATAAGAAGACGCCCGCCAGTGGTCAACAGCAGTTCTACCCAATCCCGCCCAAGGCTGTCATTCCCAACCACGCCCCTCGCAAGCTAGACCACACCCTCAATCCACGTACAGCCAACGCCCTCCGCAACGTGGAGAGGTCGCAATGGACGACCACGTATAACCGCGCCCATGCCGGCTACGGACCCGCCAACACCCTCGACCTGGACAACCTGGAGGATAAGATGGAGATGGAGAAGAAGCTGAGAATCGAGGATCATAGTTTGGTAGGTATCTCAAAATGAGATGGGAATTACTCACTTGGACAGAAAACGGGGCAATGTAATAAAGATAGTAAGGCGGGAGACGAATAAAGAAGACTGTAATTATCGTAACCTATGCAAATATGAATGATGAGGCCTTCACGATTTAGTAAAACAATGAGATCTTTTGAAATATTTGAAAGAGATGATACGAAATACAAAATTTAGCATGCATCTAGTTTCATAACGATTCATATATCACTAATATCTTGGAACTTTCATATGACTATAATTTTTGATTCACAAGTCCTCTTGACAGGCATACACTTTTTTTTAAAGCATTATAAAACCCTAATGTTTGAGCTTTACTTTAAATTTTACGAAATGATATTACTGCATGACATTACTGTTGAATAATTGAGTATGGGCTAAACTGATCATTGATTTTTGTAATGAACTGATGATGTTATTTGTGCTTATGATGAATTGAGAGTTACAAAATTAAATGTGACTCGATATTCTCATTTCCTTCTTACAGGTTTTATTGCATTTTATTGATTTCGAAACTTGATCCAAATTATCTTGATGTCATTTTCAACGTATGACATCAGGAAATTTTGGTGATATTGTGATGTTTTGATATACTTTCTTTGTATTCATCATTTTTATGATTGTGTTGAAACGATATATAACTATGACAAACATTATTACCGTATAGTGTTAAATCCACTTTTAAACCCTCATTCTTATCCACAGCCTGTCCAACGATGTCTACCATTATTACGTCACGGCGTCCAGAGATCACATTGGAATAAAGCATACCTTCCGCCTTCCCCAAGATAAAAATGTTCGCATAATTTTGTATTTCAAGAAATAATATATCCATGCCATATAATGTTATGCCTGCATTTCTGTATAACATGAAATGCAATTTATTTTATCAAGAAATGGTTTCGATCGTGATTGTTTGTCATAAATGAGAATCAAATAGCGTTTATCCTTTAATATTGAATAAAGGGAATTTATTATCTTCGTTACGTTGCGATTTATTTATGCAGACCTTTGAACGTTTTTAATGGTGCAGGATCATAAAAACCTATTCAATAAAATGGACCATATATTGCTGAATCACTTCCCCGAAATTGATGAAAACAATATTTATTTCAGTGCTTTTCACAACGTATTCATTATAAAAGTTGCCAAGCTAGATTTAGTTTCATGCTCGGGCTCAGAAAGGTCAGATGTCAAATGAACGATGTCGGAAGTTATTGGGTATTTCGAGAAATTAATGCTTATTATTGTTGTATGCCATTAATTGAATGCAAGAGTGATCCGTCCATACTATATTGGAACCTTTACCAAAGGGTTTTTGTACAGAATTAGTATTATGATTTTATGCAAATAATTGTGTGAGAATTCCGTCCAGAAGCAATTGTGTTAAGATATTCATATGCTTTTTATTTTAACGAAAAATCATAATGTATTTTGTAATAACTGATATGTGACAGTTCATTTTTCAAACAAATTATTTTAATGTAAGTTGCTATGGTTGTAAAACCATATAAATCTCACTTTAAGCAATGTCTTTCAATCGTAAAAGTACAAGAAAACTGATTCGGGTCAAGTTTAATCAGACTTATACCCGTTTGAAGTATAATGTAGTTAATAATTAGAAATTAGAACTTAGTAACTCTCGAATTCTTACCGTCTTTGGATTTTTCTAGTAGCTATCTGGTAGTCTTTGGTTAATGGGTCCTGTCTACTTTAATCTCCTTCATAATTGCTCGTTTACATTCCTCTAAGAATTTCCTCTTTACCAAAAACAAATCCTAAACTATTGCACAATTTCAGAATTTCCTACGCACAACTTTAATCTCCATTTGTATTTCCATGTTATTCATCTATTCTTATAAACTGTTGTGCACTATAAGAGTACAAAAATCAGTATTTTTAAATAGTTTTTATAAAAAATATTACATGTAAGATATAAATTCTTTGTTTAGCTGTCGAACAAAGCTTAATACTATCTGTATTCTACGTATATTACTATTTCTAATGATTTAAATGCTTCTTTGGCAAAAGTTTCAGAGTCAGGATTTACTTGCGAGTATCCGTCTCTTTTTCGAAAGTGTTATGCAATGTGCTATTTTTGTGACACTTAGCTTTTATTTGTTGTTTGAGTTGATGTATTTGTTTTATTGCAATAAAGAAATGTTTTGTTTATTCTGCAATCTCCTTTTCATCAGTTGTTGCTCATTTAAAGATATCATAATCGCGAAGCAATAACATTACAATAAAGAACATACATTAGGATTTCTGTCCTAGGTACCAGAACGAGAATGAATTACAATTGGGACCAAACCAAAAGAAAATATGTGTTAATGGTTTGGGAGCTTTACAATATGAAGACATTTTGTGAAAAGTCTACTTGAAATGAATATCGGAATACAATAACATAACATGACAGACTATATTAAAGAAAGAGTAGTCAAGATAAAGACAAATTAAGAAGAAATTCTAGTAAGCCGAAATATAGTCATGATAGAAGAAAACTAGATAATATTCCTACCGAATAACATTCACACACCAGAGACAAGATGGCTCTTCCGTCTCCTTAACATCATACACATGGATATAGCTTCTCTGCATCACCCTCCAATAAAAAAAATGTAAACTGACTTCTTTATTGGAAATCGATTCTCTTCTTTTGTATCAAACATGTCACACTTTCACATTACTACAAGCCATTATCCGCCCAAACAGACGATTGATGTCCATACCGAAATCGATAGCTGGTTTGGTTGCTAAGTGCAGTTTCTTAGCGACTGCAGCAGTGGTTTCCTCTAGCCACGCCCACCATAATGGCTGTGTGAATATAAGGCTTGGTAAATGTTTGATGTTCGTTTCTGAAGTGGTTGTTCAATAATAAATCGACTACAATATAAAAGAAGAAATGTGAATTTAGATGATAGGAAGAAATTTCTCGTTTTGTGAAAGATGGCAAAGAGTGATACAACAAAATAAATATTCATGCTTGGTATATTAAGATATAGGCGAAAACATAATAGATGCTTTTTTTAAGTAGAGCAGTAAGTCTGCCGATATGATGGAAAACATAAAGAAAATGTCAACTGATATCCCTTATCCGATGAACTACACAAAATGCATTACATGAAATTAAGTTTGTTATTCACACTGAAGGCCCGCACCAGTGCTGAAGTTAACAGAAACCATAAAATAATTCTCGAAACGTTTCTGGGTGTCGAGTGTATGGTGGTCTGGTTAACAAATGCACTAGAAAAAGAATAGTGTTTGTTTTTAGTATTTCTCTTCGAACGAGAGGCAAGCAAACAGAAGTGAAGATGTTTATTGTTTGTTTCGGAAAATAGGCTAAAGTTAATATTCGCCTCAAGACCAGCTTAAAATGAACTTAAGACGTACAGCAAACAAAAAATAACACTAGGTAGTTTAGTTGTTCGTTGAGGGATGGGAGAGGAAGTTAAAAGTTAAAATTCGCCCCAAGACCAGCTTAAAATTAACTACGAACGTTCATCAAACAAAAATAAGCACTGCGTATTTATTTTGTTCTTTGTGGGATGGGAGAGGAAAATTAAAAGTTAAAGGTTATTAGATTGCAATGCTAAACGACTCAGATTGCACTTCGACATATAATTATTGGCAATGTCGTATTACACCCAGTGAAGACATCCATTTGACTCTTCTCCTTATTCTCCTTAGTTCATGCATGTTTACTATCATCTTGACTGGCTTTGAATGTACACCCAATGAACAATCATCCTTTCAGGAACCAATTTTGTTCTTCAAACCATCCGAGTTGTCTGCATTACATACATCAAGGTTCGAGCAGAGACGTATACCAACAAGGAAATTTCATCCTATAATCAATTTCTTTTCTCCATCCAGCGTCCTAAAGCAATATTGTAATCTGCTAATCACTTTCTTTCCTCCAGCCAGGTGATACCACTTTAGGTCTAGAGGTGACATCTGTAAGACCATGGAATCTTTGTATAATCATGTTTCCTTCCTTAGCATGCTCCATAATAAATCCAATCAAACTATTATCTTATCTCTTTATTACATTACAGATAGATGACAAGGAGGAAATGCTTTTCAAATAACACGAATACAGAATGGAGTAATAGCCAACAAACACTGTAAACAAATTCACTACACAATGTTTATCCTAAATATCTATCTTATTTTTGTTGTATCCATTCAGAACCCTCGCAGCTACCCAACCTTCATGCCACCCCGCCCTATGGAAGGTAGGATCTCACGTCTGATCGGTCCCAACCAGATGGTACGATGTGTGGTCAAGGACGGAAGGATTCTCTATGTACCCTACTACCCTAAGATCGAGATTGAAATGGACAAGGTGAGAATCTGAAAATGTCTTTAATTAATTAAACTTAACAATGCTTGAAAATCTTTTTAAAAAGTTGTTTGTTTAGAACCTCAGATGGGAAACAAAAGGTTTATCGTTATTCTGAAATTCGATTGGGCAAAATTGAGTATGATTTCACATAGCCCATAGTATGAATGTAAAGCCACATTATGGATTTTCGGGTTATCCAATTGATATCATACTCCCAACATGGTCGAACAAGCAGAGAAAATAAAATGAATCTTTAAATAGTAATAAAGCCGACGAGGACAAAATTCTTTTTTATAAACTTGTCCATGGGAGTTTTTGATGGGGAGCAGGAGATCGGACCCATTTCAATCCCCCTCATCCCAATCGACCTCAAACGCTTTCAAAATCGCGTTGTCGTATGTGAGCTGAGATTATTATTGGTTTGAGTGTCTTTATAGGAAATGCGAACAATAATTGATTTTATGATTTTAATGTATTGATATTACTTTCTTTTAGGTTCGTGAGCATAAAAACCTGCCAACCGAGACAACGGAACAGTTCCAGGACCCCACTCTGACCAAGCAGTGGGAACGTCTTCAGTCCGCCCAGCATCCTGATGGCCACCTCAGTAAGATCGAGGAGAAGAAACGCGAGGCGGCTGAGAATGCAGACCCAGCCAATACTCTACCCATCGGTGACAACAGCTACAAGCCTGTAGAGAAGGTCAAGGAGTCGACCTACCTCCAGGACATGGCGGTTAATCGTCGGGCCGAGGTGGAAGACATGGCGCACAAGGCTAGGTGGAAGCAGGCTGAACTCCAAGAGCACCATCATGACTTGAAAGAACTGAAGAGGAAAGTGGACTACACGACGCCATCTCTGCAGAAGCAGGTCTACTATGACAGTCTACACAAGACGTATACATCTAAACCACCCTTCTACTATGATGGTGATAACCCATATGAACACGACTATGTAACTCCATGGGACTATCACAAGACGTCAGCCATTACAGATCAATACAAGATCGAGTCCCATGCTGCTAAGATTCGAGAGAAGGTGCAGGAGAAGATTGACGCACAGTTTCCTGGTACTCCTGGGCGCAACCCATACGTCATGCCCAAGTACACGCAGGATCAGCTAATGAATGGTCGTCCTCGGACTGTGGAAGGTGAAAAGGTTCAGAAGCCAGTTCCGCAGTCCACTTATGTCTACAGCTACACACCCGAGAATATAAAGACCATCGTGACTCCTGATCAGCCTAGGTTTGACCTCTGGGATGCCAACCGTCCTCTACCACAGATCTACAACAGCAACGCGACCACAGCAGCGTCACCTAATAGCAAAACCAGCAGTGCCTCGAAGCAAGTCTCGATTTCAGACACGGTCAAAGTAGCTAACGGTGGAAATGCAGAGCCTCTGCGGACCCATGAACAACCCATGACAAGCCACGAGCAGATGTTACGTACCAGCATGAACGGTCCCACCGAGCCTGCAGCCCACAACCCGGGAAGCAATCCTGTCGTTGATGCACGCCATTCCAATCCAGAAGGGAACCGTGACTGGAGGTTCGATTGGACTCCAGGCTACGCCTTGGGACCAAGACCCCAAACGACTCTTCTGAATCAGCAGAACTCCTTCACCAAGACGGGTACCCGTGCGGAATTCAACAACACCTTTGGAGAGACGAATCCAGATCTCCGTGATAATATCTCTGATGGAAAGAAACATGAGTTTCAAGGAGAGAATGCATTCTCCTGGCACTGAATGAAGGGCAATGCCTGTCCCTAGACAATATTATATGGACATACTACGAATAGCGCAGGCCCAGTGCCCTTGTAACTGTAATAAGGCAAAGGAACTTCACCCTTCGTGGCAATGGGGATCAAATGATAGAATCCCAAACGCTTGTGATGTCATGTCAGGGTTGCTCCGAGGTCTGAAGGGCTTCCTTGAGGACGTGGGTTAATAGACTTTCTTATAACTTTTTCAATGACAAATTGAATTTGCGCTAGATATCGACGAGTTTTGAAGTGGGTTTCGTAATGGAGGGCAAATAATTATATGAAGTGAGTTGATGTGATTATTAACTTGGTATATTCACAACTCGAAATGAACGAGTGTTGTGGATGCATAAATGTTTTTGTTTAAATATGTTATGATCGGCCAAACTAAAGCGTAAAACTTCTTACTTCCTATTTCTGCCACAATCTTCCCAAATCTCTCTCTCCCTCCCTCCACCCTCTTTATATATTCCTCTCTTTCTTTTTGTGCTTGTATATCTTTCCTTGTACATTTCAACACTTCTTCCGTCTGTCTTTCTCATTTACTATTTATATAGTGCACTTATGATAAGTGGTGATTTAACATAGCTTCTATGCAATAGCCGATAGTATTATATTGCCTTTTGAGGTCAAGCAATTATTAAAGTTGTGCATTTACCTTGATCCGTCCATTATAGTCTACAAATATTATTATCTAGCAGCTATTTTCACTTTCAAGTGCATCTTATATACTATGCAAGTTGATCAGAGTTTAATTAAATGTAATTAATTAAAACTAATATCATAATAACTATTTGTATACATTGTACTTTAATTATTACAACCGACTATGTTGTTCAACGAATCTTAATTTGTATATACGTTTTTATATGCAAGACAATAGTATACAAGTGCTTATTGCTTTGCCTAATTCTACGTGTAATGAATAGAAATAAATTAGAATATACATGTTCAATGATGCTGATGATTTTGCCAATGCATATTAATATTCAATTTAATTTGATGCACAGCGTGTTCTTCCTCTTATTTTGAATTTTTGAATGATTTTAATCAATGTTAGTGTTTAAAGATACTATGTCCCTTTTGCAGCCAACATCAAATTATGTAGAACTTTGCAGGAATTATGAATATGTCATGTATGTCCTATCTATGAAATTTAAACGTTAGGCTTAGCAGTGTCCTAATATTCAAATTATGCTTGGAAACCCGTTTACTTGCTAGACTTCACTGTTAGACACTATTGAGTGACTGACTGGCTTTTTCTTCTTTGGTAATAACATACATAAAATGAGCTGTAAAGGGTACATGAGCATTTGTCTACATCAATAACCCACTTCTTGTAATGGCCAAAATTAAACTGATTGAATCTTTGCGCAGCACAAAAACGTACGACCATTCGATACAATGGTCTGAAAATCAGATTATTACTTAACGACTTGGTAACACTTAAGTCGACAACTAATAGTCGTTATTTTCCCACTTAAAGACATTTTCAAGCCCCCCCCCCCTTTTTTTTAAGGGAAGTTCTAAATTAGGCCTAGTATTATCTTTCAAATGCCGTTGGAATTTTTACCTTTTCATTTTTTTTGGCCTGCAAATGGGACATAGTACCTTTAAGTCACGTCAATTTGTCTGCATTGTTTGTTGTAAAAAGCTGATCACCGTGCAATGTCACTAATATATTTTGATTGCATACCTGTTCTATATTATTTTGAGTGCAAAATGCACCGAAACATAAATGACGTGAAATGTTACTATTACTCATAATTGATGTGCTATTAATTATATTTTTTCTTTTTATGTGAAAACAGTATTTAACACTATTGTCTATTTGCAAGTTGTGATAGATTTATAAAAAAAGAAAGATTGAATCATTACTACCATCAAGTTGTAAAATGTGAATGTGTTGTGTGCAAAATACAATATTGCTGCTTGGCCAGTATTGAATGACTTTATGCATGCTAGATTGATTGATTTTGCCCTTTAAACATGCCTCACGTTTCATGTGTGTGTGTTTTGGAACTTCTTTATGACATGAACATGTTAACAATGTCCTGGTTATCTTAACATTATTTTAGTATGTGCCATTTTATTCTATATGGATATATTGACTTCAAAGAGGCCAAATGTTTGACGGCTGTGTGAAAAGCCTCTACAATATGTAACTCTAAGATATATTACATTTCATATTGCAATCATATTTCAGGCGGTAGAAATGATATTGTCGTCTAAAGTAATGCACGGAAACTTATATAAGTGCCGACGAGATGACGAGTTGTTCGAACTTGGCAAGTCGACACGCCGAGATCCAACAACTCCTTAATTACATGTATCTCGTCGGCATTTTAAAGATTCCGTAGTAAGGCCTAAAAAAAAGATGTTGTATTGTCCTCAAGGTGCCAAAACATGGGTCGGTCGGTCGGAAATCTTTTTTTTTTCTTTTTACTCTCTCTTTGGGCTGATATTTCTCAGTTTTGAATACTTTAATACACTTTTTTTTCTTCTAAAAAACGGTTTGAAAAAAAAAACTTGAAAAAAAAGCCGACCGTAGATTTCAAGATTTTTTGGTCGGTCGCAAAGGGCAATGCAAAATCTTTTTAGTTTAGGCCTAATGTATATATGGCTAGTGACATATCCTTTATAAGAAACTGTTGTCACTCTCTGTACAGCACGACTACACACATTCACTTACTGTAATTCTGGGATTTCAATAATGTTTGATCATTATCTTATGCAATATCTTGTTTTCCTCGCACCGATTTGAGCTGCATTAAAATTCATTCTCAAACGATTCGTCTGTTTGTTTGCCTCTCTGTTGTTTGTGATTCAGTGTCTCAAGATTATCCCTCAATATTACATTTCATTATCATATTCTCAGACGTGAAATCACTAATAAATTTATATATCTCATCAAAACCCTTTCAGCGGATTACATTTAGACAAGTAAAAGGTACTTTTCCACATTTTAAAAGTCTTTCTCTTGTGGGAAGTAGAATTGTATGTTGACACAAAATTTATGAACGTTTCAAACAAAATGAATATCGAACCAAAAAAGGGGGTTATTATATCGTTTTCCTCTTTTTCTGACTATTTAGCATCCACAAGAAGGACAAAATGTGACATGATTATTTATAAATTTGACTTCATAAGAAACGGTTCATTCAGTGTTTGAATTTATGTGGTTATCTGGACCAGTTTTTATATTTAGTGTACCTTTATCCAAGAGTGTAAACAGTAAGTTTAGGTATGTCTTAAGCACATGTATCAGGAGAGATATTTACATACCGCCTTTTAAAGAGTAGTATGACTTAGCCCTTTTTAGTCTAGGAAAAGGACAGAGGGAGGTGATGAACATGGTGATGGTGATGAAGATGATGATGGTGGTGAGATGAAGGTGGTGGTGATGAAGATGATGATGGTGGTGAGATGAAGGTGGTGGTGATGAAGATGGTGATTGTGGTGTTGATGGTGACGATGATGACGATGATGACGATGATTATGATGATGGCGATGGTGGTGGTGGTGATGAAGATGGTAATGATGATAATGGATGATGATGGTGGTGGCGGTGGTGGTGATGATGATGATGATAATGGTGGTGCTAGTGATGATGATGATGTTGATTATGATGGTGGTGGGGGTGGTGATGATGATGATGATGATGATAATGGCAGTGATAGTGATGATGATAATGATGATCATGATGATGGTGGTGGTGGTGGTGGTGGTGGTGTTGATGATGATGATGGAGGTGCTGGTGGTAATGATGAAGATGAGGGTGATGGTGATGATCATAATGGATGATGATGGTGGTGGTGGTGGTGATGATGATGATGATGATGATAATGGCAGTGATAGTGATGATGATAATGACGATTATGATGATGGTGGTGGTGGTGGTAGTGATGATGATGGTGGAGGTGCTGGTGGTGATGATGAAGATGAGGGTGATGGTGATGATGATAAAGGTGGTGATAGTGATGATTATGATGATGATGATGGTGGTGTTTGAAATGATGTGAGTAATGCCGTTGCTTATCACTTCGAGACACCATCACAACAAAAGGACAAACACATGGCCAGTCATTAATAAAGATGGAAGTTAACAATAGGAAAATATTTCTAAGCCATCCTCAACAAAATACAATTTTAACAAGTTAATATAATTTCTGATCAACGTTGCTCTTTAATATATATATATTCTTTAAAATCTCTTGGATTAATCAATGTAATTTGAATAAAATACTTCTTTTTATCAAACAATATATGGTTCAACATTGACAATCTTATCTCAATGCTATAACATTTATGTAAGATGTCAAAACAAAACAGAAATTGCAATATGTCACAGACATGAGGACCCGAATTCACAAAGGAGGTTTAACCTAACCCATGGTTTAAATCCTCAATTACATAACCCATGGTTTAAAAGTTAGCGCAAAATAAGCGTACCTTGCCTTGCTTGCGTCTAATATTAGACCTCTGACTGTGTCCACTTATTTTGGGCTAATTTTAGACCATGGGTTATGTAAATGAATATTTAAACCATGGGTTAAATTTAAACCTCCTTTGTGAATTCGGGCCAAGGTCATTAGAAAAATCTGCAACAAATACTATGCAAAGTAGATTTTTTTTTCTTTCTTCAATTCATTGCACATAATGATGTATATGGTCCTGAAAATAGTCTTTGAAAACTCTGAAAAATGCTGTTATAGTACCATCGATAACACAATGATTTTCTAATTATGACAAATGAAGATATCTTAATCCTCCAACCAACAATAATCATATGATTTTAACACTTCTTTACACAACTATTTGCCCTCTTGATAACGATAGCAAGAAAGATGTCTTTAATATACTTTGAAAAATATCGGAATCAACTTTGTTAGTCCTGTGTTACTTCCCTTCTACCAGATTAATAAAATCTCTAAATCAATATCAGTGCTTGTCAAGTATGACTAAAAGTTACAATTTGATGAAATATAACATGGAAAATAATGCCTTAAGTCATGAACCTCTTTAATAAATGCATAGAATAGCAATAAAGCACATTATATTCGATGCCAAACTCAACATTCAACGTATTTAAAGGGATAGTTGAGTTCTGTTGCGGAGGGCGCTACACAAAATAATTTTTTGTGAGATAATGAAATACCGAGTGTCAAATTTGAAAGAACATACAATTCAAATGACAAAATCATCTGTTAGATCAAAATCAGTTCAAAGACGATTGAAATATTCATAAATATAACAATTTCTAATACTTGTGTACCACCAAAAATATTAGATAATTTGAAAAATTAGGCCCTTTTACGTCATATTTCAGCCAATGCCGATGTTGGCTTTTTGTTGGCATTTTCATGTTGGTTATTACGCACAACCAGCCGGCCCATGTATTTTTTTTTAAAAAATGATTAATTAACGGTCACCGTCTTTTTGTTGAAAGTGGAGCTGAATTGGTATGATCGTATTGGCTAAACTTCACACATTTTGGGGTCTAAAATTACCTTCATAGCAATTTTAGGTTCTAAAAGGGCACTAAAAATGTCATAGATAAGAATAAGAGAAATAACCATGCACTTTGAAGGCATTTGCGGTCTGAAAACAGAACTCAACTATCTCTTTAATACGGGTTAAATCAAATTACATAAAATGTAAAATTACAAAATAAGGACAAAGTACACCACTAGGTATGCATTACTCATGAGCACACAATTACAGGTTAATAAATGCTTCAAAACAATCATTTTCTTTTCTTTTTTACAAACATGTTCAAAGGAATATTAGCACTTAAAATTAATCAACTGTATTGATTTCTTGTAAAAAGGTTTCCCAATATCATAAAGCGATTTACAATATTTCACTTTCCACTTCTTTCCTATAAATGCAACACCACAATACATATATATCATGGATGGAAATAGTGGTGCAAAAATCCCTCTCTCTTTGACATCAAAGAGGTGAGAATGAGAAAAATAAGATAATAAGTTTATAGAGAGCAAATAAATGTTTGCATGAAGAGAATATATCTGAAAATACTTGTTTTGTAATAAAATGGTGGATATGTTTAAGAATCTTAACAAGATGCACATAAAAAATACTTCTGCTGTTTTTTTTTCTTGGATTGGCTCGCTAGCCTGATACATACAAAAATTTAAGCATGCAATTCATAACACGAAACATATGATTTTTTTTTTATCTGTCAACGACACACACATTCGTTATCAATGTCATATGTTGATAAGTTCACACACTTTAATTCCCAAGTAATTTTGTACTTTAAAACAAGAAAATCCTCGACCTTCTACCAGACTTGTCCATATAGCTATTTATTCATCCCTCCTTGCAATACTTTTAAGGATATAAACTCTATCCAAATAAAAAATTAATTTAACTTACACTACCGAAAACTTTCGGCGCCGCTCTTTTGGTTTTAAAATTTACAACTACAATGTCCCCGTCGCCTTTCCCAGTACACTCCATAAGCACCTTTTATAATCCTTTGGGTTCTGGACATTAATATCATGGCACACATGTTTTGTATGAGTTACATGCATTTTGCTACACTCTCTCTCTTTTTGTCTGCCAATGCTGTATCAATGCTTTATCTATCAATTAATCACTTCCTACTAAAAATATTGGAAATTTTTTAATTCGTAAATACATCTTAGAAGATCTTTCATTGTAACAGATTATACAGTAATTACAATTGTTTTAAGCTACAGATCAAATACTTAATAAGAATGCTTTTTTTTCGTTGTGCTGTACAAGTTGCATATACTGTGCACAAGGCTGCATATTTACTTGGACTCTGCAATAACAATATTATCCTGATATTTTTTGCAAATCTATGATCAGTTTTTCTTCAGTTTTGCTAACACTTTAAAATGGAATGTTCATACACATTTTTACTTTTAGAGTATTTGAGGAAGGAATAGAGGGGTAGTAGGAGAGAGAATTGGAGAAAGGGAGTGTAAGAGAGTGGGAAAGAGAGAGAGAAAGAGAGGGGGAGGGGTGGATAGAGGGAAGAGAGAGAGAGAGAGAGAGAGAGAGAGAGATAGGGAGTAGGATAGACAAGACAGAGAGAAGAAAAGGAGGGGCATATTGGCTGATAGAGAGACACAGAAAGGGAAGAGAAATCACACTTTCAAGTTGCTGTAACATTCAACCTAATTATAGAGTTATACCATGTACAATAATGATGAACGATCTTACATTACAAACAGATGTACTGTTTTAACAAGTGTTTCATTCTGCACAAAACATTCAAAGGGTGTTCCAAAGATAACAAACCAAACTTCGGTGACTGGAGTAACTTTTACCTCAAAACATAAAGCTGCAATGTTAACATATGGAGAAGTATTGCTAACGAAAAAGAAAAAAAAATTGTCATCATCACCATTTCTAATAGCTCATATTAAAACAAATGACAGAATTAAACTGCTTTAACTAGAGCCAACGGATCATTAAATTCAAGTAACCTGGAATATTATGTGCTTTGATCTATTTCCATTAATTAAAAGAAAAGGAGAAAATAATTATTATTTTTGTACATACTAAGCACCTACTGAATGCATAGTCATTGAAATTGGAACAAAAGATGTGCAATGGATTAAACACTAAATAAAAAATTCATTGTTTTTTTTTCAAGGTGCATTTCTACACATATACAGTATTGTGAGACATGTTTTATACAAGATTACAGCAACACTCCTCAGATTGCTGTGTTATTATTTGAAGCTCATACGTCCACCCTTTGACGATAAATCTTGAGTTCTGCTTGCTTTCTTGGCACTATGAAGGATTTACAGATCGGTAAACGGATAGCAAAATTGTTCAATTGTTCATATAAAGTTTGTTCTAAAACTATATTTGCTTGCAACCACTACTATGGAACAGATTCTTACTTTTAAAACTAATTATCATATACATGTTCATGAAACTTAATCGTTTCTTTCAAAGATAATGAGTTCCAAGAGTTATCATACACCAGAGCATGACCTGATTTGCATGTGAAGAAAACCAGTAAATATCTCAATGAGTGCTATTAACACAAATATATATATATATATTTTTCAAACTATTCCAGCTGAAAATATATGTACAGGCATGTTTTTCTCTGTGATACGATGAAAATATAATATTTGTTATCTTTTGTTTCCGCCAACAATAATATTTCTTTGTATAGATGCATCCCTTTAATTCTTATTTACAGCATGTGCACATATGTAGATATATGACTGTCTAATGTCATAGTTCAACGTGGTTTGTATTTTCAAAGTTTATGTTATGAGTCAAACAAAGGGTGGCTATTGCACTTTGCATTTCCATTTTCCTGGTCCTCTTCGTCAAGTCCACCTGACACAAGTTCCTTATCTTTCACTCCATTTGTGTTGAAAGGATTCACCCTTGCATTCCTCTCACCAATCACAGCAGCCGTATCATGTGGCTCCTCCCCCTCAGTGCCAAGACTGGCTGTGATTGGCTGCTCAGTGCTGCCACTCACAGGTGACTCTCTAAGGGTGTCATCAGGCTCCACCTCTGAACTGCTTTGGATGGATGTGATTGGTGCATTAGCGTTGCTGTTGTTGTTTGTGGTGTGGATAGTGTCATCTGATTGGTTCTCCTGAGGGATTGATTGTTGCTCCGCCCCTTCTCCATGTGAGTAGTGATTATCATTAATGCTGATTTCATCGGGATCTATGAGACCTTGGGTGAATCTCAACTTACCATTCATGATATCTTTCAACTGAGAGAGAGAGAGAAAGAGAGAGAGAGAGAGAGAGAGAGAGAGAGGAAAAAAATTGGATCAAACATTTGCTCCTAGTGTCATGTATGTAAACTTGATCCAACAACATAAAACAATACATATCGACTACCAAGCAAATGGTGCAGCAAACCACGTTCCCCCTTTCTCAAACTTTGTTTGCAACTTGCAAATGCATCATAATATAGTTACATCTGTTTCTTATATAGCACTCATTATCCATAACTGAGTGGGTCTTCAAGAAACTGTATTATTATCTATATAACACTTCCAAGAGGTACAATAAATCTGTGTATTTAATAACTTTAGCGCAGTACCCGGATGACTGATCAATATTGCTCTGTCATCCGGGAACTTCAACTGTCGTTACAATATTGCTTGATTATCGAGTCAAATTTAGTTATTTCACTAGTGCAGCCTGATATACATAATAATAATGATATTGTATTGCTTTGTTTTTGTGTGACAATATATTCTTGTATCACACTCAAAGCCATCCACTATTATATAAATATGACTCTAGCATATAGCTACTGATTGCAGTATCAAATATTTAATTTCTGTGAGGGTCTTACAAAATTAATTTGTTTCATACCTAGGTATCATCTTGGTTTGCAAATGTGAACAGTTTATTATATCCAGTTTCCTTGCACTTTAAAGTAAACTCCTGACTAAGCTGTAGATGTTTGCATCCAACTAATGTCAGGAACAGCTCATTACATGAGCACGTTCATAACAAATATTGATTTCTGACAAACACTCTGTTCCATGATATTTGCAGTCAATTAAAGACCAAGCTCATACCTGTTTGAGTCCCGCTAACGAAACAAACAGCTCATCATCTGTCTGTAGGTTGAGCTGCAGCAAACCATCCTGCATTTGTACTGAAACGTTGTGATCAAATAAACATATATATTATTATCATTATCATTTATTATTTTTTATTCGGCAAAGGCAAAGAAAATTGTTGAATACAAAACAAGAGTACATTTGGAAAAGAGTCACATGGATGCCGGGAGAAGAAAAAGATTAACTAAATAACTGTAACCAGAAGGTCTTCTTTTCCAATCCATGTGACTTTACAGAAATGGTAACAATAAAACTATGAGGTTCATAAATCACTGTGCAATCAACATCAACAATGTAAGTAAAGGTACAGGCAATACAAAGCAATAAAGGGCATGTTCAGACATGATGTTGAATCTATATGTTCCCATCATCTC